>NC_065595.1:0-600000 GCF_024542745.1 Macaca thibetana thibetana
CTCCTGGAGGTGTGGCTTGGAGGCAGAGCATCGGGCTGCACTGGTCGGATGCCATTCCCCGTTGGCGCCGCAGACCAGCTTTACCAGTGGAGATGGCCGTGCTTTCCAAGCGCAAGCCCTTAGGAAGGTAGAGGTGGGCAGGTAGGGAGGAGGGAAGATTTAGAAAGGAAGAGGAGCTTCAAGAAGGCAGCCTTTGTCTTCCAACCAGAGCTGCTGAGGCTCCAGACCATCCTCTCCTGCGCCCCACGGTGGCTATTTGGGTCCTTACCACTTCCTGTCCCCCTCCTAGCACCTCACAGGTATTCAGGCAGCTTTGCATCCTGGGCTTCGGTTATTCCTGCTGTTGAGACCACTCACGCTCCGTGGTGTCAGCAGCCACCGTTTGACTTGCTCATATGCTAGGGGGTTAGAAATGGGGAGCATCTGCCGAGGGATCTGTCCTGTGGCCTGGCCTGGGTGTGGACAGCTGTGGTCTCCCAGGGCTTCGTGGATGTTGCGTCTGAGAAGACTGGAAGTTGGCCAGAGGCCTCATGGGGGTCCTGCAGGGACAGTCTCAAGGTGACAGCGGCTGCACCCCGAGCACAGCCTGAACTGGAGAGGCACCTGCGCCTCTGACATGGCTTTGCATAATGTGCAGCATCTTCACACCTGCTGTGTTCTGCTGGTTCCAGGCCAGTCGCCAGAGCTCATGCAGATTTGGTGGGGTCCTCCCTCTCAATGGCAGGTGTCGAAAGAACCTGCGGATACGGTCATAGCCACCCCAGACGTTCACTCCCTACCAATCCCCTGGTAGTTTCCCCAGCTTTCCCCCATCCGTACTGAAGAACTGACACCCGCCCTCTGGTTTTAAAATGTTTCGAATTTGAAATAATTTTATAGATATGTATTTTCTAGAGAGTGATGTAACATCCATAACAATCTAAAAACAGATTTTCTAGGAAGTTACCGTGAAATCTACAAAGTCAATAAAACATTTCATCCCAGGTGCTGAGCTTTGAGGAGAGTATCAGGGTTTGGGCTCTGCTGCCTTTCCCCAAAGAACTCACTTGGGAAGCAGTCAGGTACGTGGCATCCTGGGGCCTGGCTGACATCAAGCTTGTCTGGTACTGTTAGTTTCAGCAGCACTTCTTCTTTAGCGAGGCTGTTGGAAGATAAAAGGGGAAGGAGGAATTTCTGGGCCTTGGTGGCTGTGAGGAGCTGCAAGTGATGCTGAACGCGATCTTCCAGCTGGCCTGGGGCCCTGGTGGAGACTGAACATGGAACGAGAGGCAGGTTTTGTGGGTAGACAATGGCGTCCATGAGAACTACTGAGTAGGCAGAAAGAAAGATGGGTCTGAAGCTCAGGAGAGAAGTGGGGATGGAGGCATGCATTCTGGAATCATAGACAACAGCAGACATACTTGTTCAGCAGGAGGAATACGCAGGTGGTTCATCGTCTCGTCATCAGTCATCATTGGACGTTGCTTTTGGCATAGGGCATTGTTTCTTTCTCCACTGTCCCGTGATGGTGGCTTTTTGCATTTTATATTTGGGGAAACTAAGATTCACAGTCAGGTTGCTGCTCAGTGAACCATTAACCATTATTGTGCATGGGCACTATTGTGGGCATTTTAATTGTGATGTATCTTTAAATATTTTCTATTTTTCAGATTAGAAGATAATTCTGAAACAAATGCCAGCCACTCTTTAATTACAAAAATGACGGATGAGCTGTACCACCATGTGCCTGAGAATCGTTGTGTTTTAAAGGACTTGGATCATCTTCCTACTGAGATGTAAGTTCCAGGACATCCTGACAACTGTTGAAACATTGATTATGCAGATTAGCATAGCAAACTTAGACATTTTCTATGTTTTAGATTTTATAAAGTAGTCTTAGAATCCCACTGTTACTACTCCAAGAGGAATTATGAGATCAGTTTTGACAATCTCTGTGCAAGCGTGGCACATCTGATGAGGCTGTGAATGTCACATTCTGTTTGCCACAATTCAGTGTATTTAATTAACACTTGCCGCATGTCACGGTTGTCCCTGCAGACACACCAGTGATACGTAGCTAGCCCTGGCTCCCAGAAAGCCGCAGCCTTGCAGGTACAGAAGGAGAGTGAGGTACAGGTGAGGATCACAATGCCTGCTCCGAGTCTGGCTCTGTTTGCAGGTGGCCCCAGCTGCTCCGTGAGCTCTGCAGCACACCCTTTCCTACCCTCTTCTGCCCCAGGATTGTGCTGGAAGTGCTGGTTGTGTTCCAAAGCGTCAGCAAGCAGTGTCACCACGTGTCTGGCCAGGTCACCATTGCCTCGGAGCTGAGACACAGGCAATGGGTGGAGAGGATGCTGCGGTCTCGCCAGCGGCAGAACTACCTGTGTATGTGGAGTAGGTGTGCGCTCACTTTCCTGTTTTGGAGGGGCACTGTGGGGCAGGAAGTTGTCACAGATGCAGTTCCAGTCCCACTGAAGACACACACAGTAGGCCCCTCACTGAACCCATCGACAAGTGTTGATATACTTGGAGTTCACAACTGATAGTATGAACCCAACGTATCTGAGACAGGTCTCAATCCTTTTAGAAAGTTTACTTTCCCAGGGTTAAGGATGTGCTGTGACAGCCTCAGGAGATCCTGACAGCATGTGCCTCAGGTACTTGGGGTGCGACTTGCTTTTATACATTTTTGTACATTTTAAGGAGACATAAGACATCAGTCAGTAGGTGTAAGGTGTACATTGGTTCCATCTGGAAAGGCAGGAAAACACAAAGGTGGGGGCCTTCCAGGTTATAGGTGGACAAGAGACAAAGGATTGCATTGTTTTGAGTCTTTTTCATAAGCCTTTCGGTGAATACACAATTGACTTGTGAGTGGGGGTAGAGGAATAGTGACTTACACCTTAGTGTGGCTCAGCGAAGCTGCATTTTACACAGGGCAGAGGAAGCAATCATATAGGTATTTGTCTCAGTTGAGCTGAGGGATGACGCCCTGTCCCACGCCTGGGAAGATTAGCTGGCAACTGCATTGCCAGGGTGAAATTCAGCAGAAGTCTTTCCGGGTAGAGATCTTGAGGCCCACGAGGCATTTCCTTGTGGACAAACTGTGAGGGAGGTCGGTATGTAGCTTTTTTCTCTTGTAGCCACCTTATTTAGGAATAAAATGGGAGGCATGTTTGCCTGAGGCAGTTCCCAGCTTGACTTTTCCCTTTGGCTTAGTGAGTTTGGGGTACTGAGATTTATTTTCCTTGCACGGTAGAAACAAAAGTTAAGTTCCCACAGCGTGTTTCTGGTCACAAAAATATTGCCAAACTTCTAAAGAAAGACCCAAAACACTTACAGTGTTAAACATTGAGGCACATATGAGCTCTATGGACATTTAAGAAAGATGAATAAAAACAAGTGAGAACTACTCAGTGTTTGGCGAGGCAGTGAGTGACGGCAGTCCGGCAGTCCTGTGGTGGTTAAATGAGGCAGTAAATGTTTGCAGAGCGAGACCTCCCCAGGCCCGCTCCCTTCCCCCCACCCACAGCTCCAGCACCAACAGGAACAAATGTGTGGGTCACGGAGCACTTTTGTACCGACACGCACTGTCGAGCACTTGTATGATGATGGCAGACTTTACAAGTTCTTATAATTTGTATTCATTCAGTCATTCATTCATTCATTTTCCAACCTGTTCATTCCAGTTCAGAGTTGTGGGTGGCTGGAGCCTATCCCTGCAGCTCCGGGTACAAGGCAGGACCCACCCTGGACAGGACGTGGTTCCTTCGCAGGGCCAGTCACACACCCACACTCACTCTGGGACCATGGAGATGTGCCATTTCACCTAATGTGCACGGCTCTGGGATGTGGGAGGAAACTGGGGGATGGGAGAAAACCCATGCAGAACGTGCTTCTCCACACAGACAGTGGCCCTCACGGTGTATCGATTTCTTTTCTCACTGATGTTGTGATGAAACTGTGTTGAATGAAATGATGTTATCTGAAGACTGTGAGGACTCCCCATGCTGATTTTCATAGAAAGTTATAGTACATACTATTTTAAATCGTGTTTGTAATTTGGCCTATGGAAATGTGGGTTCTATCTACCTAAATGAATATTTGGATTTAAAGTATAACAGCAGATTAACTGGATTTGGATTTAAAATATAACAGCAGATTAACTTAATAGCAGATTAACAGCATTATGGTTCCTTCACTTACAGTGTATATTTTAGAATGTGCTACATCCTTAAGAAATGACCATTTTGGATACATTTCTAGAACTTTTGGGTTGAGTGGCATCTGTGTTTTTAAAGCACTGGATTCCCCTCCAGAAGGGTGCTACTTAATTTACACTCTTACCAGCAGTTTATAAGACAAGGTCATTCTCTCATTACCACTCTCCAAAACCAGAATATTTTTAAATGTCTCAACTAGATTCATGGGAAAAATAAGATCTTACTTTAGTTGGGATTTCTTTAATCTGGTGGCATTGAGCCTGCTTTCATATTGAGGCCATTTGTTTTCCTCTGGTGAGAGTCCCTCCCTAGATGTCAGAGGGCAGGGAGCAGGGGAGCTGCTGGGCGCAGACTGGGCCTGCCTGGTGCCCCGTGAGTGTGCAGAGCCCCTGGCAGCCCTGACATAGACCGTCAGATGTCTGAGAGTCTCAGATGATGACTGATGAGCAAGGAATGCGGACGTGCAGGATGGGCAGGGAGCAAGGGCTACACTGGGCACTCCCAGCAGCTACGGGCCTGGGGGCTGGAAGCAGGCATTGGGCTCTGAGGATTAGGAAAATTATTTTTTGAGAAGTTGGGACTTAAGGATGTTGATGAGGTGAAACATCTTTTTCCTGATGAAGGTGGAAAATACCAACGTTCCTCAGGTTTGAATTTACTTTCATCTGTTTCTAGTATCAGACTACCGTCCCCTGTGCTCAGCCTGATCCTGTTCCTCATTACGCTGGAGTTGGTCAACGTTCATGATGTTCATGGGAAGAATGCGCATGAGTATCAGCAGTACCTAAAGTGAGTATGTTCCAATTCTCTGTAGTCGCATTGCATCATAGGCCAGATTGGGGGTGAGCCTGTAGGAGTGACACTGGGGCAGCATGAGGGCCACCATCTCCTTGGTGGCCACACCACCGCCTCAGGCAAGGGTCTGACATCTGGCCTTCAAGAAGAAGTCCCCCATGCAAATGTCTCAAAACCACATTTGTTTGTTTGTTCGTTTTTCAGAGACAGACTTCCATCTGGAAAGCCAGGAA
Source organism: Macaca thibetana thibetana (assembly GCF_024542745.1). NCBI lineage: Eukaryota > Metazoa > Chordata > Mammalia > Primates > Cercopithecidae > Macaca > Macaca thibetana. Next base: position 5,231 of record NC_065595.1, read on the forward strand.
AACACAAAGGTAGGCGGCTTCCAGGTTATAGGTGGACAAGAAACAAAGGATTGCATTGTTTTGAGTCTTTCATAAGCCTTTCAGTGAATACACAATTGACTTGTGAGTGGGGGTAGAGGAATAGTGACTTACACCTTAGTGTAGCTCAGTGAAGCTGCATTTTACACAGGGCAGAGGAAGCAACCATATAGGTATTTGTCTCAGGTGAGCTGAAGGATGACGCCCTATCCCACCCCTAACCGTAACCCTAACCAAAACCCAAACGCAAACCCAAACCCTAACCCCTAACACTAACCCTAATCTTAAAACCCTAAACCTAAACCTAACCCTAACCTAATCCATAACCCTAACCCTAACCAACCCTAAACCTAACCCTAACCCTAACCGCCCTAGCCCTAAACCCTGACCCTAAGCCCAAACCCTAACCCTACCCCTACACCTGAAGCTGACCCTGACACTAACCCTAACCCCTAACCCTAACCCAACCCTAACCCTAACCCAACCCTAACCCGAACCATAACCCGAACCCTAACCCCAACCCCAACACCAACCCTAACCCCTAACCCTAACCCTTGCCCTAACCCTTACCCGAACCCGAACCCTAACCGAAACCCAACCCTAACCTTAACCCTAGCCCTAGCACTAACACTAACCCAACCCCAAACCCCTAACCCCAACCCCTAACCCTAACACCCTAACCCCAACCCCAAACCCCAACCCCTAACCCTAACCCCTAACCCTAAACCCTAACCCCGACCCTAACCCCGACCCCAACCCCACCCTAACCCCAACCCTAACCCCTAACCCTAAACCCTCACCCTCACCCTAACCGTAACGTAGTTCTTTGCTACGTTTGCATTGACTATGTCAGTGTTATTAAGATCGCTGTCTTATCACTCCAGGGCAGCATGGGGATTACAGATCTTACATTAACTTTTCTATTGACGCAGTGCATTAGCATTACAGGTACTTGTTACCTGAGCACTGTGGGTGTCGTATTTTGGGTATCATGTCTGCATATGCAGCATGTGTTCTGGGCCACGGTGTAGACCTCGCACTGAGGACGCCTAGCCCTGGGTAGTGAGAACCTTGGTGCCCAGGATTCAGAGCGGCTTTTGGTTTCCCGTTTTCCACACTGAACCATCCTAACTAGTCTCTGACCTTCATTACTCTAGGCTACAAATAGAAAGGATTTTATTCGCCGTGGATGCTGCCCCTCGTTGCCCCAAAGCGAGGCTGAGAACGCTGCTCCGCCTTCGCGGTGTACCCCGGGTCTGTGCTGAGCAGAACGCAGCTCCGCCCTCGCGGTGCACCCCACGTCCGGACCTGGGCTGAGGAGAAAGCTGCTCCGCCTTCGCGGTACCCCCGAGGTCTGCGCAAAGGAGAACACACCTCCGCCCTCGTCATGCTCTTCGGGTCTGTGCTGAGGACAATACAACTCCGCCCTCGCAGAGGCACAGCGCCGCGCCGCGCAGGCGCAGAGTCGCAGGCCGGGGCGGCGCAGCGCAGGTCGGCGCAGGCGCAGAGTCGCAGGCCGGCGCGCCGCAGGCCCAGAGTCGCGCGCCGGCGCAGGCGCAGAGTCGCAGGCCCGGGCGGCGAAGATGCAGAGTCGCAGGCTCGGGCGGCGAAGGTGCGAGTCGCGCGCCGGGCGCGGCGCGAGCGGGCTCAGGCGCAGAGTCGCAGGCCGGCACGTCGCAGGCCGGCGCAGGCACAGAGTCGCACGCCGGCGCGGCGCAAGCCGTCGCGGCGCAGGCGCAGAGTCGCAGGCCGGGGCTGCGCAGACCGGCGCAGAGTCGTACGCCGGCGCGGCGCAGGCCGGCGCAGGCGCGGAGTCGCAGGCGCAGAGTCGCAGGCCGGCGCAGGCGCAGAGTCGTACGTCGGCTCAGCGCAGGCCGGCACAGGCGCAGAGTCGCTGGTACGTCGGCTCAGCGCAGGCCGGCACAGGCGCAGAGTCGCTGGCCGGCGCGGCGCAAGCCGTCGCGACGCAGGCGCAGAGTCGCAGGCCGGGGCGGCGCAGGTGCAGAGTCGTACGCTGGCGCGGCGCAGGCCAGCGCAGGCTCAGGCGCAGAGTCGCGCGCCGGGCGCCTCGCAGGCGCAGAGTCGCGCGCCGGGCGCCTCGCAGGCGCAGAGTAGCAGGCCGGGACCTCGCAGGCGCAGAGTCGCAGGCCGGCGCAGTCGCAGAGTCGCAGGCCGGGGCGGCGCAGGTACAGAGTCGCCCGCTGGCGCGGCGCAGGTCGGCGCAGGCGCAGAGTCGCAGGCCGGCGCGGCGCAGGTGCAGAGTCGCGCGCCGGGCGCGGCGCAGGCGCAGAGTAGCAGGCCGAGACCTGGCAGGCGCAGAGTAGTAGGCGGCAGCAGCGCAGGCACAGAGTCGCGCGGCGGGCTCGGCACAGCCCGGCGCAGGCGCAGAATCGCAGGCCGGCGCGGCGCAGGCGTAGAGTCGCGCACTGGGCGCGGCGCAGGCGCAGAGTAGCAGGCCAGGACCTCGCAGGCGCAGAGTCGCACGCCCGCGTGCGGGGGGGAGGGTGTTGCGGCGCAGGCGCACAGACGCACGCCGCGTGGACCTCAGGGGACGCGGTGCAGGCGCAGAGACGCACGCGCCGGGGGAGCAGCGCAGAGAGGGGCGGGACATCAGTAATCTGAAAAGCTGGGCTCGGGTGCCCTCTGCTTGCAGCCGCGCACTACAGGGCCCTCTTGCTCACGGTGCTGTGCCAGTGCGCCCCCTGCTGTTGACTAGAGCAACTGCAGGGGCCTCTTTCTTACAGTGGTGGCCAGCGCTCCGTGCTGTCGTCGGGGACCTGCAGGGCCCTCTTGCTTGCAGTATAGTGATGGCCCGCCGCCTGCTGGCAGTTGGGGACGTTGCAGGGCTCTCTGGGTCACAGTGTAGTAGCAGCACTCCCGATGCTGGCAGCATAGTAGCAGCAGTCCCGATGCTGGCAGCTGGGGACACTGCCCGGCCTTCTTGCTCCAACTGAAGTGGCGGTCTGGCTCCGCAGCTGGCAGCTGGGGACAGTGCCAAGCCCTCTTGCTTGCCTTGTAGTGGGGGCACGCCCCCTTCTGGCCGCTGGGGGCACTACAGGATCCTCTTGCTCACAGTGGAGTGGCAGCACGCCCCCTGCTGCCAGCTAGGACACTGCAGGGTCCTCTTGCTCATGGTGTGGTGCCCGTGCGCCACCTGCTGGCAGCTGAGGACACTGCAGGATCCTCTTGTTCACAGTATACTCGTCGTACGCCCCCTGCTGGCAACAGGGGACACTGCCGGGCCCTCTTGCTGGCAGTGTCGTCGCAGCACAACACCTGCAGGCACACGGGGACTATGCAGGGCCCTCTTGCTCCAGGTGTGATGGCTGGCGCCCCCTACTGGCCACCTTCTGCACCACTTAACGTTGGAGCCCCAGTTATTAAGCACCATCAGTTCTGGAAATTCAAACTGAAACGGAGCTATTACTGGGGAGAGCTGATGTCTCAGTTCTTGTCTAACTTGGAAGAAGGATTTTCACCAAGAGGCAATACAAAGATGGCAGATAACTTCATTGAAAAAAATACAGTGTGAAGAGCTTATTGTAGAAAAATAGGGAGCAGTAGACTGATTGTGCAGGAAAGCAGCAAGAGTCCTGTGCAGGGAATTTTATTTTGGACTTCTTTACATTCCTGCCTTTGTCTCCAGTCTCTGCCTGTTTTCTTTGATTTTCCTGCTACTGCCTTAGGTCCCCAACTTGCCCCAAGTAGGCTTGTGGGACCTCCTCACTGTTGGTTGAGGCGCATGTGTGGTGATCAATCCGAACCCACTCTGGAAACAGGCTCCTTCCCACCATCCCAGGCAGGCTGACAGCGGTCACATTTGTACCTACTGCACCTATCTCTTTTGAATGTCCTTCTCTGCCCTAATCTGTACTTATGGTGCCAGGTTTCTTTTAAGAATGTCCCCTTTGTCCTTATCAGCATGTAACTAGCAGTATTGTGACATTATTACTGCAGAGTGAATGATGACTGGGGCATCTTAAGAGGAGTTGTAGGGTGTTTCTTTATGCATAGCTACCTCTTCTCCCTCCAACCCACAATTGACAAGTGCCCATCCACTCCAGCATTAGAGATGCCACTAATATGTGAATTTTTGGTGGTCCCTCTAGGTGAGTCTGCCCGGACTTTCCCTTTTCCAGGAGCTCCCCCTCCTGTTCATGTCTAGCCATCTATCTGCTCTAACAAAGCCCACTATCCTGTGTCTTTCCCAAAAATAGTGAGGGAACGATTAATGGGAAACCATAGGAAATGATATGCATGTAGATGAAAACTTTACAACTTACACAAATAATCACTCAAAATCATCCTTACACTAAAAATGCAAAACTATACAATTTCTAGAAGAAACTATGGAAGAAAAGCTATGTGACTTTGGGTTTGGTAATGGATTTTAACAAATGACACAAAAGGTTGGTAGACACAGAAGAAATGACAATGTGGATTTCTTAATATTTAAAGTTTATACTCTGGAAAAGACCTTGTTAAGGGAACAAAAAGACAAGCCACATATTGAAAAAAAAAATTCCAAAATACAGATCTGAGAAAGAATTTGTATTCAAAATACATACAAAATTCTCAAAACTAAACAATAAGTTAAACAGCCCTATTAAAAATGCACACAGATCTGAACAGACATCTCACCAAAGACGATCTACAGATGGCAAGTAAACATACAAAAAGATGCTCAACATAGTAGATAACTGAAAACCACAGTGAGACAGCACAGCTGGTCTGTATCTGTTAGAACTGCTAAACTCTAAAAAAATGACAAATTGCTGGAGGAAAAACAAGAACTCTTTTCATTGCTGGTGAAAGACAGTTTGTAAGACCAGAATATGCCACCCCAAAATATGTCCCTTTTGGCATAAGAATTATTCTGAGCTGATTACTTTGAAAAAACGCTAAAACAGGAAGTTCTGAAAACAGAGTAGAAGTTACCCTTGTGTAAGGAAAATTTACATCTATAAATGAAATCCCCATTTAAAAGATCTCTGTCTCTCTCTCTCTCTCTCTCTCTCTCTCTCTCTCTCTCGACACCAACCAAGAAGAGAAGGATGACTAAATCACTAAAGAGTCTTATCAATGGAGAACGCATGGAGTTAAGTCTGTATAAGAAAACTTACCCTTGTCTACTGTGCTTTTGCTTGTTACCTCCCCACTACTGAGCCTCAAATCTTCTTTCTTTAAGTTGAAGATAGCATTTACACTTGAATTGAAAGCCACCTGTTGGGGATTTACTCATTTTTCCCTGAGTATCTGCCATGTATCCAGAAGGTATACATGTTTTTAAACTTGTCTACTTTTTTCTCATTTTAATCTGTAATTTGTTACAGAGGATCCCATTTAAGAATTCCATAAAGGTAGAGAGAAAATTATTTTTCCTCCCCTATTACAAGTTGGGCACTTTTTCCCAAAGCCAAGCAAGCCTCACCTTACAATCCAAAAATCACATTTGTAAGTATTTTGACAGCTACTTCGATATTATTTCCAAACAAAAGCTACCATGCAATTATGTACAGAAGCCCTATTCAGAATGACCAAAGGAAGAAAATGAATCAGAAAGTCTTACAACAGATGACTGTGTGGGAACCCACTCAGACATCAAGAGTTGTTATAGGGGCCAGGCACAGTGGCTCACTCCTGTAATCCCAGCACTTTGGGAGGCTGAGGCAGGTGGATCACGACGTCAGGAGATCAAGACCATACTGGCTAACACTGTGGAATCCTGTTTCTACTAAAAAAATACCAAAAAAAATTAGCCACATGTGCTGGCAAGCACCTGTAGCCCCAGTTACTCGGGAGGCTGAGGCAGGAGAATGGCATAAACCTGGGAGGCAGAGCTTGCAGTGAGCCAAGATCGCACCACTGCACTCCAGCCTGGGTGACAGAGAGAGACTACATCTCAAGAAAAAAAAAAAGAAACTTGTTTGTTTTATATTTAATAGTGATAACTCTGCAGACATAGTTGTTTTATTACACAAAAAATATTAAATTTATCTTATTTAACTAAGTTTTACCCAAATCACATTAACCTGAAAAACATTTGGAGCGGTTCCTATATTTCTAGGAGTTTGGGGAATATTTATTTATAATTGATTTTTTTTTTCCAAGCCAAGTTAGAATAGAGCACTTTTAGAGGATTTTATAAATGAATTTTGCAGTGCTATCCAGAGTTAAGAAAAATCAAATATACAGAAAATACATTAATAGACATACAAACACAAATAAAGATCTCATAGGTTTCATCCTGAAATTTTAGCCACGAATCAGGCATAAATATTCTGATGGCTAATTTTAGACATCTGCTTGAATGGATTAAGAGATACTAACATAGCTGGTAAAGCAGTTTCTGGGCATAAGTGTGAGGGTGTTTCTGGAAGACACTGAGATAAGGAAGATCCACTCTGACCCAATGTGGATGGGCACTGATACAGTTTGACTGTGTCCCCACCCAGATCTCATCTTGAATTGTAGTTCCTATGATCCCTACATGTTGTGGGAGGGACCCAGTGGGGGACGATTGAATCATGGTGGTGATTACTGCCATGCTGTTCTCATGATCTGATGGTTTTATAAGGGGCTTTTCCCCTTTGGCTTAGCACTTCTTGCTGCTGCCATGTGAAGAAAGACATCTTTGCTTCCCCTTCCGTCATGATTGTGAGGCCCCTCCAGCCATGTGGAACTGTCAGCCCATTAAACCTCTTTGTTCTTTATAAATTGCTCAGAGTCAGGTACTTCTTCATAGCAGTATAAAAATGGACTAATATAGGCACCATCCAATTGTGTGAGAGCCCAGATAGAACAAAAAGGAAGAGGAAAGGTGAATTATCTTCTTCTGAAACTGAAACATCTTTCTCTTGTCTTTGACATCGGAACTTCAGGGTCTCAGGCCTTTGGCCTCAGAATGAGAGTTACACCATTGGCTTAACTAATTCTGAGTCCTTTGGTCATGGACTGAGCAATGCTACCAGCTTTCCTGGTTCCCCAACTTGGAGACAGCCTATTGTGGACTTCCTCAGCCTCCATAATTATGTGAACCAGTTTCCCCAATGAATCTTCTCTCATCTGTCTATCTACATAAATCCTAAGGATTGTGCCTTTCTGGGGAACCGTGACTAATGTGATTACAATAATACAAAATTCACCAGTTTAAATAGAGGACTTGGTTTTTGTCTTTACCCCATTTTATATTTGTATTATAACTGTGTTTCCAGAAAATGGAAAACGTTTTTATCTTCTTCATATGAGGGCTAAAGCTTTTTTCTAACCAATATTTTTGGAGATTTTTAAGATTTTCAAGATTTTCTTTTGACCCTAACCCTAACTCCTAACCCTAACCCTAACCCCTACCGCTAAACCCTAACCCTAACCCCTACCACTAAACCCTAACCCTAATCCTAAACCCTAACCCTAAACCCCAACCCAAACCCTAACTCCAACCCCAACCACAACCACAACCCTAACGCTAACACTAACCCCAACCCCAACTCTAAAACCATAACCCTAAAATCCTAACAACCCTAAATCTAACAACCCTAACCCTAACAACACTAACAAACCTAATGTTAGCAACCCTAAACCTAACAACTATAACCCTGACCCCTGTCCCTAACCCTTTGTATAAATATCAAGTGATCTTGAATAGCCAAAATACTTCTGAAAACCAAAAGCCCACTTAGAGGTTCACATTTCTCATTGTCAAATATTACTGCAAAGGAATAGTAATCAAGACAACATAATACTGGCATAAGGAGACAAATATAAATCAATGGAACTGAATGTCCAGTCCAGAAATAAAACCATACCTCTACGGCCAACTGATTTTTGACATGAGCCAAGACCATTAAATTCAACAAATGCTGCTAGCGTCTGACTACCTACAGTCAGAGGTAACAAACTGTGCCATGACTGTACACTTACCTCACAACACAGAAAAAGTAACTCAGGCTGGGCGCGGTGGCTCACGCCTGTAATCCCAGCACTTTGGGAGGCCAAGGCAGGTGGATCACAAGGTCAGGAGATCAAGCCCATGGTGAAACCTCGTCTCTACTAAAAATACAAAAAAAATTGGCCGGGCGCGGTGGCTCACGCCTGTAATCCCAGCACTTTGGGAGGCTGAGGTGGGCGGATCACAAGGTCAGGAGATCAAGACCACGGTGAAACCCCATCTCTACTAAAAATACAGAAAATTAGCTGGGCGCGGTTGTGGGCGCCTGTAGTCCCAGCTACTCGGGAGGCTGAGGCAGGAGAATGGCGTGAACCCGGGAGGCGGAGCTTGCAGTGAGCCGAGATCGCGCCACTGCACTCCAGCCTGGGCGACAGAGTGAGACTCCGTCTCAAAAAAAAAAAAAAAAAAAAAAAAAAAAAATTAGCCCGGCACGGTGGCGGGCACCTGTAGTCTCAGCTACTTGGGAGGCTGAGGCAGGAGAATGGCGTGAACCTGGGAGGCGGAGCTTGCAGTGAGCCGAGATCGCGCCACTGCACTCTAGCCTGGGGGTCAGAGCGAGACTCCATCTCAAAAAAAAAAAAAAAAAAAAAAAAAGTAACTCAAAATGGTTCAAAGCCCTACATATAAGAGTTACAAATAGAAACTCTAGAAGAAAACAGGGATATATCTTCATGACCTTGGATTTGGAAAGGTGTTACAGATCTGAAACCAAAAGCACTAGCCACAAAAGAAATAATTTCCTCAAAATTGAAAACTTTTATGCATCAGAAGACACTATCAAGTAAGTTGGCTGTGCACTGTGGTTCATGCCTGCAATCCCAGCACTTTGGGAGGCAGAGGCAGGAGGATCACTTGAGTCCAGGAGTTCAAGACCAGCCAGGATGACAGAGCAAAACCCCATCTCTACTAATAACACACAAATTAGCCAGGAATGGTTGCACACAGCTGCAGTCCCAGCTACTAGGGAGACTGAGGCGGGAGGACTGCTTGAGCCCAGAACATAGAGGTTGTAGTAAGCTGAGATCACACCACTACACTTCAACCTGGGCAACAGTGCAAGACCCTGTCTTTAAAAAAAAAATGGGTATGATGGCTCACGCCTATAATCCCAGCAATTTGAGAGACTGAGGCAGACGGAACACTTGAGGTCAGGAGTTGGAGACCAGCCTGGCCAACATGGCAAAACCTTGTCTCTACTAAAAATACAAAAATTAGGGCCGGGAGCGGTGGCTCACGCCTGTAATTCCAGCTCTTCTGGAGGCTGAGGCAGAAGGATTAACTGAGGATGGGAGTTCAAGACCAGCCTGACTAAGAGAAACAAACCCCATCTCGACTAAAAATACAAAATTAGCTGGGCGTAGTGACACATGCCTGTAATCCCAGCTACTCAGGAGGCTGAGGCAGAAGAATCACTTGAACCCAGGAGGCAGAGGCTGTGGTGAGCCAAGAGTGCACCACTGCAGTCCAGCCTGGGGAACAGAGCAGGACTCGGTCTCCAAAAAAAAAAGAGAAAGTGAAAAGACAACCCACAGAAAACAAGAAAATATCTGCGCATTATATATCCAACAAGTCTGTTGACTACAATATATAAAAAATTTGTATAACTCAACCACAAGAATAACCAAATTACAAATGGAGAAAGAGCTGAACACACACTTCGCCAAAAAGATATGCAAATGAAAAACAAGCACATGAAAAGATGATCAATATCATTATCATTATCATTATGGCCATCCAAACTGAAACCACAACCAAATACTCTTTCACACACACTAGAAAGGCTACAATCCAACAAATGTAAAGTAACGAGTGTTGGCAAGGTTGGAGAGAAATCACAACCATTAAATACTGTATGTGGAATATAAAATGGTGCAGCCTATTTGTAACATAGTTGGATATTTCCTCACAAAGTTAAAAACACGATGGGCATGGTGGCTCATGCCTGTAATCCTAGCACTTTGGGAGGCTGAAGTAGGCAGATCACTTGAGTACAGGAGTTCAAGACCAGTCAGAAGGACATAGCAAAACCCTATCTCTACTAAAAATACAAAAATTAGCCAGGCATGGTGCCACACACCTGTAGTCCCAGCTACTAGGGAGGGTGAGGCAGGAGGACCACTTGAGCCCAGAATGTGGAGGTTGCAGTAAGCCGAGACTGCACCACTATACTCCAATACTCCATCCTAGGTGACAGTGCAAGACCATGTCTAAAAAAAAAGAAAAAAAAAAAAAAAAGACCAGGCATGGTAGCTCACGCCTGTAATCCCAGCACCCCAGCACTTTGGGAGGCCGAGGCAGGTGGATCAATTGAGTCCAGGAGTTCAAGACCAGCCAGAAGGACATAGCAAAAGCCCATATCTACTAAAACTACAAAAATTAGTCGGGCATGGTGTCACACACCTGTAGTCCCAGCTACTAGGGAGGATGAGGAAGGAGGACTACTTGAGCACAGAATGTGAAGGGTGCAGCAAGCAGAGATGGCAGCACCGCACTCCAGCCTTGGGCAAGAGTGCAAGACACAGCCTCAAAAATAAATAAATACATAAATAAAAACTGGCCAGGCGTGGTGGCTCACACCTGTAATCCCAGCACTTTGGGAGGTAGAGGCAGGCGTATCACCTGCCGTCAGGAGTTCAACACAGTCTGACCAACATGGAGAAATCCGGTCTCTACTAAAAATACAAAAAATTAGCTGGGCGTGGTGGCCCATGCCTGTAATCCCAGCTACTAGGGAGGCTGAGGCACGAGAATCGCTTGAATCCAGGAGGCAGAGGTTGCGGTGAGCCAAGATCCTGCCACTGCACTCCAGCCTGGGCAACAGAGCAAGACTCCATTTCAAAAAAAAAAAAAAAAAAAAAAAAGAAAGTGAAAAGACAACCCACAGAAAGGAAGAAAATATTCGCTTGCACATTATATAACAACAGTCTGTTAACTACAATATACAAAGAATTTGTATAACTCAACAACAAAAACAACCAAATTACAAATGGAGAAAGATTTGAACACACACTGCCAAAAAACATGCAAATGGAAAATAAGCACATGAGAAGGTGATCAATATCATTATCATTATGGCCATCCAAACTGAAACCACAATCAAATACTCCTTCATACACACTAGAAAGGCTATAATCCAACAAACGTAAAATAACAAGTGTTGGCAAGGTCAGAGAGAAATCACAGCCCTTAAATACTGTAAGTGGAAAATAAACAGTGCAGACTATTTGTAACATAGTTTGGTATTTCCTCAAAAAGTTAAAAACACGACGGGCACAGTGGCTCATGCCTGTAATCCTAGCACTTTGGGAGGCAGAGGCAGGTGGATCACTTGAGTCCAGGAGCTCAAGACCAGCAAGAACAACATAGCAAAACCCTGTCTCTACTAAAAATACAAAAATTAGCCGAGCATGGTGCCACACACCTGTAGTCCCAACTACTAAGGAGGCTGAGGCAGGAGGATGGCTTGAGCCCAGAATATGGAGGTTGCAGTAAGCCAAGGTCGTACCACCGCACTCCAGCCTGGCTGACAGCACAAGACCTTGTCTCAAAACAAACAAACAAACAAACAAAAAAGACCTGCCATGGTGGCTCAGGCCTATAATCCCATCCAGCACTTTGGGAGGCTGAGGCAGGCGGATCACTTGAGTCCAGGAGTTCAAGAACAGCCAGGACGACATAGCAAAACCACGTCTCTACTAAAAATACAAAAATTAGCCAGGCATGGTGCCACACACCTGTAGTCCCAGCTACTAGGGAGGCTGAGATGGGAGGACTACTTGAGCCCAGAATGTGGAGGTTGCAGTAAGCCGAGATGGCACCACTACTCCAGCCTGGGCAACAGCACAAGACCCTGTCTCAAAAATTAAATAAATAAATAAATAAATAAAGGCCGGGCATGGTGGCTTAATCCTGTAATCCCAGCACTTTGGGAGGCAGAGGCAGGCGAATCATCTGAGATCATGAGTTTGAGACCAGTATGACCAACATGGAGAAACCCCATCTCCACCAAAAATACAAAAAATTAGCCAGGCATGGTGTCCCATGCCTGTAATCGCAGCTACTCGCATGAACCCAGGAGGCAGAGGTTGTGATGAGCCAAGAGCACACTACTGCACTCCAGCCTGGGAAACAGAGCAAGACTTAGTCTCCTAAAAAAAAAAGAGAGAGAGAGAGAAAGAGAAAAGACAACCCACAGAAAAGAAGAAAATATTTGCCCATTATATATCCAACAACGGTCTGTTAACTACAATATATATAAAATTTGTATAACTCAACAACAAGAACAACCAAATTACAAATGGACAAAGAGTTGAACACACAGTCTGCCAAAAAGACATGCAAATGGCAAACAAGCACATGAAAACATGATCAATATCATTATCATTATGACCATCCAAACTTGAAACCACAACCAGATACTCCTTCACACACACTAGAAAGGCTATAATCCAACAAATGTAAAATAACAAGGGTTGGCAAGGTCGGAGAAAAATCACAACCATTAAATACTGTATGCGGAATATAAAAGGGTGAAGCCTATTTGTAACAGAGTTTGGCATTTCATCAAAAAGTTAAAAATAGGCCGGGCAAGGTAGCTCATACCTGTAATCACACCACTTTGGGAGGCTGAAGCAGGTGGATCACTTGAGTCCAGGAATTCAAGACCAGCCAGGACAACATAGCAAAACCCCATCTCTACTAATACAAAAATTAGCTGGACATGGTGGCACACAGCTGCAGTCCCAGGTACTAGGGAGGCTGAGGTGGGAGGATTGCTTGAGCCCAGAATGTGGAGGTTGCAGTAAGCTGAGATCGCACCACTACACTCCAGCCTGAGCAACAGTGCAAGACCCTGTCTCAAAAAAGAAATAAAAATAAAAAGGGCCAGGTATGATGGCTCATACCTGTAATCCCAGCACTTTGGGTGGCTAAGGCAGAAGGATTACTTGAGGTCAGGAGTTGGAGACCAGCCTGGCCAACATGGCGAAACCTTTTCTCTAGTAAAAATACAAAAATTAGCGCCAGGCTCTGTGGCTCACACCTGTAATCCCAGCACTTTGGGTGGCTGAGGCAGGCAGATCACTTGAGGTTGGGAGTTCGAGAGTAGCCTGACCAACATGGACTAACCCCATCTCTACTAAAAATACAAAATTGGCTGGGCTTGGTGGCGCATGCCTGCAATCTCAGCTACTCGGGAGGCCTAGGCAGGAGAATCGCTTGAACCTGGGAAGCAGAGGTTGCGGTGAGCCGAGATCGCACCATCACACTCTAGCCTTGGCAACAAAAGCAAAATTCTGCCTCCAAAAACAAAATATATATATATACAAAAATTAGCCAGTGTGGTGGCACACACCTGTAATCCCAGCTACTCAGGAGGCTTAGGCAGGAGAATTGCTTGAACCCGGGTGACGGAGGTTGCAGTGAGCCGATATCAGGCCACTTCACTCCAGCCTTGGTGACAGAGCAAGACTCGTCTCAAAAAAAAAAAAAGAAAAGAAAAAGAAAATGCATGGGAGGAAATGGTATATCCTGAAATGAGGACTTTCATTCTGGACTAGGGTTTCCAATGAAGGTGTCAGTTTATCCTTCGGTCTCCACAGGCCAAGAATTTGCCATCCAGCAAGAGGCAACAGAGGAAGCCCCCCAAGTCCCATGCCAGAACTATGACATAATTACATTCCATGTCAATACTTAAATATTAATAATTCATCTGCTTAAATATCTACACTTACTTTACCAATTTTCCATTATATTGATGAAGAGGTTTCCAAATTTCATATAGGTTGTCATGATGTGGATAGGACTTTTTGATAGTTAACTATACCGAATGACTATATAAAATATAAGTGTTAAGGCTGGGCGCGGTGGCTCACGCCTGTAATCCCAGCACTTTGGGAGGCCGAGGTGGGCAGATCATGAGGTCAGGAGATCAAGACCATCCTGGCAAACACAGTGAAACCCCGTCTCTACTAAAAATACAAAAAAATTAGCCGGACGTGGTGGCGGACGCCTGTAGTTCCAGCTTCTTGGGAGGCTGAGGCAGGAGAATGGCGTGAACCAAGGAGGCGGCAGAGCTTGCAGTGAGTGGAAATCGCGCCACTGCACTCCAGCCTGGACGACAGAGTGAGACTCTGTCTCAAAAAAAAAATGTTTAAACCTAAAATACCTTGCAACTGCTAACACAGGGCTAGAGAATATAGCAAGGTAATAGTCTGTCCAGTAAATTCTTCTGAAATTTCTTTTTTTTTTTTTTTTTTGAAAGAGTCTCACTCTGTCACCCAGGCTGGAGTGCAGTGGCACAATCTCGGCTCAATACAACCTCCACCTCCCGGGTTCAAGCGATTCTCCTGCCTCAGCCTCCCAAGTAGCTGGGACTACAGGGGCGTGCCACCAGACCAGGCTAATTTTTGTATTTTTAGTAGAGACAGGATTTCACCATCTTGTCCAGGCTGGTCTCGAACTCCTGACCTCAGGTGATCTGCCTGCCTCAGCCTCCCAAAGTGCTGGGATTACAGGAGTGAGCCACTGCGCCCAGTCTTCTTCTGCAGTTTCAACAATCAACTGCAATTTGCCTTTCCTTCAGCACCGAAATTTTATTTTTCTTTCCTAATTATTTCAAATATGAACTTTGGTTCCAGGGAACTAGTATTTTCTTGATTTATAAATTGAGGGTGGCTGGGCATGGTGGCTCATGCCTGTAATCCCAGCACTTTAGGAGGCCAAGGCAGGCAGATCACTGGAGGTCAGGAGTTCAAGACAAGCCTTGCCAACATGATGAAACCCCGTCTCCACTATAGATGCAAAAATTAGCCAGCCGTGGTGGCGGGTGCGTATAGTCCCAGCTACTAAGGAGACTGAGGCATGAGAATCATTTGAACCCGGGAGGTGGAGGTTGTGGTGAGCCAAGATCATGCCACTGCACTCCAGCCTGGGTAACACAGGGAGACTCCATCTCCAAAAAAAAAAAAAAAAAATTGAGGGTCATCTCACAGATGATATAATACATAATGATTTGTCTTTAGAAATTCACATTATTAACTTTTCTACTTTTAGATATCATGACTGCTGTGACTTGCAGGACTTATCTAAACAAAGCCTTAAAAAACTAGAGTGGGCAGTGAGTGAATGGGTTGGGGGTACCCACATAAAATCCCCAAGACACCTGGGAGCCCATGTCCCCGTGAGTGGGACTGCAGGCAGCTGTAGCAGACTGGATGGGAGAGGACAGCAGGCAGGAGAACTCAGGGTCTGGAGGCCATGGTTCTAAGGCCAGAGGAAATCATCGGCAAACTTAAATCCAGAGCTTGACAGGATGAAATTTGTGATTGTAAATGAATATTTGCCATTACCAAGTGAGATCACCAGTGGTGGTAGGATGGTTAGGTGCTCCTCCAGGTGGGCCGCAGTGAGGACAGCGCAGCATCAGGCCAAGGTGTTCATACCAGGAACACAGGCTCTGCACCTGTTTAGGAGGAAACACTGGGCAGACCCAGCTTGGAGTCATCTCGCTCTTTACATCTGTCAAGGCTGTGAAAACTGAGAGTCGCCTGGATGCGGTGGTTCACACCTGTAATCCCAGCACTCTGGGATGCTGAGGCGAGTGGATCACCTGAGGTCAGGAGTTAAAGACCAGCCTGGCCAACATGATGAAATCCCATCTCTACTAAAAATACAAAAAATTAGCCGGGCGTGGTGGTAGGTGCCTGTAATTACAGCTACTCCGGAAGCTGAGGCAGGAGAATCTCTTGGAACACGGGAGGCAGAGGTTGCAATGAGCCAAGATGGCACCACTGCACTCCAGCCTGGATGACAGAGCAAGTCTCCGTCTTAAAAAACAAAAACAAAACCAAAAACAAAAAACAGAAAACTGAGTCCCATGAACAGTTCCCGAAAAAGAAATTGGGCCAACATGGAAACAGACATTTTCTCCCAGCTAGCAATGAAGTGAAATTGGTCTGCAGACTGGACTTTCACATGGAAACCATGTATTTCCTAATTTGGGGGTTATGTGGGGATCACCTGGAGGACTGTTCCTGCTTTTGGTCAAACACAGGGAGGTATTCTTTGTGAAGCTGCAAACCCTAACCCTGACCCGAACCCTAACCCTAAACCCGAACCCTAACCCTAACCCAAACCCTAACCCTAACCCTTAACCCTTAACCCTAACCTTAACCCTTAACCCTTAACCCTAACCCTAACCCACAGTTAGGGTGATTGTGGTGGACAATCAGGTATTTTTTTTTTGGAAACTGTCCCCCATTTTTCCCTGCCCATTATGGGCACTCTGGGATAAATCCTGGGGATCCCTAAGGGCCCTAGCAATGGAAAATGCTCTGCTGAACCATCGGACCTGGGAAGCTTATTAACATCTTCCACCTATGAGCCCTCAGCTCTAAATGAATGCACTAATACCCCATATACTTCAAGGGATTTGTGTGTATGTGTCAGATGAATTTATGCATATGAGAGCACTTTGTAACCTTAAAACTCTTGGAGAAACGGAAGAAGTTACGACTCTAACTCCCCTCCTTTTCTATTCTAGTGGAAAAGGGCTATGTCACAATTCCCTCACCCCAGTCCCACTCCCCTCAGGCACATAAACCCAAATAAACACAATCTAAGCAACTGCAATGTGCTTGCTGCATAAATGCAGTCTTAATACAAATCCCACCTAATTACCACTGAACACCTGTGCTATATAGAACTTGAGTCATTACAGCCTTTGCTGCCCTGAACATTGAAGGTTCTACAACCTCCAGTCTGTTCTCTGTAAATCTTTTCTTTCCAGAGGCATACCCATGGGGAACTTGAGAACACACGTGGCTTCAGTTACTAGTTTTGGATACAGAACAACTAAAATGAAGCAGCTGAAAGCTCCAAACACACTCACTGTCCAGGCTGAAAGAATGCTCCATGGCTGACAGGACCACTCTGCCATCCCTAGCCCACAGCTTCCTGCCCAGGGCCAAGGATCCACTGCTTGCCAATCCTAGGCCAACAGGCAGTGGCAAGGTGGGGTGGTGGGTAACGGGTAGATCATCATTTCCACTTAGGTTCATTGGCCAGAGCTTGCTTGGGTGGTAACACCTAGCTGTAAGGGAGGCTGTGAAATGGACCTTGCTAAAATTGAGGAAGATGGAGATATTCCATTTCTAAAAAGGGGAAAAATGGGTATCAGTGTAGGGTCCAGTCCCACTGAGTCAGTGGGTTTTTCTCCTTGTGTGCGGAGACGAGAGATTGTAGAAATAAAGACACAAGACAAAGAGATAAAAGAAAAGACAGTTGGGCCTGGGGGACCACTACCATCAAGACACGGAGACTGGCAGTGGCCCCGAATGCCAGGTTGCACTGATATTTATTGGATACCAGACAAAGGGGCAGGGTAAGGAGTGAGAGCCATCTCCAATGATAGGTAAGGTCACATGGGTCACGTGTCCACTGGACAGAGGGCCCTTCCCTGCCTGGCAGCCGAGGCAGAAAGAAAGATAGGAGAGAGAGGGAGACAGCTTACACTATTATTTCTGCATATCACAGACTTTTAGTACTTTCACTAATTTGCTACTGCTATCTAAAAGGCAGAGCCAGGTGTACAGGATGGAACATGAAAGCGGACTAGGAGTGTGGCCGCTGAAGCACAGCATCACAGGGAGACGGTTAGGCCTCCGGATAACTGCAGGTGGGCCTGACCTCCACAAGAGGTGAAGGAGTGGAGTCCTCTCTGAACTCCTCCAGGGAAAGGGAGACTCCCTTTCCCGGTCTGCTAAGTAGCGGGTGTTTTTCCTTGACATTGACGCTACCGCTAGACCACAGTCCACTTGGCAACGGGCATCTTCCCAGACGCTGGCATTACTGCTAGACCAAGGCGCCCTCTGGTGGCCCTGCCCAGGCATTACAGAAGGCTCGCATTCTTGTCTTCTGGTCACTTCTTACTATGTCCCCTCAGCTCCCGTCTCTGTATGGCCTGGTTTTTCCTAGGTTATAATTGTAGAGTGAGGATTATTATACTATTGGAATAAAGAGTAATTGCTACAAAGTAATGATTAATGATATTCATATATAATCATGTCTATTATCTATATCTATTATAACTATTCTTATTTTATATATTTTATTAGACTGGAACAGCTCGTGCCCTCGATCTCTTGCCTTGACACCTGGGTGGCTTGTCACCCACATATCAGGGGAAAAGCATAGTATCCAACATACCACTCTAATCAGGAAAGTTCTATTTGCAGGTGTCTCTGAACACTGCCTCCCTCAAGGTCTTGAGACAGGCCCAGGAGAGCTGGACCCAGATCAATCCCCATCCTGCACCTCACAGTGAGTGGCATAGAGAAGCCTTCGATAGACTTTGTGAATACCTCCTACAGGTAAAGGCCCTTCATCCACAGAGGTCCCCACTACCCACATCTGCCGACCCTATCTCACACGAGGCGCCAGCCAGCCAGAGCAAGTTCCTGCTTTCCTACTCATGTCTCACTAATTTCAAAGGGGGCCAGGTCCGATGCCCACGCCCCACCCTCCACCCCCCTGCTCTGCACTCACATAACCTCCTTCAAAAGACCCTTCAGACCTGGTTACCCCAGACAGTGACCCTATCCTTCCAACAACCTCACATACGTGAAGGTATGCGGGGCAAACATCACCCAGTCATCAAACACACTCACAGAGCCCTCCTGTCCAGGGCACAGCTGGTGCTCTTGCTGCCTGGCGACCCCCATGCCTCTCCCTTCAGCTCCCACTCATGTTCTTCCCTCAGAGCATCACTCTCCTGAGACAGCTCGGTGACCTCACTGTGAGAGACAGTGCTGCCACTTCACAGGATGAGGGCCGAAGGAGGAGACAGGGTTTTAACAGCTGAGTGAGTAGTCAGCCAGCAAGTTTCTCCACACTTTTCTGAGCAGGACAGCAGGACACAACCAATACCTGGGGCAGAGGTTAGACCATGCCCACAGGGAGGCCACACCCACAGAAGACAGACCACGCCCACAGAGAGGCCACATCCACGGCAAGGCCACGCCCATAGACACGCCCCTATCTCCATCCCCACCCCCACCCCACCCCAAGTGGGGCTATCAGTCACATCAAGGAGGGGTGCCTGGGTTCCCCCATTCCTGCTAGTGGGAGTACAGCTTAGAACAATGTTTTTGAAGGCAATTCAGTGGTACTTTCAGAAATCAATGTGCCTTCTTTGTGATCCACTAATGCCACTTATAGGGGTTTATTCTATGGAAACAAAGAGGGATGTCTATAAAGATTCTGAGAAATACAAAAGTAAGAAACCTGGATGAATATCCCTTAAAAAGAAAAATCAGGGATACAGAGATTAAATGCTAAACCTCTGTCCTCAAGTTGCCATCCGGTAGAGAAGACAAAAAGTAAGCCAAGTCCCCCTCCGCAGTGTGAGAATGCAATGGTAGAGGCACACAGAGAGCAGCAGTCCTTGGATGGAAGCCCCAGGCCTGCCAGAGGAGGAGGAGTTAGCTGGGCAGAAAAGGGGACCAGAGGTCCAGCCAAAGTAGCTGCCTGCTCAAAGACGGGCCCTTGAGACGACCACACACAGAAAGGCTCACGGGTCACTGGAAGGATTGGGGCCAGGCTGCAGACAGGAACAGGCAAGTGCAGGGCTTCACAGACCACAGGGGACCAGCAGCCCTGACACATCCCTGGAAGAGAGGGTCCACCCAAGGGACTGGGTGACCCCTGGGCTGCCTGAGGTGGGACTGGAGACAGGCAGTCCAGCAGGAAGACCGTCCGGAACGACCTTTCCTGGTGGAGGTGACTGCGCGATGATGTTTATGAAGGTGGAGACAGACGCTTCCCGAGAAGCTTGGGGAGACAGGAGCAAGGTCAGAAGCGATGAGCTCCGTCTGCATTGCACACATTGAGTCTCGGTGACCAGTGACCCAAAGAGTGCTTGAGACCATGTCTGAGAATCTGTGGATATGTGTAGGCAGAAAGGGAAGAAGAGGACCTGGAATTCTAGGACTTTGTCACCCCTGGAGGCCACAGGGATGTTAGTGTTTAGCAGGGAGTGAAAGTCCAGGCAGTTACTCTTGGCAGTAAAGTTGGGAGATCCAAATCAACAACCAGAAGATATCAGAAGGGCATGCAGAGGTGCAGAGACTGGGACATGAACCAGAAGGCTGAGAGACTGGATCAAGGTCATCTGAGGGAGCCCAGAGGGTTTCCCAGTTTGTCCTTGGGCCGGGTAGCATTATTTGGGGTTTCTGTGGGATGCTCTAGAACAATTACATTTGGCACGTTTTGAGGACAGAGGAGACTACATATCAAGCTGGGTACTGTCTGAATCCAAACCCTTGTCTTCCTTTGGGGCTAAGGATGGCTCCAGAAAGTTGCTTGTTCACTGCCTTCTGTGTGATGCTGTTGGTTTTACAACTTGAGTGATCAAGCAGCAGATTCTGGGACAATTTCCCCACAGATCTAAGAATAAGGAGTTGATGCATATCCTTTTAGAGTGAATGAACTCTTCACGCCTGGCTTCGGGATTCTTGCTTTGGCTAGGACCCCAAGGCTAGAAGACATGAGTACTTCCTTAATGTTTGTATTGCCAGGGCCCAGCACAGGCCAGCACCATGGCAGAATTTGATGAATCAGAGACATTATCTTGGAGATGAACATAAACTGGGCCACCAAGAAACCATGTTGAAATAAACAAGAGGAAAAGCATGCATTTTCTTCTCGTAGGAAATCCAGCAGGGCCTGCAACTACTTCGAACCTCTGAAATGCTTTGGGAGTGTGCACCAGGAGATGAATCATGCTGATGAATGGATGCTGTGTGGCTGAAAACTGACCACGCTTTTCTGCCATAAAATCACATTCTGATATATTCACCAAGTCAGTGAAAAGCTTTATGGATTGACTCTTTTTAAAACAGATCCTGAGACTCTAATCTATGCTTAGTGTAATAGTTGGAACAAAGACTGTGCTTCACGTTCTAGGTGCTTTTATTTGTATTTTGAAAAAGTGTCCCAGAGTTTTAATGCAAAGTCAGAGATAGCTGGGTAAGGTTTCCTGCCTTTTGTCTTCCACTTTGGGATGGACATGCAGGTCACACTGCAAGCTGGTTGAGGAGGGAGCCCTTTGTACCAATCTAGGGGGCGCAACCAGGGTCACTTTGTAGGATGTGGGCAGATGCGAGCAATGACATCCATATGGCTCTGGAATGCAGGGAATTCATTCTGTTCTGCCTCACAGTGCCATCTGCTGAAAGAGCTACTGGAAAGTCAGTTTAGGCATGAAGCTTCCATTGAGAGTCAAGATATTACTTCATCAAAAAGGCAGAAGAGACCAGGCACGGTGGCTCACACCTGTAATCCCAGCACTTTGGGAGGCCGAGGTGAGTGGATCACCTGAGGTCAGGGGTTTGAGATCAGCCTGGACAACATGGTGAAACCCTGTCTCTACTAAAAATACAAAATTAGCCGGGCATGGTGGTGCATGCCTATAGTCCTAGCTATTTGGGAGGCTGAGGCAGGAGAATCGCTTGAACTCGGAAGGCGGAGGTTGCAGTGGGCCAAGATCGCACCATTGCACCCCAGCCTGGGCAATAAGAATGAAACTCCATCTCAAAAAATGAAAGAGAAAAAAAGGCAGAAGAGGCCTCTTTGAGCAGGGGAAGAGTAAAGGGTAAAAAGAAGGGATGCCTTTAGATGAGAATCAGGTGATGATGAGGCATAACTACTCTGCCATTTCCTTATTTCAATCAAATATCAGTTCTTCTCCTGCCTCATCCGAAAATATATTAGAATGCATTGCAAATGCAACAGCCTGCTGGTTCAAATGTTACAGTGATGCTTTCCTATTACCCAACAGAATTATCTTAGAGAATGTTTTCTTAGGACATATGTATCAGTAACAAATGTTCAATCATAAAAGAGCCTGCCCTCATTTTTTTCTTCAACAGGGTCTTGCTCTGCTATGCCCTGGGGTGCAGCAGCATAATCACAGTTCACCACACACTCGACCTTCCAGTCTCAAGTAATCCTCCCACCTCGGCCTCCCCAGTCTCCAACTCCTGGGCTCAAACAATCTGCCCCTCTCGGCCTTCCAAAGTGCTAGGATTACAGGCGTGAGCCACTGCACCCGGTCAAGGAGTACATTTTACTGGGTCCACAACATACTTCCTTTTTGCTCCTGATGGCTCAGTTATTAGATGGGTTCTTAGAAGCCGTGATTTGAGGAAGATTTAACCCCCTACCCATTCCTATTTTCTCTCTCATTTTCTGTCCGAAAACAGTCAGCTCCTTAGAGGCTCCCATGACCCCCTGGTTGTGTGAAAAGGCAGGCTATCAGGCCAGGATCTGTGGAGTCTTTTCTCTTTCTCTCTCTCTCTCCTTTTGTTTTCTTTCTCTCTCTTTCTTCTTTTCCTTTTCCTCCCTCCCTTCCTTCTTTTTGTGTAGATGAGGTCTCTCTCTGTCACCCAGGCTGGAGTGCAGTAGCACAATCATAGCGCACTGCAGCCTCAACCTCCTGGGCTCAAGCGATTCTCCCACCTTGGCCAGCTAATTTTTTTATTTTTTGGAGAGACAGGGTTTCACCAGTTGCCTAGGCTAGTCTCAAACTCCTGGCCTCAAGCAATCCTCCAGCCTCAGCCTCCCAATGTGTTGGGTTTACAGGTGTGAGCCACTGTGTCTGGCAGGAGAGGGCTTTTGTTTTTTCCAATCTTGCTGTTGTGTAAAAGCCTTTCCAGCTGAAGGCTCAGATAATTTTTTTTTTTTTCTATACCCGACTCAACTAAGAGCTCAAAGCCCTAGCGAATCCAGTTCAAGTCTCAGCTGGAAACTCAGGCTCCACATGCAACCGCAAGCTTTCCCACCCTTTTCTCCTGCTTTTGCCTGAAGATCGTGCCAATCAAGAACTGTGGAGCAACAGATGATTAAGATAAAGAAGCAGCACCTCTCACACTTCAGTGTGGACATGAATCACCTGGGGATCTTGTTTAAGCGCAGATTCTGATTCAGTGGGTCTGGGGTGGGGTGTTGCTGACAAGTGCCAGGTGTTGCAGATTTTGGGCCTTACACCACACTCTGAGCCAGAGGCATTGACGAAATGATCTCACTGTCATCAACCCGGTCCAGAAGCCAAGTCTAGGGCTGCTTGAAATTCTGTAGCCTTCCAGCCTTTCCTTTAAAAGGTGTCTTCCCACTCCAAAGCCCCGAGCTTGCTGGGTGGACCCCACCCCCACCTTCATTCCCTATAATGCTGTTCATTTCTCCACACAGTCCTTTGTCCCTCCATTTCTTAAAATGTGTCAGTTGGAGTTTCTCCCTCAGGATATTACTGAGCCTCTTCTAAACACAAAACAAAGTTGCCCACTACAGTGGGCAACTTGCAGTCAGCACTGAGCCTGTGACTTTTCCCAAGTCCAAAGATTTGCATTCAGTTTAGGAAATTTCCCTTGAAAGAATGTCAGCACCTCTGTCCACAGTCTGCTTGCCAAGTGTGTGTCTCTTGGCATTTTTTCTTTGCTTGCTTATTTGCTGCACACGTGCCTTGTTTTGGAACTCTGTTTACATATCCAGTCCTCTGGTCAGCCTAGCATTTCTCTAAAGGGCAGTAATTATAACTCAGTGCCTTTGTAATGGTTCTCACTGGCACTAAGTCCCAGCATGCAACAGGGTAAAACTTAGCAAAACTAAAGGAAAATCAGATTTCTACGGAAGTAATTTGTATTAAAGGCTTTAGAGGTGTGTACTTTGTGGCCCAGTAGTTCTAATTTTAGAAGTCAATTTAAAACATCAAATATAAGCAAATTTTAAAAACACAGTATGATATAAAAGCCAAACATTGGAAACATCTTAAATACCCAACAATAATGAAATGATTATAAATTATGCCTATATTCATATAAGCACCTTTTAGAAAACATCTTCCCTAAGAACATTTGATAAAACTGTTCTGGCCAAGTGTAGTGACTCACATCTGGGAGGCAGAGGGGGGAGAATTGCTTGAGGCCAGGAGTTTGAGACAAGCCTGGACAACATAGAGACCCCCGTCTTTACAAAAACAAAAATAAAAATAGAATTAGTCTATGTGGTGGCACAAACCTGTGGTCCCAGCTACGCAAGAGGCTGAGGTGGAAGGGTTGCTTGAGCCAAGGAGTTTGGGGCTGCAGTGAGCTGTGGTTGTGGCATTGCACACTCCAGCATGGGTGACATAGCAAGATCCTGTTTTTAGAGGGAAACAAAGTTCATTATATAGCATAAGGCGAAAGGAGCAAGTTGTAAAACTAGATAAACAGCATAGTTACAATTCTGTAAAATATACAAATATATGTGCAGAAAACTAAGTGAAAATAAAATACACCAAAGGTTAATACAGTTGATTGCTGAGTAGCATGACTACAGGTAATTTTTACAGGTTTTTTCACTTTGCATTCTGCAGGTTTCTTTTGCAATGAATGTACGGTGAGATTTATAATTAGATAGCTTATAAATTACAACAATTCATAGTATACTTTACAATGATTTTTTAAAAACTGTCTTGTCTTCTGAACTTCATCACAAATTCCTCAAGGGCAAGGACTGTTTCTTTGGTGTCAGCAAGCCCCTGTTTCAGAGGCCTCTTGATTGGTAAGTATTCATTGATGCCGCTAGTAATTGATTCTTTGTCTTAACAGGTTCTCTTTTTCCAGCTGCCTTAGAAAAAGTCTCCTTTTGTATCAGGCAGGTCTACAGTTGCTTCTGATCCTCTCCCTAGAGATAGGCTATCTGATAAAGCCCTCTAAGCCTTTATTTTTATTTTTTGAGACGGAGTATCGCTCTGTCTCCCAGGCTGGAGTGCAGTGACGCGATCTCGGCTCACTGCAGCCTCCGCCTCCCGAGTTCAAGCGATTCTCCTGTCTCAGCCTCCCCAGTAGCTGGGATTACAGGCACCCACCACCACACCCGGCTAATTTTGTATTTTTAGTAGAGATGGGGTTTCACAGTATTGGCCAGGCTGCTCTAAGCCTATTTGATAAAACCCTTCTCCCAGGCCATCAACAACTTGACAATTAGTAGTGACAGGTGATGCCTTTTGGGATCAGGTCTCTAGCGGTTCTCTTAGCATCCTTCTCTTGACTATCACCCAAAACAACGGCAAAAATCAGCCCCTATCCTAGGTTGCTCCGTGGAGGCCATCAAAACGAGACGCCCTGGCTGGCTGCGACGCTCCTTCCCCCAGGCTCTGGGATTGTGGAGAAGATAGCGCGCACCCACTGGCGATCCGCCGCGGAGCTGCAGCGTGGGGGCGTGGCGTGGCGCGGCCGGTCCTCCGAAGCGCGGGGCGGGGATATGGGCGGGTCCTCCGGGGCTCGGGGGCGGGGCGCGGGCGCGGGCGCGGGGAGGTGGGGCGGCGCGCGCCGGCGTCCCCCGCGCTCCTCCCGCGCGCGGCCCCTGGAGTTCCTGAGGCGCGCGGCCAGCCCAGCTCGGGCCCGCAGCACCGGTAGCAGCCCGGCGGCCAAGCGAGCGCGGGCCGGGCCGGGGCTGGGGCCGGGGCCTGGGGGCGCCGCCCCCGGGAGTCTTTCTGCGGCCCCTGAGGAGCGAGGGCGACGGCGAGGCTGACCGGGGCCGAAACCATGAACCGGAGTTTTCACAAGTCTCAGACCTTGCGATTCTACGACTGCAGCGCGGTGGAAGTCAAGAGCAAGGTGAGCCCCCCGCCCGCCCCGGCGACCCTGCGCCCAGTCTCCCGGATAATGAATGGGGCGCCCCGCGGAGGGGGACTGGGGCGGCGTGGAGGCGACAGGCGCCGGCGACAACTTTCGAGTTCGGGCGCCGCGCGCCGCTCCGCGGGACGCGCACTGGGGACCCCGGCCGTCCTTCCCGCCCCCCGCGCGGACACAAAGCCCGGCAGCCGCGGCGCTCAGAGGGCCGAGGGCCATCGGACAGTCCGTGCAGACTCTGGACCCGCTCCGCGGGAGCTGCTCTTTTGTTCCACGAGCGAGAGGCGATCGGGGCGCGCCACACATTGGAGGGGAGGGCGGCCTTTCCAGGGCGAATTGAGGGCCAGGGGCTGCTCGGATTCGGGGCCGTGGAGGGGCTCTGGGGCCCCGGACCGTGGGATGGCCCTGGCCAAGGCGCCTTCCAGGCTGCAAAGGAGGCTTGTTACCGGCCAGGAGGAGACTTGCCGCCGGCTCCGAGCCGGGCGTCCCCCGCCCGCTCGGTACCGAACATCCAGGCACCAGGCGCGCTCCCCGGCGCAGACCCAGAGCACGCACCGGGCTCTCCCCCTGCCCAGACCCAGACCACGCCTCCCCGGGCGCGTCCCCGGGCCAGACACCCCACCCCGCCCCCACCCCAGACTCCCCAAGCTCCGGACGTGCCCCCGCCCCAGACCCAGCCCACTCCCCCGGGCGCGCCCCCGGCTCAGACCCAGACCCCTCCCGAGCGCGCCCCCGGATCAGACCCAGACCCAGACCACCCCCACGGGCGTGCCCGGCCCCTCCCGCAGCCTGCGCCCGGGCGGAGCGTGTCTGAACTTGCGGGTCGCGGTGCGCGTCTGGGTAATTGGCTGATAGGATCTGGCGCTTCTGCCCTTTGCGGGGGCGGTTCCTTCGCCACAGATGCTGTTTGTGAGGGTCTCCTTGGTGGACCCCGCGGACTGAGGAGGAGCTGCAGTGGTTCGGGGTCCTGCGGGAGGGGGTCCCTCGAGTCTTTCGCTGGCTACTCTTTGGGAGTTGAGCGGCCCTTTCGCCCTTTCTTCGCACCCCGGTTTTCAGAGTTGTAGGAAAGGCTCCTAACGGCGGAGTGGAGCCCGCACCCCCAACTCTGTGCCTATCTTGGGCGCAGGGTGGGTGTTCCCTCCCCGGTCTCTGGGGAAGCAAGTCTAACAGCCTTCTCTCCCTGTGCTGCTCTGACGTTTGGTGTAGGATTTCCAGGGTGTCGGCAGAGGATTGAGGGGGTTGTCCCAGCAACAGCGTGGCCGCCTCTCCAGCCTGCTACAGTGATTTGCAGGATCCTTGTCTACTTAGGGGTACACGGTCTTTTAACGAATCCCTCATTTATCATAAGATCCTGTCCTTACCCTTGCCCCATGACCTCGGCCCCACACCCATCTTCTCTGGAGCACAGGAGTGCCCCCAACTCCCCCAAATCAAGTGTGCCAGCTGTGGGTTAGGTGAAGGGAAGAGCCCACAAGCATGGGTGGGAGGTTTCTTTAGCTCAGTGGGAACACGGCTGTCTGGAGCTGCACTATCTAGTACAGTAGCCAGTAAGCACGTGTGGTATGTTATCTTATTTAACTTTTTATTTTGAGGTTATTGTACATTCACAAGTAACTGTGAGAGAGGTCTATATTCTCAGCCTCTCAGCCTTTGCTCAGCCTCCCTGATGGTGACATCTCGTGTGACTAGCACACTGTCCTATCCTAGACCTTATCGGGGTGTCAGCAGCGTTACACACTCACTCGTGTATGCCTAGGTCTGTGCGGTTGTGTGACCACCAACTCAATCAAGGTGCAGAACAGTTTCTCCCTTTCATCCTAGGATCCTTCCTATTGCCCTTCACAGCAGCTGTTTAACCAGGGAGGACTGATTGGTTAACATGAACGTTAAAGATTCAGTTCTGTGCTCATTGGCCCTCTGCAGAGGGTGGCTGCCTCCTCACACACACAGCTCCAGAGAATCAGAGGCCTCAACAAGGCCCAAGGTAGGTCTGGAGGACAGGCCCTCACCAGGCCTCATCCTGCAGTCCAGGGCTGCTGGCACTATAGAGGCTGCCTCTGCCTTCCCTGGGATGTCAGCCTGCCTGTCTCTGCTGGCTACACTTGGCAAAGAAGGGGTGCTGCCTCACACCCCAAGCATGGATTCAAGTTCAGATGCAGCAGATGCTTGTCTGGAGGTGAGTGGCAGAGCTAGAGTTTTGGTTGAACTTGGAAGGGCCACACTGACCTGGGCCTTACTGAACTTGCTGTTGTGCCCTCCCCACCATGATGGGGCTGAACTTACTGCTTGTCCAGAGGGTCCCTGTGGCTCTTCCTTCTGTGCACGGCCTCCCACTTACCCACTTTATGGTTAATGTTTGTTACTATGGCATCTATCTCTATAGGGAGACGCTGTTGTCAAAATACAGCAAAGCCTTACGACAGCCTAAATGTAGCACCATAACACCATGGTTTGGTTTGTGGGCAAAATGGCGTCTGGGGAGCTAAGTCCAGCCTCACTTCTGCCACCTACTGCGTTTGTGAGCTTTTGGGCAAGTCATTTACCTTTTCCAAGCATCAGTTATGTCATCTGTAAAATGGGCATGATACCTTTTCTGCTTACTTCTCAAGATGAAATGCATTGAATACAAGAGCACTTTGAGTTAAATACTGCAGGTCAGAATTCTTTGGCATTTTAAGATATTGGGTTGGAAAACTGCCTTAGGTTCTCTCAGAATTTTTGCCATTAACCATTTGCCACAGATGGTCAGTCCCCAGTGCTTAGGGACAGGATCCTGGTGTGTGTGTGCAAGGGGGCATATGATCTTGATTTTGACTTGGTGGCTCTTCCCCATTTTGCAGCCCCTTATACTTCTCCAAACATTTTTACCTTAATTCTAGAGGTTCATCTGTTCCTCACCACACCAGCAGCAGTATGTACTTGCGATTGCCTAGTTCTGTTTGTGGGATCACCTTTTTTCCCACTTAGCTTTGACTTTTGCCTCTCCTTCCACAGGAGCTGCAGTGGGGAGGGAGGAACTATGCAGATGTTTAGGGTGTTTCAGGTGGGGGAAAGCAAGAGTCCTTGGCCACCTTAGAATGTAGCAGAAAAGCCAGTGCTGGGATTGGAAGGGTTTTACAGGGGGCAGCAAACAGAGATGAATTTTCATATGAGGAGAAGACAGCAAGCACCACGATGCCACTATGAACTTAGCAACGCCTTTAACTATATTAGTATTTTGTCCATTCCCATGTTGTCCGCATAAGCTTGAAAAATCCAGAGAAACACAGCTTGTCCCCTCCCAGCAGTGTGCTCAGCCTAGAGCCCTGAGTTCCTTTGGACTCAAGCATAGATGGCCCACTGCTCATGGCCTCGGCCCATGCTTTCTTTGGCCTGCGTATCCCTAGTTTGTGGCTTCCCCTACCTAAAATGCTTTCTCTGAGAATCTGCCCTATCCTGAGGACCTTCTTAGACAGCTCCCTCTTCTGCAAAGTCATTCTGGATGCCTGTTCCCGACCAAGCTTTCTCTGTCCGACCCCTTATTGGTATTTCTGGTCAGCTTATTGGCACTTGTCATGATGCTGGTGCCACAGTTATGTTCGGCACAGATTGTCGTGTTGATGATCTGAGGGAGACGGTTTTCATCCCATTTGTGCTTCCTTATTAAATGATGTTGGGGCTTATTTGGATTCTAAGCAAACACAGTGCCATCGTGTCACCGTAGGAAATTTAGAGACCACAGCCAAGCACAAAGGAGGACAAACACCACTGGTAGCTCTCCTGTCCAAAGGTGAGCCACTGTTAAATGTTGCCTCTGGCCTTCTGGTCTTTTGTGTGCATGTATGATGCACGCAATTTTGTGTTACAGAATTTGGGTCAAATAGGCATGTCATGGTGTAGCCAGCTTCCGCCTCCAACTTATGTACTGCAAATGTTTTTCACGTCATTAATATTTTTAGAAAACAAAGAAATGACTGCATTGTATTCCGCTCCTGTCTAAACCATGACTAACCAGTATCTTAAGTTAATCCCAAGTTTTTCCATAGTAAACAGTGCTGTAAATAGTATCTTTAAGTCTTTAAATAAAGATTATATATAGAATATACACATATAAAATATGTAAAGGTTATTGATTATATTAAACCACTGCAAAATTCTTACTGATCTTTAGAACAAATTCCTAGAAGTGACATTACTTGGGAAAAGTATGTACTTTTAAAGGCTTTGAGTACGTATTTCTACTTTTCTTCTGGAAAGTTTATTTTACCAATTTATAGATGCCGTTTCATATCTATTCATTCATCTGTCTCTTTCTCCCCATCCCTTTCTTCTTTCCTCCTCCTAGCACTGGACATTTTCTCATTCTTTCCCAATTAGATAAGTGAAATGGTATCCCATTGTTTTAATTTGTATCTCTTAAGTTATTAGTGAGTTAAAAATTTCATATTTATTGGCTATTTGTATATTTATTTTTAACTGCCTGGTTTTGTCCTGAATCCTTTTTCTCTGTTAGTTTTCTTGGGAGTTAATAAATATGGGAGCTTCTTGTTCACAGTGTTTCCAATCCGTGCAGATGGTGCTGAGGGTGACTGGCTCTGAGAGTGCTGTGACCTCGCCCCCAGGCATTAAACTTGGGCCCTCCAGGATGACAAGGGTATGAGGAGCCTGTTGGTGGGCTGGCCGATGCACTGGCTGGCCAGGTTCTGCTGGGGACAGCCAGGCGGGCAGTGTTTTATGTTAGTATATCTCCTCTGGTCCCCAAGATCTTATTGCTGGCTGAGGCCGTTGGCTGCCATGGTGCTGCAGGAACTTGCCCTTCCAGCTGTGTGATGTGCGACAGCCGGTGGGATGGAGCTGAGGCCAGGCCTCCCCATTGGGTGGCTGACACTTGCCTCCTGTGGGCCAGTTGAGAACTGCCTGGACATGGTTTGACTCACCTGTGTGTGTCAGCTACGCCCTTTTAAGACTTTAGTTTTGTTGTATTTGTGCATGTCTGTGCTTAAACAGGTTCGGTGACTTGATTTGGGAAGTCACATCTTGGGGAGACTTACCAGGGACCCAAGTGCGGAGTCAGCTTGGGGGGCACTGATGGCGTCACTGCCCCCGGGGAGGCTGCCCATTTCTTGTAGGTCTGTGGCCTGTGAGAAGCAAAATTCTCTGATGGCCTTCCAGGAGGTAGAGCCCTTTCCTAGGACCCATGGCATTTCAGATAGAAGGCCCTAATTTTAGGGAAGTGAAGCAATATCAGGGAATGGGAGATGCAGCCATTCAAGGCCTTAGAAGCTCTGGCGTTTGTGAATCATGTCCAGAACTAGTACAAAGAGGAGAGGCATCCTGATCCTTTCCTATAAAGGGGTCTCCATGACCTTTAGAAGCAGCAAGAAGGGAGCCTGGCATGACAGCAGCAGAACCTCCCAGGTGGTTAGACTTGTTCACCTGGCTGCTTACATGTCAAATCCACTTCCTCTGGGCAAATTTCTACTGCACCATGACCCTGGGGAACCATGGGAGGCACATGGTCCTGTGTAGCCCCCAGCCTCTTCCCAGCATGCACCTGCAGCCCTGCTCTGAGGCCCCCAGGCCAGACGTTGCCTGCTGTGCAGAGGTTGTGTTCTGAAGTAGTATTAATAACATTTACTTAATGCTCCTACAATATATGTGTATATATGTGTCAGGGACCGTTCTAAATACATTGCAATTGCAGATAGTTCACTAATGCCCATCACCATCCTGTAACGTGGGTTCCTTTGTCACACCCATTATACAAATGAAGAGAAAACTGACTCACAGGGCGCTTCACTGACCTGCCCAAGGTCATAAAGCTCGTAAGAGGGGTCGGAACCCAGACAGTCTAGCTCCAAAGTCTAGAATGGGAACCACAGTTGTCCATGG
The DNA here is from genome assembly GCF_024542745.1 of Macaca thibetana thibetana. Taxonomy (NCBI): domain Eukaryota; kingdom Metazoa; phylum Chordata; class Mammalia; order Primates; family Cercopithecidae; genus Macaca; species Macaca thibetana. Next base: position 36,737 of record NC_065595.1, read on the forward strand.
CTGCTGGAAGAGGGCTCATGCCCCTCTCAGAATCCAACAAGCTGTGAAATCCAAAGTAGGACACGGGTACACACATTCCCAGCTCACCATGCGTAGGATGAGAGACCCCCTCAGCCACCTGAATCTGGAGCTTGCAAGAAACAGCTGGGAGGGTTAGTCTTGTGTTTTGTGGGAAGAAGTCTTATTTTTCTTGCATCACTGTAGAAGGTTCTTGCTGCATGGCCTCAAGGGAAGTCCTCTCTATTCAGTAGCTGTTCTTTCAAAGTCTGATCTCATCCATGCATTTGTTTACTCATTTACGGAGCAACTATTGTGTGTCAGGCATAGGGCTTGTGCTGGGGTAAAACTTACATCCCTGCCTTAAAAACACCAGTGAAGGTTCAGTCAGGTAAGTGGGCAGATTTGGGTGGAGTGTCCTTTGTCTTGATAATCAAATATCACCGAATCCACAGCTTCACATCTCCTTGAAATCAGAGGTTTCCGGTGCAGCCCAGTCATCCCAGCACCCAGCTCTGATAGTCTCTGCATTGGCAACAGTGATGCCTGTGTGAGGTCGTTTGAGATTCTAGGTCTCCGTAGCTCCCAGAAGCAGGTGGGGTCCAGTCCCCACTTGTCCTTATTTGGGGTTCTTTAATCCTCCCCACATGTTTTTCGAGGCCAGTTCAGAACCCTAGCCACATTTCTCAGTGGCGTGCTGTGTAAGGAAGAGGGGAGCATTGGAGGTGGGAAGAGCAGTGCTTTGTTTGTGGTAGGGACACAATCAGTGTTCCTTGGGTTCAATTCAGATGAAAAACAAGTGGGTTTTCCTGACAGCTACTGGTTCAGAAATGGTCTGTTAAGCAAATTTAGAAAATAACTACTTTTTGAGGAAAGGGACAACTACTTGTACTTTTGAGTTGGTGCTGGAGCAAGTTAGGACTTTTGGGGACTATCGAGAAGGGATGATTAAATTTTGCAGTGTAATGAGGACATGAGATTTGGGGGGACAGGGAGAATGTTATAGCTTGGATATTTGACCATCCAGACCTCATGTTGAAATTTGGTCCCCAATGTTGGAGGTACAGCCTAAATGGAAATATCTGGGTCATGGTGGTGGATCCCTCATGAATGGCTTGGTGCTATCCTCGTGGTAATGAGTGAGTTCTTGCTCTGTGAGTTCTAGCAAGAGCTGGTTGTTAAGGAGAGCTTGGCTCCTCCCCCGTTGCCTCCTCTCTTGCCACATGATCTCTGCACAGGCTGGCTCTTCTTCCACCTTCCACTGTGAGTAGAAGCAGCCAGACGCCCTCCCCAGAAGCAGATACTGGCACCACGCTTCTTGTACAGTCTGCAGAACTGTGAGCCAGATAAGCTTTTCTTTAGCAGTTAAAATATATTGATACATTGATTTGCCAGTTGGCTTATTGCCGGGGCATCCCTGAGAGGCGTTGGTGGCCTTGCCCTCTCCATCACTGTGAAGGTAAGTGGCGCTAGTGCTGTAGGTGGGGGGAGAAGGTGAGGTACTTTGGAAATTAAGAGCCCCCATAGCTATTTCTGTTGCTGTTGGCACCTCCTGAGTTTCCCAGTGCTCAGAGATAGACCAGGAACCTGCTTGTTGCTCCACAGCTCCTGGGGTGCTTGTGCCCTTTCCTTGTAGACCAGACTTGTCCAATCCGTGGCCTGTGGGCCACATGTGGACCAGGATGGCTTTGAATAATGTGGCCCAACACAAATTCATAAACTTTCCTAAAACTTTATGAGATTTTTTTTTTAAGCTCATCACCTGTCATTGGTGCGTTTTATGTGTGGCCCAAGATGATTTTCCGCTTCCAGTGTGGCCCCGGGTGCCCCTGTTGTAGACCATCAGCCCTACACACTTGCGCTTGCAGAGCTGCCTGGGCACACTCAGGTGCTCCAAGGACCAGCCCGCTGGGAATGGGGTGGCTGGACCAGGGCGCTTCTGGTACAGCTGTGTCATCAGGTACCTTTGACCCCCTCTTCTCCCTGCTGCTCCCATGTTCCTAGGGTCTGAGGACGTGCTCTCCTGCACCCTGGCCCCTGCCCAACCTCTCCCTTATTCTCCCTTCACATCAGTCACCCATCCCGTGCTTCATAGACAGCGGCAGAGGAGTCTAAGAGGGTACGGCTCCACTCCCCAGCCCCAGCCAAAGCAGATCTGCTTTGTTTTGAGGTACATGTGTAGCATTTTACTTGGGGGGTGGGGGAAGAAGGCTTTCGCTGCTTAAAAAGTTTGAAAACCACCATAGTGCAGGATGCTTTCAGCCTGGGCACCGAGGCCCTCCCATATGGCCCATGTGAAACTACTAGTTTGTCTGTCACCTCCCACCTCCCCCTGCCCCTCCCCCCATTCTGTGACTTCCCAGCAAACTGATCCTGTCCTACTTTGGCCAGTGGAAGTTCAACCTTGCCTCCCTGCCTCAGGGCTCAAATCACTGCCTGTTCAGGAAGCTGTCGCAGACCCCCTTAGCCCAACGACAGTGTCTGCTGGGTTCGGTGAGCGTATTACAGTGGAGTACTCTCATCTTAGGTGTACGGCTTGGTGATCCAGATGCGGAACATTCCAGCATCCAGGAAGGTTCCTTCATGCCCTCTTCTAGTGGGTACCTACCCCCGAGGTAACCACTATTAGGTCTCGATCACCAGACCAGTTTTTTATCATTAGGTTGAGCACTGTCTGTCTTCTCTAGTTCAGTGTCATATCTGCACGATCCATCTGTGTTTATGTATCAGTAGACCTTATTTTTGATGGAGATTTAGTATTCCATTGTGTGAATGAGCTTAGGTGTGTCCTGCTGATGAGGTGGGGGCTGTTCCCAGCAGATGTTCTAACCCGTGTCCTCTAGTGGCCACATGCACATGCTTCTCTTGAGCACATAACATGCTTGCTGTTTTGACTACTCACACAGACACTCGTGCTAATGATCTTTAGCCACTTAGGATGACGGCTTTATTTATGAGATGGGTCTTGTTCTGTTGCCCAAGCTGGAGTGCAGTGAAGCAATCATGGCTCACGGCAGCCTCGACCACCGGGGCTTCAGTGATCCTCCTGTCTCAACCTCCTGAGTAGCTGGGACTACAGGTGCACACCACCGTGCCCCACTAATACTGGCTTTCAGTGATGCAAGTCTGCCCTATGGGGGTGATCTCGGTCATTGATCTTACCTATGACTCAGCATTGGGGTTGTTCCTGGTTCTGGTGTACACAGAGACTGTGACCCCTGTGTGGATTTGGGGTGAGGCAATTGTAGGTCCTGTAGGCCTTGAGCCACGACTTATTAGCTATTTGTTGATTAATCAAAATCAGAAAAGATCCTTTATCTTACAGAATTTAAGGTCCCCACTGCTGATGTGTGAAGGGCTTTCACAGCCCTTCTTCTAATTCTGTGGTTTGATTGGCTGCTCTTAAGCATTTCCTGGCTTTTCTTGAGTTCACACCAGCTGACCAATCTCTGGGGCCCCTCTGGTGGGCAGGATGTTGTGGGAGAAGCTGGGACCTGCGATGAGAACAGGCCTGGCACTGTGCCAGAGGTCCCAGGACGTCTCTGTGCCGGGGCTCTTTGTGTACAATGAAAGTTGGACAATCTTTCTTGGAAAACGTGCCTGAGCTTCACGTGTGGAATGAAGACCTCACAGCAGCTTCCCTCGTGGTGGGCTGTGGACACGCGTAGGGCCAAGAGCTTCCACTCCACCTTCAGCCTGGGAGGTGTGCCTGGCTGGCAGCTCATCCCTTCTGCACTCACAGGAGGGTCTTCGTGAAGCCTTTGTCTCGAGGGCCGTCAGGGCACTGTGTGAATTTCTCTGCTCCTCCTAAAAGCCCGCCTGCTGAGTGGGTGCATTTATTTTCTGTCTTATCACATCAGTACAAGCGTACTTTTGACAGGTACGCTTGTCAAAAGCTGGATTATAAATCAGTCAGTTCTGTGGTGTCAGATCTCTCTTTTTGCCTTGGCTTCTGAGACAGGATGGACCGTCTGCCTATGCGTGAGCCCTCAAGAAACCTCTTTCTGGGGACCTGAGCTCGGGTGTGAGGCCCCTGAGGTGCCTGGTTAAGGCGTGAAAGAGGAGTTTGGGGCTGTTACAGCTGTCATTTTTAGGTGGTCAGCTGTTCCAGAGGATTTGGAAACAAAAGCAATGTTAGCACCTGTGTCCCATGGCTCAGGGGCCTCCATGACTGGCTTTCCACCCACAGTCCTGACCTCATGCCTTGCTGGTGTCTGCAATAATACGGGGTGTTTCCTTGGGACAAAATAAACTTCTCTGCCTTCAAAGTGGTCCCTCATGAGGGGGAGGAAGTGGCACTGACCCCCGTGGCCTGCAGTCACCTTGGGCCCATCAGCACCTGTACTGGTGCAGGGATGAGAGGGAGTGCAGGCCCAGCTGTGGGGGCAGGCCTCCTGGGCCCTGTGTGAGCCCCGCCTGTTCTAGTCACCGGGCTGTGCGGTGGTGCATGAGTGATTGGTGCTGAATGTTAAATCCTGTACCTCCTCAGGTGGCTTTGTTTTGTTTACAAACTTGGCATGAATGTTCTCCTTTGTCAGAGGTGGGATAGTTTGCCTGGAAGGTGACACTGTGTGTCTGCATGGACAGGAGCAGCAGACATCAGAGAGATGCAATTGAGATAAATGGTATGTTGACTAAGCCCCACTCCACTCCTCAGGATATGAGCAGCTGGGGTCCCTGCATGCATGGAGGTCTGTCCCTTGAGGGTCTCACTGTTGAGGAGGCCCCACTTCCCTACTCTGGAGATGAGCAGCCCCAGGTCCCTGTGTTCATGGAGGTCTGTCCCTCAGGAGGGTTTCAGCCCCAGGTCCCTGTGTGCATGGAGGTCTGTCCCTCAGGAGGGTTTCCCTGTGAGCCCACACTCACCTGTCCTGCACCGCGAGCTGGTAGCAGTTCCCCAGGGATGTGGCCCGACGGGTTGTAGGAAGGACGCCACTCAGGGATGAGCTGCTTCCTAAATGCCCTCATGCATCCTAGACCCTCTCCTCAGCAGCCTGAGCCTCTGATCCTGCCCATGAATGCTGGTGTGGGCATGTTTGACCCTGTGTCCAGTCTGTCTGGTGGAGACGGGGCAGGTGCAGTGATATAGTTTGGCTGTGTCCTCACCCAAATCTCATCTTGAATTGTACTCTCATAATTCCCACATGTTGTGGGAGGGACCTGGTGGGAGATAATTTGAATCATGGGGGTGGTTCCCCCACACTGTTCTCATGGTAGTGAATCAGCCTCAGGAGATCTGATGGTTTTATCAGGGGTTTCCACTTTCACATCTTCCTTATTTTCTCTTGCGGTCGCCATGTAAGAAGTGTCTTTCGCCTCCCACCGTGATTCTGAGGCCTCCCCAGCCATGTGGAACTGTAAGTCCAATTAAACCTCTTTTTCTTCCCAGTCTTGGGTATGTCTTTATCAGCCATGTGAAAATGGACTAATACAGTAAATTGGTACCAACATAGTGGGGTGTTGAAAGATACCTGAAAAGATACCTGAAACTGTGGAAGTGACATTGGAACTGGGTAACAGGCAGAGATTGGAACAGTTTGGAGGGCTGAGAAGAAGACAAGAAAATGTGGGGAAGTTTGGAACTTCCTAGAGACTTGTTGAATGGCTTTGACCAAAGCCTGTTAATGATGTACACAATAAGGTCCAGGCTGAGGTGGTCTCCGATGGAGATGAGGAACTTGTTGGAAACTGGAACAAAGGGTTAGGGTTAGGGTTTCGCAAAGAGACTGGTGGCATTCTGCCCCTGCGCTAGAGATTTGTGGAACTTTGAACTTGAGAGGGATGATTTAGGGAATCTGGTGGAAGAAATTTCTAAGCAGCAAAGCATTCAAGAGGTGACTTGGGTGCCATTAAAGGCATTAATTTTTTTTTTTTTTTTTTGGACAAAGTCTCGCTCTTGTCCCCCAGGCTGGAGTGCAGTGGCGCGATCTTCGTTCACTACAACCTCCGCCTCCTGGGTTCAAGCGATTCTCCTGCCTCAGACTCCCGAGAAGCTGGGATTACAGGTGCCTACCACCATGCCCGGCTAATTTTTGTATTTTTAGTAGAGACGGGGTTTCACCATGTTGGCCAGGCTGGTCTTGAACTCCTGACCTCAGGTGATCTGCCCGCCTTGGCCTTCCAAAGTGCTGGGATTACAGGCGTGAGCCACCGCGCCTGGCCAGACATTCAGTTTTATAAGGGAAGCACAGCGTTAAAGTTTGGAAAATTTGCAGCTTGACAGTGTTATAGAAAAGAAAAACCCAATTTCTGAGGAAAAATTATTGCCGGCTGCAGAAATTTGCATAAGCAAGGAGGAGCCAAATGTTAATCCCCAAGACATTGGGAAAATGTCTCCAGGGCATGTCAGGGACCTTCATGGCAGCCCCTCCCATCATAGGCCCAGAGGCCTAAGGAAAATGGTGGTGTTGGCCGGGCCCAGGGTCCCTGAGCTGTGTGCTGCCTAGGGACTTGGTGCCCTGCGTCCCAGCTGCCCCAGCCATGGCTGAAAGGCGCCAATGGAGAGCTTGGGCCATGGCTTCAGAGGGTACAAGCCCCAAGCCTTGGCAGCTTCCATGTGGTGTTGAGCCTGAGGGTGCAAAGAAGTCAAGACTGGGGGTTTGGGAACCTCTGCCTAGATTTCAGATGTGTGGAAATGCCTGAATGTCCAGTCAGAAGTCTGCTGCAGGGGCTGGATGCTCATGGAGAACCTCTGCTAGGGCAGTGCTGAAGGGAAATGTGGGGTTGGAGCCCCCACACAGAGTTCCTACTGGGGCACTGCCTAGTGGAGCTGTGAGAAGACCCAAAGTCCTCCAGACCCCAGAACGGTGGATCCAGCGACAGCTTGCACTGTTAGCCTGGAAAAGCTACAGACCCTCAATGCCAGCCCGTGAAAGCAGCTGGGAGGGAGGCTGTACCCTGCAAAACCACAGGGACACGGAGCTGCCCAAGGCTATGGGAAGCCACCTGTTACATCAGTGTGACTGGATGTGAGACCTGAAGTCAAAGGAGATCATTTTAGAGCTTTAAAATTTGACTGCCCCGCTGGATTTCGGACTTGCATGGGCCCTGTAACCCCTTTGTTTTGGCCAGTTTCTCCTATTTGGAATGGCTGTACTTACCCAATACCTGTACCCCCATTGTATCTAGGAAGTGACTAGCTTGCTTTTGATTTTACAGGCTAATAAGTGGAAGGGACTTGCCTTGTTTCAGGTGAGACTTTGGACTGTGGACTTTTGGGTTAATGCTGAAATGAATTCAGACTTTGGGGGACTGTTGGGAAGGCATGATTGGTTTTGAAATGTGAGGACATGAGATTTGGAGGGGCTGGGGGAGGAATGATATGGCTTGGCTCTGTGTCCCCACCCAAATCTTATCCTAAATTGTACTCCCATAATTTCCATGTATTGTGGGAGGGACCTGATGGGACATAATTTGAATCATGGGGGCGGTTTCCCCCACACTGCTCTCGTGGCAGTGAATGAGTCTCACAGGATCTGATGGTTTTATCAGGGGTTTCTGCTTTTGCATCTTCCTATTTCTCTTGCCACCACCACGTGGGAAGTGCCTTTCACCTCCCACCATGATTCTGAGGCCTCCCCAGCCATGTGGAAATGTAAGTCCCATTAAACCTCTTTTTCTTCCCAGTCTCAGATATGTCTTTATCAGCAGCATGAAAACAGACTAATCATGCAGGGAGCACAGGCCCAGGACTGCAGGCCTGGCCACCTCGTCTACTTCCGTCAGCAGCCCTGCAGTAGGCTTTCTGCAGTAGAGGTCAGAGGACTCCTCCTAGTGACCCACCCCACCCACCCTCGTCCCTGGTGTGGACATCACCTAGCAGAGGCCCGTTGAATGGTGTGGCTTGGGGGGCGGGGGCAGAACCTACCACTGTTTATCTCCACCCAGAGCTGCGGGCTCTGGTCACACTCAGCACAGCTTTTCGCTCATGGAATTATTAAAAGATTATTTCATTTTTTAAAAATGCCCTGAAAAACAGCCACCTGCCAGCAGTGAAGGGACAGGCCTAGGAAAGCAGTGGCTTCTACTCAGAGATGAGGGCTTGTGGTTCAGCTGCGGGAAGGCTGAATCTGCCAGCAGCTCAGGCCCACAGTGTGAGCCCAAAACAGGTTTACTATTCTGCACTATTATAATTCCATACATGCCAGAGGTCTCCCTTTACTGTGCTTGCAACTTTGGGTTTTTGAGAAGGGCTCAGCAGCCATCCCTGTGGATGGCTGTGAGATGCTGAACCCATCTCTAGGCCTGGGGGAGAACAAACAGCTTGGTGAGCAAGTTGAGCGCGTGAATTTCTCCCATTGGCTGGGGTCTTATTCTCTCACCAGGGCCTGTGTTGAGCATAGAACATGTATTCGTATTAGATTCACACCACTACTCTGGGATGAATGTTTTTATCCATTTTACAAAGGGGAAACAGGATCAGAGAAGTTAAATAAATTATCCAAAGTTACACAGCCAATACAGGTGAGGATTGGAGCCCAGGAGTGTCCACTCAGAGCCTGGCTCTTTGCAGCTTTGCTGTGTTTTCTGTCTGTATTTGTACAACTCCAGTGACCCAGTCTGCATCCCCTCAGCCACTGCCAGTGGGCAGCACAGCTCGGATGCAGAACTGCCTAATTCATCCATGTATCATGAGCTAAAATGGGAATAGGACCCCACTTTCTTCCACAGGCTGGAGTTCCAGGCATCTGCCTAAGTGAATTAACCTTTCAGGAAAGTCTTGTGAAGGCAGGGACAGATGAACAGCCTGTGCTCGTGCCTCACACACTTGGGCCCAGGCCAACTCCCTAGCACCCCTCCCCTGGCCCCACTTCTCAGCACTAGAGTCTCCTGAGCCCTCACTTGTTTCTGGAGTGGCCCTGGCCCGTTCATCCTGCTCCCTTGCTGATGGGCCATCCTTGTCCATTCCCTCCGTGAGGGGCATCTCCTCCCACCTGGGGTGTTCCTTCCCACAAAGGGCACCCCTTGTACCTGACCTTCCATTTGGAATTCTCTCTCCCATCATTGTCGCCCTTTAGGTCTTTTCAAAATTGCCTTCTTGAATTCAGCCTCAGCTCCTCATTTACTAGCCTTGTGGCTATGGGCAGGTTATTAAACCCCTCTAGGTTTCAGTCTCCTCATTTGTAAAGTGGGAACAATGTCACCTCCCTAGAGTTGCCATCAGGATTAAAGACAGCATGCACACAAAGCTTGGCATAGACTCTGTCTTCTCTCCTGTATGATAAATCCCTTCTGGACAGAGACCACATTCATAGACCTCTGTGTCCTCCACTCCTACCCCTCCCCAACTCCTACATTTAGCAGGGCTGGGTGCGTCGGTGGAGAACACATGCATGAACCAGTGGCAGGCCCTCTGCAGGGACTGCCTCTGCTCAGAGGGGACCACAGGGTACAGTGGGTTTAGCTATCACCCTGGGCAGTCTGACACGATGCTCGTCTGGGCAGTTCTGCGAGTGCCAATGGCTGGGCCATCATCACTCTGGATCTTGGGTGGACAGCACCTGGGCGGGCGCCAGGCTCCACCTCATCTGACTCATAGGTGTGTGGCCCGATTTTAAACCGTCCCAACGTGTCAGCCCAGGAAGTCATTCCGTAGCAAACAATGCCGAGTCCCACGCTCTCGCAGGTTCCTCATTAGGATGTCCGCCTGTATTTCTTTTAAGACCCGTTGCACTCTCTTTTCCTACATGGAGTTCTTTCTGTGTTTCTTAGTTTCCTACAGGACACAGATGTGCACATGTGCTCCCTGGCCTGAGGGTCCGAGTTGGCTCATGTTTGCCATGCACACGCGCGAGCTCCTTTACAGCTGGAATGTGCCTGGGCTTGGATGGTAGGCCAGCATCGCCATCCCCTCCCATCAGACCCTGCTCTAGGCCAGGAGCTCTGACAGTCTAAGGCGAGTCTCAGCCCCTGCCAGTGAGTGGTTTAGAGCTGCGCGTGTGACCCCACCCTGACAGTGAGACTTGAGGGTCTTCTTCCTCCGATGTGGTGATACTGTGACCCTATGACCCACCTGGATGCGTGGGGGAATGTGGGAGACACCTGAAGGCCCCCAGCACGTCCTGGAGCCAACTCCCGTGTCAGCGTTTCCCTGGAGCATCTCAGACACACACAAGGTCCTGCTTGCCTAGCCGCCCACACTGCCCTTCTTGTTCCTGGGGCTGTCCAGGCTACTTTGGTTGTGCCATGGGGTGAAATGCTCTCTGTCCTCACGCTTCACCCAGTTATTTCCACTCCTTGTACACGCAGTTTAAATTAGGGCCTGTGTTTTACAGTTTTTGTTTGCATATCTCAGAGTTTGCAATTACGTATTTACATGTGTGATTATTGTCTAACTTCCGGCTCGAGCAAACCATCAGCCACATGAAGATAGGTCAGTTGTGCAACCTTTAATATGCACGTGAGCCCTGACTCTCGTGAGCGTGCAGATTTGGACTCCGGGTCTGGTGTAGAGCATCTCCAGCTGGCTCCAGGGAATGCTTCTGGTTCAAGGAACGTCCTGGAGGAGCAGGAGATCGAACTTTCTGAAATGACCTTGCCTGGGCCCAGCCCAGAGGTGCTGATTCCTTGGCCCGAGGGGGCTCCTGGCTCAGACAGGACTCCCAGCCCAGGGGCCTTGCCCATCTGCGCTGTGTTGTGCCAAAGTAATTTCTGACCTAATTGGGACCTCACTGCAGATTTGGCGTTGTGTTCTTATGTGTGTGTTTTTAAATTTACTATATTGTAAAGGCTTCCTTAAGCCCTTAAACCCTTTTAAAATATCACTTCTGGCCAGGCATGGTGGCTCACACCTGTAATTCCAGCACTTTGGGAGGCCGAGGTGGGAAGATCACGAGGTCAGCAGTTTGAGGTCAGGAGTTCAAGACCAGCCTGGCCAACACGGTGAAACCACATCTCTGCTAAAAATACAAAAATTAGCCAGGTGTGGTGGCGTGCACCTGTAGTCCCAGCTACTCGGGAGGCTGAGGCAGGAGAATTGCTTGAACCCAGGAGGTGGAGGTTATGGTGAGCAGAGATCACGCCACTGCCCTCTACCCTGGGCGACAGAGTGAGACTGTCTTCAAATAAAATAAAAATAAACCCACTTCTGTTAGCTTCATCGTATCTCGACCTGGAAATGTGCTTTCATGTGTTTGATGCACTTAGTATTTCCATTTGTCACAATTGTAAGTATTTTGATGAGCATTTTCTGTGGGAATCTCTTGTCTCTGTTTCTGATCGCCTGCAGTTGTTCACTGTTCTCACCTGTAGGCCTGGGGTGGGGACCTTAGATTCGAGGCAGGCCCCTGGGGGTGTGAGGCAGGTCCTTGGCGGAGAGGGGCCTTAGATGGGAGATGCAGTCTGTGAGCAGGGGATGGGGCCTCAGTGGGCAGGGCCTTAGGTGGGAGGCGCAGTCTGTGGATGGGGGTGGGGCTTCAGGGCTGCATCTTAGGAGGTGCAGTCTGTGGGCTTGGGGCCAAGACCCTGTGGTGTCTGGGACCTTAGATAGAGACAGTCTGCATGCCCGGGGGCAGGCCTGGGGTGGGTGGGCCTTGTTGGGGTGGGGACCCCTCGCTGACAGTGTGAGCTGTAGGGGCACTTGGTGCCTGAGACTCACCCAGCAGCACTGGTTGAGGAGGCTGGGGGTCCATGTAGATGGGCCTGGGGTGGCCTTGTGCATGTGGCCTGTGTTCCCCAGGACTGTGTGTCCGGGAGCTCCCATTCCCTGGCCTCCCCTCTGCTCACCTCCCCTCCCCTCCACTCACCTCCCCTCACCTCCCCACGGCACCTTCCGCAGTTTTCACTTGGGGTCTCACTGCTCGCTGCCGTCTCCCCGTGGGATGCCGCTTCCTGGGCACCAGGTAGGGCCCTTTTCCTGCTGTGCTCAGAGGCCTTGAAACCGCTCCTCGATGAACAAAGGTGGGGCCTGCCTCATGCCGGTCACCTGTCGTTTAGTAAATGTTTTTAGTGTCTACTGTATACTAAGCTCTCTTGGGGATAAAATGGAGACCACATTTTTCTTTTACTGTACAGCCCAGCACAGGAAAATATGGGTTCAATGAGTAAGTTTCTACCTGGCTCAAAGAAGTGAGTTCAAATAGAGACGTGGCCACTCAAGAGGACACTGCTGTGAACCTCCTGGCCTTTCTGAAGCCCTGGTGGCCTGGTGGTTCCCGGGGTTGCCCTCTCATGAATGGGGTTTCTCAGACGTTCTTCTCTTTCTAGGGTCTGTTCTGCTGAAGGGAAGGATGTGGGATGGGGAGTGGGTGGGAAGTCCTCAGACTCTCAGGAGAATCCACCTGCCTGCAACAGACGCAGCGCCTGCCATGCAGTCGCCAGTGTGGAACACCACCCGGTGTGTGTGACCCGGTGGCTCGCACCCAAGTCTGACCAGAAGAAGGGGGGAGCCGGTCAGAGCAATTCAGTGCTTTCTTCTCGAGTCATTTGGAAGCAAAGCCTTTTGCAAGAAAACGCAGCCTTGCTTCTTGTCACCGTGTGCAAGTATTCTTTGAAACCTTGCCTCTCTGTTTCTGCTGTTTGAAAACATGTTCACCTGCGTGCTGACATTTGGCTCCAGATGGGGAAGATTATGGCAAATGCAGTGTCCGCAGGACCGGACTGGTGGGACTCATTGCTCTATAAGGGACATGGAACACATTTCATGACTTTGTGCTCAAACCTTGTCCTGTCTTTCTGTTTTGTGACATTGTCAGCCAATGTCAATTTAATACAATTCTAGAGTTTCATTTTAAAACTGGTCAAGCCAGGCCACGCCTGTCATCCCAGGAATTTGGGAGGCTCAGGCAGGAGGATCACTGGACCCTAGGAATTCGAGACCAGCCCTAGCTACAGGGTGAGACTCTGCCTCTACAAATATATATATATATATATGTATTTATCTATTTTAATTAGCTGGGTGTGGTGGTTGTGAGCTTATAGTTTTATCTACTGGGGAGGCTGAGGTGGGAGGATTGCTGGAGCCTGGGAGGTTGAGACTGCAGGGAGCCACCGCTGCACTGCAGCCTGGGCAACAGAATAAGACCCTGCCTCAAAAAAGCAAATAAGCAAAAAAACTGGTCAACAGGTTTAATTCATTAATTCAGTAGATTCAAGTGCCTGCTGTGTGACTGTAGTCAGTGGTAAGCTGCAGCAGTTTCCTGCCACTTGTAATATGGCAATTAAAAATTTTAAATTTGTGGCTGCTTAGGCTCTGGGAGGTGACCTGCTCCTCGGCAAATTTTGAGTGATAAATTAATGCCTGGGTCTTCAGCCTAGTTCTTTCCTGGCCAGTGTGACAAGAGTCTGTCACGTCTTTGGGGGCACATTATAATCATGAGACATAATCTTTCTCCAGTTCAGGGGCAGCTGTGAATCAGGGGTACTGCCCCAGTAGAACTATGAACATCCAGCAAAAGACTGTTTTCAAAATATACCAATTAAGTGAAAAAAGCATGAAGTAGACCAGTGTGGGTAGTGTGCTACCATTGTTTAGAAAAGAGGGAAGATAGAGACAATTCACATTTATTTGCCTTCACATGCATAAGATATCTCTGGAAGGGCACATTAAGAGCTGAAATCTCACGCCTGTAATCCCAGCCCTTTGGGAGGCCAAGGCGGGCGGATTACCTGAGGTCGGGAGTTCGAGACCAGCCTGACCAACATGGAGAAACCCCCATCTCTACTAAAAATGCAAAATTAGCTGGGTATGGTGGTGCATGCCTGTAATCCCAGCTACTCAGGAGGCTGAGCCAGAATTGCCTGAACCCAGGAGGCAGAGGTTGTGGTGAGCCAAGATCGTGCTATTGCACTCCAGCCTGGGCAACAAAGAGAGAAACTCCATCTCAAAAAAAAAATGCTGAAGTCATTGGTTACTTGTGGGGAGGGGGCTGGGTAGCTGGAGATTTCACTAAATAGCTTAATGTTGAGCTATGTGGTTATATAGCCCTATTCAAATCATAAAGAAAAATATAACAGTGTGTGATCCTGATTTTTTAAAAACATACGTGTTAAAGAAGCCTGGAAGAATGTCTTCCTACTCATTAGAGTGGTTTTCTTTCTGGTGGGGTGATGTGCACAGTTAGATGTCCGTGTGTGGGGCCCTTGTGAGTGGCCCAGAGATGACTAGGTGTGCTCTGATCTTCTTGTCCTCTGGCAGCACCTTGGGTGTCACACTAGACCTGGACTTCCCTCTTTGTATGTCTTGTACATGTGGGAGGGGGCATCTACATTGAAACTTGCTGGTTTCCCCAGGATGGCTACTCTCCCCAGCTTCTCCGACTACTTCAGGCAACACTATCTTGATTTGGGTGCAAAAAAGAAGAAGAATGCTTTTAAAAAACACAAGAGTATTTTGAGGAAATGACAAAGGACAATAGAAATGCAGTGTCAGAAACATTTGCCCTTCAAGTTTAATTTTGCTTTTTTGTGAAAACCAGCCTGAAGGGGGAGGTTAGCTGGGAGGGAACTGAGTGGGGCACTGTGGCAGAGAGTGAGCAGGGTAACTGTGAATGGGGCATTCAGTTGTCTGCCTCTATAAAGGGGACGCTACATCTCCCAAGTGGCTTAAAGATTAAAAATAATATATGTGCATCTCATGCCCCAAGCAGCTATGAGAACTTCAACATGGCATGGGCCTTTGCATGAGTGATGGAAATGGCCAAGAGCTTCCCTCCCTTTGGTTTGTTGAAGAACAGCACATGGGTCCAGCCCCTAAGGGTCCTCCCTAGTATGAAAGGACTAGGTGACAAGAAGACACCGTTAAAATTCTCCTCTTCATTATTTTGGACCTTTTGTAAAGGAAAAGCAGACATGAGTCCAACATGCAGATGATGGCTGCTTCGTGCGTAGACTGAGAAACGGTGCGGCGGTTCCTTGGGGATGGTTCTGAGCCAGAGCTGCACCTTGATCAGCAAAAGCGTGACATCCTAAAGTGTTTAAGTCAGTAGTAGCTGACTTGAGTTTAACATGAAACCAGCAGGGGACTATGTGTTCAGTGGTAAGAAGAATGCATACACAGTTGGAGCACTGGGCCAGAGTCAGGAAATAAGAGTCTCATTTCCAGCTGGAATCAAGTTTATCTGTGGCTTTTGGGCAAGTCTCTCACCCTCTCTGAGCCGTCAGTGCAGGGGCTTGGATGGTCACTTTCTTTTTTTTTGAGGCGGAGTCTTGCTCTGTCGCCCAGGCTGCAGTGCAGTGGTGCGATCTCAGCTCACTGCAAGTTCCACCTCCCGGGTTCACGCCATTCTCCTGCCTCAGCCTCCCGAGTAGCTGGGACTACAGGCGCAAGACTTCATTTAAAAAAAAAAAGAAAAAAGAAAAAATTAAGTCTTCTAATCCATGAGCATGAATGTCTTTTCCATTAATTTAGATCTTCTTTATTTTTTCAACAATATTCTATAGTTTTCAATGTATAAATCTTTCACTTATTTTGTTTATTCCTATTTTATCCTTTGTAATGCTATTGTTAATGGAATTTTCTTAATTTTTAGATTGTTCATCACTACTGTTTAGAAATACAGTTTATTTTTCTGTGTGGGTATTGTATACTAAAACCATGCTGAACTCATTTATTAACTCTAATAAGGTTTTTTTTGATGGATTCCTTAGGATTTTCTATATACAAATGCATATCATCTGTGAATAGAGATATTTTAACTTCTTTCATTCCAATCTAATGTCTTTTATTTTCTTGGCTGTCCTGGGTCGAAACTATAGTACAATGTTAAATAGATGATGTGAAAGTAGACATTCTTGTTTTGTTGTTGATCTCAGGGGAAATCATTGTCTTTTAACCATTAAGTATGATGTTGGCTGTGAGTTTTCATGGATCTTCTCTGTGTAGGATGAAGAAGTCTCTTTCTATTCCTAGTTTGTTGAGTGTTTTTAATCATAAAAGGGTGTTAGATTTTGTCAAATGCTCTTTTTGTATCTATTGACATGATCATATGGCTTTTGTCCTTTTAATATTGTTTATTACATTGACTGATTTTGGAATGTTAAACCAACCTTGCATTCATGTGATAAATCTCACAGGTCATGGTGTGTGGTCCTTTTTATATGTTGCTAGATATGGTTTGC
Organism: Macaca thibetana thibetana; assembly: GCF_024542745.1. NCBI lineage: Eukaryota > Metazoa > Chordata > Mammalia > Primates > Cercopithecidae > Macaca > Macaca thibetana. The sequence continues at coordinate 52,790 of NC_065595.1, forward strand.
TAGTATTCTCTTGAGGATTTTTCTATCTCTAGTCATAACAGATATTGGACTGTAGTTTTCTTTTCCTGTGATGTCTTTTTCTGGTTTTGATATCAGGTGAAAGCTGACCTCATAGCATAAATTGGCAAGTGTTCCCTCTTATTTTTTGGACGAATTTGTGAAGGTTTGATTTTGATTTTGTGAACACTTTGTATAATTCGCCAGTGAAACCATCTGGGTCTGGACTTTTCTTAGTACAGATTCAGATAATTCAGTCAAACAAGAGATGATTTAATATCTTGTTACAAATTTATTCAGATTTTCTGCTTCTTTTTGAGTCAGTTTTGGTAGTTTGTGTATTTTTCTAGGAATCAGTCCATTTCATCAAGGTTATCTGATTTGTTGGCATGCAGTTACTCATAGTATTCCTCTATGATCCCTTTTTACAATAAAATTTTATTTTCGAAAAGTTTTAGGAAGCTGAGACAGGCAGATCACTGAAGGTCAGGAGTTCAAGACCAGCCTGGACAACATGGTGAAATCCCATCTCTACTAAAAGTACAAAAATTAGCCGGACATGGTGGTGTGCACCTGTAATCCCAGCTATTTGGGAGGTTGAGGCAGGAGAATCACTGGAACCCAGGAGGTGGAGGTTGCAGTGAGCCAAGATTATACCACTACACTCCAGCCTGGGGACAAGAGCAAGACTTCATCTCAAACAAACAAACAAAAAGACCCTATTTTCTGGGGAGAAATTCAAGCCTCCTGCAGAAATTTGCATAAGCAACAAGGAGCTGAATATTATCATCAAGACAATGGGGAAAATGTTTCCAGGGCATGTCAGAAGTCTTCACGGCAGCCCCCTCTCATCACAGGCCTGGAGGCCTAGGAGAGAAAAGTGGTTTCCTAGGCCAGGTCCAGGGCCACCCTGCTGTGTGCAGCCTTGGCACTTGGTGCCCTGTGTCTCAGCCACTCCAGCCGTGGCTAAAGGGGGCCAATGTACAGCTCAGGTGGTTGCTTCAGATGGTGCAGTACCCAAGCCTTGGCAGCTTCCATGTGGTGTTGGGCCTGCGGGTGTGCAGAAGTCAATAATTGAGGTTTGGGAGCCTCCGCCTAGATTTCAGGGGGTGTGTGAAAAGGCTTGGATGTTCAGGCGCAAGTCTGCTACAGGGGCACAGGCCTCATGGAGAACCTCTGCTACAGCAGTGCGGAAGGGAAATGTGAGGTCACAGCCCCCATATAGAATCCCTACAGGGGCACTGCCTAGTGGAGCTGTGATAAGACGGCCACTAACCTCCAGACCCTAGAATGGTAGATCCACCAGCAGCTTGCACTGTGTGCCTGGAAAAACCACAGACATTCAATGCCAGCCCATGAAAGCAACCAGGAGGGGAGCTGTACCTGGCAGAGCTGCCCAAGGCCATGGGAGCCTACCTCTTACATCAGTGTGACCTGAATGTGAGACATGGAGTCAAAGGAGATCATTTTGGAACTTTGAGTGTAGTGACTGCCCTGTCATATTTCAGACTTGCATGGAGCCTGTAGCCCTTTTGTTTTGGCCAATTTCTCCCATTTGGAATGGGTGTATTTACCCAATTCCTATACCCCCATTGTATCTAGGATGTAATTAATTTGCTTTTGATTTTACAGGCTCATAGGCAGAAGGGGCTTGGCTTGTCTCAGATGAGAATTTGGACTTGGACTTTTGAGTTAATGCTGGAATGAGTTGACTTTGGGGGACTGTTGGAAGGGTATGATTGTGTTTAGAAATGTAAGGACGTGAGATTTTGGAGGGACCAGGGTGGAATTATATGGTTTGGCTGTGTCCCCACCCAAAACTCATCTTGAATTGTAGTTCCGGTAATCCCCATGTGTCATGGGAGGGATCTGGTGGGAGGTAATTGAATCGTGGGAGCAGTTACCTCCATGCTGTTCTTGTGTTAGTGAGTGAATTCTCATGAGATTTGATGGTTTTGTAAGGGGCTCTCCCCTGCTTTACTCTGCACTTCTCCTTGCTGCCACCATTTGAAGAAGAAGGATGTGTTTGCTTCCCCTTCCGCCATGATTGTAAGTTTCCTGAGGCCTCCCAGCCCTGCAGAACTGTGAGTCAATTAAACCTCTTTCCTTTTATAAATTACCCAGTCTCAGGTATGTCCTTATAGCAGCATGAGAACAGACTAATACATCTCCTTAGGTGCCTTTTAACTGTGATAATTTCTCAGACTTTTCTTGTTTTTGGTGTTCTTGATAGTTTTGAGGAGTACTCTTCAGACATTTTGTAGAATGTGCCTGAATTGAGATTTCTCTGTTATGTTTCTCATTATTATACTGGGATTATGGGTTTTGGGGAAGAAGACAACAGTGGTAAAGTGGTATCTTGATTACATCGTATCAAGATACATGCTATCAACATTACTTATTACTATGGATGTTGATCTTGGTTACCTGGCTGAGAGTGTTTGCCAGGTTTCTCCACTGTACAGTTACTCTTTCTTCCCCCTTTTTATACTGTAGGTTTTGGAATGAACACATTGTATGTGCCTTACACGTAAGAAGTGGGAAGTTATGCTCTACATCCTTGAGGGTGTTGTATCTACATAAATTGTTTGGTATTCTTCTGAATGGTAGACCAGTCTACTCTCCCCCATTTATTTACTCAGTCATTTACCTCATTGTGGAGTCATGGATTTTATTTATACTTTGAATTATAATCTAATACTACTTGCTCAAATTGTTCCAGCTTTGGTCTTTGTTAGCTTTTTCTGTTGGTTTCTATTTCCCTTTGACATACCCCGATGATTATGGGTTTTGTTTTGTTTTTTGGCACTTCTTTTCTTTCCGGTATTATAAAATACCAAAGGCGCTTCATGTATATTTCCTGTACCAGCCCTTCAATCAGTCATTTCTCCAAGGAGTCTTGGTTCCTTGCATGCTAGGTGTGATCATTGCTACTAGAATGCTTATAATCCTTCTTGATTCCTTAAGGCCCATGGTAATGTCCCCTTCACCATTACTGATTTTAGTAGTTTGAATTGTCTCTCATTATTTTCTTGGTTAGTCTACCTAAAGATTTGTCAATATTAATATTTTCAAATAACCAACTTTTAATTTTGTCACTTTCTCTGTTTTTTGAGTCTTCCATTTATTTCCACCCTAATTGCTATTATTTTCTACTTTCTGCTTGCTTTAGATTAAGTTTGCATTTCCTTTTTCATTTCTAATGGTGGAAGTTTACATTATTGAATTGAAATCTCTCTTTTTAAATATAGGTGTTTACAGCTGTACTTTTCATTTCAACACTGCCTTAGCTGCATCCCATAAATTTTGGTATGGTGTATTTTCATTTTCATTAATCTCTACATATTTTCTAATTTCCCCTGTGATTTCTTTTTAATTCCATAGGTTATTTAGGGGTATGTTTAATTAGCACTTATTAGTGAATTTCTCACATTTTCTTCTTTTATTGATTTCTAATTTCATTTTATTGTGGTTGAAAGACATACTTTGTATGATTTCAGTCCTTTTAAACTTATTGAGACGTGTTTTAGGGCCTAAATATGGTCTGTCCTACAGAATGTTTCATGTGTACTTGAAGAATATATATTGTGCAGTTGTTGGGTACAGTATTATACAGATGTCTGCCAGGTCTAGTTGGTTCCATAGTGTTGTTTAAGTCTTCTATTTCTTGTTGATCTTCTGCCTAGTTCTATTCATGATTGAAAATGGGATTTAAAGTCTCCAACATTTATTGTTGAACTGTTTATTTATTGTCAAACTATTTATTTCTCTTTTTAAGTTAGTTTTTGCTTCATTTATTTTGGAGCTCTGTTGTCACATGTATATATGTTTATAATTGTTATGTCTTCCTGATAGATTACCCTTGTATTATAAAATATCTTTGTCTCTAATAATTATTGCATTAAAGTCTATTTTGTCTGCTGTTTATATAGCCACTTCAGCTGTCTTTTAGGTACTGTTTGCATGGTATATTTATTTCCATCCCCTTTCTTTCAACCTGTTTGTTTCCCTGAATGTGAAGCATGTCTCCTCATATAATTGGAGAATGGTTGTTGTTTCTATTTGTGTTTTGTGTTTTAATCCATTTTGCCAATCTCTGCCTTTTTTATTAGAATGTTTAATTCATTTACATTTAATTACTGATATGGTAGGATTTGTGCCTGTCATTTTGCTGTTTATTTTCTGTCTCATTTTGCTCTCCATTGCTTTCTTTTCTGTTAAATAAATATTTTTATGTGCCATTTTATTTATTTGTTGTTTCTTTTACTCTGTTTTCTTAGTGATTGCTTTTCAAATAACATTTAATTTCAGTTAACATCTTAATTTAAAACAATCTAGCTCAGATTAATACCAACTTAATTTCAATTATATACAAAACCTTTGCTCCAATATAGCTCTATTCCCATCCCTCTTATTTGTGGTATTATCATCATGCAAATTACATTTTCATATAACATCATCAAAACATTTTTATAGTCATTGTTTTCTGCAGTTGTCCTTTTAAATCGAAGAATGAATTACAAGCAAACAACAATACATTTATACTATCATTTTTATATACCTATGTAGTTACTTTTAACAGGGCTCTTTATTTCTTCTTGTAGATTCAAGTTATGTGTAATGTTCTTTCATTTCAGCCTGAAAAAGGAGGCCCATTATTATTTCTTATAAGGCAGATTTACTAATAACAGATTATCTCAGTGTTAATTTGTTTATTATTAATTTGGGAATATCTCATTTTTCCTTTACTTTTTTTTTTTCTTCTTCATTTTTGGAAGGATAGTTTAGCTGGATATGGAATTATCCCCACTGCCTTCCCCAAACTTGAAGTATGTCATTCCACAGCATTTTGGTCTCCATGGGACTTTTGTTTGTTTGTTTTTTGTTTTTTTTTAACAAGAAGCCAGCTGTTAATCTTACTGGTGATCTCTTGTATAGGATGAATGGTTTTTCTCTTGCTGCTTTCAGGATTCTCTCTCTTTTTTTGGTAGTTTGAGTATGATGTGTCTAGGTATGGACCTCTTTAACAAACTACAAGTAGGATACACTTAAACTTTAAAAAATATATAGATTAATTTTTCATCAAATGAAAAATTTAATGGAAAATTTTGGCTATTATTTCTCCATATAGCCTTTCTGCCTTTTTTTTTCCTCTTTCTCTCCTCTGGGACCTCTGGATTTGTTTGATGGTATCCCACAGACCTCTGAGGCTCTGTTCATTTTTCCTTATTCTTTTTTTTTCTGCTCCTCTGATTGGATAATCTCAATGTACCTATCATCAAGTTTGCTGATTCTTTCTTTTGCCATCTCTAATCTGCTGTTGAGTGCCTCTAGTGGATTTTGTATTTCAGTTTTGTAATTTTCAACTCTAGCATTTCTGCTTGGTTCTACATTTATCATTGTTATCTCTTCATTGGTATTCTCTATTTAGTGAGATATCTTTTTTTTTTTTAAACATAGCCTCGCTCTGTCGCCGGGTCTGGAGTACAGTGGCCCGATCTCGGCTCACTGCAAGCTTCGCCTCCCGGGTTCACGCCATTCTCCCGCCTCAGCCTCCTGAGTAGCTAGGACTACAGGTGCCCACCACCCACCCAGCTAATTTTTTGTTTTTATATTTTTGGTAGAGACGAGGTTTCACCACGTTGGCCAGGCTGGTCATGAACTCCTGACCCCTCGTGATCCACCGCCTCGGCCTCCCAAAGTGCTGGGATTACAGGCCTGAGCCACCGCGCCTGTCCGGTATCATTCTTACACATTCCTTTAGTTCGTTAGAAACGGTTTCCTTTAAGTCTTTGAACATGTTTATAATAGTTGATTTGAAATCTTTGCCTAGGAAGTACAACATCTGGGCCCCCTCATGGACAGTTTCTACTGACTGCTTTATTTTCCTCTGCATGGGCTTTTTATTTCTGTTTCTTTGTATCTCTTAGTTTTGCTCAAAACTGAACTTTAAAAAAAATTTTTACTTATTTATTTTTTGAGACGGAGTCTCGCTCTGTCGACCAGGCTGGAGTGCAGTGGCGCGATCTCGACTCACTGCAAACTCTGCCTCCCGGATTCAAGCCATTCTCCTGCCTCAGCCTCCCGAGTAGCTGGGACTACAGGCGCCGCCACCACGCGGTAATTTTTTTGTATTTTTAGTAGAGATGGGATTTCACTGTGTTAGCCAGGATAGTCTTGATCTCCTGACCTCGTCATCTGCCCGCCTTGGCCTCCCAAAGTGCTGGGATTACCGGTGTGAGCCACCGCGCCCAGCCGAAACCGAATCTTTTAAAGAATAGGACCCTTCCTTCTCAAGGGTTTTGTTGTTGTTGCTATTGGATTTTTTAGTGACTTTCCTGGATTAATTCTATGAAGTCTGTATTCTTTGTCATGTGTGACTTTCAGTCTTTGCTTTGTGGTCAGCTAATGATTAGATAGAGATTTCCTTAAATGCCTTGAACCTGTAAGTCTTCCAGCCTTTTAGAGTGGCTCTGTATGTGTTGGGACACAGCTTCAACACTCTGGCAGTCCAGGTCTGCTTTAGCCTTCACTTTCTGATTGCACAGAACCCCAGTCAGATGTAAAAGATCACAGCTGCCTCAGGTTTTTCATGGCCATGCACAAAGCCCTGCCCCTGTGTAGCTGTCTACATCTCTGGAATACATCAGAGCTTTTAAAAGCTTTCTTTGAACATCTCACTCCCCAGGATTTCTTTTTTTCATTTTCAAAAATTGTAAAATACACATAAAATTCATCATCTTAACCATTTTTATGTGTACAGTTCAGTAGTATTAAGTCCAGTAAGTCCTCACTTATCATCGATAGGTTCTTGAAAACTGTGACTTTAAGCAAAACCACTGGTAATAAAACCAATTTACCATTGGCTGATTGATACAAACAAGAGTTAAGTTCCTACAACATATTTCTGATCACAAAAACATTACCAAACTTCTAAATAAAGACCCTAAATATTTCTTATATTAAATATTTGAAATAAATGTGAGCTATACACTTAAGATTGATAGAAACAAGATATATATATATATATATATTTATTTTTTTTTTTTTTTTTTTTTTTTTTTTGAGATGGAGTCTCGCTGTGTCACCCAGGCTGGAGTGCAGTGGCATGATCTCAGCTCAGTGCAACCTCTACCTCCTGGATTAAAGTGATTCTCCTGCCTCAGTCTCCTGAATAGCTGGGATTACAGGCTCCCGCCACCACACCTGGCTAATTTTTGTAGTAGGGACAGGGTTTCACCATGTTGGTCAGGCTGGTCTCAATCTCCTGACCTCATGATCCACCCGCCTCAGCCTCCCAAAGTGCTGGGATTACAGGCTTGAGCCACCGCGCCCAGCCAAAACAAGATAATTATTTACCCAATTTTTGGTGAATCAGTGACTGACAGCAGTTGTAATGGTGGTGGATTAAATCAAGGAATAACTGTTTGCAAAGTGAAAATTGTAATGAGCACCTCCCACCACCATGCAGTTCAAAAACAATAACAAATATGGCAGGCATGTTCATACTGCATCATTTATTGCAGTCATATATTGCCACATATTTGTGTGATTACAAATGTTTATTCTACAATAATTTGTATTTATTCATTTACTCATTTTCGAACCTGTTTATTCCAGTTCATGATTATGAGTGACTAGAGCCTGTCCCAGCAGCTCAGGGAACGAGACAGGAACCAGCCATGGACAGGACACCATTCCATCACAGGTTACACTCACATACACGCCCACGAGGACTCAGACAATTTAGACTCATCAGTTAACCTAATGTGCACATCTTTTGGATGTGAGAGGAAACTGGAGTAACTGGAAAATATGCAAATGTGAGAAGAACATGCAAACTCCACACAGATAGTGGCCCTGGCTGGGAATCGATTTTTTTTTCTTATCAGTATTATAGTGAAATAACATTGAATGAAACATTATTTGAGGACCTGCTGTATATTCATATTGTTATGCAGCCATCACCCATTTCCACAACTCTTTTCATCTTGCAAAACTGAAACTGCATTCAAACTCCTCATTCCTCCTCCCCCAAGCCCCTGGCACCCACCATACTACTTTCTGTCTCTGTGATAAAATTTTGAGTACTCTGCTTACCTCATATAAGTGGAATCATACAGTATTTGTCTTTCTGTGACCAGCTTATTTCACTCAGCATAATGTCCTCAAGGTTTGTTCATGTTGTAGCACGTCAGAATTTCCCTCCTTTTGAAGATGGAATAATATTCCATGGTATGTATATATCACATTTTGCCTATTCATCCATCGATGGACACTTAGGTGTTTACATTCTAGCTATTGTGAATGATGCTGCTGTGGACACGGATATACAAATATCTCTTCCAGATTCTGCCTTCAGTTATTTTAGTTATATACCCAGAGGTAGAATACTGGATCATATGGTAATTCTGTTTGTAATATTTTTAAGGAACTGCCATGTTGTTTTTCACAGCAGCTGCACTGTTTTACGTTATCACCAGTAGTGCACAAGGATTCTAGTTTCTCCACATCCTTGTCAACACTTACTACTTTGCTTTTTCGATAGTAGCCATCCTAATGGGTATGCATCCCAGCATTGTGTTTTAAATGTGTTTGTCCAATTCTTGTTTGTCCCGATGGTAACCATTCCTCAGGCCTTTTTTTTTTTTTTTTTTTTTTTTTTTGAGACAGTCTCCCTCTGTCACCAGGCTGGAGTGCAGTGGTGTGATCTGGGCTCACTGCAAGCTCCGCCTCCCGGGTTCATGCCATTCTGCCTCAGCCTACCGAGCAGCTGGGACTACAGGCGCCGCCACCACGCCCAGCTACTTTTTTTGTATTTTTAGTAGAGACGGGGTTTCACCGTGTTAGCCAGGGTGGTCTCGATCTCCTGATCTCATGATCCGCCCGCCTCAGCCTCCCAAAGTGCTGGGATTGCAGGTGTGAGCCACCGTGCTCGGCCCAGGCACTTTCATGGTGATCTCTATCCCATAGTGCAGCAATCTTCAAGTATTACATATCCTCTAAAAGAATTTTAAGAACAAGTGTAAAGGAAATAATGAATTTTTAAATTGGCATCTAATTTTTCTCATAAAAAATATAAATAGCTGCAGAGGGTCTAAAATACAGATGGCTTTTCAAAAAAAAAAACAAAAAAAACTGCTACCGGGTCCCTTTCACAAAGGACCTTACTAATTGACTAAGACATTCAATCAACTGGTTTGAACTAAATGTGAATAGTTTCATTTGTCTGTTCATAGATAATATTTTAACAGAGGCCTACAATGTATTGACTCAAAGGAATGACTAATAACGTGTGTTTGGGGATGGGGGGTGGCGAGGTTTTGCCAGCCATATCACATAAGCAGCTGCTTTGAAAATATCCCCACTTTCCATGGTTTTAGGCAAATTACTCGTAAGGTCATTAAAGCAAATGCTTTGTATCTGGCATGAGATGTAAAATTGGCAGGGAGTATGCAATAATTATTTGTTTATAATTAGTCGTTCCCTTTGTATATAACCTATTTTGGTCCTACTAACAAAATAAATTTGGCCCATGAAAAAAATATTTTTTTAACTTTGATCATATTAGCTTTAAATGTTAAACAGCTGATGCTGATTGTGTTCAACAAATGCCCTGGGGACAAGGCTTTTCCCACTGAGCTTGACCCCAGGAGTGGGGCTTTTCCTGGAGCTGCAAGACAGGTATGACGATGACAGTCCCAAGTGTGGGCTTTGGGGAACTTCCAGACTGGTTCTGCTGCCTCCCAGGCTGTGAGGCTGCTGGATTTCACAGTTGAGGAGAGGTGGATAGGAAGTGAAAGCACCACAAAGCTTGCTGCTCTTACTGAGATTCAGCTGCTTTTCTAGAATAAACACTCCTTGCATTGTTGCAAGCCATTGATTAATTTCTATGGTTCGCTAAAAATTGGTTTTGACAGTTTTTCCCGGTATTCTCGCTTTAATGGATAAGCAGAGTTTTGCAGGTCCTACTCTTTCATTCTGGAAGTGCTTGGAGATGAACTTAAAACAACACTTTCCTGTCATGCTTCCCAGGCTCTTAGCTGTCTTGGGTTTCCATCATCTTTTTATCTCCTTGTTTATTGACCAAGAGCTGTATGGAACATTACTTTTATTGCAACTGGCTCACAGGTATTATTCATTCAAAAAATGCTTCTCAGAGCTCTATCCCTTCTTCTGGAAGAAAAAGGGTCAAAATTATGATAAGAAGTTATAGTTGGGGGAATAGGTAGATATGATTAATAGAGAGAGATTGATATGATATAGGTGGTTAGATGGACATTTCTTACTTTCTGTTTATAGTTTAATCATGTTATCATTGAATACGTTTTAAAGAAAATAAAAATTATTTGCATTTAGAAGCTTTTGATACACTTGGTATATCAAAAAAATATAAATAGCTGCAGGGTCTTACTCTGTCATCTAGGCTGGAGTGCAATGGTGCAGTCTCAGTTCACTGCAGCCTCCGTATCCCAGGTTCAAACGATCCTCCTGCCTCTGCCTCCCAAGTAATTGGGACTACAGGCATGTGCCACCATGCCTGGCTAATTTTTGTATTTTTTTGTAGAGACATGGTTTCCCCATGTTGCCCAGGCTGGTATCGAACTCCTAGACTCAAGCAATCCACCCACCTTGGCTTCCCAAAGTCCTGGGATTACAGATTTGAGCCACCACACCTAGCCAGAAGTTGATACACTTTTGCTTATTGATCTTGGTATTTTGTATTTGAGATCATTTTTAATAATTTTAAAAGATGAAATCGGCCGGGCGCGGTGGCTCAAGCCTGTAATCCCAGCACTTTGGGAGGCCGAGACGGGCGGATCACGATGTCAGGAGTTCGAGACCATCCTGGCTAACACGGTGAAACCCCGTCTCTACTAAAAAATACAAAAAACTAGCCGGGCGAGGTGGTGGGCGCCTGTAGTCCCAGCTACTCGGGAGGCTGAGGCAGGAGAATGGCGTAAAAACCCGGGAGGCGGAGCTTGCAATGAGCTGAGATCCGGCCACTGCACTCCAGCCTGGGCGACACAGCAAGACTCCGTCTCAAAAATAAATAAATAAATAAAAGATGAAATCTCCCCCCCACCCGCATTTTTTACTATCCTATTGTAGGAATAATAGTTGAGATCAACTACAAAATAGAATAATCATTATCTAAATAATGCATGAGGGTTCATTTTGCTAGAAGCATTGAAGAATAAGAATTTGCACACCTGTGAATTTCCCAACAACAAATAATCTTATTCTTTAAAAAAAAAAAAAAAAACATGGGATTCATAGGCTTACATATATTTCTTGCCATCTACCTGGAATTAACCATTTTGCCTCAGAACCCTGGGTCCTTTTAAGGGGAAATGATACAGCTCATGGTGTCAGGTACTGGTGAGGGAAAGGTGGTGTTTGTTTGTTTGTTTTCTTTTTTCGAGATGGCGTCTCACTGTCGCCCAAGCTGGAGTGCAGTGGTGCAATCTTGGCTCACTGCAACCTCTGCCTCCTATGTTCAAGCAATTCTCCTGGAGCACCCTCCCAAGTAGCTGGGATTACAAGCGTGTGCCACCACACCTGCCTAAGTTTTTCTGTATTTTTAGTAGAGACAGAGTTTCACTATGTTGGCCAGACTGGTCTCAGACTCCTGACCTTAAGCGATCCACTGGCCTTGGCCTCCCAAAGTGCTGGGATTACAGGCATGAGCCACCGCATCTGGCCAACGTGGACTTTTTGATGTGGTTATCTATTAACTTGCTACTAACCTAGGCCAGGCACAGCAATGCAATCTTTTCTTAGGAAATTTGAATTTTTTTTTTTTTTTGACAGAAACAAGGTCTTGCTATGTTGCCCAGGCTGACCTAGAACTCCTGGGCTCCTGCCTCAGCCTCCAAGTAGCTGGGACTACAGGTGTATACCACCATGCCTGGCTTGAGTATTGATCTTTCATTGAAATTGGTCGCTGGTTTGGAGTGAGGAGGTGAACTCCCAGAATAGGATGGCTCCCTTTGAGGCATTTTATGTGCAGGATAGTAGGTGAATGAACAAAGTCCAGCAGATGTTGAAGCAGTCGCCCTGTTGTAAGCCCTGCTATATGAACAAACACCCACATGAAACACAATGAAAATATTAGGGAGTGCCAAGTTTCTTGCTAACCTTTAATGGTGGTTTAGGCATTTTCATAGTGATCCCTGAACTCTAATGTAATGGTCTTCAAATGTCACATGACGCCTAAAAGAATTTTGGAAAACTACCAGTATAAAGGGGGATGATATATTTTTAAGTTGGCACTTGAATTTTTTTGAGTAAATGTAAATAGTTGCAAAGGATATAATTTACAGCATGCCGTAAATATTCCATTTAAAAATAAAGCTTTTGGTGCATGATCTTCTAAATACAACCAATGAAATCTAAATGCTGTAGTGATTTGATCCTACTATCATGCATTTTATGGAATGATTTGGTTCTACTATCATGCATTTTAGAACAGGATAAACAGGCTCTTATTTTTGCCACTTTTCTGACTCTGAAGAGCTCTTTTCTAATCATAAATTTTACATTGTTATCTTTGTTCTTCCCATTACTCCCTCAAGAGATTTTGTCCTAGTATTTTATTCTAATAACTTATGCTTCATTACCCTGTAACTCTTCTCTGCAACAAAAATATGTATATAAATTGAAGTTCAAACATTCTTCTCTTGTGGCCCTGAGGCTCTATTTGTTAAAAATATTTTTAGGTTGTTTACTAGTATAGAGTTCTAGTTTGCAAGATGAAAAGCAATCTAGAGAGTGGGTGCATAACAGTGTCAATGTACACTCCTGACCTGTACACTTAAAAATGGTTAAGATGGTAAATCCACAATTATAAATGAAATAAATTTTTATAGTAAAAAATTTCTAGATTGAGTTATTACAAGTATTATCAAATGGTGATTGGAACATAGTTGTGCAGTTTGATAAATAATCACTAGCCATCCAAAGTAAACATTTGAAAAATCTTTCATTTACTATTAAGTATTTATTGCTAAATGAGGTAGGCTGGCACCAATTGTTTTGCTGTTTTTGTTGTTGGGTGTCAACATTGTGAAGCTTCATTCGCACACTCAGGTGGATGGGAGTGAAGGCCCCTAAGCACAGTTCAGGTCTTTGAACTGTCAACAGGTTGTGTGACAAAAATAATAGAGTGGTCTGTCAAAATTATTTTGATAATTAGCTGACAGTTCAATTAGGACAATTTTATATTTTGTTGAAAGCAAGTAACTGGAAACTACCTGACTGGCAAGGTTTATTGCCTGGTCATTAGAGCCGTTCACTATTTCAGTTTCTGGTAAGTATACTAAAAGGACTTTACCAAGAAGTATATGACAATGAATTACACCTGCTAATTCCTTCATTTAGAGGATGCTTGTTTGATATGATGGGGAAGTAAAAATATTTAGTACTCAATACTGATACGATTTTTAAATAAAATGCTTTTATCGTGTCACATTTCACATCTCTTTTTGTCAAAACTTTGGAGCTCATTCAACATATGAAGCATGTTTACCATATAACTGGGCTGGCAAAGTCAGCCTCATCATTAAACACAAATCAGCCTTTTCTCTCAGGAAACAGTCTGAATTTTTTTTTCATTTTAAATTAGCATGCTAAGACATATTTTGAGAAAATTATTGAAAGTACGGAGAAATTGAGATGTGTTTTAGGGTTAGTTGCTAAATAAAGTTAAGATTGAAACATTGTAGAACTAGCATTTGGCCTATGCTGTTCTAGGGAGGCCTGGCGTTCCTGAGGTGAAAGTGAGCTGTGTCCCTTTGCGGGGATACTGAAGTGAGAATTACATGTAAAAGTCAAAAACACTCTTACTAGTTGTATTAGACATGATTAAATTATCCTATGTGTTTAGTTTATAGTGATAAAAACAAATTGCTTTGGAAGTTGGTATATGTATTAGTCCATTGTCACATTGCTATAAAGAAATACTGGAGACTGGGTAGTTTATAAAGACAACAGGTTTAATTGGCTCGTGGTTCCACAGGCTGTACGGGAAGCATGGCAGCGTCTGCTTCTGAGGAGGCCTCAGGAAACGTTAAATCATAACAGAAGGGGAAGGAGTCTTACGTGGCAGGACAGGACCAAAAGAGAGTGGGGAGGTGCCCTACACTTTTAAATGAACAGATCTCACGAGACCTCACTCATTATCATCACAAGAATAGCACTGAGGGGATGGTGCTAAACCATTCATGAGAACTCTGCGCCCATGATCCAACAGTCACCTCCTACCGGGCCCCTCCTCCAACACTGGGGATTTCAACTTGACATGAGATTTGGATGGGGACACAGATCCAAAGCATATCATTCTGCCCCTGGCCACTCCCAAATCCCATGTGCTTCTCACATTTCAACATACATTCATGCCTTCCCCACAGTCCCCCAGAGTCTTAACTCATTCCAGCATTATCTCAAAAGTTCAGAGTTTCATCTGAGACAAGGCTAGTCCCTTCCACCTATAAGCCTGTAAAATAAAAAACAAGTTAGTTACTTCCAAGATATGATGGGGGCACGGGCCTTGGGTAAATGCTTCTGTCCCAAAATGGAGAAATTAGCCAAAAGGCAGGGGCTACAGGCCCCATGCAAGTCCAAAACCCAGTAGGGCAGTCATTAAATCTTAAAGCTCCAAAATAATTTCCTTTGATTCCATGCCCCACATCCAGGGCACACTGGTTTGTGGGATGGGCTCCCAAGGCCTTGGGCAGCTCTGCCCCTGTAGCTCTGCAGGGTTCAGCCCCCTTGGCTGCACTCAAGGTCTGGTGTTGAGGGCCTGTGGCTTTTTCAGGCACATGGTGCAAACTGTCAGTGGATCTACCATTCTGGGGTCGGGAGGATGTGGTCCTCTTCTCACAGTTCCACTGCACAGTGCCCCAGTGGGGACTCTGTAGCAGGGCTCCAACCCCACATTTCCTCTTTGCGCTGCCCTAGTAGAGGTTCTCCATGAGGGCCCTGCCCCTGCAGCAGACTTCTGCCTGGGCATGCAGGTGTTTCCATACATTCTCTGAAATATAGGCGGAGGCTTCTAAGCCTCAAATCTTGCATTTTGTACACCCACAGGCTTAACACCATGTGGAAGCTGCCAAGGGTTATGGCTTGTGCCCCCTGAAGCAGTGTCCCTCTGTACCTGGGCCCCTTTGAGCCACAGGCCAGGATGCAGGGAGCAATGTCCCAAGGCTGTGCAGGGTAGTGGGGCCCTGGGTCAGCCCAAGAAAGCCATTCAGCCCTCCTAGGCCTCTGGGCCTGTTTTGGGAGGGGCTGCCATCGTGGTCTCTGAAATGCCTTTGAGGTTATCTCCCCATAGTTTTAGCTATCAGCATTTGCCTTCCTTTTAGTTACGGAAATTTCTGCAGCCTGCTTGAATTCCTGCCCTGAAAATGGACTTTTCTTTTCTACCACGTGGCCAGGCTGCAAGTTTTCTGAACTTTTATGCTCTGCTTCCCTTTTAAACACAAATTCCAGCTTTAGGTTATTCCTTGGCTCACACATATGAGCATAGGTTGTTAGAAACAGCCAGGCCACATCTTGAATGCTTTCCCATTTAGAATTTCTTACACCAGATACACACTCTCAACTTCAGAGTTCCACAGATCCCTTAGAGCAGGGGCACAAAATGCAGCCAGGATCTTTGCTGCAGCATAGCAAAAATGACTGTATTAGTATTAGTCCGTGTTCTCTTAAAGGGACAGAACAAATAGGAGATATATATATAAAAATACATTTTTATGTAAAATATTATATTTTATATAATCATATAAAACTATATTAAATATATAAATTATATTAAATATATAAAAATTGTATAGAATTTGTATTTTATATAAGATATGTATTTTTTATTTGTATAAATATATATATAAACTCATATATAGGAGAGTATATATATATATAGAGAGAGAGAGAGAGGAGAGTTTATGATAAAGTATTAACTTTCTTGATCACAAGGTCCAACAATGGGCCGTCTGCAAGCTGAGGAGCAAAGAGCCAGTCCAAGTCCCACAACTAAGGAACTTGGAGTGTGATGTTGTAGGGCAGGAAGCATCCAGCGCGGGAGAAAGATGTAGGCTGGGAGGCGAGGCCCATCTCTCCTTTTCAGGTTTTCCTTCCTGTTTTTTTTTTTTTTTTTTTTTTTTTGAGACAGAGTCTCACTCTGTTGCCCAGGCTGGAGTGCAGTGGCACCATCTCAGCTCACTGCAGCCTGCACCTCCTGGGTTCACTCCATTCTCCTGCCTCAGCCTCCCAAGCAGCTGGGACTATAGGTGCCCACCACCACACCTGGTTAATTTTTTTGGATTTTTAGTAGAGACGGGGTTTCACAGTGTTAGCCAGGATGGTCTCGATCTCCTGACCTCATGATCTGCCCGCTTCGACCTCCCAAAGTGCTGGGATTACAGGTGTGAGCCACCACGCCTGGCCCTTTTTTCCTGCTTTATATTCGCTGGAAGCTGATTGGATTGTGTCCACCAGATTAAGGATGGATCTGCCTTCCCCAGCTAAGTGGCTCAAATGTTAATCTCTTTTGGCAGTACCCACAAAGGCACACCCAGGATTAATACTTTCTATCCCTCAATCCAATCAAGTTGACACTCAGTATTAACCATCACAGTGACCTTTACTCTGGTTCCCGGTAAGTTCCTCATTTCCATCTGAGACCTCCTCAGCCTGGACTTCATTGTCCATATCACTATCAGCATTTTGGTCACAACCATTCCACAATCTCTAGGGAGTTCCAGATTTTCCCTCATCTTCCCGTCTTCTTCTGAGCCCTCCACACCCAATTCCAAAGTTGCTTCCACGTATTCAGGTATCTTTATAGCAATGCCCGACTCCTTGCTACCAATTTTCTGTATTAGTCCTTCTTGCATTGCTATAAAAACATGCTTGAGACTGGATAATTTATACAGAAAAGAGACTTAATTGACTCATGGTTCCACAGGCTGCACAGGAAGCATAGTGGGAAGCTGCTCCTGGGAAGGCCTCAGGGAGCTTTTACTCACGGCGGAAGGCGAGATGGCAGGAGCAGGACTAAAAGAGGGGGAAGGTGCTGCACACTTTTAAAACAACCAGATCTTGTGATCACTCACTCACTCACTCACCATCAAGAGAACGGCACTGGGAGATGGTGCTTAACCGTTCGTAAGAGCTCCATCCTCATGATCCAGTCACCTCCCACCAGGCCCCTCCTCCAACACTGGGGATTACAATTCAACATGAGATCTGGGTGGGGAACAGATGCAAACCATGTGAGTATATATGAGCTCTATGAGATGGCAAAGACAAGGATTGATGTTTGTGAAATAAATGCTTTGTGATTTTATTGGAAACTGGATCTCACAGATGCTGCATAAAACTTATGTTGTAGGCTTTACCTGTGTGTGTTAAAGTTTTGGAGCCCCTGTGTGTGAAAGAATCTGCATTGCCTACGTGCTGTGCCAGCGGCATCCTTGGGTGAACACTGAGCAGAAATGTAACGTGTCCCTTTGAATAATGGGGAGGGATTTCAAGGGTTTGCTCTGCTCTGCACTTCTGACACTAGCAGGAGATAGAGGAGAGCCCTTTCCTCTGCCCCTTCTAGAGTGCAGCTGTGTTCAGAGCATGTACCTGTCCCGACACCGAGTTCTGGGGTCACACTTCTTCCCTTACTGAGTACATAGATAGTAGGTTAGAGGGGTTTTGAGTAGTCATTGGAAGTGGCTTCTCCTGAACCATTATTATTGTTACTATTTTTGAGACCAAGTCTCACTCTTTTGCCCAGGCTGAAGTGCGGTGGCGTGATCTTGGCTCACTGCAACCTCCGTCTCCCAGGTTCAAGTGATTCTCCTGCCTCGGACTCCTGAGATGCTGGGATTACAGGTGTATGCCGCCACACCTGGCTCATTTTTTTGTATTTTTAGTAGAGATGGGTGTTCACCATGTTGGCCAGGCTGGTCATGGACTCCTGACCTCAAGTAATCCGCCCTACTTGGCCTCCCAAACTGCTGGGATTACAAGCATGAGCCACCGTGCCTGCCCCGAGCCAGTATTTTGAACTATCCCATTGTGGTGAGCCCTGGGGATTTTTGTTTTTTTAATTGCCGAGGGCAGTGCACGATGGGTGAGAGGTTTGTTTTGCCTTTGGTAACCTGGGGAAAGTGCTTTTTGAAAGGGAGGTAGAAAAGGAGATTTGTTCTCGAGCAATTCAGTTTCACAAAGAATCTGTGGAGGTTAAGGTCTAGTGGCTGATTCTCATACAACCAGTGGTTCTCTGTGTATGGTCCCCAGATCAATAGCATCAGCTCTTCCAGGAACTTGTTAAAAATGCAGATTCTTGGGCTGTACCTGAGCACAGTCAAATCCAGAATTCTGGGGGGCCTCCAGGTGATCCTGGTGCAAGCACATACGAGTTTAGATGATTTTCCCTGACTCATTCATACAGTGTCTAGATGATATAATGACTAGTTTTCCATAAACATTAGACACTTTATTTTTGTATATTTTGGAACCAATGTAATTAGTTTTCAGCTGTATTGAAGAACACAGAATATGTACCACCTGATGAATAAAGGTTCCTAATTGCAAGTGAGGAATGACAGGAGCCAGAACCCTTGGGCATGACCCTAACCTCATGTCCCCCTGGGGGTCCTCTCTTGGAGGGTGTCCTGGAGCTCTGTGGGCAGCTCATGGGCTTCTGGGCCAGGGTTAGGGTCTGCTGGAAAAGAGGTTAGTCCCTAGACATTCCCAAACCTGGACCACCTAATAACAGCTCGGAGGGGGGTGTACATGCCGCCTTTGGGAAAGGGACCAGACCATCATCCTGTCTCCCTTGGACTTGTCTGATTTTAACCAGGTTCCTTTATTCTTGCAATTTTACATCTACTTCTGATCCTTTTGAAATGTAACCATTTTGTCTTACTAAAATAGAAATCTCATGAAGACACTTCCTAGCTTAAAATTAAGACCCGTACGGTCTTAATGGTCTTTTGCCTTTGGAAAAAGTTCCGAGGTTTCATTCGGCCTTGCATCCTCTCCTGCCTCTGAGTTTCCTAAGGCCTGCCCGGAGCTGTGCAGATGCCGCCTCAGCAACCTCAGATGAGGCAAGGGACCTTGCTGAGGAAGGATTCTCCTTTCATGCCACCCAAAAAATTTACATTAATTTTGACGTTGCTTTTTCCTACAACATGAGCTACACAGCCTGTCCTATCCTGTCCTCAGGATAGTCATCTGTGTTCATGACTGAGCTGCCCCTCGGTCAGTGTGGACAAGAGGGCCGTCCTGGGTCAGTGTGGATGAGAGAGCTGCTGCCTGAGTCATTACTGCTTTTAATTTTTTAGGGTCCCTCTTCCTGTGTTATAATTTCTTATTTAGTCACTGCGAGCTCTGTGAGAACTGAGCTGTTTGTCACTATCTCCCCAGGACCTTGTGGAGAATTAATAAATGCTTGTCCTTTTTTGTTTTGATACAACATTTTAAATTCATCGGCTTCTGCAGAAAACAGTATGAGATATCTCAGAACTGAAAATGGAGTTACCTTGGATCCCGCAGTCTTACTATGCATTTCTACCCAAAGGAAAGTAAATCGTATTAAAAGAATACCTGCATTTGTATCTTCATTCCAGCACGATTCATAATAGCAAAGATGAAATCACTTAAGTGTCTATCAGTGGATGATTGATTAAAGAAAATGTGGAATATAAATGCTTGTTTGTTAAGTACACTAACCACACCCTGTTTCTGGATATTTCTCTGGTGTTTATTAATGCCCCCCCCCCGCCCCAACCCCTGTCTCTTGCATTGCAGTTTGGGGCGGAATTCCGAAGGTTCTCTCTGGACCGTCATAAGCCTGGGAAGTTTGAAGATTTCTACAAGCTGGTTGTACACACCCACCATATCTCCAACAGTGATGTAACTATTGGCTACGCGGATGTGCACGGAGACCTGCTGCCCATCAACAATGACGACAACTTCTGCAAGGCGGTTTCCAGCGCAAACCCCCTGCTCAGGGTCTTCATCCAGAAACGAGGTACTGAAGTGGTTGAGTGGCTGCCTGGTCTTGTTGAACAATCATTTTTAAAATATAGTTTTCAATTTTTTCTGTCATTACATTTGGTTCTGTTTTCTAACCTGTAGTAGGAGATTAAAGAAATTAAAATGTGTTTGATCAACATTAATTTAATATACTTAAAATACTCACATTGTGTTTTCTACCTTAAATGGTATTGACTTCTGATTTTTAAATACTGAAGAAAGAATAATATTGATACTTCCAGTCGTTTAACTAGAAGTGAAATAACTCAATGATAAGGAGGCTTGAGTCAGTGGCCTCAGAATGAAACTTGGGGTTACTGGCGCGTGCTTTCCATCATCTCGTTGGGAGTAGGGAATATGTTAGCTTTAGATGATAACTGGTTAACTTTTAGCTCTGAGGCCCAGTTTCGCCATAACTAATAATATCATTTTATGTTAAAATAAATTACTAACATAGGTTAATGGCTGAAAGGGAAGGGGGGTGCCCTGCTGCTGACGTACTGTGGGACCTCATACTGCGCACATCTCTGAACTGCATTTAGATTTTTTTTCCATCTCCAAACTTCGGAGACCCTTGTTGTTTCAAGATAATATGCTGAAAGAAAGAAGGACCTGCAGGTGAGGCTTGATATTGGGAAAATGGCATTTTTATAACTGACTGCCTCTCCTTCTTTGGGCGGCCCCGCAGTGCACGTGGTGAACACTGACCACCTCAAGGAGCCAAGCAGCCAGTGGTGACACTTGCAAAGTGAAGTTGCCGTGTGCCCTGTCTGCCCTCGTGGATCTGCTGCCAGAGTCTCTGGGACAGCTAGGAGAGGTTTCCCAGAGGAAAGCCTGAGCTGAGACTACAGGAAGCAGCAGCAGGGTGCTGGGCGGGAGGCAGGCTGGGCGAGTTCTCAGACGAGGCCCTCCGCCTCCTTCACCCCAGTGTCCTGCTTTGCAAAACGAGGGTACTCACATAGTAGCCCCCATCCAGTTTCTGTAAGGGTGGTGCTGAGCAGCGTGCCGCCAGCTCCTCACCCCTGCTCTGTAAATACTAGCGATGGCTGTTATTCCCATCTGTGGTGATGAAGGGAACGGCAGGAGACTCATTGACCTCACTTCAGACAGATTCTCTGGCACAAGATCAGAACACTCTGCATCTGCAGTTCTCACTGGGCCTGGGTATCCTGCTGATGGTGCTGAGAAGTCAACACAGCTGTCACTTCCTCACAGTGGCCTGGGGGACGGGCTGAGCTTCAGCTTCCGCATCAGTCCCTCAGGGTTGCTGGGGGACAAGGACCCTCACTGTCTCTGCAGGGTTCTGCACAGCCTCCAGCACGCCACACCTCGGTCCTCTGTATGCGGCCCTCTGCAGTAGCCACCTGCTGCTTTGCTGGTCCTGGAATGGAGGCCTGTGCGCCCTGCCCCCTGACCTGGAACTCTCCACTCCTTCACATTGCCTGGGTATCTGTATCTGTTCACAGGCTGCCTTCTCAGGAAGGCCTGGTCTCAGCTGCTTGATCTGATGAGCCCGTGTTCCCCTCTGCACGTCGTCCTCTGTCCTCTTACTCAGCTTCCTCTGTGCTCTGTCCCTTGCTCACAGAGCTAGTTTGCCGTCCGTCTCCACCCGACCGGGAGCGTTGCGGGGCGTGTGTTCCTGGCTGTACCCCTGCCATCCGAGGTCACAGCATTTGCTCACATGGTGTGGGTTGAGCAATGGTGTGAAGAAGGTGTGGTGTAAACTGCAGATGTGCGCACGGGCTTTGTTGCCCGTTGTGCAAGAAACAAGTCTTTTGGCCCTGTTGACTGTGGAGCTGGGGTGAAGGCCGGCAGAAGGCACCGTGCCCTTTGGCAGTTGGCCCCAGGAGTCTTGGCACCCTCTACTCGGGATGCACCAAAGCTGAGGTGGGACCAGAAAGTGGGCTTGTGTGTTGCCAGTGGGGATGTACTAACCTCCAGCAGCGGCTTGGACAGCTCCGCCTCTTTCCAGCTTGCTGGCTGGGCCTGTGTTCAGTCTTCGTCATTTCTTTTTCCTTCTTCCTCTGCCCTCTGAGTAGTAGCCCAGTTTAACTAGCTGGCTTAGGATTTCTATGTCTCGTGGTTGTAGCGTGAGCATGTCGCCAGCAGCCCCTGCCTTTCTCTGTCATGTTACAGCGTGGAGCTAGGGAGACCCGAACTCAGACCCCACCTTCTCCCTGGCTTTGTGACACAGACATGCGCCTTGTCCTGCAGAGCTCTAATGTCCTCACCTGTAGCACAGGTGGCAGTGCCTGCCTCTGGGGTTGTTGTCAGGGCTTAATAGCGAAATCTGCTGATGACAAGCCCTTGGCTGGTCCTGCGTATACATCACTGGCCCCTTGGTCCTGTCCTTGGGAAAATGAGAGCTGCCTCTCACTGTCCTCAGTGGATTTGACTGTAAAGATGACGACATTCCAGGTGGCGATTAGAGGCAGTTGTATCCTGTGCACAGTCAGGCACCCTCCCTGCATAGGAATCTGTGCGGATGTTTAGTAATCTGTGTGTTTGGGGCAGAGCTGAGGCCCCCTGAGAGGCAACACTCAATCCCACAGCCTTTTTACTGCAGCAGGGGTGTTGCGAGGTCAGTCACGGTCATGCTATTTTCATGATTCTACTGCAGCCATACCCACTCTGTCATTTACTTAATAACTTTCTGTACACGGACATATTTTATTTAAATATATTTTAAGAGAGAATTTACGATCACAGAGGAAAAGTCAGCATTCTCCTAATACATGTCGAAATAGACCCCAATTATGCTTAAAAAAATTAATCTGTTTCTCAGCTGAGCGCAGTGGCTCACGCCTGTGATCCCAGCACTTTGGGAGGCCAAGGCAGGTGGATCACTTGAGGTCAGGAGTTCGAGACAAGCCTGGCCAGCATGGTGAAACCCTATCTCTACTAAAAAATATAAAAATTAGCCAGATGTAGTGGCACGTGCCTGTAGTCCCAGCTGCTCGCTGGATTGAGGCAGGAGAATTGCTTGAACCCAGGAGGCGGAGGTTGCAGTGAGCCAAGATTGCACCACTGCCCTCCAGCCTAGGTGACAGAGCGAAACTCCGTCTCAGAAAAAAAGAAAAATTAATCTGTTGCTTAAAATAATCTCTTCCTCCAAACCATACAAAGGCACAGTGATAAACTACAGAATAGCATTCCTTTATGAATGTAGATGTAAAAACCCTTCAGCAAAATACTAGCACATGGAAAAATGCACCCACACAAAAAGTACACAAATGTTCATAGCAACATTATTCACAATATCCATAAGGCGGGAACAACCCACGCGTCCATCAGCTGATGAATGGATAAAGTGCGTGCATGCGTGTGTGTGTCTAGTCAACGAAGTGTGTGCGTGCGCGTGTGTGTCTAGTCAACAAAGTGTGTGCGTGCGCGTGTGTCTAGTCAACAAAGTGTGCATGCGCGTGTGTGTCTAGTCAACGAAGTGTGTGCGTGCACGTGTGTCTAGTCAACAAAGTGTGTGCGTGCGCATGTGTGTCTAGTCAACAAAGTGTGCATGCGCGTGTGTGTCTAGTCAACGAAGTGTGTGCGTGCGCGTGTGTCTAGTCAACAAAGTGTGTGCGTGCGCGTGTCTAGTCAACTGCACACGCACGTGTCTAGTCAAGTGTGTTCATGCGCGTTTGCCTAGTCAACAGTGCGTGCATGTGCGTGCGTGTCTAGTAAAAAAAGTGCGTGCATGTGCGTGTGTCTAGTCAAAGTGTGCACACGTGTGTCTAGTCAACAGTGCGTGCATGTGCGTGTGTCTAGTCAACGAAGTGTGTGCATGCGCGTGTGTGTCTAGTCAACAAAGTGTGTGCATGCGTGTGCGTGTCTAGTCATGCAGTGGAATATTATTGAGCCGTAAAAAAATGATGCACTGACACATGCTACAGATGGATGAACCTCAGAAACCTTATGTTTAAAAGTGAGAGAAGCCAGACATAGAAGTTCCTATATTGTATGATGACTTTTGGAGTTGATTCTCATTATTCAAGGATTGTGTATTGATGAGAATGTTGTGACCAGAGGCTCACAGGAACCTAAGCCTGTATTCCCCCGGAAGCAATGGTTCCGTGCTCAGTAATTCAGTGACCGTGTCAATTTTAGAGAACAAACTACCACACGTGACGAGAATCCTCTGTAATGTCAAAAGTCCAGAATGGGCAAATCCATGACTCATGGTTGCCAGGGGCTGAGAGGTAGGGAGAATTGGGAGGGAGGGGGTTTCTTTCTGGGGTGATAGAAATGTTCTAGAACTAGAGATTTGTGTAAATACCAACAACCATTGAATTCTACACTTTAAATGGGTGAAGTTTATGTGAATTATATTGGAATAAAGCTGTTAAAAATAGAAGGGACTGTCCACCTTACCAGGGCTGATGAGCAGACCCCTGGATCTGAGCCATGGCTCTGGATGAGGTTTTAGGGGTTTATCTCCAGCCTTTATTTCCAAAATTCAGCCATCCTCCATATGTGAATACTTTGACTTTTTAATAAACATATTTGTTCAAAACTTTTTAAAAAAATCCTCTCTTTCCCTGGCAATAGGAAACTTCCTATGCTTCTCTGAGAGGGCTCCAAGCCTGATGAATGCCCCAGGTGGGCACAGGAGTGTGGCATCCTCAGCTGCCTCCCTGTCCTCACTGGGAATGCACACAGCACAGCCCAGTGGGATTAGCTGGGCCTGTCACTTTGTTACCAACAGAAATGACAGGTATTTTCATATCCTATGGTAGTTGCATTCCGATATCCTAAATATCATTTATAGTAATCATTATTTAAAAACAATGGTCCATATTGTTCTTTAATGCATGAATAAGAAAAGTAATGTGCCACACATTTGCTTTACTTTTCTGATAATTGTCTTCAAAATAATTTCCTCTATAATCCCCTGTGCTTTATTCTATGCCTTTAAGAACGTTACTTTGAGAAAGGGGTTCCCAAGCATCATCAGATTGCGAAAGGGCTCTTGGCTTATCCCAGGTTCAGAGCCCCGCTTGCAGAGAGGCCGCATTTGGGGCTCAGACAACAGGCCGGAATGACTTCGCTTTCCTTCTCCTGGGATGATCAGATGTTCTCTCGATGACTACATGGCATTTGGGGGCAAAAGGACCCAGCCTTAGGCCTTCAGTGCCTTTCTTCTTTATTTGCTATGCTTCTGCTGCATCTGGCCAGGGACGGTGAAAAGCCAGGGGCTTTTCCTTTGGACAAATAACAGCTGTCTTTGCCCTTCTCTGTATCCCTGTGCGCATTTAAGTAAGAACAACAGCAGTTACCAGAATGGACTGGCCACGATGAGAGGGTCTGGACTTGAGTCTGCCTATTTAGGTTGCAAACACAGTGTGTTAAGTGTTAAGGACGCACTTCTCTGTTTCCCTGCTCCCCAGGGGTGCAGGAATGTTTTGGGAAGCTGGCCCTTGCCAGAGAATGCACAACCAAGTTGATACTTGGAGCGTCTCTTTCTATTTTTAGCAGGATAAACAGGAAGTGCAAACAGTAACTTTTCCCTGCTTATCCATCAAATAAACTCTGCAAATGCTAGCATAGGCTGTAGTGTGGTTACTTACCTCCAGGCACAGCCCAGGACTTGGTAGGGTGTGTCAGTAGTCCTCCTCCGGAATGTGAAGACTTAATTACACTGAAAGATGGTCAGCACAAAGCATTCTGGACTCCTTACTTTTAAAGCTAACATCAGTGTTGCACATTTGCATATACTTGTTAACTGTTCTTGGCATTCTGGGCATTCTTTTGGGTTCCTAGAATGAGGAGAACGCAGTTGTAAACTGTTTGATTTATCAAAAGTTGCACGACGGGGTGTATTTTGCTATGATCGCACTTAAGTGAGTTACTAGAAAAAGCAAGGGGTGTTCTTCAAACCCCTCAAAGTAAAACATGGAATGATTAAGAATCTCGTTATGGACACTGGCAGAATTTTCAAGTATCAAGCATAGAAATCCTGCTTATAATTGTTTATCTTGGATTCTTAGGTAACTAGCTAGAGGTATGTTTGGTTTTTAAATTGAGGGTTCACTGCTCATCAGGAAGCCCTCAGTTAAGCCGCCAGAATTCAATTTCTGCATTCCACGCCCCATTGTCGTCTCTTTCCTCAGACGCCGCCTAGGGGCTTAGGCTGTGCCTTGGGGGCAGGGAAAGGGTGTGTTTTTGCTGAATTAGCCTCACTGTGTCCCTGTGCTTATGGGAACAGACAGAATGTGGGCTTTGCCCTCTGGGGTAGGAGGTTTTCCGTAAGACACGTTTGCTGCTTTATTTGCCACAGATTCCCGTAAGTTTGTGTGTTTGGAGGATTTTTTTTTTTTTTTTAATGAAAGAAAAAAGTCTCCCACTCCACCGTGGGAACGTGGAGAAGATGAAATTCCTGCAGCTGCGTTCACGCTGGAGTAGGAGTGTGTTGAGGGAGGAGAAAATGTGCTGATGTAGCTCATCAAAAAGAAACAGAGCCAGAGGCCCCCCCTCCAGAAGAATCCAGGGTTGTCCTCCAGGGCGCCCACGTGAAGCCAGCTCTGCAGGCGCGGTTGGGAGCAGCCACGGCCGCCCGGCTGTCTGCCTTGAGCCAATGGGAACGGAGAGGGAAACAGATGACTAACTCATATTCTCCAGTAGTCCCAGCAAAACACCTTGTATGTAAACGGTGAGAGTTTATACTGATTGAATTGGAGTCTGTGATTTTCCTACTTTTCTTAACATTTAAACCCATAATGTATTTATAATTTGGATTATCTTTAAAGACCTAACATATCATACCTGTCATTAAATTCTTCATAAAACTTTGTTGTTTTTAAAAAAGCTCTTCTGTTTAAAACATATTTGTAAAGCAAGATTCAGATGACATAGAGGCAATCCCACTGCCCTGAGGCAATGACTTTTGCATTTTGGCAAAATCATTTCAGGCCTCTCGCTATAGATGCGGTTAGTTGGACATAGTTTTACATAAACAGGGTCATGATATACATGGCATAGCAATTATTTTAACCTACCACCATATTTTTTGTCTTTTTGTAGATGTGTATGTAGACATACATCAATGATGGACATATCAGTTACATGACTCTAACAAAGTATAACCAAGTCCTTATTGTTATTTAAATTGTTACAATTTTATTATAAACTGTTGTATATTTTAAAATACTTGTCAGGTTCTGTTTTTAAGGAAAACTAGTAGAAATGTTCTTGCTGGGTTAAAAGGTATGAGTATTTTGAACTAAAATATATATATTGCCAGGGGACCACTTTTTTGTAGGGCTCTAGAGTAACATTTGAATTGGTTGTTACTTTAAAAAAAAATTTACTTTTTTTTTTTTTCCTTGAGACAGAGTCTTGCTCTATCGCCCAGGCTGGAGCGTACTGGTGCCATCTCGGCTCACTGACATGGGCGCCTCCCAGGTTCAAGCGATTCTCCTGCCTCAGACTCCTGAGTAGCTGGGATTACAGGCACGCTCCACCACGCCTGGCTGATTTTGTTGTATTTTTAGTAGAGACGGGGTTTCACCATTTTGGCCAGGCTGGAACTCCTGACCTCTGGTGATCCGTCCACCTTGGCCTCCCAAAGTGCTGAGATTACAGGTGTGAGCCATTGCACCTGGCCAGAAAAAATATATATGTGTATATAAATATCTTTGAAGACTCTTACTGTGTGGAACAGGAACTCCTGATCTTTGAATTGCTCCTCTGGAGCGCTGCAGTGAAGGCGGCGGAGGTCTGGCCTGAGGTGCGGGCGGGGGGGGAGGTCTGGCCTGAGGTGCGGGCGGAGGTCTGGCCTGAGGTGCGGGCGGGCGGAGGTCTGGCCTGAGGTGCGGGGGGAGGTCTGGCCTGAGGTGCGGGCGGGGCGGAGGTCTGGCCTGAGGTGCGGGCGGGCGGAGGTCTGGCCCGAGGTGCGGGCGGAGGTCTGGCCTGAGGTGCGGGCGGGCGGAGGTCTGGCCTGAGGTGCGGGCGGGCGGAGGTCTGGCCTGAGGTGCGGGGGGAGGTCTGGCCTGAGGTGCGGGCGGGCGGAGGTCTGGCCCGAGGTGCGGGCGGAGGTCTGGCCTGAGGTGCGGGCGGGGGGGGGGGTCTGGCCTGAGGTGCGGGCGGAGGTCTGGCCTGAGGTGCGGGCGGGGGGGGAGGTCTGGCCTGAGGTGCGGGGGGGAGGTCTGGCCTGAGGTGCGGGGGGAGGTCTGGCCTGAGGTGCGGGCGGGCGGAGGTCTGGCCTGAGGTGCGGGGGGAGGTCTGGCCTGAGGTGCGGGCGGGCGGAGGTCTGGCCTGAGGTGCGGGCGGGCGGAGGTCTGGCCTGAGGTGCGGGGGGAGGTCTGGCCTGAGGTGCGGGCGGGCGGAGGTCTGGCCTGAGGTGCGGGCGGGCGGAGGTCTGGCCTGAGGTGCGGGGGGAGGTCTGGCCTGAGGTGCGGGCGGGCGGAGGTCTGGCCTGAGGTGCGGGCGCGGGCGGAGGTCTGGCCTGAGGTGCGGGGGGAGGTCTGGCCTGAGGTGCGGGCGGGCGGAGGTCTGGCCTGAGGTGCGGGCGGAGGTCTGGCCTGAGGTGCGGGCGGGGGGGGGAGGTCTGGCCTGAGGTGCGGGCGGAGGTCTGGCCTGAGGTGCGGGCGGGGGGGGGAGGTCTGGCCTGAGGTGCGGGGGGAGGTCTGGCCTGAGGTGCGGGGGGAGGTCTGGCCTGAGGTGCGGGCGGGCGGAGGTCTGGCCTGAGGTGCCCGGGGAGGTCTGGCCTGAGGTGCGGGGGGAGGTCTGGCCTGAGGTGCGGGCGGGCGGAGGTCTGGCCTGAGGTGCGGGGGGAGGTCTGGCCTGAGGTGCGGGCGGGCGGAGGTCTGGCCTGAGGTGCGGGCGGGCGGAGGTCTGGCCTGAGGTGCGGGCGGGCGGAGGTCTGGCCCGAGGTGCGGGGGGAGGTCTGGCCTGAGGTGCGGGCGGAAGTCTGGCCTGAGGTGAGGGCGGAGGTCTGGCCTGAGGTGCGGGCGGGGGGAGGTCTGGCCTGAGGTGCGGGCGGGCGGAGGTCTGGCCTGAGGTGCGGGCGGAGGTCTGGCCTGAGGTGCGGGCGGGCGGAGGTCTGGCCCGAGGTGCGGGCGGAGGTCTGGCCTGAGGTGCGGGGGGAGGTCTGGCCTGAGGTGCGGGGGGAGGTCTGGCCTGAGGTGCGGGCGGAAGTCTGGCCTGAGGTGAGGGCGGAGGTCTGGCCTGAGGTGCGGGCGGGCGGAGGTCTGGCCTGAGGTGCGGGCGGAGGTCTGGCCCGAGGTGCGGGCGGAGGTCTGGCCTGAGGTGCGGGCGGGCGGAGGTCTGGCCTGAGGTGCGGGCGGGCGGAGGTCTGGCCTGAGGTGCGGGCGGGCGGAGGTCTGGCCTGAGGTGCGGGGGGAGGTCTGGCCTGAGGTGCGGGGGGAGGTCTGGCCTGAGGTGCGGGCGGAAGTCTGGCCTGAGGTGCGGGCGGAAGTCTGGCCTGAGGTGCGGGCGGGCGGAGGTCTGGCCTGAGATGCTGGGGGGAGGCTGCTTTCCTGCCAGAATAGCACTGAGGGGGCCAGATGGATGGCTGCCCGCCCTGGGAACGGGGATCCCCACTTCTCCAAGCACCTGGCACTTTGTATTCATGGACGCTCCTCTCAGCCTGGCTTTGGTGGACGAGGAGCTATAGGTCTGCTGAGTTCAAGTTTAGCAAAAAGGATGCTGCCTGTCAGCAGATTGTACCTGTCACTTGGCCAGAGCGTTGTGTGGTAAAAATGGCCATGTCATGGCTTCTGTCATGTCAGAGTGGCTTGTGTGATGATTAACACATTTGTGTGGGTACAGTTTGATGGAAATGAGGCCATACGTGGAGGCACAGGTTGGGGCTTTCTTTTCATACTAGGCCAGTGATCATCTCGAGCCCAAGTGATTCGTGGTCCAGGGTGAGACTCTGGCTGGCAGAGCTGGTTTCCTGCCCCCTCCTCCTCCTGCCGTTTTGTTCCCCAGCCACACAGCGAGACCCAGCAGCGGCGCTGCTGTTCTCTAGCAGTCGGCCAGGAGGGTCACCTCTAGTCACATCTCTGCTGCAGCACAGCCAGCCCCTCGGAGGGGCTCACTTGAGCCCCTGGTCTCCTCAGGCTGACACCTCACACATGGGTTTCTCTGTTCCCATGGGTATCATTACCCCCCAGTTATGTCCATCTCCCTTCTAGTTAACATCTCTTATTTCCTAAAATTCACCTCTGTTACCATTTTCACTTCAGGAACCCTTAGAAATAATTTCCCACGTGGCCTAGGTCCTCCTGCACCAGTATTTTGGAGCCAGGATTATGAAGTACGCAAAGTCCAGAGCTCACCCCTACCCCACAGAACTAAGATCTCAGGGGTGAATGTCCATGGCTCATGCACATTGATGTTTATGAACATTTAGAATGTTCTCAGAAACGTTATGTTTTACTGCTAACCAAGGATTTTTAAAATTATCATGTGACTCGCACAATAAACCAAGTTGTGTAAGTTTTCTCCTTTTACACATGATGACACTGAGGCTTCAAGAAAGGTCAAACATTGTGAATATAGTTCTCAGCTAAAGTTTGAAATTTAGTTCACTTATCCATGAGCTCGGGCCCATTTGGCACCTTTATTTATGTGGAGGATGCAGAGGTGGTGACAGGCACGCATCTCACACTAGTGCATTCGCATTTCGCTTGCTAGTGCTCAGAACCGAGGGTTGATTCAGTGGCACTGTCACGTTAAGGCCGTGTTGCTTTCCTGTGGCCAGGAGAATCCCTATTCAGTAGTGCCTTAATGAAAAGTAGCTCTTGTAGAAATGATATTCCTATATTAGTTTGGAGTCCAGAGACATAAAAATTTCCACTGTGAACTTTTTTCTTTTCCAGAAACGTAAGCAAGATTTGGATTTCCTCTTGCACAGCAGTTTCTTTTCCTGTTTTTGCGCCGTATCTCGTACTTTCCATCCCCTCCTGCTGGAAAATGATTCAGCCTGTAGGTCACCATGTGCAGCACATCCCACCTGTACTCAGGCTCCCAGAAATCCCGACTGTTTTTGTAGCACTTGACCCACACAGGCAGAGTTGGGGGTGAGAGGTGCTGTTGGAGTTGGAGCCGTTTACTCCTCATGGTGGTTTGTGGGGCAGGGATGCTGAGCGTTCCCGCCTTCCTGCCAGCACTTCCTGCCAGCGCTCCTCAGCAGTTCCACTCGGAGCCACAGGCTGGGGTGGAGGAAAGTGTCAACACCAAGACATTAACCAGTACCATAGACCAATGACTTACTTTTTATATAACATAGAATGTACTGTTTTAACAATCTTTAGGTATAAGTTTAGGGGCAGTAAGTACGTTAGGTACATTGTACAAACATCACCATCATCTGTCTCCAGAATGTTTTAATCTTCCCAAACTGAAACTCTGTACCCATTAAAGTGTTTTGTATTTTTGTTGCAATTGAAGTCAAACTCCAAAAAACAGCTCTGTACCTATAAGTATAAATTTCTACACAATGTCCTTGGGGCATGTTTATAACTGATACATCTGTGGTCTTACTAGAAATTTCAAATCAAAGGGTGAGGAATTATACTTTTTCAAAAAGCATGAAAGAATTTTCCCTTGCTCATGGAGTCGTTGAGTCTCTGGGGAGTTCCTTGACCCTTCCCCAGGCCACGTGTGAGGCCGACCCTCCTTCCCTGGCTGCTCCTCCTAGCACCTGTGCACTGACCACACCCCAGGCCAGAGGCTCCTAGGACCTGGAGTGGGGAGGACGTCGGGATCAGGAGTGAGCCTTCTGTGAGGCTGGCATCCGTGCTGAGGAGGGGCTGTGCCTCTTGGGCTTCAGGTGGGTCTCCGAGTTAAATTGCCCTGGGAAAGAGTACAGCTCGGAGGCCTTAGCCACCGTCTGTGCGCGGCCTCTCTGAACTAGGAAGCAAGTTCTGTCTCGCGATGTCCGTCCTCTGTGGTGTGTTGACATGTTGGCGGCAGGGACCAGGAGGACGTGGACACGTTAGTGCTTCATCCACCAGAAGCTGCTGCAGAGCAGCTCCCCGCAGACACCTCTCCGCCCTCCACACAGGAGTGAGGGGAGGACTGACGGCCCAGCTTCCATGGCCAGTGAGCCCACGGTGTGGGGACTGTGAGGAGGAGATGATGAGCAGTGGAGATTTGGGATTGGTTGACCAGGTGTGCTTTTCTTTCACTCTCATCCTTCTTCCCTCCTTGTCTTTGGTGTTCTGGACCACTGTGAGGCTCCGAAAGTACAGTGTACCCTTCAATGTGTCATGACAGCCCCATGCAGGTCCCTGGGGCTGCCTTGGCAATTGTGGGACTTCAGGCTCCCAGCACAGCGTCTGCTGTCCCCCGTCACCTGGGCTCACACTGGGCAGTGGCTTCAGTTGGGGTTGGCATTCAGTCGAGGCCTCTCCTAAGGACTCCGAAACAGATCTGCTCCCAAGTGGCAGCTAAACAGCCCCCTGGAGCTGGAGCTGAGGCCAGATGGCCCCTCTGCCTGCACTGCGCCCCACCTCAGGGTCAGACTCAGAGACCACCAAAGGAGAGCGTTCATTGATGCTCTTGCTTCTCAGGAATGAACCAAGGGGCCACCGTCATATCGTGTCTCATAGAGAATGCGCAGTCTCGGTCTTTTGACCCCAGCACCTTCTAGGGTTTTTAGTGACTCCTTAATGATCAAATGGAAACTCTTCTGTGGTTAACGCTGACCTTCTTGTACATTGAAAACATGAAAATACACGTTTTTGATGTTCAGAATCATCAAGGTGAAGTTAGATACCTTTGACCAATTTAAGATTTGGCTTTGGAGGCTGGTTTGTCAGCACTAGGAAATAAATCCCTATCTTGGAACAAGTCTTGTCTAACCTAAACAGTTCTCCAACAAATGATTCTCTCTGGCTACCCTCATTATCACATGTATACATCTAAGCACATTTAGTTAATAAACGTTGAGTCTCCTGCTATGGCAAAATCATAGGAATTTGAAATTGAAGTAATTTTAAAGGTCATCCAATCGAGCTTTCTTCTTTACAGGTGAGGAACCAAAAACCCAGCTGGGCCAAGTCCAAGGCTCCCACTTAGGTGGCTGACAAATATATTTAAATAGTGGCATAGGCCCTTGTAGGCTTGGTTTTCTTACAGACCAAAACCTAAATGATTTAAACATTTTTCAAGAAAATTTCTTGTTATCAGATAAAAGAACCAGTAGCAATTCATATGTCTGAGCTGCCTGCGATCTATCATCTGTGGCAGAAAATTTATGTCTCTTCATCTCATTGCCCAGGGACACACATGGGGGCTCCTGGTGGTGAGCTGTGGTTGGCACTCGAGTGTTTTGAGTGATGACTCCATCCAATCTGAGCGGCGTTTTCCTCTAGGTTGGTAAAGCCCAAAGAACCATACAGACAGGAGGAAAGAAAGAAAGATGAGAATTTTACAAAGGCATCGCCTCCTGTAGCTCTGCCAGGCCTGGGCTGTGGCCACACATCTGGGCAGCTCCAGCTGCTCTGACGTTTTCTTCTGCAGGTCCTAGGGAGGTGGCCAGTTTGAGGTTAACAGGTGCTCAGCTCTGGATCCTCTAGAGTTACCTGGAATATGCTGATGAAACCCTTAAATAAGCCTTCAGTGACCTTCCTGCCTATTGCCAGGCACTTCTGGAATTAAAATTACTTCTGTTTTACCCTTTGTTACTGTTAAGATACTCATCCCCCTGGTGTTATGGAGCCAGTGAATTCTCACACCCTGGACTGCCACAGTTGTTTTCCTGTTAGATGAGAGGCATATAATGGGGCCTCCAGAATGTCTGACCCCTGGTGGGCCGTTCCCAGGGCTGGAGGTGGAGGGAGATGCAGATACCCTGCACATTTCGTGGAGAATTTGAGTGAATAGGTTCTGGGTCTGTTGTTTCAGGCTGGGATTTAATGAGCTCTGTTTCCTGCTCATGGATGGTGGTTTTGTTTATTGCCTGGAGACCAAGAAAGAGTCCCAAGGGCTGCAGGGCCTCACAGGGGAGTTCAGAGGTGTTCTCTCCATAGGCCTCCTAAGCCCACATTCTACCAATGGCTGCCCACCTGCCCTCCACTCCTCAAACCCATGGTCTCTAATACCTCCTCTCAGAGGTAGGAGTGGCTGCCGTTTTTATATAGGCCAAAACTGAATCCTGGAGAGGCTGCGTGACTTTTCAGAGCCACACGGCCATCAGGTGACAGACCAGGATCCGTGTCTGGGCCTGCTTCCATGCCTCCTCCCCACAGCTGGACTTACAGGTGGAGAAGCAGCTGTGTGCTCAGGCGGTCACGGGTAGAATCATGGGCCTGTGCACATCAGGCCCATTATACACATCAGAGGCCTAAAGGGACACCTCCTTGGACTGCAGAGCGCCCACTGGGAACAGACTCTGGACGAGAGGCAGTGTACACAGTAGCCCTCTCAGGCCTGCCAGAGTTTGCCCATCCGAGGAGGCTCTGCCCTCAGGACCCTCCCTGGCCTCCTGTGGGTTCATTCCCCTGAGCCTGGATTGTTGCCGGTGCACTGGATGGCTTCTTAGAAATGGCCGGAAGGTGGTGTGGGTCGTTTCTTCTTTAAATTCCAGGCTCTTGAAGATACTAAGCAGAAAACGTCGGGCAGGATGGTGTGTGTGATACATGACCCTTACAATGCAAGGAGAGAATAAGAATCTGTGCTCACTTTTGCTTGTAAGTTGCATGAATAGACTCTGGAATAATCTGTGAACCTATTGAAAGTCATATCCTTGGGATGGGGAGTATAATGGGTTTGGGGTTTTTTTTGGGGGGTGAGGAAATGTTCCAGAATTAGGCAGTGGTGGTGGTTGCACAACCCTGAATATACTAAAAAAAACATTGAATTGTACACTTTAAGAGAATAAGCTCTTTGGTAGATAAATCATATCCTACATGATGTCTCAAACCAGCTGTTTAAAAATTCTTCTGACAGCAGTATTTCATTTGCCTTTGAGCCTCTATCTAGGTGTTTAAAAACTGATCGAGATCTGCTTGGTGCTTGACCTTCTTTCTGGAAGGAGAGGTCTGGTCTCATGTGGGAGATGAAAGAACAGCCCCAGTGACGGACGGGGGACTCCTAGGGACGCGCTTGAAGCTGTTTTTGTCCAGAGGGTCTGTGCGCCAGGCAGGGAGGACTGTGGGGCTAGGGTGACCTGCCTGGCCTGGTGGGCCCCTGACGTGGTGTTAGTGGGTAAGAGAAGACATCTGGAGTTAGCAGTCCTCGTGGTACACTCAGAGGAAAAAGGGTGCTTTGCCCATTGGTATTTCATGCTGGTCCCTTGAGAAGTCCCAGGAGTAACGCCTAGTACCCTCTGCTAGAAAGGCTTACCGTTGTGTTTGTGTTGGACTCAGCTTAGCATCCAGAGATACAGTCCCACAGCTGGGGTGGGGCAGTGGCCCTTTGTTGAGTTAGGAAGGGACCAGTGACCAACCAATGAGGACCATGTTGACATGCCCCAGGCCTCTTTGTTGGGCTTCTGTGATCTCCTTTGAAAAGAAAGAAGAAAACAGTTGGTTTGATGTGTTGGCAAAATTTGGCCTTGAATGCTGGCCATGGGAATTGCTGAAGGAGGTCTGCTCTAAATATGGGCTTTTCTGCCAACGGTTATTTTTGGTTGTTTCAATTACAGTTGTAGTGTTGTATAAATACAGGGTGAATCACAACCAGGCCATGAAGCCAGATCTGGGGTGGAAGTGACACGTGGGCAGCCCCTAGAACTGGGTTCTCTGCCCCAGAGCGTGTCAGGCAGCCCGGGCTGGGCAACGCCTGCCTTGCTGCCTCTGATGGGATGAGCGCTATTCTTCCCATGTCCACACTCACACCCGACGTCACTCTTGTGTTCAGATGCCCCCGCAAGTCCACACCTCCCTCACGAACTTGGGGAAATGGTAGGGATTGCACCCGCCTGACTTCCCCGCAAGCCCATCTCGTGGGCTGGTCTCTCACACGTGCCTGTCACTTGCTCCACCCCGGCCATCCCAGGTCAGGGCAACTGGCTGAGAGCTGCCCATCTTCTGAGATGTAGACCCCTGAGAAGCCGTGTGAACCGTGCCCTGCATCTGTGTAGGAAATTAGGGGCCCATGTTTCCTTTCTTTTTCTTTCATCATAAAAACTCAAGAGCAATAGGTGGGGAAACGGAGAGACCCTTCCTCTGGCAAACTGGGCATCCGAGGAGGGCTGGGATGGTTGTGCTGGCACAGTTGGGTTCAGGCGCCTGTACTGGGAGGGTCCTGCCAGGTTTTGGGCCATCAGAACTTGGGGCAGGGCAACTTCTGCTGCCCCGGACAGGAATTGCAGGTGGAAGTCACCGTGAGGAGGTGCCTAGGCCCTCGGAACTGCATCTGTGCCCTCGAGAAAGTATTCTTGTTGGAAGAGACACCAGCACTGGAATCCAAGTCTCTGTTCCCCAAGACACCCATGTAGGTTCCATCTTTGAATCTGAGCTGAGTCCCTATCACAGGCAGTGAGATCAGGCCACCTCCAGGGCCTTAGGGAGAGGCCAGGGTGGCGCCAGCCATGGGACCCAAGAAGGGACACATGACTGAACAAAGTTGTATCTGATTAAACTGCAGCAGAAACTGAGGAGGGATAGAAATACTGTAAAATGAGAGGGATATCACTGTGTCCAAGGCATCTCACTTCTAATATTGAGCACAGTCACGCACCACGTAACATTTCCGTCAGTGGTGAAGCACGTGTGCTGCAGCAGCAGTCCCATACGATGTTATTTTTTCCGCACCTTATGTATGTTTAGAAGTACTTAGATACACAGATACTCACCGTTGTGTCACGGTTGCCTAGTATATTCAGCACAGTAACACGCCGTGTAGGTGTGCTACGGGAGAGCCCGGCCCGGGCGGCCTGACACGTGGAGAGCAGTGGGCTTCTCCACGTGGCCTGGGCGTCCAGTGAGCTGCACCCTGCAGGGTGTGTGAGCGCACTCGAGGATGTTTGCATGACGACCAGTCGCCTAATGATGCGTTTCTCAGAGCTTATGTAGCAATCTCTCAGAACCAGGCCTGACCCTGCAAAGCATCTAACAGGTCAGCAGTGGTCATCCCTGGGCCGGGGTGGAGCCCACAAGGGAAGACAGGTGCCGCTCCCGCAGTAGGTGCTATGGGTACAGCTCAGGGGAGCCAGGAGGTGGATGGGGGGCCCGTACACACCAAGAGGGAAGGGGCGAAGGTCTCCTTTGTTCCTCGTGACCCTCCCACAACGCCTGAATTGCGGTGATTCACAACTAAATCTAACTGGAGCAGCCCAGCCACACCGAGGGCTGCTTTGAGGATGCTGCGTGTCCCCCTTGCTGAAGCTCGCGGTGGTTATGCGTGTCCATGGTGGGTAGAACCCTTCTCACACACACGCCTCATGGCTAGCCTGAGGGACACAGCTGTGTCCACTCTGAAGCAAAATGTGAAAAACAGTTAAGCCCAGTGTTCCAAGTACATTTCTCACCAGGAGGGAGTCAGCTGTGGCTGTGCAGAACCTGACGGCACCCACCCGTGTGTGCCATCCCCTCAGCCGGGCAGAGCAGGACGTGGACCTTCCAGGGCCAGAGAACAGGTTGGAGCCGGCAGCCCCACTGGTGTCAGGCCATCAGAGTAACCCTTAGCGGATTCTTCCTTGATTTCTTAAGGTGGTTCTGAAGACCAGAAAAGATGAGAAGATACTGGTTAGCAGGCAGATTTCAGGGGCTGAGGGTAAAATTTTATGTTACTTTTAAAACTGGAGGAATAGCAGCTACAGACGAAATGTTGATTAGCACTTTGCATATCACGTGTGATTGTAGCCCTCAGTTATCACCTCGAGAGCAGCAGCTATGAGTGCACGTGTGCACTTGGGTGTGTGCATAGGCATGTGTGTGTGCACGTGTGAGGGTGCATGTGTGTTGAGGTGTATGCACGTGAGTGTGTGAGGGTGTATGCGTGTGTGAGAGTGCAAGCATGCGTGAGGGCGTATGTGTGAGGGGGGTATGCATGTATGAGGGTACATGCGTGTGTGAGGGTGCATGCGTGTATGTGTGTGTGAAGGTGTGTGTGTGTGTGAGGGTGTATGCATGTGTGAGGGTGTGTGTGAGGAGCATGTGAGGGTACATGCGTGTGTGAGGGTGCATGCGTGTATGTGGGTGTGAAGGTGTGTGTGTGTGTGAGGGTGTATGCATGTGTGAGGGTGTGTGTGAGCATGTGAGGGTGCATGCGTGTGTGAAGGTGTATGAGTGTGTGAGGGTGTATGCATGTGTGAGGGTGTGCGAACATGTGTGAGGGTGTATGGATGAGGGTGCACGCGTGTGAGGGTGTATGCACGTGTGAGGGTGTGTGCATTGTGAGGGTGTATGCGTGTGTGGGTGTATGTGTGTGTGAGGGTGTGTGCATTGAGAGGGTGCATGCGTGTGAGGGTGTATGTGTGTGTGAGGGTGTATGCGTGTGTGAGGGTATATGCGTGTGTGAGGGTGTGCGAACATGTGTGAGGGTGTATGCGTGTGAGGGTGTACGCGTGTGAGGGTATATGCGTGTGTGAGGGTGCGTGTGTGTGACAGTCTATGTGTGAGGGTGTGCGAACATGTGTGAGGGTGTAAGCGTGTGAGGGTGTATGCTGCATGTGGGTACATGCGTGTGCGAGGATGTGCGTGATGGTGCATGCATGTGTGAGGGTGTATGCGTCTGTGAGGGTGCATGCATGTGTGTGTGTGGGAGCATGTGCGTGTCCCTTGTGTTCCAGGGCTGCTGGTCATGTGCCTAGAATAATTTCATCTAGGTCGTGTGACATTCAGGTAGTGCTGGCTCCAAATTTAACTAGATAGGAAAGACAACAAAAGTTAATTTCATTAATATTACTTTTTAAATTACTTGTTAATACATTAAAAATTAGGCGAGTGTGGTGGTGTATGCCTGTAGTCCCAGCTACTCAGAAGGCTGAGGCAGGAGGATGGCTTGAGCCCAGGAGTTCACATCTAGCCTGGGCAACAGAGCAAGACTTCGCCTCTTAAAAAAACACTAAATCACCTTCTGAGGGTATGTGAGAGACTCGGCGAGTGCGCCACCTGTATGCCCGAGGGAATGACCCACTTCCCAGCAGGGCACATCACACTTACCAGATTCTGCTCTCCCAGGTCAGTGTGCAGTGTTGTGCTGGAAAATACCCAGGCTGAGAACCTGGAGAGTACAAGACGTTTCGGTTAGTTGGAGACTGCATGATTTTCTAACAACATCTCAGAGCAGTTACCCTTGAGTGGCTGGACTACAGCCCAAGGCAAACCCTGGAGGATAAAGGGGTTGCCTAGCACATCCGCAGGCTAAGGCACCGTCTGAGCTCCACCCATCCTCAGTGCTCTGCTGGTTCCTGCTGGGAGCCTCTCACCACAGTCAAGCTGAGGCTCATCTGGGGATGAGC
Source organism: Macaca thibetana thibetana (assembly GCF_024542745.1). NCBI lineage: Eukaryota > Metazoa > Chordata > Mammalia > Primates > Cercopithecidae > Macaca > Macaca thibetana. The sequence goes on from NC_065595.1 coordinate 92,175, forward strand.
CTGGCAGAGTCATCTGGTTTTATCTTTTCAGCTTTGATGTTCCCACCAGTGGCTTTCACCTCTTTCCGCTGCTCCAGCAGACAGGTTGTCGTCTCATTAGATCTTGGTGTCTCCTTAGATGTTCGGTGGCAGTCGGGGCACGGCCGCTGCCACTTAGATGTGTCTCCATGTGGAAGGAGGCCTCGTGTCCACAGCGATGCAGGACGGGGAGGCAAAGTCGTGTGGTCAGCAGGCTGAGTGGACACTTGGGAGCAGGAACTGGTGGAGGCTCAGGCCTGAAGACGGTGGCTCTCAGAGCTGCCAAGGTGACAGAACTTCCCTGAAACTGTGGATTCCGAGGGACCAAAAGACTGACCTTTTTTTACTGATAGTCTGTTCCGGACTTGAGTCGTTCTAACTGTGCTGCCTTCATTTCTCCTGGTTTATTTTCATCTTAGTTTCTATCTGATGAAGGTGCTGTCAGAGTTAATGAAGCACCTTTGGCAAACCACTGAGGGCACCTAGAGGCAAGGGCCCGTGCGATACAGTGTCCTGCAGCTGTGGCGATTCATTGGCTCTTCTTGTCACTCTTCCTTCTGTCTTGCCATGGGCTGAAAATACAGGCAGACATGGGATAGGCAGACATGCTCCGAGTGCTGCTCCAACTCTGCAAGGCCGTGAGGTGCTGCACAGAAACCAGGGCAGAACGGTCTGGGATGACGGAAAACTCCATGTTTGTAAGAAAAATGGAAGCAATCCAAAGTTGTCAGAAGAAAAAAGAACAAAAGTGTCCGGCCGCTCTGTGAAGAAATGCATCACCAGTCAGTTCACTGTGGTGCGTGACACCGTCCCGGTGTCTGCATGCGGTACAGGCTTCCTCGGCCACGGCTCTCCGGGCGCTGTCCCTGCTGTGGTCCAGACCCGCCGGTGCAGCCGTTGGTTGCCCCCTGGTGGCAACCTGTTCCCTGCGCTGGTGAGGCCGTCATTCTGGGAAATGGGTAAAAGGTGACCCTGTTAAAAAACAGAATATACGAAGGCACCCAGGATAGAGCAAGGAGCGGGCTGGTCACTCCCCTTAGATTGTATGGAAAAGGTACAGACTTTCAGATTGTAATTCATTCATGTCGATTTTAGTCCAGTTTGGTAAAGGAGAGTAGATTAAAAGCAGAGAAAAGGTTAGGCGCTCTCACAAATCTCTCTTTCTTAAAAGGCGTTCAAGTTTGCAGCAACTAGGAGGGCAAGTGTGTGGGACTAGCAGTTAGGTTCCCACAAGCTGGAAGGAGCCACCTTATTTTTTAGCTTTATTGAGACCGGATTCAGCGTCCAGCCATTTAAGTTGTCCAATCCAGTGTCTTTTGGTGTGTTCACAGAGTTGTGCAGCCAATGCCATAGTCAGTTTTAGAACATTTTCATCACCCCAAAAAGAAGTGTCTGTGCTTGTTAAGTAGTCTCTCCCCATTCCCCCAACCCCCAGCCCCTGGAGCCTCTAACCTGCTTTCTGTCTCTCTGGATTTCCCTGTTCTGGAAATGTCACGTGAAAGGAATCGTACAGTGCATGGTCTGGGTGCCTGGCTTCTGTCACTCAGCGTGATGGTGCTTCGGTGGCACGTCCATGGGGTCATCCGTGGTGTGGCTCATCCGTGTCATGGCCTGTTTCAGCGCCTTGCTCCTGCTGTGGCTGAGATCCCACTGTATGGACAGGTCACACTGTGTTCATCGTTCATCAGTTGATGGCCATCGGGGTTGTTCCCACCTTTTGGCCGCTGTGAATGACGCTCACATGCGAGTTTCTGTGAGACCCGTGGATTCACTGCAGCCAGCAGTTCCTCAGGGGCTTCAACAGAGAGTTGCCGTATGACCATCAGTGGCTAAAAGGGTAAGAGCCGACACCCTCATCTTGTCCTGACCTTAGGGGGAGGCGCCCAGTGTGCAGCATGGAATGTGACCTTAGCTGTGGGTTTTCACAAATGCCCCTCATCTGGTTGAAGCCCTGGTGTTTCCTTCTCACATCAGAGGCAAATGCATGGGGGTGGGTTCTCAATTTCCTCTGGTTTGGACAATAAAAAGGACCGGAAAAACAGAGTTCTTTGACCGCTAACATGTGTGTAAAAAGAAAGTTTGTAAAAGCAAGAGTTAAAATGCTTCTCACAGTGTGGTCATCACGGCACACAGGACCCTGGAATTATAGTGTGGGGTTGTCCGTGTGGTTTCCTCGCTTGTCATGTGCTTTCAGCTCAGACAGGGACATCCAATTGACTTCTGACTTGGGGAATTTAAACTTTACACCACAGCTTTATTTAGATGACTTGTTTATTGTATTTTCCATTTGTTTTTATTTAAAAGTTGTATAAAAATTGTTAGGGCTGGTTTTGAGATAGAAAAATCATGATGACTGGTTTTGCTAAGTCCATACACCTTTGTGGTCTGGGGAGCGGTGAGTGCTGAAGCCAAAGGAATATCTGTGGAAACAAGCAAGGGGGTTCTCTCAGCTTCAGAGGCTGATGAAGCAGGATAAAGTGGGCTCCTGGGCAGAGTACTTGGAGAGGGAACGGCTGCACAGTGCTCAAGCTGGGGCTGTGTGTACCCCCGGCAGGATCACGTGCTGAGCCATGGGGGACTCAGCTGGGGCCATTAGAAGCTCCGGGGCCTGCTCCACCCATTCTGACTGGCGCTGCCCTCCGGAAACCATCTCTGCCTGAAACCCATCAGGGCCAGGGAGAGTTGTCTGGCTGGAAAGGAAGAAGACAGATGCTGGTGGTTTTTTGTCTTTTGGTTGTTGTTTTAGAGACACTGAGAAGATCAGCGTAATTTTCCACTCTGCCCGTGTGTGGCTTTGCTCTTCTCCATGCCCATCTGTGGCTTGTTTTGTAGAAATCTTCTCTGGCTTTTTCTCTCTCACCCTTTCACATTGCAAGGCCCTCCACTTCTTCACTAATTTTCCTGCAGATGACGGAGGCCTGCAACCAGGAACCTGACTCTTCAGCTCAAATCTTGGTTCGAAAGGGGGGCTTCTCTGTGCCCCCGTTGTCGGCATGCTATGGTAGTGAATGGACGGCCCACCCATTCTCACGGGCCCCTCGTGAGACCCCGGCCATCTCATTCCACGGGAGCCACGTCAAGAGGAAGGAGGGCTGGGAGGGGCGTCTGGCTGCGTGGTGTGGGGCCTGCAGTGTTGTGGCACACACAGCTTCAGCCAAACGTCTAGCCCTGTACCTGGAACTAAGAAATAAAACTTTAATATCAGATTTAAAAGTTCTCCGGGAACATTTGTCCTGCCCAAAATAGTAAGTTGTCATTTTTAGAAGAATAAAACAGCTTTGATAAGCGCCGTGGATGCACCTGACACAAGAGAATTGATGGTGCAGATGGATTTGGGCTCAAGGTGGTTTTCAACACCCAGGTGACGTCTAGGTGATTGGAAAGGGTGTCTGTTGGATTTGCACCTTTTTTCCCTGTGGAAGTTATTTTTATGTAGTTTTATATGTGTTCTCAGAACAAATTGGCCAAAAACATTACCTTAAAATGTGACTTGATTTTCAGTGTACATTTTCAGATGTTATAGGAAATGCGTTCGCAGTTGAGGGGTCAAAGCAGGGGAAGATGGCTTCCTTGGCAATAACAAGCAAAGGCAAACATGTTTATTTTTGTATCTGTAAAAGCTGGCCGCTCTTTAAGTGTAGTTCCAGCATCTAAAGTGGACACAGAACCTGTTCTTCGGGGCCTGTCACACCCTCACTGTCTATGTGAGAGTTTATCCCTCCTTGTGGATACTGGGGGCAGGAGCTGCCTTCATACACGCAGGCATCAGCTGCCACCCTTCAGGGAGGGCTGGGGGCCAGTGGGCAAGTGGCTGCTGTTCCTCTGAGCATTTCATCAAAGGCAGGCCAGTTGGTCACAGGCATTTTGGGAGTGGGAGACAGACGGTCAAGGTCAAAAACAGGTCGCAGTGGGAGGGGCCCAGAGCACTGTGGGTGAGCAGCTGGGGAGCTTGGGGTGAGACCCTGCTGGGCCCTACCCAGCTGTGTTGCCTCCCTGCTTTCTGCCTCAGTTTCTCGCATAACAAAAGCAGGTGGCAAGATGAGGAGTTGAACATGAGGCGTGCCAGAGCTCTGAACTCTGCAAAGGGCTTCTCCGCTGGAAATGTGTTGTGCGCTGCAGCCCTGGGTCTGACTGAAATGCAGGTTCTATCAGCGGGGCCAGGCTGCTTCCCTCCCAGGGACAGGTCTACTGGGCAGCCTTGGGCAGTGGATTTCTGAGGTGCTTCATCCAGCTGCCTGTCCCCACACATGCTCTGTGCAGGGGGAGAGGACACAAGGAAAGGGGAGCCGACGCCCATCAGGAAGACCAGGAGCTGGAAGCAGCTCCCAGCCAGGAAGGAGGGGAAGGGCCAGGTTCCAGGTTGGCAGCAGAGAGAAGCTCTTCCTTGAGCAGGAGGCAGGGGCACAGTCGCTGGTGAGGGAGACTGGGGAGGAGACCCTCCTTGTGGGGAGAGGGGAGGGAGATCTGATCTGCTGAGTTTAGGGGAAGGACGTGCCTGCCGGGCTTTGGAAGCAGAGACGTAGGGTTGCTCCCTCCCTTTGAGACCTGTCTGTCACCAGCTGGCTGCAGCGCTGTGTGGAGATGAGGCCTTCTTGGGGGCTCACAGTGGCATGTCACCATGTCCCTGGTGGCCTGGGTGTTTAATGCACCCAAGCACACTGGGTCCCCCGGCGCCCAGAGCATGATGCCTGCCTTGGCGTGTGTGGCATCAGGACCACAGCTTCCACAGACATCCCAGCTGGGGACATCAGCTAACTTGGCTGAGGGACCAGGGGACAGACACCACCACTCCTATCCCCCAGGGGTGTGTGACCTGGGGTCACTGGCATGCTTGGACACACCAGTCTACGTCAGGGTACGCAGGGCTCATCGGTGGGTGTCGTTGCCACACAGACTGAGCCTTCAGGGTGGCGCCCCTTCCTGTCTCACCCCTGCAAGGCTGCTTCTCCAGTCGCAGCCCATGTTCTAATGTCAAGATCACATATGAGATTCAGGCCTTCGAACAGCCTCACTGCAGGAGCCGCCTTCCAACCCGCTGGAAACGTGCGTGTGAGGCCAGGGTTCTTACCCTCAGCACTGCTGACGTTCTGGGCTGGACATTTCTTTGCTGTGGGGCATCTGCACATGGACAGCTATCGGTGCCCCTGGCCTCTGCCATCTGGATACCAGGAGCGTCCCCCGCACTTGTGCTAACTAGAATGTCTCCTGACATCACTACATGTCTGCTGGGGGCAGAACCATGGGGCTAAGTTGTGACTGTCCCCTGTGGTGGACTCTGTTGTGATGAGGAAGGGCTGGGCCTGCAGGTGGACATCTGCCGCCCGACAAAGCTTGTATGAGGGGGACCCAAGAGCATGTGGTGCCTATGCCAAGCTCACTGGCGGGAACGGGGGGTCAGGCTCACTTCCTCCAGGGAGTGGCGAGCAGCCCTGCCATTCGCGGTGCCATAGAGACAGTTAAGCTTGAGAATGTGATTGCCGTTCTGGGTGTGAAAACACCCAGAGGCCACCGTGTGCCCCAGCCCGCAGAAAACAAGGACCCCTGACACTGTCTGGGTTGGTCCTGGGAGGGCCCCCGTGATGCCTGGGGGGTGCACACCATGGAGCGGAGCCTCCTCCATGTAGCCTGGGAGCCTCAGTGAGGCCACAGCCCCAGGAAGAGCACAGTGCTGCATTCCCAGGTACGCCCCTCCCAGCTACGTGTCCTCACCTGCCGGCCCCAGCTGTGGCTGCCCACGCCCCGCCTGGCTCTCCTGCCAGGAACTTCCCAAGCAGAGGCCTCGGGTAGCAGGCACTCCTTGCCCCCTCTGCCACCTGGGCTGCTGAGGGGTATCACCAGGAGTCAGCTCAGGACCTGGACACCCAGGCCCAGGTGAGCAGCTGACGCACCAGTGGCCATTCCCTTCCCAGGCCCTGGTTCACCCAGCCAGGCCTCTGTGCCACTTTTCCACAGGACATTCAGCTTCCCCTTTCCTCTCCTCTCTGCAGACCACTGAACTTTCGTTCTGAGGCACAATGGGGCATTCCCGTCAGGCTCTGCCTCCCTAGACAGAGGTGAGACCAGCTGCAACGTAGCTCCCAGCAGCCGGGTGCCCCTCTGAGATGGGCCAGGCAGCACGCTCACGGCGCCTTCGTGTGGCTTCAGGTCTTTGACCATCGCATTCCTAACCAAAATATAAACTGCAGGATCATTCTGGATTTTGCATTACCCAAACCATTTGCTTTTGATAGTAATAGTGTCTTGGCAGAGTTCTTGCTCTTGGACTTCGTATGGTGATGGTGACCACCATGCATGGAACCCATGGCATGGGCATCCGCCACTGTGCTTGTTACCAGAGGAGGAGGTGAAGTCGCTGCCTGGAAGGCCCAGGCAGCGGCCAGTGGTGGCAGCGAGACCACACCGTTGAGAAACCAGTGCTCCTAACAGCTTGCCTGCACCTCCCCTCTTGGCTCTGCAAGTCTTTGCATGGAACAGCTGATGTAACGTGGGCCCAGGGCAGCAGGGGACCCTAAAGCAAGCCTCCTGAGCGGGGGGGCAGTGGCATGTCACGGGGGACTCCCCTGTCCTGTTGGCCTTCTCTGGTGGATTTGGGGACCAATGGCCCGCTGGAGGCAGGACTCGCCCTGGCAAGGGAGCGGGCGTGGGTGGAAGGGCATGTTGCTGCAGTCTGGGGCATGTGAGCCCGGCTTCCAGGGATGAGCTCATCCTCCCCGGACCCTGAAGAAGTCTGAGGCTTCATCACCGAGGCTCACCTGAGTGATTTCAGTGCCAGGGGTTTACCAAGGAAAAATGGTCCCCTCCAGTTTGAAAACAACAAAAAAAAATGACTGCAGCCAACCTTCAGGCCCTTCCCGTGAAGGCGCTGTGGTCCACACCACGTGGGCTTGGCTGTGGGCACTGGGCTGGCTTCTGGTGCTCGCCAGCCGATGCGTCGGGAAGTCTGGGGGGCAGTGAGTTCCCACTGGTGCTTTGTGACAGGCTCCTCCTCTTCATGGCCCCAGAAAAAATGTATGAAACGGGAAAGTGTCAGTGGTGGTTAGTGCTCTCTGTGGGCTCTGGCGTGGTGGTCTCTGTCTCCCTGCAGGACGCCACCTGCCCAGTGAGTTCTTCTGCCTACCTCCTGCTCCTCCTTCCTCACTCCCTCCCCAGAAGAGGAGCCACTGGCTTGAAACCTTCATGCTGTTTTGGGTGGACCTGCTCCTACACACGTTAGGAAGTGATGGGGCAGGGCAAAGAGAGGGGACCTTGCCATGCTGTCGGCATGTGTCCATCTGCCCAGATTTGTGGACGTCTGTTTTCTGCCTCGTGTGCTCTGTAAAGATGCTTGTGCCGTGTGAAGGTGGCACTCCTTCAGACTCTGTGAGCTCCACCCTCCCATCCTGGCAGGAACCATCTGGGGTGAGAGCCGACATTGCTAGGGAGACTGGGGGCTAGGACACGGTTTTACCAAAGTGCTGTGGTCGGAGGCATTCCTAAAGCAAAAATGACCAAAAAGCCAGGTTGGACACTGGAAATGGGCTTGAGGGAGGATGGCTGCAAGCTGGGATTCTCCAGGGATGCTCCTCTTTATGGGTTCTCAGCATTTAGGCACCGAAGGCTGAAGGATTCTCCCTTTCTTGAGAGGAGACACTGTTGCAAGGGCAGGTGCAGCCGGGAGCAGGCGTCGGCGGTGAAGGAGTGGGGCTCCCCTCTAAGCCCAGCAACAGCGGACACTGAGCTCGGAGGAGTCTGGCTGGAAGGCCCAGGTTTACAAAGCCTGGACCCGGAGGCATCTCCTTGAGGAGTCAGACCCGTTCTCTTCCTAGAGTGCAGCGCTGACCCTACCGGGAGCGGGTGGTTGAGATTTTTATAGAGATCACTGCAGTTTTTCCAGTGATATCTCCACTGGGACAGACACGCGGATGCAATCCAGGTCTCCCCATCTCACATGTGCTGGGTTGGTCTTAGGAGCAAACCACAGCTGTATCTGGAAGAATCAAGCACAGAAAAAGTTTCTTGTCTAAGGCAATATGTGATCTTGCTGGACCACGATTATCCCATGCCTGTGTGTGTGTGTGTGTGTGTGTGTGTGTGTGTGTGAGCTTCCCATTTGGACTGCGATTTATTTCATGCATGTGTGTTGGGTGAGCGTGCACGTGTGTGCTTCCCATTTGGACTGCGATTTTTTGTGTGTGTGTGCACGCACGCTTCCCATTTGGACTATGATTTATCCTGTGTGTGTGTTTGTGTGTGTGTGCGCTTCCCATTTGGGCATTGATTTATCTCGTGCATGTGTGTGCTTCCCATTTGGACTGTAATTTATCCTGTGCCTGTGCGTGTGCGTGTGTGTGTGTTTGCATGCATATGTGTGTATGCTTCCCATTTGGGGTATTTATCCTGTGTGTGCATGTGTGTGTGCTTACCATTTATACTGCAGTTCATCCCATGCATGTGTGTGTGCGCGTTCATGTCCATGATGTGTGTATGCGTGCTTCCCAGCTGGACTGTGACTTATCCCGTGCGTGTGTGTGTGTCCTGTTTGTTTTCCAAGGATCATGAAGGGCTGTTTACATAGACCATGTTTTGCCTGTGGCCGCCGCGGCACCAGGGAGGAGCTTTTTTCCACTTTGGTGAGCTGTTCGCCCTGTTAGGAGCTCAGCCTTCTCCACAGCAGGCGACGAGAGGGGAGGCTTTCTTCAAGGCTGACTTGTACTTTTATTCTTTCCCGTATTTCCCTTCCAGTCCCCCACAGAAATGTGTGCCTGCACCCCCTTCCATAGCAAGCTGCGACCCTTCTCCCCACCCTGGCCAACACTGACTGTCGCCTGCCTTTCTCTTGAGGTTGAGACCCGAGTGGATGAGACTCAGGACCAGCTGCCGTGAGGTGGTTCCGGGGCCTTTGTTCTGTTTTTCGTGTTGAAGGGAGTAGGAAGTATACCTTGTAAGTGGGCACTTACTTGGGCATTAGGTCTGGAGTTGAAATAAAGAGGTACTGGTTTTGAAATATAGGTATGTATTCTGAGTGTAAAGTAAATGTGGGATGCGTCCATCAGTCTTTTCATAGTGGGTTGAGTTATTTCAGGTAGAGACACAAGGAAAAACTTGATTAAAAGCACATGTGCATACTTTAAACCTGATCAAGTTACCTGCTCCAGTTCCTACTTTATAATGTTATTCCTTCCTCTTTAATGTGCTTCTCTATACCACTGGTACTTCTCAGGAAAAAATGTGAATTTCTGTTTCAAGATGTATCAGTTGCCCCCCACCCCCGCCTTTCTCTCTTCATCCTGGCTCTAGGAGCTCTCTCGTCCTCCACCACCTCTGGGTCACCTCCCACAGACCCTCAGGGTACAGCCAGCCTCTTCTCCCGTTTGGAAGTCACTTCCTCCAGGAAGCCCCTCAGAACTTGCCACGCTCTTCCCAGCATGACATCCCAGCAGGCACTCACCTCCAATGTGACTGGAGCTGGTGGACAGTTGGAGTTTTGGGATATAGAGGTATGACCTGCAGAGTCTCAGAGAAACAAGCCTGAGAGTGTCTCTCAGAAAACACTAACATAAAATACAGCAGTCGTGCATCTAGGAAGTGACCACCCTAGATGCTCAGCGGCAGGTCTGTGTGGTTGTTCACTGTGGTGTTTTTTGTGATGGTGAACATTTGGCAAAAGCCCGAACACCTAACATCCCTGCAGTGGTGGAATGAGGATGTGCCCTGGCAGAGAACGTGACTCAGATACACTCAGCAAGAGAACAGTTATAAAACAGTGTGCGTAGTGCACTGAATTGACCACGTCACCCCAGGTTCTTATGTCGAAGTCCTAGCCCTCAGTGTGACTGTATCTGGAGACAGGGTCTTTAGGGGGTGATGAAGGTTACATAAGATCGTAAGGATGAAACCTTGACCAATCAGATTGTGTCATAAGCAGAGGAGGAGGCACCAGAGATCTTGGTCTCCCTGCCACGTGGGGATACAGGAAGAAGGCAGCTGTCTGTCAGCCGGGAAGAGAGCCCTCCCCAGAAACTGACAAGCCGGACCTTGATATGGGACTTTCCAGCCTCCAGAAGTGTGAGAAATAAATGTGCATAGTTTAAGCTGTGCCATCTGTGGTATTTTGTTATGGCAGCTGGAGCTAAGACACACATTATGTTCACACTTCTGCAATAAAACGATTATTAAAGTGTTATGTGTTTCCTATCTAGAATGTGTTAGCTGCACTAAATAGTCTGGGGAAGTGTGTACTAGACTGTTAGGAAGAAGGATTATGGGGCATTTATTTCTGCTTTGTTTAATCCATTTTCTCCAGTCTGTTTAGTCTTCTGATCCCAGCATGTGGGAGAAAGCCTGGCCTGTGTTGGGTGCTGTCCCTGAGCATTGGTTAGGAATGAACAGACAAATGCATGAGAGATCATGTTTTTTTACAACGAACATTTTTTTACTTGGGCAAAGGGGTCTGTGTTTTGGGAGGTTGTCCTCCTGCATCACCCAGTGCTGGAGTCAAAGCACCTGGATCCTGCTGTTACCCCTGAGTGTGAACTAAATGTGGGCTGCATCCGTCAGTCTTTTCTCAGTGCACTGAGTTCTTCCAAGTGGACATAGTGGAAACTGTGATTAAAAGCACTTGTGGGCAGGCGCGGTGGTTCATGCCTGTAATCCCAGCACTTTGGGAGGCCGAGGTGAGAGGATTGCTTGAACCCAGGAGTTGTCTGTCACCCTGCTGTCACCTAGCAGCCTCCAGCCTCAGTTCCCCTCTCTGTCAAAGGAAGTTGTCATTGGCCTCAAGGTCTGGGAATACCAAGGAGGAAATAGGTGGGAAGGTTTTATGGAGCCTCTGGGACTTTCCTGAGGAGGTGGGAGTCCAGCATCCATGTCAGGGGAGGAGGTGGGAGTCCAGCCTCCATGTCAGCGGAGGAGGTGGGAGTCCAGCCTCCATGTCAGCGGAGGAGGTGGGAGTCCAGCCTCCATGTCAGCGGACACAGGACCTGGAAAGAACAGGCTTGGCTATGAACTTGCTGCAGCACAAAAGGTGAGGGCCGTAGGCCCTGCCTTGGGGTTTTATAGGAGCCCTGTGGGAGGGAGGGTGGCACATCCCATTTTACACGTGTTAACACTGGGCTCAGAACTGGTCCGGGCAGTGGATGGTGGCTCTGGGATTGGGCAGAGCTTCCCTAACTCTACAGACTGACTGCCTTTCCCTGTATCCTGAAGCCACAAAGCCAAGGAAATTTGGGCATTCGTGACCTGTCGTGACCTGGAAACTGCCCCAGGACTCACAACGCAGCGGCTTCTGTGAGGCAGTAGCCACAAGCTTCGAAGGAGGCTTAGCACACTTGCTGGGGAGCAGTTCCGGGGCCACCTCCAGCTGAGGAACCATTTCCTCGTGGCAGAGAAAAGTGTGTCTGAGTTTGCTTTATTTTTACTTTGAGGGTTTTTTTTTTTTTTTTTTTTTTTTTTTTTGAGGCGGAGTCTCGCTCTGTCACCCAGGCTGGAGTGCAGTGGCGCGATCTCGGCTCACTGCAAGCTCCGCCTCCCGGGTTCCCGCCATTCTCCTGCCTCAGCCTCCCGAGTAGCTGGGACTACAGGCGCCGCCACCACGCCCGGCTAATTTTTTTGTATTTTTAGTGGAGACGGGGTTTCATTGTGTTAGCCAGGATGGTCTCGATCTCCTGACCTCGTGATCCGCCCGTCTCGGCCTCCCAAAGTGCTGGGATTACAGGCTTGAGCCACCACGCCCGGCCACTTTGAGGGTTTTTAGGAAAAAGCCATTGTTTGAAGAAATTCATTTAACAGAAAAAAATCAACATCAGTGTTTGCTTCTTCCCCCTTCCCAGGTGATGTCTCCCCAGGGTTCGCCCCTTTTCTTAGACGAAGTCTTGCTCTGTCACCCAGATTGGAGTGCAGTGGCACAATCGCGGCTCACTGCAACCTCTGCCTCCTGGCTTCAAGTGATTCTCCTCCCTCAGCCTCCCAAGTAGCTGGGATTACAGGCGCGTGCCACCACGCCTGGCTACTTTTTGCATTTTTAGTAGAGATGAGGTCTCACCATGTTGGCCAAGCTGCTCTCAAACTTCTGACCTCAAATGATCCACTCACTTCGGCCTCCCAAAGTGCTGGGATTATAGGTGTGAGCCACTGCGCACGGCTGCGTTTGCCCCTTTCCAAGCAGGTTGGGTTGGTGTCCGGCCATGACCCCTGCCCTGGTAGTTGAGTCGTGTCTTTATCCTCCATGACAAACTTTTTCTATAGCCCCAAGCAACATGCTTCCTAGTGTGCATCACACGCTCATGATGTTGGGAACCTAGTGGCTGAACATGATGGTACTTAATTTCTTAAATAAGGACTTTCTACATTGGGTAGTTGGTTTGTTTTTTTTGTTTTTTTTTTTGAGATGGAATCTCGCTCTGTCGCCCAGGCTGGAGTGCAGTGGCGCGATCTCGGCTCCGCCTCCCGGGTTCACGGCATTCTCCTGCCTCAGCCTCCCCAGCAGCTGGGACTACAGGTGTCTGCCACCACGCCCGGCTAATGTTTTTTATTTTTAGTAGAGACGGGGTTTCACCGTGTTAGCCAGGATGGTCTCAATCGCCTGACTTTGTGATCTGCCCACTTCGGTCTCCGGTTTGTTCATTTTTATATCCTGCTGGTTCCAGACAACTTCTAATAATGCCTGATATTCAGGGCTCACTTCTCCAAAGCCGATGGAAATGTTCTCATAAGCCTGGCCCCAAGCATATGGTGACATTTCTGTTTCTGGTTTTTTGTGCTTGTTTCTACCAGAGCAACAGATAATGTGATTTGCTACTTTACTTAGAATGGCACAGGGATGTGACTTTGAATTAGGCAATGATTTCTTAAATATAACAACAAAAGCACAAGCAAAAAGGAAAAATTAGATAAATTGAACTTCTTCAAATTAAAACCTGTTGTATGTCAATGGACACTATTGAGGAAACAGAACCCCCTCACAAAATGGACGAAAGCATTTGTAAGTTATGTTTCTTATAAGAGACTCTTACTCGGAATATGTAAAGAATACTCGTGTCAATAGAAAAAACAACCCAGCCGGGCATAGTGGTGCATGCCTGTAATCCCAGCACTTCGGGAGAACGAGGCAGGCAGATCACTTGAGGTCAGGTTGGCAAAACCATCTCTGCTAAAGATGCAAAAATTAGCCAGGCATGGTGGTGGGCACCTGTAATCCCAGCTACTTGGGAGGTTGAGGCACTCAGCCTCAGAAATGGCCTGAGCCTGGGAGGCAGAGGTTGCAGTGAGCTGAAATCACCTCACTGCTTTCCAGCTTGGGGAACAGACTGAGACTCTGTCTCAAAAAAACGAAAGACATACAACCCAGCCCAACTGAAAATGGGCAAAGGATCTGAAGAGACCTCTCTCCAAAAAAGATATACAAGTGGCCAGTAAGCACAGGAATAGATGCTCAACATCATCAGTCATCAGGGAAATGCAAACCCAGACTACAGTGAGACACCACTTCACACCCACTGTGATGGCTGATAATGACAGACAGAAACAAGTATTGTCAAGAATGTGAAGAAATCATAACCCTCAGAACTGCTGGTGGGAATAGAAAATGTTTCAACCACTGTAGAAAACAGTCTGGCAGTTCCTCAAAAAGTTCAACATAGAGTTACCATATGACCCAGCAATTCTACCCCCAGGTGTATATCTGGCAGAAAGGAAAACATATGTCCACACAAAAACTTGGTTCTGCTTCTCTGGAAAGCCCAGACTAAACATCCAAACCAAAAGAGCAACACGCTATCATTCTTCCCCCTTTATCAAATGTACATTTGATATAACATTTGTTAAATGTACATAAATGTTCACAACAACATTATTCACAATAGCTCAAAACTAGAAACAACCCAAATTAAATTAATGGATGAATAAACGTGGTGTCTCAACACAGTGGAACACGGACCTCCTTATACAGTGTGGATGAACATTTAACTCATGATGCTACGTGAAAGAAAGCCAGACACAGGCCACGTGTTGTAAGATTCCATTTATATGAAGTGTCCAGGGCAGGAAAATCCATAGAGACGGAAAGTAATGAATGGTTGTCGGGCTGAGGAGAGGAAGGCATTGGGAGGTACGGACTTTCTTTTTAGGGTGATAGAAGTGTTCTGTAATTGCTGGTAATGGTTCCACTATGTTGTGAATATGCTAAAGCTACTGAGTGGTACACTTTAAAATGGTTAAAATGGTTAATTTTATGTTATGTAAATTTTCTCTGAAAATTTTTAAGCAGAATGCACAGGGAATGAGCATGGGCCAGTAATGTCGGCAACCAGGTGCCTGTTGCTGGACTGCTGTGGCGCCCCCTGCTGGCTCCACGGGAACTGGGGGAGGGATGGGGCCTGGGTGCTCCTGTGTCTCCTGCTTTCTGTTCCAGAAACTTCCCAGGAGGGTGGAAACCCCCACCCAGAGTGACCTGTCAAAAGGCAGCGCGGCCTGACCAGGGACGCTGCAGGCGGAGGGCTTGGGGGGAGGGCAGTGGGCATGGCAGAGTCGGCCTTCCTGAGGTGACCCCAGCTTGTTGGACGAGACATAGCAAATGCTGACTACAGTAACCTAGGAGTGAGTTAGGGCTTCAGGGATTTTTCAATTATTATTTTTACTTCCAGTTTTTCTCTAGTGAGTACAGATTACGTGGGGTGGTTTTTTGTTTTTTTTTTTTCCGAGATGGAGTCTCGCTCTGTTGCCCAGGCTGGAGTGAGTGGCGTGATCTCGGCTCACTGCAAGCTCCGCCTCCTGGGCCCACACAATTCTCCTGCCTCAGCCTCCCAAGTAGCTGGAATTACAGGCATGAGCACTGCGCACGGCTGTGTTTGCCCCTTTCCAAGCAGGTTGAGTTGGTGTCCCATCACTGCGCCCGGCTAATGTTTTGTATTTTTAGTAGAGATGGGGTTTCACCGTGTTAGCCAGGATGGTCTTAATCTTCTGACCTCATGATTCGCCCGCCTCGGCCTCCCAAAGCGCTGGGACTACAGGCGTGAGCCACCGCGCCCGGCCTTCGGGTGGTATTTTTAATAGAGAGAAATAATAGAGAACCAGGACCAACATGAGATGTTTCTTAAATACTTCCAATGAAAATTTAAACTCAAGTCTGCTCATTCCTTACCCGTCTCTCCTCCTGGGTCAGGGCCGGGAATGGCCTCCTCTCCTTGCCCGCAGCCTTTTGCTGGGGGAAGGGTGTTGGCAGAACATTCCAGAGGCAAGTGCAGAGATTGGACCTGGCTACACTTGAGTCCACTGAGTCCAGAAACAGGACCCTAAAGTAAGATAAGAATTATGCACCATAGGGTTCCTTTTCCCCCATATTTGTGGAAATAAAACATTGCTTAAAGTTCCAGAAAACACTTCTTAGATGGAAACTAGGACTTTGTGTGTGTGGTGTTTTCGTTGGTTGACGCTGTCCCTTACTGCAAGGGTGCAGGGCCCACCTGGGCAGCACTGTGTGTGTTGCTCAGGCCCTGGCCTCTGGCACATGCCCCGCAGGCTGCCTGTTGCAGTACATACGGGTCCTGGGGCAGGCACCGTCACCTCCCTCATCAGAACATGCTGGTCGCCTCCAACCATGGTGTGTCCTTGGTGACTGAGAGCCGACAGTCCTGGTCTTGGTGGAAAATAGATTTGCTCCGGCAGGTGGGGGTAGACGGTGTTCTTGAGCTGTTCGGTGCTGGGGATCATGGCCAGGTGAGCCCGGAAGAATCCCCTGAGAATGCATGCTGCAGACCAGGCCTGTGGAGATGCCCCAAGGAGACAGGTCTTGGCGTTTGAAGACAGTTTTGTGGAAAAGATAAAACTGCCGATGAGTTCTGAGACTAGTACACAACCCGCTTTGTTTTCACCTAATGTGGCACACTTTTAAAATGTTGACATTTATGTTGTCTTTAAAAGTGAAATATTGTTCTGGCCTGTGTTTTGACCCAGTGGTGTAGTTCTTCTGTGGTATTTTTTGTATGTGTCTACATGCTGTTTAATTATGGGGAGGGAATTTGGTCTTAACTACCCTTGGACAAGCTGGGACTGGACAAGGCCCTAACAGGCCGTGCTGATCTGGCAGCTGAGGTCTCCGGCGGGGCGCGTCCTGATGGCGTCATTGAGAGACTGAGACGTGCTCTCCCCTCCGGCTTCCTCCTTCCTTCCTTCCTTTCTTTATTGATTTCTTACCATTGAAGCTGGCAGCTGCTTTGCCCGTGAGCAGGCAAGGCCATGGCGTTTGGCCTGGGCAATTCACCAGGTGACCATGGTCCTCACAGTCGCTCGTCTCCTGAAATCAAGTGTGGCAGATGCGTGAGCTCTGACTGCTCCTCTCCAGGGTGACTTAAAACCAAGTCATTGATCCTGAGAGGGAAAGAAAGAGGTTGTATCTCTCACTTTAGGTGACGAAAAGTTGAATCAGAAGCAGTGAAGCGAGTGGTTTGAGAACGAGGAACAGCGGGAGCCAGGAGACTCGGGAAGATCAGGAATTGGGGTGGGTGTGGCTGTGAAGTGGACCACACGCTCTGGTGCCCGAGGGCACCATCTCCCATCCAGGCCTGATGTATCGGATTCTAAAGAACATGCAGAGGAACCGCTGAGGAGGGGTGTGTCCTGGTGGGGCGCCTTGAGGCAGAGGGTTCCCCGCCGTCCTTCTGCAGCCCTGTGCTGCCAAGGGAGGCAAAGCAGTGCTGCTGTGCCTAAATTTTGGCATCTGTCTGGTGCTTCCCTTGTTGAGCACTCGCAGGAATCAAGTGCAACATTGAGCACGGGCCTGGTGCGTTCTCCAAATGCCCATGAGTTGTTACCTCTGCAGCTGCCACCATGAAGACGATTGGGCACCCCATGCGTCTGGCCAGGCTAGCAGGGAGGCGTGGGCAGAGGGCGTGTCTCGGGACCACGGTTACCTCCTCCCGGGCGCAAGCGCTCAGGCACGCGCAGCCACCTTCCTGAGCGACCGACCTGAGCGTGAAGGCGACGCCTTCCTGTTTCTCTCCCTTCCCCAGAGTGCAGTTGGACAGGCTCCGTCCCGGAGAAGGACCCTGGAAGCTTCACCAGTTTCCACCCTTCCCTGCCGGAGAGTCAGGATAGTTTTAATTCAGGTCAAACCCTTATGTGACAGAAGGGGTTGTTTGTAAGAAAATATTTATTAGAAAATCTTTAGTTTGAAAACTTGGAACCATGAGAGCTTCATAAGACCAGATTCCAATTTCCCCTCTTGTTACAGATACTTCAAAATAGAAATGGAAGAAGAAAATATAATTTAATTTGACAGCTGGGTGTGGTGATTCACGTCTGTAATCCTAGCTACTCAGGAGGTTGAAGCATGAGAATTGCTTGAACCCGGGAGGTGGAGGCTGCAGTGAGCCGAGATTGTGCCACTGCACTCCAGCCTGGGTGACAGAGTCTCCAAAAAAAAATTTACACACACACACACACACACACATACACACACACAAATGTAATTTGAAAACAGGATATGGGGAGAGAGGGTGGTTAGACAGTTGCCTAAAAAATGTGACTCCTTGAATTGTTTGCTTTGTGGAAAATACCAGATTTAACATACTGCTTGAAAAAGAAGCAGTGACAATTTTTTTCTTCTAAAAAGGTATTTTAGAAATCAAAGTTGGAATTTTAGAAATGGGGTATTCTTTAAAACAAATTTTATTTCTAAGAAAGTCTGGAATTTTTCACTAATGAAGTCCATACACAGTGGTTCATATTGAAAGAGATGGAGAAATGGATTGTTGTCTGAAATTCAGTCACCTCGTCCCCATGCCAGGGTGAGTGGTCAGCTGCAGTGTGAGCAGCCGCATGCGGGCAGTTCCTTCCTGCACCTCCCACTGCAGGCAGGCAGGTTGTGTGTTTTCTCACCCCAGCCACAGCTCACTGGAAGCAGGCAGGGTGGCTGGAACCAAACGCACCCGGGGCCCTTGGATGCTGGGAAGGGGGTTGGGGTGCAGACCATGGCCGGCCCATCCCGTCAAGAGTTCAGGAAGAACCAGAGTCGCATGTACTTGCTGGCCCTCCTCCAAGAAGGGTGTCGGCCTGTTTCCTCCACTGAGCCGCTTGCTTTTTTGCCCCCTGCCTATGAACGTGTTCATCTTTCAGCTTACACAGCCATTTGACAGTGACAGACGTTACTTAGCTCATCAACCTCCTGTTACTCAGAATTAGTTTATGAACCCATGGCATCGACCTCACCTGAGTGCCCTCGAGCTGCACCCCAGGCCCAAGGGTTCAGAACCTGCCTTTGCACAGGGTGGTCTGTGTGCCTGCTCCTGAGAGGTGCTGCACCATGAGGGGACCCATTCCCTGCTGCTCAGAAATCCCCTGCACGTTCATCATGGGCCGTGTTCCTGTGGTTGTCCTCATCTCCCTACGTGGCTCAGAGCACCAGAGACACTGGGGGAGGAAGTTGAGGACAGGCCTGGGCACATCTCATGGCCCCAGCTCCACCCTCTGCAGTGCCTCCTTCCAGGACCCCAAGTCTGTCTGGAAACGTGGTGTTGCTGCTGCCTTGCCTGTCATGGGGGTTACACACAAGACCTTCCCCATCCAGGCCATTCCAGGCCCCTGGACCCCTGAGCCTGTGTCCCCAGGAGTACCTGCTCCAAGCTTGTTGCCCTGAGTGAGCTGCTGCATGAAGAGCCGTGCCCTGTCCTCAGCACTGCCCATGTGTTATCCTGCACACACATCCACATGCAACATGTTGCTCTCAGGCAGGAACCACAACAGAGGACCCACAGCGGGGGTGTGGCCCATGAGGCCCAGTGGATGTCACTTGTAATTGTTAACCTTCACTGTTTTGATTGACCAGTGTCTTGCACTGAGAAGTGGTAGTTATTCCATATGGTGACACCCTGGGCCCTGCACCTTTCGATACGCTGAAACTCCCTTGGAGCACAGGGCCAAGGCCAGAGGGGTAGGCATGGGATGTTAGGGTCTGGCCAGCACGACCAAGATCTAAGCGGGCTCCAGCCTGTTGGGTCCTCAAGTGTTTGCAGTTGTGGGGCCCCAAAAGAAAGAAGGGGCTGTAGTGTGGAGAAGGGCCCCTAAAGGGACTTCTGTGAGAATGGTGGGGGGAGGACCAGACCTTCCTGGTCTGCAGGGAGGGCCAGTCCACTCCCCTGAAGTTCCCTGGGAAGGTGGAAATGTGGAGTACCCTGTGGGCTGTCTCGTGCTCTGAGGATGTCAGGAGCCAGGACAGGATGAAAGAGGCACACGCCTCCCCTGCTTGTCTGACGTTTTCTACGGAGGACATTTACCAGAAAATTGAAAATACTATTCTAAAAAGGCTGCCACAGAGCCGTTGTGTTTCATATGGGGCTACTAGATCTGACCATTGAGGAGGCTGTAATCGGTCACTTTCAATGAACTTAAGGTGTCCTGATGCCCCCCCGACTGAGGGTCACGCCAGCAGTGTCTGCCATGGCACACGTGCCCCAGACTGAGTTGCCTGCTTGGCAGAATCCACTGGGGCCTTCCAGCACCCAGGTGGGGCTGCCAGGAGAGACGCTCACAGCCCTGCGTGTGGGCCTTTGTTCTGCTTGGGGTGCGGTGGAGAGGAGGAACACACTAATGACTGGGGTGGTGTGCTGTGTCGGTGCCGACCTGACCATGCCACTGACATGCCTGCCTTCCTCTCAGAAGGAAAAATACAAGGGAACAGTCACATTTGTTTACAGGTCCAGATGGTGACAAAGTGGTAGTTTTGTTAGGAAATCAGTGGAAATATTTTCTGTTTGTTTGAGATGGAGTTTTGCACTTGTTGCCCAAGCTGGAGTGCAATGGCACAATCTCAGCTCACTGCAACCCCCACCTTCCAGATTCAAGCAATTGTCTTGCCTCAGTCTCCCTACTAGCTGGGATTACAGGCGGATGCCATGACGCCCAGCTAATTTTTGTATTTTTAGTAGAGACGGGGTTTCACCATGTTGGTCAGGCTGGTTTCGAACTCCTGACCTCAGGTGATCCCCCCACCTTGGCCTCCCAAAGTGCTGGGATTACAGGTGCGAGCCACCACACCCAGTGGAAATGATAAATTATAATGTTTTCTGGCAACTTCCTGGAGGTTTAACAATTCAACACCACGTTTTTTAAAAACAAACCTTTACCAAGTTTTAGACACAAAGACATATCTGTTGCGGGAAGTCAGGGACCCCAAATGGAGGGACCAGCTGGAGCCATGGCAGAGGAACATAAATTGTGACGATTTCATGGACATTTATCAGTTCCCAAATAATACTTTCATAATTTCTTATGGCTGTCTTTAATCTCTTAATCCTGTTATCTTTGAAAACTGAGGATATACGTCACCTCAGGACCACTGTGATAATCGTGTTAACTGTACAAATTGATTTTTTAAATTGTGTTAACTGTACAAATTGTAAAAGTCTGTTTGAACAATATGAAATCAGTGCACCTTGAAAAAGAACAAAATAACAGCAATTTTTAGGGAACGGGAAGACAACCATAAGATCTGACTGCCTGTGGGGTCAGGCAAAAAGAGCCATATTTTTCTTCTTGCAGAGCCTGTAAATGGATGTGTAAGTAGGGAAGATATCGCTAAATTCTTTTCCTAGCAAGGAATATTAATATTAATACCCTGGGAAAGGCATGTGTTCCTGGGGGGAGGCGTAGAAACGGCTGCTCTGGTAACGTCTGTCTTGTGCAGTTGAGATAAGGACTGAGATACGCCCTGGTCTCCTGCAGTACGCTCAGGCTTACTAGGGTGGGGAAAAACTCTGCCCTGGTAAATTTGTGGTTAGACCAGTTCTCTGCTCTCAAACCATTTTCGGGTTGTTTAAGATGTTTATCAAGATAGTATGTGCACTGCTGAACACAGACCCTTATCAGTAGTTCTGCTTTTGCCCTTTGCCTTGTTTTTGTTGGACCCTTATCAGTAGTTCTGCTTTTTCCCTTTGTCCTGTTCCCTCAGAAGCATGTGATCTTTGTTAGACCCTTATTGGTAGTTCTGCTTTTTGCCTTTTGAAGCATGTGATCTTTGTACCTACTCCCTGTTCTACACCCCCTCCCCTTTTGAAACCCTTAAAAAAAACTTGCTGGTTGAGGCTCAGGTGGGCATCACAGGCCTACCGATATGTGATGTCATCCCCGGTGGCTCAGCTGTAAAATTCCTCTCTTTGTACTCTTTCTCTTTATTTCTCAGCCGGCCGACACTTATGGCAAATAGAAAGAACTTATGTGGAAATATTGGGGGTGGGTTCCCCCGATACATATCTTCAAAAGGTTTAATTTGAGGTTGGCTAGGATTATATTTTACATTATTGTTAGGTGGGTAAACAAGGCTCCCCCCTGCTCAAGTCCTTGAAGGCCCAGGACCCAACAGTTTCATCCTCTTACTATGGGCATGACATTCAGATGTGATGTGAAGAGCAGTGTGGACCCGGTGGAGACACCCAACCATGAAAGTTAAAAGGTGGAGCCCTTTAGACACATGGAGAGCACATCACAGAGGCAACGCCCCTCAAGGTTTGGAGGGTTTGGAGTGCAGGGAAGGGATTTGCAGTAATTGGGACTTGGCCGGGAGGAGGGGCTGTTAGGATGGCCCCTGAGTGTTTTGAGGGAGGAGAGGCCCCCTCAGGACTGTGGGGTCCATGGAGAAAAGACCAAAGGCGAGGTCCTCACTCCTGCTTAGTCTCTCTAGCACCAGAGCCAGGGGCTGTTGGGCACCCATTCTAGCCTTGAGGAGGTGAGGCTCCAGGCTCCGTGAGTGGGATGCGGCAGGTGGGGCAGTTATTGTCCACACGTGTTCCATCCTTTCAGGCTGCCTCTTTCTGATCTTCGTACAGACAGAGCAGACGTTTGTTGGGGCTTTTTGGTCTATGACTGTTGGTGCATCCAGGTTGCTGATGCCTTCAGCTCCAAGTCTGAGATGACGAGGCTAAAAGAAAACCCAAGGAGCTGCTGCCATGTTGCTTCTCGGGTCCTGAGGCCCCAGCTAGTGTGACTTCTCTCCTGCATCATCTTATGTTTTGTATGTAACATCCAGGGTTTTTGTTGAACTTAGCAGGAGGGATGGGAAGGACTACATGACTCCCGGGAAGCAGAGGTCCACACACTTGCTTTTATTGGTGCAGGGAACCCTGGTCTACCTGTGATTTATAAGCCCCTTACGAGAAGGGGGCTGGCCCGTTGTGCCCTTCTCTGTATCCCACAGTTCTGGGCTTAAGCCTTAATCCGGTCCACCGTGCACTGCGGCCAGAGCACCTGCTGCCCTGTGGGGATGGCTGAGATGCTGTCGCCTGGCCCTTGTGACGCAGACAGGTTTGTGGTTTTGGTGGAAGGGAATGCACTATGCGGAACAGGGGTGGGGCTCCCGGGATGGGTGGCTGTGAACTGGGACTTGAAGACAATTGGCTCCCGGAGGGAGGTGAAATTGAATCTGAAACTCTGAGTCAGTGGTAGAGAGAGGATGCTTGGAACAGGAGGTGTCACCTCTCCCAGGCCAGGCCTCACTGTACTCTGCCCGTGTGTGGGACAGCCAGCCAGGCTGTTTCGCACATGGACACACACCATTTCTTACTCCCCGACCCTCAGCATCACAGTCAGGCCTCACCTGCCCTGCATAAAACCTCAGTCTCTTCTCCTGGGCCCTGCTGCTCACAGCCCTGAGCACAGGGCCTGTCCCCGGGGAGGAGCATGTGGATGGCCACATGCACGACAGTGTTCTTGCAGGCATGAGTTTGCCAGAAGGGCTGCCCTCTTGAAAGTGCATAGATTTGTCATCCAAGGAGACCCCTTGGGAAGAGCCCATATCATGGAAAACAGGCAGAGCACTGTGCCTCGGATGCTGCCACACCTCCATCTGTGGCCCCGTGGATCCACATTCCCTCCCACTTAGAATGAGCACACCATGAGGCAGATGCCTTTGTTCAGGTTTAGCTTTTAGTCCAGGGAGAGCCCACTCTGTCCCAGGCCCTTGGTTAATCCAAACCTGCGGCGGCAGCCAGACCAGACGAACGCTAAAGGCTCAGCCTCTCCTCATCACGGGAAGAGTCTGCGCCCCTCACCCTCCGGCGTCTTCTCTTCAACTCTGTTGTGGATCCACACCCCCCGGGCAGCGTCACTGCCACCTCCCCAGATGCCCCTGCACTGTTCCCATCGTATCCTGTGCACATCGTGTCTCACGGTGCTCTCCGTGTGGCTGTATGGAAAATTCAGTCTGTATCTCTGGCTCCCACTTGCTTCATGGCTACTTCAGAGCAGGGACTTTATCCACTCATCTGTATCCCTGAAGTCACCCAGTAAGCATTTGCAGAGTCTGTGAGGTGCAGAGAGGCCGGGTGCTGGCCAGAAACTGAGATCCTGTTTCTATAAAACAAGCACAGACAACCATATCCATGTGTACGTGTGAGTGTGCAGGAAAGGTGGTCACAGCTGGAAAGGAGTATTACAAGTGTAATTTTAATTTATTTTTCTATTTTTGTGGGTACATATTAGGTATATATATTTATGGGTTACATGAGATTTTGATACAGGCATACAATGCCTAACAATCACATCAGGGTAAACAGGGTTTACAGGTGTAGTTTTTAAAAGTCATCTTATTTCTAAAGCCCTTTCAGACCTTACTGTGTCCGTGGGTAATAAATGATGCTGATAAGGGATGATGGATGGCTTCCGTCACTGAGCAGCTGTGTGGAGTGCTGGCCGGGATGCAGCTCCCAGGAAGACAGTTCTCATGCTGAGGCATCCCAGCTCCAGGGTGCACTAACCCTGCTGCCTGCAGCATGTTCCAGAGCCTGTGCTAGGGCCTTCTCGTTGTCTAGGCAGCCATGGGCTCTGCTGGGTTGAGAGAGGTGATGCCTGAGCATTGGCCTCCCCTCCAGGCTGCCTGAATGTTGCCTCCATGGTGAAAGTAATTTGCCTTCGAGTCCTTTCCAGAACTGTCACCCAGCATTCCCCATCTCCAAAGCAGGTCATAATGGGCCCTGCCTGCTCACTGAAAGGCAGAAGCCAGACTGACGCCTGGAGTCTGGAGGTCTCTGCTCTGAGGAGCGCCTGTTTATGGCATTGCTTCTGCCTGGGCTCCCAGCCCTCCTGGCTTTCACTGGCAAAGCAAAGATGTGAGCCTCCCCAGCCCAAAGAGCAGGCTGCTGTGGATGCCGCCAACTCCACAGGACCAAGCCTCGCAGAGCAAGCCCTTCCCTCTGCTCCCCAAGACACCTGTTTTACAGACCCTTGTGTGTCAAAAACAAAAGAGGCTTCCTATAAAAATTAAACAATATTTTTTTTTCTGACTCAAGGAAAATGCCTTATTCAGAGTTTCCAAATGCCACCAGTGTCTTCACTTAAAATTTTTACTTTACACTAAGTTCCTTACAACGTTTCTGCTTGATTAATTCAGTGGACTTTTATTTTGCAGTAGCCCGACTCTAGGGTAAAGTTTCCACACTGCCACAAATGTGTCATGCCACAGGCTGGCAGGTGTGGCCAGGCGGGTCCCACAGCGTCCCTGAGGAAGGGAGCCGTGCAGCCTTCAGGCTTCAACTACCTACAGATACCACTGACAGTGTGTGGGGCCCCACAGAAGGGAAGCAGCCGTCCTCTGCTCCCACTCCTTCGTCCACTTGTCTCCCCTCATCAGCTGCTAACCCAAAATGCAGGGAAATGCTCACACGCCCGACTGAGCGACACCTTCAGGGGCCTTGAATGCTGACTAGCAGACACTGTGGTGGGGCTTGCACATAGAAAGGAAAGAAGAAGCAGGAAACGTCTCTCTTAGTTGTAATTAACCTTAGAAAAAAAGAGACAAGCCTCCATCTTACAGTTTAGAGAAGGAAATATGGGAGAATGGGCAAAGCTTAAGAAGTCCCCAGTCCAGCCTGCTGCCTCCCAGAAGGCTGAGGCACTCGCCAGTCCGCCGGGCCCCAAACCCTCCTCTGCCATTGATTCTCTCTGCTGCAGGTGCCTGCTAGCACCTTTTAGTCGGTAAGTCCTTTGGTTTGGTGCCTGTGGAGCAGCAAGGAGAGCGCTAGAGAGTTAATTTTAGGGGACGGCACTGGAGCTTGCCTGATTTCCGCCCAGCCTGCAGGTCTGGGACGCTCCTGTGCACCTGGGTGCTTCGGCGTCACGCAGATGGAACAGCAGTGCCAGGTGGCGGCCGAGGGCCCAGGCGGGGCTCGGTGTGTGTCCCTCTAACTGTCCCCTCTCCCGCAGAGGAGGCCGAGCGTGGCAGCCTCGGCGCGGGCTCGCTGTGCAGGCGGAGGCGGGCGCTGGGCGCGCTGCGTGACGAAGGACCCCGGCGGCGCGCACACCTGGACATCGGCCTCCCGCGCGACTTCCGCCCCGTGTCGTCCATCATCGATGTGGACCTGGTCCCCGAGACGCACCGGCGAGTGCGGCTGCACCGGCACGGCTGCGAGAAGCCGCTGGGCTTCTACATCCGCGACGGCGCCAGCGTGCGCGTGACCCCGCACGGGCTGGAGAAGGTGCCCGGCATCTTCATCTCGCGCATGGTCCCCGGGGGCCTGGCGGAGAGCACCGGGCTGCTGGCTGTGAACGACGAGGTCCTGGAAGTGAACGGCATTGAGGTGGCCGGGAAGACGCTGGACCAGGTCACGGACATGATGATCGCCAACAGCCACAACCTCATCGTCACCGTCAAGCCCGCCAACCAGCGCAACAACGTGGTGCGCGGCGGCCGCGCGCTGGGCAGCTCGGGACCCCCCTCGGACGGCACCGCGGGCCTCCTGGGTCCCCCCGCCCCGCGCGTCCTGCAGAACTTCCACCCCGACGAGGCGGAGAGCGACGAGGACAACGACGTGGTCATCGAGGGCACGCTGGAGCCCGCACGCCCCCCCCAGGCCCCGGGCGCCCCCGCGGGCAGCCTCTCCCGGGTCAACGGCGCGGGCCTGGCGCAGCGGCTGCAGCGGGACCTGGCCCTGGACGGCGGCCTCCAGCGGCTGCTCAGCTCCCTGCGGGCCGACCCACGTCACAGCCTGGCCCTGCCACCGGGCGGCGTGGAGGAGCACGGGCCCGCGGTCACGCTCTAGACTGAGAGGCCCCCAAATCCTGGCTCCAGTTCCCGGGTAAGGACAGGGACAGGACCTGCAGACTGCATCCCCTCCTTTGTTGTTGTTTTTCTGACCACAGAAACAACTCAGCTCTTTGTTTCAACTTCTGGATATAGAAACACAAATACTGCCTATTTTTATCCAATTTCGCCACGAACTTAAAATGAATGCCTGAAGACAACTCTGTACCAGGCCTGAGTGCAGCTCTTCGCGCCTTTGCCAGGTGATGGAAAAGATCTGACCAAGTGTAAACAAATGCTTTAAAAAATTTTTACGAATACTTTGTTTTTAAAATGAAGCTTTAAAATTACTTTATAAAAATAGTCAAATTCATGTTTTTAACTTGGCCCATGCAAAATATGTCTCAGCATTCTTGCTGTGCTTTCTGCTGACTTGCAGGCGAGGCCGGCTGTGCTGATGTATGTGACAGGCTGGTTTTTAACAACGAATGCAGCCGGGCGAGGTGGCTCACGCCTATAATCCCAGCACTTTGGGAGGCCGAGGCGGGCGGATCACGAGGTCAGGAGATCGAGACCATCCTGGCTAACACGGTGAAACCCCGTCTCTACTAAAAATACAAAAAATTAGCCGGGCGCGGTGGCGGCGCCTGTAGTCCCAGCTACTCGGGAGGCTGAGGCGGGAGAATGGCGTAAACCCGGGAGGCGGAGCTTGCAGTGAGCCGAGATCCGGCCACGGCACTCCAGCCTGGGCCACAGAGCAAGAGACTCCGTCTTGGGGGGGAGAAAAAAAACGAAGAAGAAATACACCCAAACCTGTCACAGGTACAACCACGGAGATGAAATCCAGATTTTCACACTGCTCATAGTCATAATTCGGCTGGGGCAGGAGAGCTCCACCAGCACATTTCTGGCATCCGCAGCTGTGGAATTGTTCCGGGGCTGTTTTTTGTTTTGAGACCGAGTCTTGCTCTGTCATCCAGGCTGGAGTGATCGCAGCTCACTGCAACCTCTGCCTCCTGGGTTCAAGCGATTCTGCCCCAGCCTCCCAAGGAGCTGGGACTACAGGCGCGTGCCACCATACCCGGCTAATTTTTGTATTTTTAGTAGAGATCGGGTTTCACCACGTTGGTTAGGCTGGGCTTGAACTCCTGACCTCAGGTGATCCGTCCCTCAGCCTCCCAAAATGCTAGGATTATAGGTGTGAGCCACTGCACCGGACCAGGGACTATTTTTGTGACCCACAGAGATGGCCCATTCAGCCTCGAGGGGGAATCCAGGGTGGGCTCTGCTGCAGCTCTGCTGGACTGGGCTCAGCAGTCCCATTTGGGATCTAAGCCCTTTTCCCGTGGGTTGACAGACTCCGAGGGCAATTTCTGAAATGTTTTCAGCAGAAATGAAGGATAAGCATCGCACACGGCCAGCAAGGGCTTTGAGAAAGCAGTCATTTGCATGTGAGTTCTCATCTTTGCTTTTTGAAACAGACGTTTCTTTTTGTAAGTCACAGTACATGCTAATCTTCATTTCTAGAATGGTCCCTGGCAGTTCTCATTTTCAACTATAAGAAGTCATGTGGAACTTAGTGGTTTTTAACAAATACTAAATTCATCCTCACTTTATGTTGAGCTTCCAGCAACATTTATATATTTAGTAATTTTAAAAATTCCTATTTGATAGAATTAAATTTTATATAATATGTTTTGCTTGAATACAATGTTGGGAATAAAATGTTACATTGATACTTTGAGAACTTTGACCAAATCTTTCATACAGATACAGGTAAAAAAATATTTTTCTAGGTTGTCGCAGCCGCGCACCTCCTGCTGCTTCTCCTTGTGGTCCAGCACCACCTGCTGGTCAGTGGCGGAACTGTCCTGACTTCGTGAACATGGGACTGCTAAGAGGGAAAACTGCATCTCAGCATTTTCATTTTTTCTGAATATTAAGTGAAAAGTAAGTTCTATTTGTAAGAAATAGCTTTTGCTGAGGAGTCGTGAATTCCTGCCTCTGTGTTTGATGTTACTTGTATGCAATGGATTGCTGGTCCTTTGTTCCTAAGCACAGAGAAGACCAAAGATGCTTCCCCGTGACCTCTCCTGTGAGGATCCGCATCTCCCCAGACTTGCTGTCTGATGAAGGGCATGTCGTTCGGTGCCCCAGCAGTCAGAAGCGGTTTCTGTGGAACTAAAACTAATACTGTTACTCTCACAAAGGAGATGTTCTTTTACTAAGTTATTGCTGATTCTTGAATGTCTGTTATATAACTGGGTCTGCTATCGAGAAGGAAGGTTATATTTCTTATCACTTTAAGTTGTTAAGCAAATGTTTTTTTTTTTAAGAAATGAGACTTTCAGTGAGATGTGTGCTATTCATAATTTTAGGAATTACTGCTTGGGACAGCTGCTTGAGTGTATTTTTCTACACAGGTCTGTACTTCTGCCACTTTTTCCTTTTAAAAAAAACAAAACTATGTCATATGTATTAAAGTTTTCTTGGTTTTATATATCAGATAATAAAAACTTTTTTGACTTTTGAGTAAACAAAACGTATGAATATTTTTGCTGTGTACTAAGTGGAAGAGAATACCAGAGATAAAGTAATCCCTCAAAAAGAGAATGACAGATTTATCATGTGCCTATCATGGGCCATCTTTTTTCACTGAATCTGCACACATTCTGAGGAAAGTAGATGGGGAAATGGACCTAAGCTCAGATACACAGATTACAGTCCAGAACCCTCTTTCAAAGTCTTTTTGAAAAAGCTTTTCTGAATAATTTATACAGCATGCAGCCCTTCCCAAGTATGCCCTGGTTGGCACAGTTTTCATTCACACTATTGTTCTGGCAGCCACCAAGATTCAAATTACAATTACAAATTCAATTCCTCAGCAAATTACAGATGTGATCACACTGAGAACCAGCACCCCACTAGGAGCTTCACAAGTACTCGCCACCTGCTGAGTCCACACAGCAACTTGGGACTGTGGGCAGCTGGACAGTGGACCCCCCCAGTCTGATGAGGCAGGGTCAAGTGCCAACACTGGCTACACTCTCCAAAACTAATGTCTGGTTTCAGAAACACATGGCACAGGATGAGATACGAGGCTTAAGTGTGAGCAGAGGCCACATGTACACCTGGCTGCCAGCCAGGTGTGGCCTCAGGCTTGGGTTTCCCTGACCTGATAATCCAGATCATAAACCCCAGAGCATGCAGTGATATTGTGAATTTATTCACAATTCTGTGAGGGTATTTAATATTTGATGGTTTCACATAAAATGATTGCGAGTGGGAGTTTTGTGGCAAGGTGCAAAGGTATCTAGAAAATGCCATGATTGTTATGAAATCCATTTTAGCGAAAATCTAAATTTTCCAACAGAAGGACATGTAAGTTACCTGCACCTCTGTGGAATGTTTTTAAAGGATGCAAGTATGAACCAAGTGTGATAGGGTCAACTTTTGATCCTTGCATTTTAAGAGTTGGCACCAGTATGAAGTTTTTTATGGCAGCACTAAAACTCACATGGCCTGAATAGTTTATTAAAATGCTGGCAGGCTGAACTAATGACCACCCAAATGCACTAAGATACTTACTGTGTACCATCCCTACTGAAAGGATGAACCTACTTAGCTGATGTCCAGCTTGCCCTTTTCTGGAAAGGTAAGCTGCTCAGCGTGAGCTCAAGGACCTCCTGTTTCAAACAGACTGGAGGGTGAACCCTAGACCCCTCGAACAGCTTGTTTAAAGAGTACCTGCTGGCCAGGCACAGTGGCGCATGCCTGTATTCCCAGCACTTTGGGAGGCCAAGGCGGGCAGATTGCCTGAAGTCAGGAGTTCGAGACCAGCCTGGCCAAGATGGGGAAACGCCAGCTCTACTAAAAATACAAAAAACTAGCTGGGTGCGGTGGTGTGCACCTGCACTCCCAGCTACTCTGAAGACTGGGACTGGAG
This sequence comes from Macaca thibetana thibetana, assembly GCF_024542745.1. Lineage (NCBI taxonomy): Eukaryota > Metazoa > Chordata > Mammalia > Primates > Cercopithecidae > Macaca > Macaca thibetana. The sequence continues at coordinate 122,117 of NC_065595.1, forward strand.
AATCACTTGAACCTGGGAGGCTGAGGTTGCAGTTAGCCAAGATCACACCACTGCACTCCAGCCTGGGCAGCAGAGCGAGCTCCGTCTCAAAAAACAAAACAAAACAAATAGAGTACCTGGATTACCCCACAGGCTCTGACTTAAGGAACTTGGGTGGGGTTTGAGAATTTTCTTTTTTTTTTTTTGAGACGGAGTCTCGCTCTGTGGCCCAGGCTGGAGTGCAGTGGCGCAATCTTGGCTCACTGCAACCTCCGCCTCCCAGGTTCATGCCATTCTCCCACCTCAGCCTCCCAAGTAGCTGGGACTACAGGCACCTGCCACCAGGCCTGGCTAACTTTTTTGTATTTTAGTAGAGACTGTGTTCCACTGTGTTAGCCAGGATGGTCTCAATCTCCTGAACTTATGATCCGCCTGCCTCGGCCTCCCAAAGTGCTGCGATTACAGGCATGAGCCACCGAGCCCGACCGAGAATTTTCATTTCTAACAAGTTCCCAGTAGATGCTGATGCTGCTGGTACAGGAATCACATTTGAGAACCACTGGCTAATCCCCAAAGCTTATAGGACTTGCCTATAAAGTTGGACTTGATGATCAAGACCCTATCCAACAAGCACACAGGATTTCCCTCTAGGATGTTGTGCTGGTATCAGTATTGTAATTTCACATCAGGTAACCTGTAAAAGTATTTCCTAAGTGCACAAATGCTATTTTTTGAATTATCTCCCACCACCACCATTCTGGTGCCACATCTATACACCTAGTCTTCTTTTTTTTTTTTTTTTTTTGAGACGGAGTCTCACTCTGTCGCCCGGGCTGGAGTGCAGTGGCCGGATCTCAGCTCACTGCAAGCTCCGCCTCCACACCTAGTCTTCTTAACGTTCTCCTTTCTGCCTTGAACATCTCCTATTTATTCCTGAAGACACTCCAAATCAATATACAAATTCTTTTTTCCCTCTTACTTTCCCTCAATTATCTTGTGTTTTATTCTCCTTTATCCTCATAGGGGAAAAAAAAAGCAACTTGAGGGTATTGAGAATGTTTTCAATACTGAGCCATATTCCCAAGGAGAGACATAAACTCTAACAGTAATAAGCAGCAAACAACGTGATTCATCATTGGTCTTGCAACCCAGAAAATGAGTTCCATTTTCCAAATTTGCTTTCACAGTGAGCTTTGAAGATAAACACATTATTTCTTGACTTGAGTCCCCTTGCTCTCAAGAAAAAGTGCCGGGCAAGCGCTCTTTTACAAGAATTGGACTTCCAGTAGACTGTCATGTGAGCTATTAAGCAACATGGCCGTGATGACAGAGGAGTCTGTCTTACCTCTTCAGAGCCAAATTACACACCCTATGTGAAACCCACCTGAGGCCACACTGCAGAGACCCAAATGTACAGATGAAAGGATCAGAGTGTGGAACCTCCTTTCTCGTAAGACTGCAGCGTAAGAAGGGCACAGTGCCAAACATACCTCATACGAGGGGACGGCAGAATGCCAAATGTATGACAGGATCACAATCCAAAATCGACTTCCACAAAGCCAGACCACTGGGAGCACCACACACGAATGAGGAGAATATCCAAAATCAACTTCCAATTAATTAGACTCCAAAGACCAGCACACACCGATGAGAGAATCAGAGATGGAAAACCACCTCCACAGAACTGGGCCACAGAGACTACCAGTCATAAAAAGAGAACTGCACAGAACCAGACTGCAGAGGGCACCACACACGTGGATGACAGGATCTGAGCCCCAAACCTACGTTCAGTAACTGGGCTGCATATCCAGAACCGGGCCGCAGAGGGCACCACACAAGCTAGTAAGAGTACCTGAGTCCCAAATCTACTTCCGCATAACGGGTGGTAACAGGCAACAGGGAAAAACACTGAAACCCCGACTTCATGTCCTCCACTTGCCACGACGGTTTTGCATTTGTTTCCCATGCCAGCATAAGCTCTTTGTTCAGAGGCTGTCGTGTTCTCTCTGATGTTCAGTTACTGACGATCCTACTTAGTGTGGATGAGTAAACCAATGTTTCCTTGCAGCTCATGCTGCAGAAACAGGCAACAAACAAAAGGTAACACATAATTCATTTATCAATAAATGACAAGAAAAACAGAGCCAGAAAGAGGATACTGTGAATTATCATTTACCATTACTTTTCAGATGAGAAAATGAAGGCACATTAATATTTCTAATATCACACAAATACTTCTCAGAGCCGTAATTCACACCTGTATGTTCTGGCTTCAGTGTTTTTCTCACCCCATCTATCAGTTTTCAGAAATGCAGGCTGAGTGTGGTGGTTCACGCCTGTAATCCTATCACTTTGGGAGGCCAAGGTGGATCTCTTGAGCTCAGGGGTTCAAGACCAACCTGGGCAACACAGACCTTGTCTCTACAAAAAAAAAAAAAAAGTTTTTGTAATTAGCCAAGTACATATTCTCTTCGCCTAAAATTTAAAAAGTAGTCCCAGCTACTCAGGTGGCTGAGGTGGGAAGATCACTTGATCCTAGGAGGTCAAGGCTGCAGTGAGCTATGACTGCACCACTGCACTCCAGCCTGGGCGACAGAGTGAGAATCGGTCTCAAAAAAAAATAAATAAATAAAAATGCAATGTTTATCCACACAGTCTGGGTAAGGAAAGACACCATCCACCACCTTTTATTTATTCTGGGATGCACCTTCACTGTCTATTCTAGTCAGCAATAGGACTCTGTCATCCAGTGTAAGTGACTTCACTCCTCAGTCAAAAACTGGAATTAGGCCGGGTGCGGTGGCTCACATCTGTAATCCCAGCACTTTGGGAGGCCGAGGCAGATGGATCACCTGAGGTTGGAAGTTCGAGACCAGCCTGACCAACATGGAGAAACCCTGTCTCTACTAAAAATACAAAACTAGCCAGGCGTGGTGGCACATGCCTGTAATCCCAGCACTTTGGGAGGCCAAGGCGGGCAGATCACAAGATCTGGAGATTGAGACCATCCTGGCTAACACAGTGAAACCCCATCTCTACTACAAATACAAAAAATTAGCCGGGCATGGTGGCGTGCGCCTGAAGTCCCAGCTACTTGGGAGGCTGAGGCAGGAGAATGGCGTGAACCTGGGAGGCAGAGCTTGCAGTGAGCCGAGATCACACCACTGCACTCCAGCCTGGGCGACAGAGCCAGACTCCGTCTCAAAAAAACAAACACACAAACAAAAATTTGGAATTAAAAGTCTTACATGTAAAGGGTCACTCAAGTTGCTGTTGAAAATATTGAAGGGAATATTCCCTGCTAAGCGCCACTGACCCATAGAAAGACAATCAGTGAGAAACAGGCAATCCTTTCTCTGAGCATCCTGTGTCTTCACTTTCTTGGAATCATGATTTTTGTATTTGAAAGTATTTTGGACAAAGAATGTCTTAGATGAATGCTACTGCAGTAGTAATCTAAGCAGAAATCTTAGTCATCCTTACTAGTAACCATTTTTTTATTTGTATAAATCTGTGGGGTACAAGTATCGTTTTGGATACCCTATTCAGCATGCACACACTAACGACAGCTGATGATCTTTAAAAAAAAAAAAAAAGTCCGTGCATAATTGGATATATGCATACAAAGTGTGCCAGTCAAGTCAGGGCTTTTGTAGTATCGTCACCCAAATAACATACACTGTACCCCTTAAGTTCTCATCACCCACCTACCTCCTGCCCTCTCACCCTTCCAAGTCTCCAATGTCTGTCATTCCACTCTACATCCATGTGCACACATTTTTTAGCTACCACTTGTGAGTGAGAACACATGATATTTGTCTTTTGGGGTCTGACATGTTTAAGATACCGGCCTCTAATCTATCCATGTTGTCACTAAAGACATTATTTTATTCTTTGTTATGACTGGATAGTATTCCACTGTGTGTGTATATGTGTGTGTGTGTATGTGTATATATATATATACACACCACATTTTCTTTATCCAGTCATCCACTGATGGACACTCAAGCTAGTTTCTATATCTTTGCTATTGTGAATAGTACTGTGATAAACATATGAGTGCATGTATCTTTTTGATATGTGGATTTCTTTTCCTTTAGGTAGATACACAGTAGGAAGATTGCTGGACCAAATGGTAGTTCTATCTTTAATTCTTTGAGAAATCTCCAGTTTTCCATAGAGGTTGTACCAATTTACATTCCCACAGTGTATAAGAGTTTCCTCTCTGCATCCTCGCCAACATCTGTTTTTGGACTTTTTAAATAACAGCCCTTCTGACTAGGGTAGGATGAGATATCTTGTTGTGGTTTTAATTTGCATTTCTCTGATGATTAGTGATGTTGAGCATTTTTACATATACCTGTTGGCCATATGTATGTCTTCTTTTGAAAAATGTCTACTCATGTCCTTTGCCCACTTTTTAATAAGATTATCATGAAAATTATGCATGGACTTTTTTTTTTTTTTTTTTTTTTTTTTTTAGCTCATCAGCTATTATTAGTGTATTTTACGTGTGGCCCAAGACAATTCTTCCACTGTGGTCCACAGAAGCCAAAAAAGTTGAACACTGTAGCATGAGTGTTTCGCACACTTAGAAACGTGCATCACCTGCACCCTTTTGTCCGGACAATTTCTGGACAATTCATACAAATGATGTGACTTACAATGAACCCCCGATTTTCTTCCAGGGTTCTGTAGCCTCCTGTGTGTCTATGGGACCAATTCCCCAAACCACACACAGGACTCAGGCTCAGGCCAGCATCCTGACAGACAACACCTCACACATCATCGCAGCTCACTGCGGCGCAGTCAGGAGCATCCTGCATGACTGCCCTGGGAGAGGAAGTTCAGAACTCACACAGGCTTCCTGCAGCCTTTGCCTTGTGCCTTTCCCTCTTACAGTGTCCCCTGAGTAGATGACTTCTGAGGCCTGTGAGTTCTTTCTGAACCTCACTAAACCTGAGGGTGGTCTTGGGGATGATCTTTCTCTTTCTCACATACAGACACACATGTGCACACACACATTTACCTCTCTATTGATTCTTCCTTTCCTTATTTGTAAGAAACCTGCTCCCATTATCTTTAATATACTTACATGCTGATCAGTCCCCTGAATATAACCACCAACCTTCCATCACCACCACCACCTTCTTCCCCACACAGGTGCCCTCTCCCATCTCCAGGACCGATGCCCCTTCACAGCTACCTCTCAACCTCCCAGCCCCACTCGCACTGACAGGGGCCATTCTCACCTTCCCCAGGGGAACTTTCCTCACCACCCTGTTTGGCTCCACAGCCGACTCCAAGCACCACCTGTCAGTCCTTCCCCTGCCAGTTGGAGCCCTCTTCACTCTGCCTCAATTTAGGGCTGAGAGGGAAGGAAGAGGATGAGAGGAGAAAGAGGAAGGCTTCTGAAGCTTTTGCACCTGTACTGCTGCACTGTCTTACCACATCTATTTACCAGAATTATTTCAAGAACCTTTAAACTTATCAGACTCTGATCCCAGATCCTGAACTTAACCCTGAAGTCCAATACTGTGCCCCTAAACTCTTCAATGCTCCTCAAACAGCTGTGCCTCTCACACGTCTACATCTCAAAGGTATCTTGTGCTGTTGCTCCACCTGAAAGGGACCGCTCTGCACTTCCCCCACAGCTTCCCTTCACACTTGGGGTCAGCTGTGCTGCCTCCCTCTGTGAAGCCTTCTCTGCTCCTCCCAGAACATCTGCCTTCCCCTTGCTCCTGTGTGTTGATGGAGCACAGGGTCATGGCTTTAGAGCTGGGAGCTCTTTGAGGGGTAACTCCATTTCATTCATGTTTTATCCCCAGCATTGGGGAGGATCTGATGGACACACGGAGACTAAGCCACTGATGGTATCACGAAAGAGGAAGGAGAAATGATGGCTCACCATCCCATCTCTGCAGGCATAATGGCGGTCACTGGTCAGCCATGGGACCAAGGTAATCAGAGAGCTCTATTCAAACTTGCTACGTGTGGTGTGAAGACTTTTTTCTTCAACAATTATTAAATATGATTCCACATACAGGAAAAATACTTGCTTGCTGTCTCCTGGCCCGTTGCCTGCCCCAATGCCGTCTCCTCACCTCAGGGTGCGGGGCCAGGGCAGCATCACTTGCATGAACCACTCCTGTGGAGCACACACCTCACTTTCTGCTCAGCAAACGCAAGCAGCAGGGAAGACAAAGCAAACTTCAAGAACATCGGTATGAGGCCAGGGCGGAGGAGCTGTCCCTGCCCTGCACACTTTTTGTTAATTCCTTGCACTTATGTTTCAAAAGTAACAAAAACATTAATTGCCTAGAACTTTGCTGTTGGAGTGATCAACAACCAATCTGATGACCCACTTTTTTTTCTTCTTGAACTTCAAGCTTTGATACTTGCACAATCTGGCAACACCTAATTTCAACAATGACAGCAACAGCTTTATATACAATAAATCAATGGATAAATGACGTTAATCACTTTTTCCAACTGGTAGCACTGTTAAATGGGACATTACTTATTATTTTTAGAGGACTAAACGCACATTCAGTTTAGAAAATTTTTAAAATATAAAAAAACACAACAAAATCACTCCTAGTCTCACCACCCACATAAATACTTCATAGTTGGGTCCTCCTGGTACCCCATGCATTCCAAATATTAATTAAAAGCAAATCAGTACTCACTTCTGGATGTAAGCACTCTAGAAATATATTTTGGGCTCTTAGTTGACCTGTTTACCGAGATTGCTGGGCACAATCATTCTTTTGCACACACACACACAGTCCTGTTTACCTATGATTTGAAAACGCCGTATGACCAGAATATGCGGAACAATAAATCACTTCGGAGGTCTGTGTTTGAATGGATCTTAACAGATTGCACGGTTTGATACTGTCTGCTAACCACAGCCAGGGAGCATTAATTTCTCACCATGAATGAGGCTGGTTCTTAGTTGAAAACAGAAATGACTAGAGTGTTCCAATGGAAGGGAGAGGGCTGCAAGGTCTGAGTGACAAGCAAGAGTGGATATGAAATTTAATATCCAAAAGAAAAGCACAGAATAAAAAGTCCCAAACACAAGGCAACAAGCCTTTCCAGGTAAGATGGGACCTCAGAAGGGATTGGAGAACACGACTGACTGCGCCTGGAGACAGACGGAGCTGGTGGAGCGGAGCGGAAGTCTCGGCTCTCACCTGGCACCTCAGCAGAGGCACAGCAGCCATCACGGGGTCCCGGCACCCCTGAGCTAGGAGGGGCTGTCTCTTCTCCTGTCCTCTGTCCTGGGGGCCCAGAGGCCTTGAGCTGGGGGAGGGAGAGGTTCGCGCTGTCATGGCTCGGATGGGCTTAGAGATGTAAACGTGGGGTGAGTCTGAAATAATGTACGTGTGAACGCAGGCGTAGCTGAAGGCCGCCTGCTCCAGAACCGCTGGCGTCCTCTTACCCGAAATTCAGTCCCCACCCTTTCTGACCTTTCAGCAGCAGTTCCCCATTCCGGGGCCACCGTGCGGTTCTGCAATCACACCTGCAGCAGCTTTCAAACTGGAGCATGTAATTCATTTGGGCTTCAAGGCTGCATCCACTTTGAAATGATCTCATGTTTTAACTCTCCTTACCTTTGACTTCAATTTTCTACCCTTCCCAGATTGAAGAACATTGTTGGAGAATGTGAAAGTCAAATACGAGTTGAATCACTGCCTGGTTTCTGTCACCTGTGGAAATCTCAGCCACGTTTCACCCCCGGGGTGAGGGCAGCGCCAGCGCAGCTCAGCTTCTCCCATCTGGGATCGCTGGGGAGTTCTGTGGGGAGCAGCGATTCTCCTCAGAAGCATCCCCTTTCCTTTCTCAGGAGAGTTGTTATCACACGGTTACACATTTTATAGCATTTTCGTCTCTGTCCTGAGGTAGCAGATGCTAGGAACGGAGTCCAGACTCCCAGCCTAATCTGCCTCTCCCAGCAATGGCCCCGCGTCCTAAGCCCGTTTGAGGCCACAGGTGCTCACCCTGAGGAGATGCAGCCTGATCTGCCTCTGGGACAGGCTGGAATGATGCAAGGCAGGTGAGCCTCCAAACTGGGGCTTAGCCTCGGAGGGGTCATGGCTTTGCCCAGAAAGGTTTCTTCCCCGCTGCTTCTGGGCGGCAGCTTCTAGTCCCACTGAAGCTCAGGAGCAACCACAGTGACCCCAAAGGCAGAGGGCCCAGGACAGCAGCTGGGGACACGACAGAGCTGCACTCACATTTATACCCACTATTATATGCAAATTAAGTGACAGATTATGCAGAGATTTCTAGAATAAGGGTGTTGCCGTGGAAAGGGGGCGGCAACTTCTGGGTGTTGCCATGGCAATGGTAAACTGACAGGGCAAGGGTGTGCGGCTATTAGGGAAAGCTGCTTCCTCCTCTCCCGCCTCTACCTCAATAGCGGAGTCAAAAGATGAGCGCCCCACCCAGTGCCAAACATGCAAAATACATCATCTTAGAAACAATGTTCTGTTGCAACATCAAAAGCATCACACATTTCTCACTGAAACTCGCCTTGTTGAAAGAAGCCTCACCCGCCGTCCGGCCACAGCGCAGTCCCGGCCGCTCTGCTCCCTCGGCCGCCTCGTACCAGGAAGGCGGAGACAGGCCGGACGTCCAGGGGGCCCGGGCCGGGCTGCGGCCGTGAGCTCGGGGTGGCCAAGGCCGCGTGGCTGCCATTATAGACGTTTCCAACACGCTTTAAAACGCACGCACACAGGCACCACAGCGCGGGGCTCCACTCTTCCTGCCAGGCTTCACAAATGACACGAACGAAACACAAAACCCAGCAGGTTTATCGAATTGAATTAATGGGTTACTGCTAATTAGCAACTTACACCAACCAGCATTCCACAGGCGAATACTCAGTTTTGCTACTGAAATTACCAAGCGGGCCGGGCGCAGTGCCTCACGCGTGTAGTCCCAGCACTTTGAAAGGCCAAGGCGGGAGGAGCGCCTGAGCCCCAGAGACGGAGGCTACACTGAGCCGAGATCACACACACCACTGCACTCCAGCCTGGGCGACAGACCAACACCCTGTCTCAGAAAAAAAAAAGTAATGAAATTATCAATAACCAATGCTATTCTTTGCAGAGTTCTTAAAAACAAAGATTCTATTCACAAATGCACAAACTTAATTAATCCTATTTATTACAAATCAAAGCTTTAGACAGGAGTCTTGAAGACTTTCTAACTAGAATTAGAATTGACGAGTTTTGGGGGATGTTAGATAAGGTATGTTTGGTTTATATCTCTAATACTGCTGTAATTTAAATACCAAGATGTAGCAATGAAGTTGCCAAGATGCTTGGATTTTTAATTGGGTCTATTCCAATATCCAGATGCCAACTGAATTCACAGCAGAAAAAAAGCTATTTGATATACTATATTTTCATTTTGGGTTATGATTTTGCCCATTAGCACCTGGCAAGTAAATATTAGAATTTAAATCTCTAGGGCAGTTCATGCTTTTGGCCAACAGCAATGTAACACCAACTCACATAGGGGCTGTAGCGAAAATGGACAAAATCAACAGAAAGGGCTTGGAAGCAATCTAAACAGACTCAAGCCAGCCATACCCCCAGGAGCCCACAGTGATGACAGATGAATCCACCTCAACTCTTCTGGTTCAGCATTAATGACTGATATCAACAAATTTTAGAAACCTATATATATGAAAGTAGTAATGAAGATCACATTTTACCCAAAATGATGTAGATTCAGAGTAACATGCTTTAATCTCACCCTTTATTCTTAGGTTTAGATTTGTGGTACTCCTCCTAAGGCTACTGAAATAAAGCAGACACACAGAGGCCAACTTGGAAAGATTCAAATGAACTCAATACAAATAAAATCACGAAGGACATAACCAGCTCAGCATTTACTTCAGTGTGTTCAACAGTTGAAGCACCTCATCGTGTAATTTTATTGGGCCGCAAGTTGCCCTTTATATTTCATTAGCATCTTTCTACTACTGGAAATATTATCTAAAGTCAATGCAAACTTTAATAGGAGATAAATGCATGTGGTAATATAACCAGGGAAATTTGGTCCAAGATACTTTACTGCTTTAGGAAAAAAGGTCTGCAGTATTAGCCCTATGGTAAAATATTTATACTATTGCTGATAGAGTATGTATACTCTATAATCTTAAATTATATGTGCAAATGTTTTAACAGTGAGAAAACAGAAGCATATAACACTGCCAAATGTAGGTGGCAGCTTAACCTCTAAGTTAACGGATGGTAGATTTTAAATAAAAGCAATCATTCTGGCACGATCTTCCTGGTGGTCCCTTCTGCACATCACTTCTCCCGAGGGCTACCACAGGCAGAAAGACCTTGTCACAGAGATGCAAAGAGAGCAAACTTATCAAGACAGTTACGCTAATCTCCAAAGCCTGAGTTCATATGATCTGGACTTTATATTAGAAAGCAAAAAGCCATCTAGTCTCACTCAGGAATATGCTGTTTTCTGAATTCTGAATCTGCCTGTCCAGTCTTTGCCCGCAGCCACCATGGCAATCCTTCAGGAGAGCAGGGTGTGGCATCAATGAATCTGCAGACCACTGCAGGTAAGCAGCTTGCTAATTAACTGTTCAGGAAATGGCAAAGATCCAGCCTCCACATCTAGCACATGGAAAATAAACATGATTATTCCGAAAACATCTTCCTACTGCTCCCACCCCCACCTTTTTGTAAACGGAGCAGCAGACACAAGGGAGCAAGAACTTGGCGTGGGTTCTCAGATGCAGAAGCAGCTTATGTAGTCACAGAACTTCTTTAGTGTTGAGAAATTAGATTGAGGATATTGTTACATTATACCAAGTCCTTCAAACATTATGGATAAGTATTTTGACCCTGAAAACTAGAAGTTTCATTTAGACAAAACCATGTGCATTCTAAAAATGTTTTTAAGGATTTCTAAGTAGGACTCAGATAAGAACTGACAGACATGGTGATGTCCCTAGACAGTCTAACTTTATTACTAAACAGATTTCATACTGAACTTTTTCAAAAGATACTGAACTGAAACCATGTTTAGCATCTTAGTAGTAACACATCTATTTTTAGTATCTCAACTTTTACCCTAATTTATCAAACCAGTTAAACATGGAATATTATATCAAAGCAAAAAACAAAACAAAACAAAACCCCGATGCTATAAATAGCTAGGAAATGGCTAGAAAATGTACAGCACTGTGTGTTGACATATATGTATTCTGCTCACTTCTCAATCAGGAGCTTATTAGACAAAGATGATCACTACTACCACCTATGAATAAAAAATGAAGTCAGAAGTGAAGTCGTTTGAGACCAGGAAGTGGGGGTATAGAGAAGCACTGTAAATGCAATGTGTAGAGAGAAGCACTGTAAATGCAATGTGCAGTTCTGGATGAGGTTATCAATTTTCTAACAACATGTGAGACATAACCAGAAGAGTGCCAGCCTTAGAACCAACACAATTAGACAGAACCAGAAGAGTGCCAGCCGTAGAACCAACACAATTAGACACCCAAGCTGCTTCATCCCAAAGGGGTCGTGGGGCTGGAATAGGAGCAGGGGACAGAGCAGGGCTGAATTTGGGATTCCCAAGCGCATTCCAAAAACCCTTGCCCTCCCCTTCAATTCTGTCCTCTCCTTTCACGTAGTCCTATTGATCTATTTAATCATCTGAAAGCACATACAAAACCTGGAAAAATGTTTGAATAGCCAAAAATGACCTTCCCTAAAAAATCCCTAATCTCTTTAAAATGACCTCTTATAAATTCCCAGTTATTTCCTGAAGTTGTTTTCCACAATATAATAACAAACGGTGGATGAATCTCCCATCCTTTTTAGGACCAAAGATCACTTTCCTTATTGTAATGAGACCTCCAATCTGGGCCTACACAGGGACTCTTTCAAGTATTTGTAGCTTATGAGAGTCCAAATTTGGGATCCTAAATATGTATATGTGATGTTTGGAGTGTGAATTGTTTTTATTTTCAACAAACTGTCTTGTGTGGTTTTCATACATTCAGTCTTCCCATTCTAAACAAGCTGCTTGGTAGGAGGCCAGGAAGTGCAACGAATGAATCTATCTGTGACTCTCACAGGATGTTTTTATGAATTTTATGACTCTTTCAAGATATACATACATCTAACAGAGAAAGATTACCGTCAGAAAAACCACTGAACCACTAAAGCCTTATGATTCATTGCTTATGTTCTATTTTTCTAGTGTACTTTTAGGTGAATGGCAAATTATTTAACATTAAACTTTCCATATCATGGGTTCAAAACTGTAGGAAACTACACAATCTCTGGAAAAATAAATACACTGATTCATTGCAATTAATTCTGAATTTGTATTTGAAAGTATGACCTCACAATCTTAGTCTGCACACAGCAAACATGTCTACGTGGCTGCCAAACTTTAGTTTATACTTTAAATATCTTCCACAGGCTCTGGCATTTAATCTACTTTATACGGTGGCCCTCCTGGACAGCAGTCCCCATATTAATAAGCATAGGTCTTTGAGGTTGGTAGTGTAAGTACATTCTTATTTTAACTCTCTATTATGAAAAAATCTGATAATATTCTAGACTTTAACATTTTTCCAACCTTCTAGGTCACATATTTACACTTTTTAGCCAAGGAAGTTCATGGATCATAAATTAAGAAACTCCTAAGTTTAGGATCTGAAGAAAGTGAAGTGCTGGGTACCGTTCTAAATAGTGTATTCTTAGACATATTCACAAAACATGAAAATAGCTTCCCTACATAACCTCTATATTGCTAAAATGATATTTAAACTTGTAGTTAATATTAAAGACTTAGTAATTAGGACAAACGATCAAAAATCAGAATTCTAAAGCTGTGATGTGGTATCTGCACAACAGAAAGTCGAAACTGCAGAAGCCTAACTTAGCAGGTGTGCTACAAAGTAAACCCTTATAATCAGAAACATTTAACATTTACTTTCACCTCCTATGAAAAGAAATTAGCTTGAAGAAATTGGACACATAATAACCATAAGAGAAATTTCCAGCAGTACTTTATAGATGGCAATTTTGTTCCTTAGTTCATGAAAATTCAGCAGAGAGAGAATCTAAACAGCAAAACTGTATGCATTTTTTATTGTTTTCACTAACTCAGGACTATCATTCTTCATCACTAATATATTGTCACTATCAAATTTAATATCAAATTTAACATGCAAAATGTTTAGAATGGCACCTGGCACATAGGAACTGCTCTGGTAACCATCTCTATTATTGTTATTGTTGACAGCACTGCCAGAAAAAGAATGTCTAGGATCAGGATGCCCTATTCACCCTGATACCCAAAGGGCAATATACAGGTCTAACAATAATATTGCACCACTGCTAAGCAACATGTCTTCCTGGGCAAACTGAAATTGAGTGGAGGGACGAGCTTGTCCCTCTGCCTAAGAGGTTCCTTTTTAGCACTAAAGTCCAGAGAAATCACACAAGTTGTTAGCAAACTGGGACAGCTAGCCAACTCTGCCTCTGAGCTCCCGTTTCTTCCTCTGTAAAATACAGACAACTTAATACCTATAGGGTTACTGTGAGATTTAAATGGGATAATACATGTTAGAAGCCACTCAGCTATCACTCTGGCACTGTCCACCCTCACAGGCCTCCACCTCAGGCAAGTCATCTACTTCCATGCCTCAATTTCCTCAGGTGTGACAGGGGTGACTACCACCCACTCTGTGGGACTAAATGTGAGAACACATGCCGATGGCCATGCCACAGGCACAGCAGGCAGCAAGGATGACTGTCATCAGGTATGCAGCCCCCTTCCTAGCAATATCAAGCAGTTAGTGCATGTGTGCTATTTTCTAAAAAGACCTTGAAAACTAGGACAGTTCTGGGGCTAAGTTTTCTTAATTAGTGTTTAATTAACTGCTGCTTTCTTTAATGAATCTAAGAAACTGCACACAACAGTCATCAGACTAAAATAGCTGCTAAAAAAGGGTAACAGAAGCCCAGGCTGGTGGCTCATGCCTGTAATCCCAGCACTTTGGGAGGCTGGGAGGTGGCAGCATGGCTTGAGGCCAAGAGTTCAAGTCCAGCCTGGGCAACACAGCAAAGCCCCATCACTACAAAAACTGTTTAAAATAATCTGGGCATGGTGGGTAGGCATCTCAGCTACTTAGGAAGCTGAGGCAAGTGGACAGCTTGAGCCCAGGAGTTCGAGACTGCAGGGAGCTCTGATCACACCACTGTATCCCAGCACAGGCACCAGTGCAAGATTCTGTCTACAATAAACAATTTTAGGCCAGGCGTGGTGGCTCACGCCTATAATCCCCACACTTTGGGAGGCTTGGGAGGCCTAGGCAGGCATATCATGAGGTCAGGAGTTAATGACCAGCCTGGCCAACATGGTGAAACCCCGTCTCTACAAAAATACAAAAATTAGCCGGGCGTGGTGGCGGCGCCTATAATCCTAGCTACTCGGGAGGCTGAGGGGGAAGAGTCGCTTGAACCCAGGAGGCAGAGGCTGCAGTGAGCCGAGATCGTGCCATTGCACTCCAGCCTGGGCAAAAAAGCGAGACTCTGTCTCAAAAAAAAAAAAAAAAAAAAAAAAAAGTATGAAAAGAGCAACAAAATTCAGAGAAGCTAAAATAGTATGCTATATTTAAATGTGTTTTACCTGAATAGATTTCAAGTGTGTAGTATTTTTAAAGCTGCTGCTACATAGGTAGATTAAATATTTTAAAGTACACAACTTTTTGTATTGAAAAAACTCCTTCCTTCTAAATTTAATAAGTTTAAACTTTGTTCACAACTATTAATCTGTTATTTTTCATTTTTAAACAAATTTCTTACATTTGCAAGAACTCTCACATATGCTTTTTGAAGCTCAGCTTCTATCAAATTTTAATCTCTAATCCTAAAAAATTAGTAACCAGTAACTAGCATAACATTAAAGACTCAGCATGAACAGTTCTACCACAGCTAACTGCACCAAGAAATCAGAGCTCTTTTACCAGGATTCTGACAAGGAGATTCTGCTCTGCCAGGGACCACCTGGCAATGACAGTTTTGGTGGCCACAATGGGGAGCAGGTAGGGACATGCGTGCTACTAGTGTCTAATGACACTGCTCAACATCCTACAGTGACAGAATAGCCACCCACCACAAAGAATTACCTGACCCAAAATGTCAGCAGTGCTGAGGCTGGGAAACCCTAACGTACATGACAAAAGAAAGGTGAGGATTAAACCACGGCAGACAGCAGCTGCCTCCTCATCAGCATCTCCTCCACACTGACCCTGAACGACAGCCTCAGCGAAGGAAACTTCACAGCACCGACACCCCAGTTACCTTCTTTGGCACTTTCCGGGCTACCAGTATAGAATCATCAGGAATCTCTAGTCACACCTATTTTGTGACCTCAGTAATTAGGCCTTTTGGATTATGTTCTTATTTTCACACAAATGACAAGTAAGGTTTTTCAGAAAATAAATGTGGTATCTATTCCCATACTGAGGTTATTCCTATGATTCGCAATGTTTTAACTTTTAAAAGAATTAAACAGTTCTATTTATAGCGGTGTAACAAATTTTAATTCAAAATAGACACTCTGAAAACAATAGGTAAAAAAAAAAAATAAAGTTTAACAAGCTCTCTTTGAATTTACAACAGAGTACACCAACAATCACAAACCAGTTTCACAACTGCCTCAAGTATGCACATTATAGCAATTACATGCAAGTATTATATTTTTTAAAATCCACATAGTAACATTGTATCTCTTAGAGGCTGTCACATCCTCCAAATATTTCTACCTAAAGATAGAGTGAACAGGCTCCTCTGCTGTGTACCACCAGAAATATGACTCACCACCTCAACTGGCTGGTCTCCATGACTGGTTCTGGTGCTTTAAGTTTTTTTTAATATCATGTGGGGAAAAAAACGAGGTTTAACATCCACAGGACAGTGACAACAATGGAGATTCTTTAACAACATGCCATCCCATCCACCCGGAAACAGCTTCCAGCCGAAACCAGCTAGAGAAAAGTCCATTTCCCCACTAAACATGACCTTCAGAAAATGGGGTCAAAGACTTACTGTACCAACCATGGAGACTTAAATCTCAGTCTGCAAACTTCACCGTGTCCCCTGAAAACCTGTGCTGAAATTTAAGTTAGTATCCACACTCAGGGGCAATAATTTTATTCCTGAGTATCATAGTCCTTCCCTTTCACTAGTTTATGAGTAGTTAGGTTAGGAGAAGAGTTTTGGGGTGCATTTTTTCAATGTTTATTCTAAAGGCACTAAAAATTTATTGTTTTACCTCTGAATGGAGAAATGACTTAGCATATCAAAAGAAAGGGAAAATCTACACTGAAAAATATTTCTGCATCTACAGAATAAATTTATTTGTAAAATAACTCTTGATTTATGAGCTACATACCAGCATACCAGATGTCAGATTCAGTCTACTTTTAACAAATAAAAACATTTGATTTTCTATGAGTTATGGGTAAAAAAAAAAAAAAAAAAAGCCATTAGGACAAACCTAAAAAAATGCAGATCAAAATTATAATCTATAAGCAAAGATCTAAGATCTTACAAATAAATCAGCGTAAGTTAATGCACTGCATCCTCAAGGAGCCTTATACATACATCACAGGGATTTGTACCCACATCTCTGAACACTCACTGTACCATCCGCTGCTGCAGGGAAAGCTGAAGGAAATCGATGCTTCCTCTCGCAGTTAAATCAAGTATTCTGAAAAAGGCTGAAATGTCCTTAAACGAAAAAGCAAATTATTTATAGAGTTCAGTTTCTTATCATACGATACTGACACTACTGGGAAAACAAGGCGTGCATGAAATATCAAAAGATTTCATTTACATGACAGAGAAAAAAACCTGAAAACAATTGTTACAAATCAAACTGCAGGAAACAATAGATGTGAAATAACTACTGGCTTCCTGGTAACAGGGGTCTCTCCAGCACCTGAAGTAACTCTGCAGAGCAGCACAGCGACCACTGAGGTGGATTCACCAACACAGTGAGGAAAACACTGTGAAATTTCAACCGAAAAAATCTATCTACTACTTTAGAGTTACTTTTTTTTTCTTTTTTACAAGTTTTATGGTTCATATTCAAAGTTCAATCTATGTTTCACATTTTTAAGTTCAGACATATCAAAGCCTAAAAGTACAGAAGGCTTGTGATTTTTTATTGCTTTCATGCAAATGTACCTTCTTTTTCCAAAAAATGAAGCCACATCAATTTTCCACACCCAAAAGAGTGAGGATAACAATTCTATTTCCTTTTTACTAGGATATGGTTTCTTATGGAAATAATCTTTAAGAAACTGCTTCTTTTCTTCGTAAGAGCGGCCTTCGTATTTTTTAGGATCTAATGCTAAAATCTGAAGAGCCTCATCCTTGACAATAGGTCCCTCTGTTCTGCTTTCATTCCTTTGTCTTTTAAAAGGCACAACACTTGTAACCTTTTCCGGACCTGGGGCTGCATCGGCATTCAGGATGGGAGGCTGCTCCTCCCCACGCCGCTGGTCTTCGGCCCCTAAGTGGCCATCAGGCAGCTTTCTCTTAACAGAAAAACTGGAATCATGTATCACTTCACCGTTGACTAAAAGCAGTTCACTGTTCTGAATAAAATCCGGCTGGACTTGTAGGTCTGAGCTGCTGTCCTTAGGAGCACTCCTGCAGCGCACCAAATGGACAGCGATGGCAGCCAAGGTCATGTTTCCAGTGTAGACCCCACAGCAGTGGATGCACTTGAAGGCGGGAGACTTCAGGACCGTGTGGACTGTGGGCATGATGTGGTGCCTCTCCTTCAAATGCAGCTCGTAGGCCTCCGTTGTCACAAAGGGGCCAAAGCAAAAGGGGCAGGTGGACACTCGCTTGCCAGTGCTCCCAGGGGTGCCCTCAGCCTGAGGCCTCACCTTCACGTACACAGGCACCAGTGACTTGGAGTGTATCCCAGCCAGGATTGCCAAGTAGACTTCCCGCTCCCCAAGCTTCTCCTTTGGCAATATGGTAATGAAGTCAAGGTGGGGAAAGAGCAGGTTGCCATTGGCATCGACATCTAATTGAAAACCTCTGTTGCTATAATCCATAGGCAACTTCTTCTTCCCCAGGTGCCTGTTCCTGCTGTGCTCTGAAAGACCTTTGATATCATGGAAGGTGCATGGACAGAACAAGCACCCCAAGCCATGCATCAGCAAGTGGTGTATAAGCTCCTCCTCAGAGACCAAGCATTTACAAGACAGACATCGCACTGTTTTCTCCCTCATCCACTTTAGAAATGGTGCGCACGCTGCCAGTTTTTCAGGCTCAAGTTTCTCGCCAGACTTGGACTCGCTGTGCTTATGTGCTACCTCCATGTGCACCTGGTAGACGTTGGACGGAAAGAGCTCATTGCAGACGGGGCAGGTCTTCCACTGCTTGGCCTGTCTGAGCACCTGGCTTGTGTCTGCTGCAGGGGCGGCGGCCTGAACAAACACGCTCTGAGCAGCATTCACCAGCACTGGAGGAGACGGCATGCCGGGCATGGAGCCGGCCATCGGTGCAGCTGCACCTGACGGTAGGAGCTGGATGGGCATCTGGGGTGGAGCGACAGTCGCAAGGCCTCCGGGGGGAACCGGCAGAGTGACAGACACGGGGGCCAGCGTGTAGGTCGGAATCCCATTCACTTGTTTCCCTGTAGGGATGAGCTGTCTGAGAATAGAGCCTGATGTTAGGAAGGTGGTGTTCTGCGAAGCACCAGGTCTCACTGGCTGGTTCACAGGCAGAATGTTGGTGCCCACAGTCTGGTTGAGTTGCAGGACCCCAGGCCTCACTGGCTGGCCCACAGGAAGAACTCCCGACACAACAGGCTGACTAAGCTGCAGAACCCCAGAATTCACACCCTGGTTTACAGGCACAACAGCCGAGGAGGAGACTGTCTGGCTGGGAGAAAGCAGCCCAGATGGGACCACCTGGCCTGCAGGGAGAACCCTCAGTGGGGCTGTCTGGCCAGGGGGAAGAACCCGTGACGGAGCTGTCTGGCCCACGGGGAGAACCCCTGACTGGACCATCTGGCCAGTAGGAAGAACCCCAGAGGTGGCTGTTTGCCCAGGGATAACCCCTGCAGGAGTCATCTGGCCTGCAGGAAGGACTCCAGACGGGACTGCCCGACTCACAGAAAGCACCCCTGGCGAGACAGCCTGCAGGACCCCGGGGGTGACAGAGGAACTCACAGGAAGAACCCCAGGCCCAACAGGTCTGTTTATGGGTCCCACAGGCTGGGTGAGGGGTAAAACCCCAGGGCGGACAGTCTGATTTATGGGGAGAACACTAGTTCCAACAGACTTATTGACAGGTCCGACTGGCTGACTCAAGGGCAACACAGGAGGATTCACAGACTGATGAAGTGGGACCCCATGAGAAAGAAAGACGGGCTGAGGTGCTGGGGGCTGCAGGGTGAGGCTGTTCTGGCCCACGGGCAGAGGGCTGGAGACCAGAGTCATGTGGGATTGGCCAGCAGCAGGCGGGGAATGAGTGAGGCTTCCAGGGGCACCCTGGGCCACAGTCACTGGTTGTCCTGCGGCTGGGCTCGGACTGTTCTGTGGCAAAGCAAGATGGAAGCAAGGAGGCGGCGCTGGAGCGCTTGGAGCACTGCCGTTTGCTGGTGCAGCCAAATGTGCCGCTGGTTTTGGAGCAATGTGCGTTTGCTTCAAGAGTCCAGTCCTCTTAATATGTTCTGAAATCACAGATCTAAGCTTATTCTCCAAATCTCTGTGTATGTCTGATGTCAAAATGTGATACATTAATGCATCCTGGCTGCTGGCATTGGCGTTGCACTTTTTACAGAAATATTTGTCAGGTGGTGGGATCTTCTCTATAGAAAGAGTATCGTTAGTTTTCGGTTGTTCATCCATTTCCTCAGTTCGCAGGCCAAAGTAGGAGTTAATTAAGTAGTGAAAATGGGCTACCAGCACATGCTTCTTCATGCTGTAGTACAAAGTGTTTGAAAAGTTACATTTTAGACATGTGAAACTTATCACATCACTCCTAGATGATTTAGTTTCACCTAAAATATTCACTGTGTAGTTCTGAACTTTCCGGACAGGCGCATGGAACATTCTGAAGTGCCTTCCCACAACTTTGGGCTGAGATGCAAATACACAGTTTGGGCAAGGGATCACCAGCTCTTGGTCAATTTCATCTTCATGGTAACGATGTAAATGATTTTTGAATGAAGTAAGCACCTTTGTAGAGTATTTACAGAGGCCACAACAGTATGGCTTTGTTCGGTATCTCTGTTAAAAGAAAAGAAAGCCTTAAGCAAAGTTGAATAAACTGTCAGATGCTAACCTTCCACAGTCCCTGAGGACTTGACCCCTTTTCTCTTAATGTGCTAGGCATTTAACCTGACTTAGTGTTTTCTAACCCAGGGGTTGGTAAGCTTTTTCTGTGAAGGGCCTGAGAATGCTTATGTTAGGATTGTGGCCCATACAGTACAGTCTCTGTGGCAACTACTCAGCACTGCCATTGTTGTACAAAAGTCCCCAAAATAATGTGTAATTTATGTTCCAATAAAACTTTTATTTACAAACACCAACTTGAATTTCATATACTTTTCACACGTCACAAAATAGTATTGTCATTTTTTTCTTAAGCATTTAAAAGCCTAACAACTGTTCCTAGCTCATGGGTCGTGGCTAATTCATACACATCTAGGATTTGGCTCACACTCACGATTTGCTGACCCTTGTTCTAAGTCATCCACTAAAACCACAAATACAATTACTTAGTCCTGTACTTTGAATTATTAACAGCATCAATTTTAAAAGCTTCATTAATTTTCTACAAGAGAAAGTATTTTCTCCCCCTCATCCCATTTCTCTTAATTCCAATGTTATTTTTGCTCCAAATTCTAAAACCTCTGGAATTTATCCACAACTAACCGAACTTTCAAACTGTTTTACTATCTTTCTACTTCCCCTATTTCTAGAGAAGGTAGGAGTCAAATGGACAGTGTCTGGCCCATGCAAGTACCCAATAAACTATCTGATAAATAGTAAAGAAAGTGCAACTAAGCCTAAACTCACACTATGGATGACCCTAACATAAGGATAAGGCCACAGAACGCAACACTGACCATATGGAATTTCTATTTAAGGCACGTTTTGGGGAACTTAACAAGTTCGGGGCCTAAAAACACATTCATACAACAGGGTGCACTCTGTTCTAACATCCAGTAAGACTTGCTGGTTTGCAACAACTTGAGAGCACACTGAAATCTCTGGTCTCATGACAGAGTCTTGAGAACCCAGAGCTGATGAACCACAGAACACCCGCTCCCCAGTTCCACAAACAAGGAAGCCAAGACCTAGCTTCATTTAAAGCCCCCGAGCTCACTGTGGCACTATCACAGTGATCAAGGGTTAATTCTCATACTTTCCTAAATCTGTGTGCTCATTATCACTCACACACACACACTTCCATTCTTCAGGTTTTTTTTTTTTTTTGGACAGAGTCTCACTCTGTCACTCAGGCTGGAGCACAGTGGCGTCATCTCAGCTCACTGCAACCTATACCTCCCCGGTTCAAGCAATTCTCCTGCCTCAGCCTCCTGAGTAACTGGAGTTACATTATAAGATATTTTAAGAATTCAGATGAGAAAAATCAATGAGGCTTAAGATTCATGAAGTCAAGATCTGCTAAATGAGGCATCCTGTAGTAGCCACAAGCTGTGCTCAGGTGAAGGACAACTAAATCACAGTGGTTTCAAGGAATCTTGCATCTCATGGTAGAGAGGAGAGTGTCGGGTCACAGACTGAAAAACGGCACTCAAAGAAAGTGGGCTAACAAAACTTATCTTTACAGAAAATTCTGACAAAGCACAGCCTGAGCAACACAGTGAGACCCCACCTCTACAAAAAATAAAAATAAAAATAAATTAGCCGGGCATGGTGGCATGCACCTGTGGTCTCAGCTACTCAGGAGGTTGAAGTGGAAGGACACTTTGAACCAATGAGGTCAAGGCTGCAGTGAGCTAAGATTACGTCACTGGACTCCAGCCCAGGCAACAGTGACACCCTGTCCCCCAAAAAATAATAAAAATAAAAAAAATTCTGACAACGACTAAATTACTGAAATATGTTAAAGCCCAAATTCCCAAGGCCAGCATGACTTTGACAACAGAAGCTGGTGAGAGGGTACAGCCAAGTCAAGTCTGGGATGAGCTGAGTTTGATACCGAAGAAGGTGCTAACAACCGGTGGCAGAAAAGGTGTCCCAGAAAACACTTTGATGAGAATTCAGCAGTATGGCTCATGTTTTAGCCTGAATTTGCTTAAAAGTTTGAGGTTTCTAATTACTTAAAATGTCCCTTGATTCAGAGGTCTACATTTTTATTTCAGTTTCTGAAACCAAGATGTACATTCACGGTATGCACTTAATGCAGTGGCATTTTGTTTTACTCAGAACAATTATTAAATCAAACGTCCTTCTTACAGCAATGACATCTTATAATCAAGGACAAACAATAGTTTCACTGCATCACTGTATCAACTCTGCACACAGAAAACTCTCAGAGCATCAGTAACCCTGCCTCACCACACACTATACTTGGTTTCTTGCCACTTCTCTGAAAGGTTGCATTACTCCTCCTCCCCATTCACTCACCAGCAACCCCAATACATGTGATGTTCTTTAGACCACATTTACATTCATTCCTCACTTTTGAGGAAACATGAAAAACAAATACAAAAAATACATACCACTTTCTTTCCAGAAGGTTCCCAGAGAGAAACATCTCCCCACGATGTGTTATGAAAGTACTTCTCTCCCGGATCAAAGCCTTTAAGGTCCTTTTAAAAAGGGAGAAAAAAAGAGAAAGAACAATATGTAAATTCGGAAGATAAAGAAATATTTAATTACAACCTGATGAGATTATAAGGCCAGGCACGGTGGCTCACGCTTGTAATCCCAGCACTTTGGGAGGCTGAGGAGGGTGGATCACTTGAGGCCAGGAGGTCGAGACCAGCCTGGCCAACATGGCAAAACTCCATCTCTACTGAAAAATACAAAAATTAGCTGGGCATGGTGACACAGGTCTGTACTCCAAGCTACTCGGGAGGCTGAGGCAGGAGAACTGACTGAACCCGGGAAGTGGAGGCTGCAGTGAACCGCACTCAAGCCTGGGAGACAGAGCAGGGCACTCTTGAAAAAGAAAAGAAAAAAGAGAGAGAGAGAAAGAGAGAGAGAGAAAGGGGGAGGGGGAGGGAAGAGGGGAGAGAGAAAGAGAAAGAAAAGGAAGAAAAGGAAAAGGAAAAGGGAAAGGGAAAAGGAAAGGAAAGGAAAGGAAAGAACGAACCTGATGAGATTACTCGGTACCTTAGAAATCCACAGGGGAAGAGAGAAACGAAAGTGCAGTCACCCCTCGCTATGGGGACTGGTTCCACGACCACCTGGAGGCACCAAATCCAAGACTGCTCAAGCCTCTTATGTTAAATCATGCAGTTACTTGCACATATGTAACCTATGCACATCTTCCTACTCACCTTGTTTAGAGAACAATGACAAGAAAACAAGTCTGTACATGTTCAGTACAGATGCAACCATCCATTTTCTCCCCCAAATATTTTCAACCCACAGCTGGTTTAATCAACAGATGCAGAACCCCTGGATATAGACAGACTATAAAGCTCTCAGCAAGTTTTGATGGAGTACCCTTTAAGTATGAGAACTGAGGAAAAGGTTGAAATAATCAAAGTCAAAATTACAGATTCATAAGAAATAAACAGAGGAGACCTCCCAACAAGTAACTATCTACATCCTTTATACGTATGCAAAGCCTAAACGTAAGGATTCTAAAACCCATGTAGCTTCATGAGTACATATAAAGAAACAAAAAAGTACTTCAAAGTAAAAGAATCTTCATCTGGGTTGGTTCCAAGTCTTTGCTACTGTGAATAGTGCCGCAATAAACACACGTGTGCATGTGTCTTTATAGTAGCATGATTTATAACTCATCATTTACATTAGGTATTTCTCCTAATGCTATCCCTCTCCCATTCCCCCCACCCCACGACAGGCCCCAGAGTGTGATGTTCCCCGCTCCGTGTCCAAGTGTTCTCATTGTTCCATTCCCTCCTATGAGGGAGAACATGTGGTGTTTGGTTTTCTGTCCTTGCAATAGTTTGCTCAGAATGATGGTTTCCAGCTTCATCTATGTCCCTACAAAGGACATGACTCATCCCTTTTTATGGCTGCATAGTATTGGCACGTGTATACATATGTAACAAACCTGCACGTTGTGCACATGTATCCTAGAACTTAAATAAAAAAAAAGAATCTTCATCTTGAACACACTCTTTTTAAACTATACCTTACTCCTATTGTTCAATCCATTTGTCTTAGGGAATGAAAGAAAAGTATTTTTATCTTACTCTTTAAATATTTTTCAAAGCAGTTAAAGATCTAGAACGTGTAGAGGGTTTTTTCCTCAGATGGAATCAATCATTTTTCACTCAAAAAGTTACACTTGCTAGAGAGAGAAAACTATGCAAAAGACCTATAGTGTAGACAACGGTGTCAGGAAAAACCTCACAATCAGCTGAAAGAGGCAGCGGTGTGAGAAACACAGTGCATACTGGAGACTCTCAGGGGCAGGTGAACACGGAGAGAAGAGGAGCACGCAGGTCCTAGAAAGGGGTCCAGAGGCCAGAAATGCATGAGCCGAGACCTCCCACAGGAGCAGCATCCTCAGAGCAGGGGTTCAACGGCTGACTTCCAAAGCCTGCTGGCAGCAGGTAGGGAAGGGAGGAAAGGTAGAAGGAAGGCCTCCACCTTGCATTCAGGTAAAATGGCCTAAGACAAAATAATTACAAGCTCCACAGAACAGGAATCTACCTCATCCTTTTGTAGTCATCACTAATTCAACCCTCAAATATTTCCTTTTGGACTCTGGGGATCCAACCATGAATAAGACAAATGGGATCCCAACCTCACAGAGTTTCACAATTGAGAAACGCCGATATTTTGTAAAATTTTTCTTCACAAGAAAATACTGCTTTCATGGGTGATAGGTGCTATGAATAATAACCGTGAAGTGGTAAAGGAGTATAAAGCAGAGAGCTCCAACTGTGTCTGCCTGACCCGAGCGTGACGTGGGCAGGGGGCTGGGGTGGCTAACATGACAGGTAGGGGACAGGAGAGAGAGAACAACAACAAGGCCTGGGGCAGAATCCAGATGCAGGGCAGCAGAAGGTTTTAAATAACAATGTTTTAAAAAGTGAAAATCAGACACTAAGTGAGAAGGCGTACAAGAAAAACATTTTCCATTTCTATCTAAAATTTTAAAGTCCATGTGGCCCAAGATTACTTTTCTTGAGTTGAAAGAAGTAAAAATCTACTCCCGTTTTGCTCTCAGCTACTTCCCAAAGCGTGTAGAAAGTGTAGTCATACAAAGCACTTCACCTGTGCAGCACAGCTCACTTGTTTAAAAGTGCAAACTGTATTAAGAAGTGAGCATAAAGAGGTATCAAGTCCATAATCGCATGGTGTGGACAGTCCTGTGAGGTAATAGTGCATTCAGAATTAGCTCACGACGCCAACTTCAGAACCTACAGAAAAGTACAAGTACCAATGCTCAAAAACAAATGACACAAATGCTCAAAGAAGGGACCCACCCTCACAGGCCCTTTAGGGGAGGGGTCGTGACAAGAGCACCAGGAGCACCTGGATGCTGTAACATTTGAGCATCAGAAAGACAAACGGCTGGAGAGACCCAAACACACGAAGTCACAGGAGAGCCACAGAAGTGCTCAAGAAAGAAAAAAAGGCATTTCACGAATCACCATTTGGAAAGGTTAACTAACTACTCACTTTGAAAAGGATAAAACTATCCTGCCTTTCCCAGAGAAACCAAACAGTCCCAACTGCTGAGTAACAAGAGTTTACAGAAGAAAGTCTGCTAACAATCCACAAGTGACAGAATCAGAAAGACCTCACTCACAGCAAGTCCCCCAGTAAAACCACCATCTAGGACCAGGATTATCAACAGGTGTTAAATGCATTCCATTCCAGGCCACAGAAAGAATGTAATACACACAAAGACCAGACTGCCACCTACTGTAGTGAAGCAACAAAATATGACTGGTGTCCCTGAAGTGACACAAGCAGCACAGAACATCATATATATATTCTAGCCCAAAATGCTTAACTTGAATCAACTGGGCCTTTCAGTAGAAGTTCTCATTTAAAAGCAGCTCAGGGGACAGGGGACTAAGCTGAAACAACACTACAAGAAAGTACCAGACAGATCTGGAAGGAGGGGTATCTCTGCAGGACAAGAGGCTGGTCTGGCCAAGGGAAAGCACTGCGAACCCAACCACTAGATGTAACAGGGTCCACACGGTTTCTGGCTTACATAAACCGAGTGTAAAAAATGTTCTGGGGGTCGCGTGCGGTGGCTCACGCCTGTAATCCCAGCACTTTGGGAGGCTGAGGCAGGCGGATCATCCGAGGTAAGGAGTTCGAGACCAGCCTGGCCACATGGTGAAACCCCGTCTCTCCTAAAAATACAAAAACTAGCTGGGCATGGTGGTGGGTGCTCCTAATCCCAGCTACGCGGGAGGCTGAGGCAGGAGAACTGCTTGAACCCAGGAGACAGAGGTTGCAGTGAGCCGAGATTGCACCACTGCACTCCAGCCTGGGTGATAAGAGTGAAACTCCACCTCAAAACAAAAACAAACAAACAAAAAAAAGTTCTGGGTAAAACTGAAGAAATCTGAGTATGGACTGTGTATTAAATAAGGTGAACATGTAATACATGACAAGACAGAAGAGAGTGAAAAAAGCAAGTGATAAAATAGCTAATCAATACAATCTCATGGGAAGAACGATAACATACAGAAATAAACAGCTAAACAATACGATGTTAATGGTGGCAACTTCTGAATGACAGAAATGTGGCATTTTAAATTTCATCTTCTAATTAAAAACGGTTACCTGCATTTTCAAACATTCATATAGTATTATTTTTATAACAATGATTACTTTCAATATAAAAAAACTACAGAAAAACAGTTAATACAATTACCTTTAACTCTACGATAGATAGTATGTGGCTTATCAAGTCAATTCAGAACTAACAAGAAAAAGACAAGTTATAAAAAGATTTCTTTTTATTTATTTATTTATTTTGAGACAGAGTGTTGCTCTGTTGCCCAGGCTGCAGTGCAGTGGCACAATCTCGGCTCACTGCAGCCTCCACCTCCCGTGTTCAAGCAATTCTCCTGCCTGAGCCTCCCAACTAGCTAGGACTACAGGCACATGCCGCCATGCCCGGCTGCTTTTTGTATTTTTAGTAGAGACGGGTTTTCACCATGTTGGCCAGGCTAGTCTTGATCTCCTGACTTCGTGATCCACCCACCTCAGCCTCCCAAAGTGCTGGGGTTACAGGTATGAGTCACCACACCTGGCCAAGTTATTACAAAGATTTCTACTGAAAATTAGGTTATTTTCAGAACTATCTTAAAAGATGAAGTATACAACACGTGGGGGTCCTTTATTCTGATTCCAACAAAGAGCAAAAACATTTGAAACAAAGAGAAATAAGCATAAACACTAGGAAACACAAAGGAACTTTAAGTACATCTTAAAAACCAGCACACAAGAATCTAAGCATACAATTAAAAGATGCTGCTAGAGCAGCAGAAATGAATAAAGAAGGCTTGGAATTAAGAAGAGCCCCACAGTAATTATGAAATCATTATCACCCAATAGAAAGCAAGAATTCACTATTTCAAAATAGACAAAAGAAATAAGCCACTATCCCACCATATTGACCTTGTGATAAATTTGCACAGGGTCTCCTGAAGACTTTTTCTGAGCACTGATGCTCTCATGTGTGAGAAAACCAGTGGGACTTTTCCACTGGTTCACTAGTGGGAACCACTGAAAGAAGAAGGTAAAACAACTGTCAAAATGCCAGAGAGTCCACTGGGAGAGGGGAATGACCCCTTAATACAGTGACGTGACTCAAGCCCTCACAGCGAGGTCTGTCTCCACAGTCCCAGGCCGTCCAGACCCACTCTAGCAATGCTTAAAAATTCCAAGTGCCTTAAACATGTTCTAGAACAAAACCCAAATATATTTAAAGGAAACAAAATCTAGCACCCATAAAACACGATGTCCAGCATGTAGCCAAAAACTGCCAATCAGAAAACAAAAAACAAAAACTGCCAGTCATACAAAGAAGCAGAAAAATATGACCCAACACCAGGAGAACAAGAAATTACAGAAAACATGAATGCAACGAGAGAAGTGAAAGACAGTGAAAGATGGATGGTAAACTGCACTTCCACGAACGAAAAATGCACTATCATGAAAAATACAACGCATGGGATTAAGAGCAGATTAGATGCTGCCAAAGACTGGTAAATCTGAAGACAAAGCAAGAGAAATACTCACACACACACATACACACAAAAACACACCTGAAAAAAACCCAACAACGGCATCAATGAGCTACAGGGCAGTATCAAGGAGCCTAACATACAGGAGTCCCCCCCTTATCGGCACAGGACATGTTCCAAGACCCCAGCGGATGCTGACACTGTGGACAGTGCCAAATGCTACATACACTACATTTTTTTCCTACACAGACATATCTACAATAAAATACAACTTATAAATTAGATTTGGTACAGGACATCGGTACAGGAAGGTATTAACAACAATAAAATGGAACAATTGTAACAATATACAGTAATAAAAGTTATGTGAATGTGGTCTCTCGAGGTATCTTACCGTACTGTGCTCACCCTTCTTGTGGTGATGGGAGATGACACGATGCCTGTGTGGCGCCCACATGACAAGATGAGGTGAGGTGAAAGTAGAGCTCGGTGGTGCGATATCTCAACACACTCCTCAGAATGTCATGGAACTTAAAATGTATGAATTATTTCTGGAATTTTCCATATAGTATTTTCAAACCATGGTTGACTGTGGAAAGCAAAACTGAGAATACGGGGGAACTATTATATGTGTAATTGAGTATCAGGGACAAAGTGGGGAGGGGAAGAAAAACTATTTGAAGAAATGATGCCACAAAATTTTCCAAATCTGATGAAAACCATAAACACACAAAATCGAGAAGCTCACCAGACTCCAAGCAAAAGAAACACAAAGAAAACCAAACCAAGGCACATTATAATCAAAGTATTAAAAATACAGAGAGGAACAAAGATGACAGAAAACATATTGTTGGAAAAAATGCCAGCCAGAAGACAATAGAGTGAAATCTTTAAAATATTAAAAGGGAAAAAAACTAGAATTCCACACCTAGCAAAAATATCTTCCTTCCTAAAAGAAAGACAACTTTTTTTAGAGAGAAAGTATAGTGAGTTAATTAAGCACATCAGCACTACAAAATATGAAGTTCTTCAGGAGGCAGAGGAAATGCCTCGTGATGGAAATACACATCTACACAAAGGGATGAAGAGTATCATCAATGACATGTAGATCAATATAATTTTTCTCTTTTTTACCATTTAAAATAAAAGTAACAACATATTGTAAGATTTCTAACATGTGGAAGAAAACAACAGAACAAAGGCTGGAAGAAGACATTACAGCACACTGCTCTAAGGTTCTAATACTACCGATGAAGTAGTAGGATATGAAGAAAGTCAGCGAAAGATGTATAGCTAATAACTCAATAATAGAGATAAAATGGAATCATAAAAAATATTCAATCCAAAAGAAAGCAGAAAAAGAGTGAAAACTAAAGAACAGATGAGACAAGCAAAAAAACAAACACCAAGATGGTAAAACCAACCATATCAATAATCACATTAAATAACAAGGACTGGCAAACTTCTTCTGTAAAGGACAGGTTAATAAATAGTTTAGGTTTTGCTGCCTATAGAGTCTCTGATACAATTACTCAATCCTGCCACACTGTGCACAAAAGCAGTCTTGGACAATATATTAAACTAATGAGAATAGCTATTCCAATAAACTTTTAATTAAAAAAATTTTTTTTGAGACAGGGTCTCACTCTGTCGCCCAAGCTGGAGTGCAGTGGTGTAATCATGATTCATTGCAGCCTTGAACTCCTGGGCTCAAGGGATCCTCCCACCTAAGCCTCCAGAGTAGCTGAGACTACCAGTGCATACGACCACACCTTTTTTTTTTTTTTTTTTTTAAGACGGAGTCTCACTCTGTCACCCGGGCTGGAGTGCAGTGGCACATTCCCAGCTCACTGCAAGCTCCGCCTCCCAGGTTCACGCCATTCTCCTGCCTCAGCCTCCCGAGTAGCTGGGACTACAAGCGCCTGCCACCAAGCCCGGCTAATTTTTGTACTTTTAGTAGAGATGTGGTTGCACCATGCTACCCAGGATGGTCTCCTGACCTCGTGATCCACCTGCCTCAGCCTCCCAAAGCACTGGGATTACAGGCGTGAGCCACCGCGCCCGGCCTATTTATTATTTTAAAGACAGAGTCTTGCTATGTTGTCCCAGCTGGTCTAAAACTCCTGGCCTCAAGCAGTCCTCCCACTTCAGCCTCCCAAAGTGCTGGGATTACCACTGCACCTGGCCCCAATAAACTGTATTTACAAAAACAGGCAGCAAGCCCAACTTGACCCATGGGCTATAGTTTGCCAATCCCTGGGTCTAGATACTCAAAAGGCACAGACTAACAGGTTGGGTAACAAAGCAAGACCAATTACATGCTGTCTATTAAAACTTTAAATATAAAGTCATTTTGGATTAAAGGTTTAAAAATAAAAAAATATGTACCATGTATGATATTCAGAAATATACATTTAGTCTTCATCCCTATTTCCTGACATACAACTCCTAAAACCCTTGGAATCTCCTAAATCAGATTAACTTGTAGTTAGGCCTATATATTATGAAATTTTTGAAAATTCAAGCAATATAGAAGTTTTTATAGAAAAATTACAAAATAGACACAAAACAAGAAAATAAGATTCACGAGTAAACCATTACCCTGAAATATTCAGAATTAACAGTTACGTTAATTTTTGTCTTTTTGTGTTCTAATGCGCCACTGCACTCCAGAATGGGCGACAGAGCAAGACTCCGTCTCAAAAAAAAAAAAGAAACAGAGTATGTTCACAAATAGGAAGACAATGTTGTTAAGATGTCAATAATCCCCAAAGTAATATAAAACACAATCCTTATCAAAGTTCCAACAGTCTTCTTTGCAGAAATGAAAAAGTCTATCCTCATATTCATATGAAATTACAAGGGGCCCCAAAAAGCCAGAACAATACTGAAATAATACAATTGGAAGACTCACATTTCCCAATTTCAAAACTTATTATAAAACTTACTATTTGTTTAAATCAAAACAGTATAGGGGCCGGGCACAGTGGCTCACGCCTGTAATCCCAGCACTTTGGGAGGCTGAGGTGAGTGGATCACTTGAGGTCGGGAGTTTGGGATCAGCCTGGCCAACGTGACAAAACCCCATCTCTACTAAAAATACAAAAATTAGCCAGGCGTGGCCGTAGGCACCTGTAATCTCAGCTACTTGGGAGGCTGAAGCAGGAGAATCACTTCTTGAACCTGGGAGGCGGAGGTTGCAGCGAGCCAAGATCGTGCCACTGCACCCCAGCCTGGGCGACAGAGCAAGACTCAGTCTCAAAAGAGGAAAAAACAAAAACAGTATAGGATTGGTATAAGGACAGACATATAGATCAATGGAATATAATTGAGAGTATGGAAATAAACCCATATATCCAGGACCAACTGATTTTTAATAAGGGTGCCAAGTCCATTCAATAGGGAACAAGCAGTCTCTTGAAGAAATGGTGCTGCAACAACTGAATTTCTATCTACATGTAAGAGAACAACACTGGACTCCTACTTTACACAATATATAAGAATTAACTCAAAATAGACCAGCGACCTAACATGAGAACTACAACCACAAAACTCTTAGGAAAAACACAGGAGAACATCTTCATGACTGTGGACTTGGCAATGGATCCTCAGATACGACCTAAAAACACCAACAACAAAAGAAAAAAATAGATAAATTGGACTTCATCAAAATTAACAACTTTTGTGCAACAAAAGATCCAATTAAGAAACAGGGAAAGAACCTGCCAACAGGCATTTTTCCAAAGAAGATATACACATGGTTTACAAGCACAGGAAAAAATGCTGAAACGCATTTGTGTCTAAGAAAAGGCACATCGAAACCACCATGAGATTCCACTTTACACTATTAGGATGGCAAGTGAGGGAGGGAGAAAGGAAAAGGAAGAGGGACAGAAGGAAGGAAGCAGGAAGGGAGAAAGGAAGGGAAGAAAGAAAAAAATAAGTGCTGGAAATGATGTGAACAGATTTAATTCTTGTACACTTCTGGTAGGAATGTAAAATGGTACACTTTCACTGTGAAAAGTTTGGCAGTTCTTTGAAAAAGTAAACAATAACTATATGACCCAATAATTCCACTCCTAGGTATATACACCCGAAATAACTGAAAACAGTGACTCAAACAAATATTGTGCACCAAGGTTCATTGTAGCACTATTCACAATAGCCAAAAGGTAGAATCAATCCAAATGTCCACCAACAGATCGAGACCATCCTGGCCAACATGGTGAAACCCCATCTCTACTAAAAAATACAAAAATTAGCTGGGTGTGGTCATACGTGCCTGTAATCCCAGCTACTCAGGAGGCTGAGGCAGGAGAATCACTTGAACCAGGGAGTCAGAGATTGCAGTGAGTCAGAGATTGCGCCACTGCACTCCAGCCTGGTGACAGAGTGAGACTCCATCTCAAAAAAACATAAATGAATAAAAGAAAATACTAGTCATGGGCCATGTGCAGTGGCTCACACATATATTAATCCCAGCATTTTGGGAGGCCAAGGCAAGCGGATCACTTGAGCCCAGCAGTTCGAGACTAGCCTGAGCAACATGGTGAAACTTTAACTTTATAAAAAATGCAAACAAAACGTACCCAGGTGTGTGGTGGTGCGCACCTATAGTGCCAGCTACTCAGAAAGCTGAGTTGTGAGGATGATCTGAGCCCAGGAAATCAAGGCTGCAGTGAGCCGTGATCGTACCACTGCACTCCAGCCTGGGTAAAAGAGCGAGACCCTGTCCAAAAAAAAAAAAAGAAAAGAAAAGAAAAGAAAAAAATATACCAGTGAGGGCCAGCTCCATGGGCATGTAACTAGCACAGCTGCACAAAGCCTGCACTCGAGGGATTTAATGCTCAGCAGTAACCATCATGAATTCTTAACAATTTATCTTTGAATTTGTGTTTTATATTATGAAAGTGAACTCTGATGGGACATGGAGCATATGCCAAGGGCTTGGAGTCTCAGCTCACACATGGTCTGCCTCCTTTACCCTTTCCAGGGTCAGGGCTGAAACTGCTCTCTGCCTTGCCCTCACCCCAAAGCCCACCTGGCCTCAGCCTTCCTCCCAGTCCCCAACCCTATAACCACTCTCTCACTCACATCTTCCACCTAAGACCGTACCAGGTTGTCAAGAGGTCCACATTTCACTGTAGCCCCAAACAGGGGACTGGCACAGATTGGGGGTTGGGGGGAGGTGGCTAGATGCCACACTTGCTGTGGCATCTCAGTGTGCAGCAAGGGGGCAAGCATCCCCGTCCTGCACTGGCAGCACCAAGGTACGTTTGGCAGGCAACTTGACAAGCGTCCCTCACCCATCCCAGATCCAATGTTAATTTCTGATCAGATGTTAACTTTTATAAAAAAACAACTCCTGGCCGGGCACGGTCGCTCATGCCTGTAATCCCAGCACTTTGGGAGGCCGAGGCGGGCAGATCACAAGGTCAGGAGATCAAGACCATCCTGGCTAACACGGTAAAACCCCGCCTCTACTAAAAATGCAAAAACTTAGCCAGGCGTGGCGGCGGGCGCCTGTAGTCCCAGCTGCTTGGGAGGCTGAGGCAGGAAAATGGCGTGAACCCAGGAGGCAGAGCTTGCAATGAGCCGAGATCGAGACACTGCACTCCAGCCTGGGTGACTGAGCGAGACTCTGTCTCAAAACAAACAAACAACAAAAAAAAAAACAACTCATGAAGAGTTTCTATGTGTAGCAGGGTTTAGACATAGTTTAGAAAATATTAGGTGTGTCGAAGAGTCTACCTTTCCTAAAGCTTAACTTTTCTCAGCCAGGCTATTGACATTAGCCTCCTATTGGAGGTGTTAACTCTTGCTAAGATTGAAGTCACATGTGCTGTGGAAATCTTATGAGAAGGCAGAGTGACATACCACTCTGAAATCTGAAACACACAGCAAGGCAGTGGTGAGGATGATGGACAGGTAGTTCCCTCGGTTCCTCTTCTCTTTATAGGGCTGGTTCTCCAGTCAACTTGGATTTTTTTTTTTTTTTTTTTTTTTGAGACAGAGTCTCTCGCTCTGTCACCCAGGCAGGAGTGCAGTGATGCCATCTCAGCTCACTGCAAGCTCCGCCTCCCAGGTTCAAGCTGTTCTCCTGCCAAAGCCCACCAAGAGGCTTCCAATAAATCTTCTTTTGTATAAATTGGTCAGATTGGTTTCTGCTGCTTGAAAACAAAGAACTCTAATTGCTGTGCTGGATTAAGAATAAATGCATTTGACATGCAAAAAGGTTCCTACTATGAGGTTCAGTGAAAAAAGAAACAGCAGCTAGTACAGTATCTTACACAATTTGACTATATCCTTTTAAGAAACAAATGTGGAGGCCAGGCGTGGTAGCTCACGCCTGTAATCCCAGCACTGTGGGAGGCCGAGACGGGTGGATCACGAGGTCAGGAGATCGAGACCATCCTGGCGAACACAGTGAAACCCCGTCTCTACTAAAACTACAAAAAACTAGCCGGGCGAGGTGGCCGGCGCCTGTAGTCCCAGCTACTCGGGAGGCGGAGGCAGGAGAATGGTGTAAACCCGGGAGGCGGAGCTTGCAGTGAGCCGAGATCCAGCCACTGCACTCCAGCCTGGGCAACAGAGCGAGATTCCGTCTCAAAAAAAAAGAAACAAATGTGAATATATCCCATTTTTAAAAATCTATACATATATAACAATGTTAATTCTGGATATTTCAGGGTAATGGTTTACGTGTGAGTCTTACTGTCTTGTTTCTGTGTCTGTTTTCTAATTTTTCTATAAAAAAATTCTGTATTGCTTGAATTTTCAAAAATTTCATAATATATAAGCCCAACTACAAATAAAATTTTCTCCCCAAAATAGTTTTAATAATTCAACAGTTAATCTAACAGTTTTAAGCCATTCAAATCTCTTAATTTTCCCTTGTGAAGTACCATATCTCTCTGTTAATAAAGTCTTGGAAAGAAAAAGTAAACAGTTGTGAACAAATTCAGGTAAGTAAGCACATTCTCAGGCTAAGGAAGCAAAAGTTCATGAGTCATGTTCAGTTCTAGTCAAGTCAAAAACAAAGGACTCTAGGATGAGAAACTTTCATTGTTACTGACATGTTACCTAAAAAGAAAACAAACTTCCTAACAGAATTCCACCTTAAAAAATTGAATTGACATTAAAAGAAGACTAAAGAGACATGACAACCAAATACATATCTGATCCTAGACTAGATTTATTAACGAAGGGGAAAGCAAGGCTATAAACGATTAGACAAAACAAAAATATCATTACCAATGACTACAAGGATATATAAGAACTCTTTTTTTTTTTTTTTTTTTTTTTTTTGAGACGGAGTCTCGCTCTGTCGCCCAGGCTGGAGTGCAGTGGCCGGATCTCAGCTCACTGCAAGCTCCGCCTCCCGGGTTCACGCCATTCTCCTGTCTCAGCCTCCTGAGTAGCTGGGACTACAGGCGCCCGCCACCTCGCCCGGCTAGTTTTTTGTATTTTTTAGTAGAGACGGGGTTTCACCATGTTAGCCAGGATGGTCTCCATCTCCTGACCTCGTGATCCGCCCGTCTCGGCCTCCCAAAGTGCTGGGATTATAGGCTTGAGCCACCGCGCCCGGCCATAAGAACTCTTTTTATTTTTTTTTTTGAGACAGAGTCTCACTCTGTCACCCAGGCTGGAGTGCAGTGGCGCTATCTCGGCTCACTGCAACTTCTGACACCCAGGTTCAAGCAATTATTGTGCCTCAGCCTCCTGAGTAGCTGCGACTACAGGCACCCGCCACCACATCCGGCTAATTTTTGTGTTTTCAGTAGAGACAGGGTTTCACCATGTTGGCCAGGCTGGTCTCGAACTCCTGACTTCAAGTGATCCACCCACCCCAGCCTCCCAAAGTGCTGAGATTACAGGCATGAGCCACCATGCCCGGCCAGGATATACAACAACTTTTATTTAACATTTTTTAAAACTATATATGCCAACTATATATTCTCAATGTTATAAGGACAGACAAAATTTTAGGAAAACTTTTCTGAAATCACATATACAACTACACAAATCAGGATTTTTTAAAAAAAACCCTATCATTTCATTCATGCATGCCCATTTGTTGATTGCTCTAACAATACTGGGAAATTAAGTTAGTTTTCTTTTGCTAAAATAACAAATAAATCACATTTCTCTCAAACATCAAAAACAATTTTTTAATAACTAATGACTAGAAAAATCCCCTCCTTAAAGTAGCTTAAAAACCTGAACAGCTTACATAGCTCACTTTATGTCATAAAGACATAAATAAGTACTAATGAGGCTTTCCCACAGTCATCTGAAGTATAATAGCAATTTCCATTTTGAGGAATCTCACCCACTTTTCGAAAACCCCAGTTCAAACCTCACCTCCGTATTTCAGTTGGCTACTTATGTCCTCTTACCTTCAGTAACTCCTTGCAGCTGTCAAGCCCAATATCCACAAGAATACCTTTCACCTTTTTTCGCACCTTTCTGATGTTGTCAAGATTTTCCACAGGAATTTGAAACATTTTTGAAATTTTCCTTAAAAGGAAAGAAAACAAAACTGTAATAAGTACATGTATATAATACACAAAAATACATTTTTTGACAGGGTTGGTAAAACACTAGGATTAGAGTATAATTTTCAACAAATTGTTGCAGAACAAGTGAACATTCATATGCAAATGAATGAGGTGGACCTCTTCCTTACACCATATACAAAAATTAACTCAAAAGTGGATCACACCTACATGTAAGACCTAAAACTATAAAACTCTTACAAGAAAACATAAGCATAAACATTCACGACCTTAGATTCATTAAGGAATTCCTAGATAGGACACCAAAAAGCACCAGTAATGAAAGAAAAAATAGGTATAATGGATTTTATCAAAATTAAAAATTTTTATGCTTCAAAGGACACCATCAAAAAAGCAAAAAACCCACAAAACGGGAGAAAATAGTTGCAAACCATATTTCTTTCTAATAAGGAACTTATATGCAGAATACAGATAACTCTTGTATCTCAATAATAAAAACACAGATACCCAGTTTACAAATGGGCAAAGGATCTGAACAGACACTTCTCCAAAGAAAAATATCCATTAAGGTACATGAAAAGATGCTCAGGCAGGGGACAGTGGCTCACGCCTGTAATTCCAGCACCTTAGGAGGCTGAGGTAGGCAGATCAGGCAGACTGTCTGAGCTCAGGAGTTGAAGACCAGCCAGGGCAACATGGTGAAACCCTGCCTCTACAAAAAATACAAAAATTAGCCAGGCATCCTGGTGCACACCTGTAGTCCCAGCTATCCAGGAGGCTGAAGTGAGAGGATCACCTGAGCCCAGGAGGTAAGGCTGCAGTGAGTCTGATCATGCCACTATATTCCAGCCTGGTCAACAGAGTGAGACCCTGTCTTAAAACAAAACCAAACAAAACAAAATGCTCAACCTCATTAGCCATTTGGTGAAATGCAAATCAAAACCACAAAGAGATACTATGCCCACCAGGATACCTATAAAGAAAAAAAAAAAAGAAACGTGTTGGCAAGGACATGGAGAAACTGGAACTCTCATACATTCCTAACTGTAATGTAAACCAGTGCAGCCAGTCTTGGTGTGTGCCTGAAAACAGTCTGGCTGTCCCACAAAAGATTAAAAATATACGTAACATATGAACCAGCAATTCCACTCAAGAGAAATGAAAAGCATACATCTACACAAAAACTTACATAAGGATGTTCATGAAAACACTATTCAATCACCAAAATGTGTGAACAACCCAAATGCCCCCAGATTGGGGCATTTGATAGATAAACTGATGACTGGATAAATAAAATGTGGCATATCCATACAATAGATTATTTGGCCATAAAAGAAATGAAAAACATACATGCTACAATATGGATGAACCTTGGAAATATGCTAAGTAAAAGAAGCCAGACACAAGGATTATATGCTTCTATTTATATGAAGTGTCCAGAACAGGCAAATCCATGGAAAGCACAACAGTGGGCCAAGCGCAGTGGCTCACGCCCGTAATCCCAGCACTCTGGGAGGCCAAGGTGGGTGGATCACCCGAGGTCAGGAGTTCAAGACCAGCCTGGTCAACAAGGTGAAACCCCGTCTCTACTAAAAATACAAAAAATTAGCTGGGCGCCTGTAATCTCAGCTACTCAGGAGGCTGAGGCAGGAGAATCGCTTGACCCTGGGAGGTGGAGGTTGCAGTGAGCCGAGGTCGCGCCACTGCACTCTAGCCTGAGCCACAAGAGCGAAACTCCACCTCAAAAAAAAAAAAAAAAAAAAAGCACAGCAGTGGCTGCCAGGGCTGGGAGAACTGGGAAGTGATGGAAGCAGGGCTTCTTCGTTCTGAATTCAACTGTGGTGATGTATATACGATGTGAACGTGCTCACAGCCATTCACTGTACACCTTAAATTGGTGAATTGTATGGTATGTAAATTATATCTCAAGCTGTTTAAAACAGTATTTAAAAAGGCATAAAATTAAAATAAATCCTGTGGTACTTGACCAGACTAGGGGTTACTGAAGTGAACTCATGTAGTTATACACCCCAGTAGCAGTAGGCACAACTAGGGCTCAAATCTTAATTCCTAAATACCACTTTCCTTTAAAAAGAACCCTTGGAAAAATGGCTGGAGCATGATAAAGACAAGATGAGCCTAGAATACCCTGTGCCAGAATATAAAGAAATTGCTCAATAAGGCATGTCAAAAGAACACAAAAGTAACCAGCTTGAAAGGGCTCCCATAGGCCAGATAAGAGACAATTTGGGCATATATCAAGTAACAGATATAACCTGTGGCAAAGTGAATTTTCCCAACACACAACAATACCTTCCAACCCACATGCTCTTACAATATGGCCCTAACTCTCCTCCCGCAAGTGGGGGCATCTATGCCCCCTCCTCTTGACCTTTGGGCAGAACTTTGTGGCTGCCTTAACCAATAAAGTACGGAGGAAATGCCATGAGAATTCCAAGACTAGATCATAAAAATGCCACGTACCTCTCTCTCAGGATGATCATGCTCAGAATCCAGATACCACGTGTGCAGACAGTGCCAGCTAGCCCACAGAGACACCACAGAGGTGTTCCACATCGACTGCCAGCACGGAAGCCAAGATGCCTCTGGAGGATTCCAGCCTCTACTGTCAAGTCACCCCCTGCCTTTGAGTCTTCCCAGATGAGGCCCCAGACACTGTGGACCAGAAACAAACCATCTCCCTTCCCTGTCTGAATAGAACTGACCCAGAGAACTGATGAGCTTTTTAAATAAAATGTCTTACTCCACTAAGTTTGGGGTGGTTTGGTATACAGTGATAATCTATATAGTTACATAGACTATACAGTTATAGTCTATACAGTTACATAGACTATATGACTACATAGACTATAACCCACTCGAATATAGTGATTTCCTGATTTTGATGGTTTTGTTATGGATATGTAGGAGAATGCTCTTGTTTAAAGGAAGAAGAGGAGAATGCTCTTGTAGTATTTAGGGTAATGTGGCAACTTTTTTGGCAACTTACTCTCAATTCAGCGAAAAAAATTATTTGTACTATACTTGTAACTTTCCTATAAATCTGCAACTATTCCAAAAAACATTTAAATGTGTAGGCTATAAAAGCTAAAATATGTATTAGTCAAATTCAAGTGGCAAATATTTGGTTATTTAACTTCATTAATAATAATTAAAGAAATGCCATTTAAAATGTCAATTTTTTACTATCAAAATAGTAACTACTAAGACTACTAACATCTGGTGGTAGTAAAAGTAGAAAAATTATAATTTTTATGCTTTTACAGGGTAATCTGGCAATACCCCTCAAGACTTTTTGAGACAGAGTCTTGCTCTTTCACCCAGGCTGGAGTGTAGTGACTTGATTAGAGCTCACTGCAGCCTCAACCTCCCAGGCTCAAGCAATCCTCCTGCCTCAGCCTCCTGAGTAGCTTGGACTACCGGTGTATGCCACCACACCTGGCTAACCTTTTTTATTTTTTGTAGAGACAGGGTCGCCCTATGTTACCCAGGCTGCTCTTGAACTCCTGAGTTCAAGCAGTCCTCCCCCTCAGCCTCTCAAAGTACGGGGATTACAGGCATGAGCCACCATGCCTGACTCTCTCATGATTTTTAAGGACAATTTCTGAGTAAGCAATTCTTCTTCTACATTCCTCTCTTGTATCCCCCACCCAAGGAGAGGCTTACTGATCCCTCCTAGGACTCAGCACAATAACCATATACCACTCCACTGCACTCAACTCACCATGTTGCAATTATCTACTTATATATCCATTTCTCCTATTGGGCTACTACTTCAGGGCAGAAATCATGTAAACATATTTGCTTGACAGGGTCCCATCACAGAGCACAGTACATAGCAAATGTTCATTAAATGAACAAAAAATATAAAATAAAACAGGATAAGAACCATAAGATATGCAGAAAGTGCCAGGGAGATCTGAAGAGGAAATGGCTATGGAAAGCTGGTGCCCAAGAAATACAAGGTGAATAAATTAGCATCAAAAAATTATTGAGGTAAAGGAGGAAAAGTCTGAATTTATTTGGCAAAAGTCAAATCAAAAAGGTAGACTGGAATCAAACTGGGAAAGCAGTGGGAGGCAGAAAGGGTTAACATATAATAAGGAGAAATTTTTGGTGGGTAACAAGCAAATGCCAAGTTTTTGAGAAGCTGTTTTGGAGTTGCTAGATTTATTTTCAAAGTTATCTATGTGAAAAATGTATCCTGGTCTCAGCAAAAGGAGAGATTTAAGGATCACTAGCATTGTAGAACTGGGAGGATATAAAATTTAAAAATTTTCTTTATAAAATTTTAAGTTTAAAAATTTTCTTTAATAAAATGCACTGATTTGGGTTCTAGCCTTCAAAAGCTTACACTCCCACACAAGAGCTGCCATAACCTCGTTATGCATTTCTAAACACTAAGCTCAAGGTCACTTTCTAGCCCAGACCAGCTTCTTTGGTCAGAGCAAAACTCAACAAAAATTTTGTTAGCTGCTTTCCATGGACTCTACCAGACTTGATTTCATTTCCTCCTTAAAGTTCCACTATCCTCTCTATCCTCTGGGGTTATTCTCCGAAAGCTGGCTGACAGACAATATTGTCTCAAGTAGGGACCATAATCCACATGTATCTGAAACAGAAAAGCTAAATTTACTGCTTCCAAGAAAGTCTCAACTCACACAGCAAGAGCTGATCTGATCACAGGGTTCTGAGAAGCCTGGAGTACAAAGACTTTTAAAAGCAGAGTGGTTGGTGACTGGCCGATTCACGTAAGCGTGGTTGTACATACGCGAACCTCAGAAAGGGTTTACTGAAACGAGGCTCTCAGCGACTGGGCAGGGTTCTGGGGTTACTTGTTCAAAGCTTGAGACTAGGGCCAAGGAGTTGTCACTGTTTAATTTTTTCCCCTTGAATTTGAAAAATAGGCACTTTTTATTCTCAAATGAAAGTGCTCCCATTCCTTCATCATTGTTATTGTGGCCCTTCTAAACAAAACAAAACACAAGCACACAAACACCTTTTCATTTAAAAAATGGGGGGAAGTTTCCTTTTTTTTGTTGGTTTTTTTTGTTTGTTTGTTTGTTTGTTTGTTTTAGCAGTTTCCTAAGAGCTTTAGGGAAACCAACAAAGGATAAAAAATAAAATACAAGTAAACTACAGGTTTCATAACTGTTGCCAACCACTGAGGAAGGGAAGCTGACTTTTACCCATATAAGCTACCACAATTTATTCATTCTTAGATCCATTCTTACAGCATAATTTATCAATCCTAAGATAAAAGATTCCATATAAAATGCCCAGCGGATGAATTAACTAGGAAATAGTTCAATGTTTTCATATTTATAGATCCTCTATGGATACTGTTCTCCACAGATTCTTAGAGCTCAGTAAAATCTGTATTTTCACCACTAGAAAATAGCAAGCTAACCAGGTTGGCCAACTGTTTCTATATCATGCACTAACCTACATATCATGCACTAACATATCAATCTCAAGTCAAAATAAATCGCAATTTCTAAGGTTTGCGGTAGGCATGGAACTACCATAAAATTCCACTGATATGCATAAGAAAATATTATTTCCCAAAAGGGTACATAAAGGATTTCTCTGGGGATTTTTTAGTACAATGATCTCTTAAGGATATTCTATTATAGTAAAAAAATACACTCTAAAAAAAAAATGTTGGCCAGGCACGGTGGCTCCCGCCTGTAATCCCAGCACTTTGGGAGGCTGAGGTGGGAGAATCACCTGAGGTCAGGAGTTCGAGACCAGCCCGACCAACATGGGGAAACCCTGTCTCTACTAAAATTACAAAAACATTAGCCGGCATGATGGCGTGCGCCTGTAGTCCCAGCTACCGGGGACGCTGAGACAGGAGAATCGCTTGAACCCGGGAAGCAGAGGTTGCAGTGAGCCAAGATCACACCACTGCACTCCAGCCTGGGTGACAGAGCAAAACCCCGTCTCAAAAAAAACAAAAAAAAGTCATTCAAGTAATACAGTAATAAACAATACTTTTTAACGCCACAGAACTTTTTTCAGTTTCTGTGAAATTGCACAAAACGATGGTCACCAAAAAGGATTCTAGAGCTGTGTGCCTGGGTTTACATCAGCTCCACCGTTTATGAGCTGTGTAATCTTCAGGCAATCATTTACTCTCTCCAGGCCTCAGCTGGCTCTTCTGTAAAACAGGGCAAGTATAACTTAATTCACAGAGTAGCTATGAGGATAAATGAGTTAATACATGCAAAATAGCACATAAGCACTGAGTTTGCTATTAATTAACTCCAAAAAACTAAATGAAATGTCCCAACTATTGGAATACAGGGCTTTTTAAAGAACAACTTTAAAAACACAGAATATTTGGATCATATATTCGGCAGATCTGGGTTCAAATCACTGGGAGATACCTGTTTCCACCTATGTAAAACATTGCCCTAACAGGTCTACGATAGCCAGAGGGTGAAGGGCAGGGCAGAACCCAAGTTTGCAATATGCTGTTGGTGAACTTATGAGGGCAATCATAAATTAACCAACAGCATGTTGCAAACTTGGGTTCAAATTAAAAAGGTGTCTCCCAAATCCCAGAATCTCTTCAGCTAAAAATCTTAGCTTAGCTGTCATTTTCCCCCAGAAACAATGATCAACTCCTTTCAGACATGTCCTAACCCTCACTGTTCCTCCCCTCAACTAGAGGGCCGGTAGGACAACCTCTTGTCTCATCTCCACTCCTGTACTTCCTTTCTTAACACACATCTGTCACTTCCATGTTTAAGGACGACGGGCTCAATGCTGTCTTCAGAGTGAAGTCCTAACTCTAACCGAAATTTAACCGAAATATTAAAACACACTCATACAAGGCCAACTCTCCAGGAACATCTTTAAATAAGTTACACATACATTACCAACTTCCAAACACAGCTGAACATGTACTTTACCCAACTTTTTACACGTGGTCCTCTCTCCCACTAATGCTCCTCACCTCTACAAATGGTACCCAGACTTTTTTGACAAAGGCTCTTTATAAAAAAAAAAAAAACCCTTTTTTGACAAAGGCTCTGCGTGGCAGATGCCCACAGTACTCTACAAATATCTGCTGCCCCACTTGCCAATCTGCATTGTCAGTTACCTGCTTACCAGTTTCTCCTCCCCCACCCCACTCCTCCACACCCAGTATATTCCTCAAGATCCCAAGAGGCAGTGATTACCCATGCAAATAGAGTAAGTTTTAAGCACTCAGGCAAGTTTTTTTATTCTGCTCAAATAAACTAC
Source organism: Macaca thibetana thibetana (assembly GCF_024542745.1). Lineage (NCBI taxonomy): Eukaryota > Metazoa > Chordata > Mammalia > Primates > Cercopithecidae > Macaca > Macaca thibetana. Next base: position 166,318 of record NC_065595.1, read on the forward strand.
TTAAAATAATTATTTCTCATTCTGCATCTGCACAATATTTAAAAGGGCAGTTAAAATTTTTAACATTCCAAAGCCAACTGTGATAGAAATTTTGTAAACGGAATCTATTTCAACGCAACCAGCAACGGCTGATGAAAAGTATGTAAAGTCAACATCTGCATATCAATTATTGATATTCGCATCGAAAGCTCAACGGTGAAGAAACAGGGCCCCGTTATCAGCTGTTCTTCAAACCTTTCTAGGGGAAAAAACCTGGGCAGATTTAGGTGTCACTGTCAGCTCCTGCCCTACATTTGCCGTCACTCAAGGCTCCTCCAGGGAGAAGCTTCCAGGAGAACCCGGTCTCGGGGCTGCGGCGGGCGGGCCGGCGGCGGGGCGTTGCTGGGGTCCTCACAGGGGTCGCCACAGCTCCTTGCCCCCTCTCTTCTCCATCCCCGTTCCCTCTCCCTCTACTCCTCGCTCCCTTCACCAGTCCCCCCTCTCTCCCTCGGTCCCCGTCCCCATCTTCCCCCTATTCCTCCTCTCCCCTTTGGTCCCCGTCCACTTCTCCGCCCTCCCGGGGCGGCCCCCGCTCCCACGTGACCGGCGGCGGGCGGGGCGGGCCGCGGGCGCGTCGGGGGTCGACGGGCGCCGTTCGGGCCGCGAACCCGCGCCGTGAGAACGTCCCGGGATTCCCGAGACGGCCACGGGCGGCGCCAGGGCAGACGGCTGGCGTGGGTGTGGGCTGGGTACCGACGGGGGCGGGGCTCGGAGGGGGCCAGACTGGGGCGGGGGCCAGGACCGGGGCAGGGGGCGTCGCCGCGCGGGCCCGCGCTGGGCCGGGCCGTACCTACCACTCGGCCCCCGAGGAGCACCGCGTCTCTGCTGCTGCCTCTCGCAGAGCTGCCGCGTCTTCCGCCGAGCGCAGCCGCGTCCCGTGGGGCCGCCTGCACCCGCCCGCGCCTCCGCCCCGCGCGGCGGGACCCCCGCCTCAGCGCGCGCCCACCCCCGGCGCGACTCGTCCCCTCCTCCCGCGCAGCCAGAAAGAGAAAATGGCGCTCGATTGGCCTCAGGAAGTGACGTTGGCCCTCATTTGCATGTAGGCGCAGCTAGCCAATGGGAGCAGAGTGTGCTTGGGGGCCCCTGGCATTTCCCACAGGGCCCCCGGGGCCCCTGGCCAAAGCTGGACTGGAGGCTCTGGGGTGGCAGTGGGGGGCCCCTGTAGGGCCCCCTGACTCCCTTCTGGCCCAGGGAACTGCCCTGCCAGCTCCTTTCCACATCTGTGCAAACTCTCGTGAGAGTTTGAGTGGGTAATGACGTCACTAAAGGGGTGGGGAGAGTGTGTCATCAACCATGTGACTAATCACGTGGACTCACCACAGCTTTGACTTCATTTGCATGGAATGGGGTGGAGCTAGTGCCAGCTCCAGGAGTGGTGACCCCGCCCACATCTCAGAGCCAATGGGAGCCCAGCTGTGATAATGCTGCCTTGCCATTGGAAGATAGAACTTTGGCTCCCAGAACTGGGACAAGTGTGCCATGATTGACATATCCTGGTGAACCGACTGGCTGGGGTCTCCTGACTTCATCATTCCTGTGGGAAAGTGATCACACCTTTTCTTGAGAATTCTGATTTTTAGATCTACTACAAGTTGTGTGGGGAGAGGGTTAATTGCATACATTTGTATAAACTCTTAACCTAAAAGTTCACTTTTGCAGAGGTTTTTATCAATTGGGTAGCAATAATAATTTATTCCTCAAAATGAGTGGAACATGGAGTAGGGCTTTCAAAATGGCTCTAGGTCTTCGTTCTGTGGAGTCCCCAGGCCTCTGGCGGACGCCCTCGTGCCCCAGAGCACGTGGGAGTAACCACGAGGGCAGCGCAGGCACCTCCCCCAGTGCCCCCAACCTTAACCCTAATTCTGACCCTGCACCTGAACCTCACCCTAGCACTAACCCTGACTCTGACCCAAACTCTCCCCCAGTGTTCCTTCCCCTGACCCTAACTCAGCCGCACCCTCCGTGGCTGTTCCAGGCCTTTCCTTCTTGGCGAAGCCCCCTGCAGGACACGTGCCCATTTCAGCACAAGGCCATGTCTCCTTCCAGAGTGCTGAGCCCCTGCAACCCGCCACCGGCCTCCAGCCCTGAGGCCCACTCCAGCCGCCGCGGGGCAAAGGCTGTGCCCAGGCTGGGCCTTCCGCCCACAGACCTCTCCAGAGCCTCCTTGTCACCATCCACTTGCCCATAATTTCAGCTTTTCCCTCTCAATGGGAGCCCTCTGCTCAGTTTAGCCCAGTGACTAAAAACATAATAGGCACTAAATAAATGTCCATATTCGTTTTAAAATTGTGTTAAATGGTGGGCCGATATGACCTGACCACAATTTGCTTTTTTCCTACGGGAATACAAGTCATAGTTGAAGAAGAGTTTGCCCTTTATGTTTGCTTACGAGTTAAAATTTTATTTTGAGTTACAGTGGTAAATGGATGTGATGTCCCTATATATCCTCCTTGCAAAATTATGGGTGGGATGAAAAGTGTAGTTAAAGTCTGCAGTCTCCTGTTGATCCTCTAGTGACCTCTCATTCTATCACATTTCTCAAAACAGCAGTCCCTGTGTCTGTCTCCTCAGCCCCCTGCATGCCTCTCACCCCCACCCTCACCACTCTGCCGAAACGCCTTGGTCACCAGTGCCCTCCTAACTGTTGAGTCCAAAACAGATTTTAGGCCTCGTCTTTCTCGATCTATCTTCCACTTGTTACTACAGACCAATCCCCCTTTCCTACAGACCTTCCCCACAAACCCACCCCCTACTCCACTACTCCCCAAACGGGCTCTTTAATCTCCAAACTTACGAACTGTTTCCTCATCTTCGCCTGCGTCTCTTCCTGGCCCATCCTTGAACGCGGTGTTCTCTGGGATCCTGCTGGCTTTTTCCTACATGGTGCAGCACATATGCGCCACCTGCTTCCTGTGTGCCAGGCACCGTGCTGGGTATTGGAACTCCCACGCCTCTCATTTTTTTCTGCATTTTCTCCCTTGTTAATTTCGACCACAGATTCAAACCTTGTTATTTCCATTCCAAACCAGTATCTCCACCTCTTCCTACGTTTCAGTTGTATTTTTCTGGCTGCCAAAGGGGGCAGCTCCACTTCAGAGTCCCACAGGCAACTCAGATTCAAAACGTTCAAATCTGAGCCCATCGTTCTCTCCTCAACAGCCACTCCTACAGCAAGCAGCGTGTTCCCTGTCTCCAGTTTTCCAACTTTATATCCCAAATATTCGTCAGATCTGTTCCCTCATCTGCAGCCTCACTACCACTGCAGGCATTCAGGTCATCTCCTGCCTGTAACACCTGCACAGGCTCCCACCACCTTACCTCCAGCTTGGTACCTCAGGTACTTTCCCCAGTCAGCCCTTTTAAAGAGTGAATCTGACTGTCCTTCCCTTCTTGCCGCAATCACTCAAAATCCCCCAGGGATCAAGCCCAGCTGGTCAGCATGACACACGAATTCTCCAAAGCTGACCAGTCAGCCCCCAGCCCCATTTTGCTCCTGTAAACACCACATGGTGTTTGTTCATGGGATTCCTGTCCCAACCCCTGAGCTAATTTTCATTCCATTGCCATTCAAGGCTGAACCCTACCGGCCTCTCTCCCAGAAAGATCTCTCTGAACACACACATACACACACACATACACATCAAAATGTGGGAGGTAGTTCTTGACATTCCCAAAACATTCTGTGTCTCCTGCTGCCCTCGCCACCTTGTTTACTGTTATCTGCTCACTGCTTGTCTCTCTACGGGGCGCCAATAGGGACCATGTCTCATTTATCATTGTATCCCTTGTGCCTACATTACTTTAATAAATACAATATCAACATTTTCATAAATAAAATAAATTTGATAAATATAAATATAATAAAATTTAAATGTCGAATGATTTTTTTCCCCTTGCATTTTGCTATGAAAATGTTGAATGTACTGAAAAGTTGAAATAATTGTTCAGGGAACACCATCACCTAGCTTTTCCAGTTAACATTTGCTTACTTGTGTTATCACATATGTATTCAAATATTTACCTGTTACTCATTTTTTTTTAAGCAAACATCAGTACACCATCCCTAAACACTTCAGCGTGGATATCTGATGAATACAGTTTAAAACCGCCATCCACAGCGTTCAGATAAAAAAGACTGTCCCTCGCACCACAGAAGGAATGAGCAATATGACCTGGGGACTTGTCAAGATCATTTTCATAGACTCAGGAAAGTGCATGACACTGAAGTCATCAAACCAAAGACACAAGTTGGACCTCAGGACTTATCTACCAGGCAAGTCACAGCTCATGCAGGTTTATTCTGCACACCTACTTCTGAATAACAAGAAGACCACAGACTTGGTGGCAGTAGAAGAGTAGATTCCTCGACTCCGGTTGCTCCGTTAGGTTTGAAAATGAAGATGGCCCATGTGGAAGCTTCCCACGCTCTCAGCTAGGTCCCCCTACAACCAGCATTGGCATTTGTAAGACAGTTGTTCACAACAAAGGGAGCCCCAGAGTTGACTGTGGCAGCCACAGGCACCTTTGTGTGAATTAGAAAAGCAGGGCCTCTGGGTGTGTTGCTGTCCTCCGGGACCTGGCTCGTCAAGATGAAGGTGCCTTGGTATGTTTTCCAGTATCACTTCCTCTGCTTCTGTGCAGACCCAGCCCCACAGCAGGGCACAGACCTATGTGAACAGAGTGAGCTGGATTTCAGCTCCCACTTCCCGCTCCGCTCGCTCCGTGTAAAGCACAAGCATGTACAACTATAGTCAGCAGCCCGACTGGTCCACGCACAGAGACGACTGTGCCCGTGCACGTGTACAATCAAAGAAACTGCAGCGTTCATCTAAAACCAGTGAGCCACAGAAGAGGAGAGCTTTGGGAACAACTTACACGTACTCTTTCTCTACTTTGTTTTTTGAGGTTTCTTTTTTCTCTTAGAGACAGGGTCATACTCTTAGAGGCAGGCTGCAGTGACAGGATCATAGCTCATTGCAGCCTCGGCCTCCTGGGCTCAAGGGATCTCCCCACCTCTGCCTCTCAAGTAGCTGGGACTACAGGTGTGCACCACCATGACTGGCTAAGTTCTTCGGTTTTGTTAGAGAAAGGATCTCACTATGTTACCCAGACTGGGCTCATACTCCTGGATTCAAGAATCCTCCCGTCTCAGCTTCACAAAGTGCTGGACTGAGAGGCATAAACCACCACACCAGGTTATTTCTCCCCTGTATCCCACATACGCTCTGTGTAGGTCCACCAGGTGCCAAGAATACAGTGCTGGGCAGACTCCATCCCTGCTCTCCTGGAGCTTAAGCTAATGGAGGAGAAAGGCATCCGCGAAATAACTACACAATGAAAATGTACTTATAAACTTTGGTCAATGCTCCTGAGAAAGGAAATCTCCATATATGCCTGTGACCCAGAAACCTGATGTAGACCCGCAGTCTCGGAGAAGCAGGGTCTGGGATCAGGGGATACGTAAAGCTGTGAGAGGCGGAGAAGAAGAGAGGTCTGCGAGAGGCCCCAAAGAAGGCCTGCGCCTGCGGGAGCCTGGCACAGCCAGACCAGAGCAGCCAAAGTGCAGGCCACAGGAAGAAGAGGATCACAGGGGAGGCCAGGGCCAGGCTAGGAAGCCATTTGGGTTGTATTAAGACCAAGGAGAAGCCAAGGAAGTGGTTTCAGTGGCTGGGTTGATAGGATCAGATTTGCATTTGAAATGTACAGCAGGGCTGTCCTGTGGAGAAAGGAATGTTGATTGAGGAAAGGAAGATGCAGCTTAAGAGGAGGTTGTTGGAGCAGTCCTGGTGAAAGATGATGACAGTTGGGAACTGACATGAGGGTGGCAGCAGTGAAGATGAAAAGCAGTGGCCAGCCTTGAGAGAAAATTTGGAGGGGAGAGAATCTGCAGTTGTTGGCATGGAGAGCTGGAGGCAGCCCTAGAGGGGGCACTTGTTTTTGTGGAGCTTACTGGCTTTGGAAATATGCTTGGCTTTCTCTGGTTGGTCCTGAGTTAGAAGTGGAAACAATAAAAGCATGGAAAACTGGCAGTCACTGACTTAGTCCTGGCCATTTTGGGCTGATTGCTGCAGAGGCACAGGTCACAGATCATCTTGTACAGTCAGACCATTTTTCGTTGGCACATTCAGTTTGGTCTCCCTTCCCCTTGTGGTCATTCTCTCACTGGAGAGTTTGGACAGCTCAGGGGAGGCTTGAGATCCAGATCTTCACAGCTTGGAGGATGTCTGGTTGCCTCCATAGGCAATCATTTCATGAGAAATCTTTTCTTTGTGTTGTAGCATCATGGAGATCATCTGATGACAGAGCAGCCGCACAGAAGCACTGCAGACTCTGCAGAGGATGCAACCAACAGCATCATGACCACTAAGACAAAACATGACTAATAGTTCTCATAAGATGCTTCTGAACTGGGAACACCAGTTTCCCATCCCAGAACAAGAGAACAAATCCCATAGGCCATAGGGGATCCCATAGGATCAGCCTTAAAGAGACAAATAGTTTTTCCCTTATGGCATTGTATAGTCTCTTTCACTTTGCCCGTTTCATTCATCCAAGTACAGCGAAGAGTATTAGCAGCACAGATGCCATGACTCGCCAACAAGAAATCTAGAGCAATAGGCTTGTTCGTCACCATGTACACCAGTGAGCTGAGACTGGCCTGTGTTCCATCCAGGGCACAGGAGGTGGTGTTCACACTTCTCACTTCTGCCAGAGTGAGTAGTAATTTTCTCAAAGTCTCCTCTACTTGTATGATTCCCACCTCTGGGAACACTGCTCTGCTTGTTCGTATAAACAATGAGTCAGTAATTTCTCCAGGAATAGTGCCTGAATGATCAGCCGGATTTCCAGCCTTGGTGATTTCTAAAATTAGAGTCTGTATGTACAGACAAGTCTCAGAATTCTATTCCTAAAGTGCATGAGAGGCTGGGGCAAGGTGGCTCATGCCTGTAATCCCAGCACTTTTGGAGGCCAAGGTGGGCAGATCACCTGAGGTCAGGAGTTCAAGACTAGCCCCATCTCTACTAAAAATAAAATTTTTTTTTAAAAAATTAAAATTAAAATACAAAAATTAGCTGGGTGTGGTGGCGGCGGATGCCTGTAATCCCAGCTATTGAGGAGGCTGAGGCTGAAGAATCACTTGAAGCTGGGAGGCAGAGGTTGCAATTAGCCAAGATTGTGCCACTGCACTCCAGCCTAGAAGACAGAGCAAGACTCTGTCTCAAAAAATAAATAAATAAATAAAAATAAAAAATAAAGTTCGCCAGGTGTGGTGGCTCACGCCTGTAATCCCAGCACTTTGGGAGGCCAAGGTGGGCAGTTCACGAGGTCTGGAGATCGAGACCATCCTGGCTCGAACATGGTGAAACTCCGTCTCTACTAAAAATACAAAAAAATTAGCCGGGCATGGTGGCGGGCACCTGTAGTCCCAGCTACTCAGGAGGCTGAGGCAGGAGAATGGCATGAACCCGGGAGGTGGAGCTTGCAGTGAGCCAAGATAGCGCCACTGCACTCCAGCCTGGGTGACAGAGTGAGACTCCATCTCAAAAAATAAATAAATAAAATAAAATAAAGTTCATGAAAGCAATCAGCTCTGGACCCAAAGAAAGTAGCATCCAATAGGGGTATATGGAGATCAAGGAAAAAAGGGATTTGTCTATGACACTAGCTTGGAACCAAGGTTTTACATTAGCTGGGTTATGCTAATTGGGTCTCTATTGGTATCTTTAAGGTGGCAAATACTGGTCTATCACTCTATGAAGGTTGTTGAATGCAAATTTAGTTTTAGGTTTTATTGTTCATGTAGATGCAAGTGGAAACACTATCAGCTGTGATCTGCTATGTCTCATTTAATAAAACTAGAATTGCCTAGAGGTTTTCATCATTGGAATGTGGTGATTGATGGCATGTCCTGTAGTCAGTAAGATTGAGGGCACTGACTACTGTCTGGGATAATCTGAGAATGGTGTTAGACTATTTTCTGATCTAACTATTATCATAAAAAGGGAAGAAAAGAGAAAAAGGGGGTCATTATGAGTGGACAGCAACAAGAGGCCTATAGAGAATTAGAAGAATGATCATAGGCAAAAGATGAAAACTAAAACAAGAATCAGAGTCTTGATCCACTGTCTTGAGTAGAAACCTTCCACTGTTTGAGCTTGTTCTAACAGTGGTCTTGAGTCAGTCAGCTTCCTACTTCCTAAGATGGGCTGCTTCTGGGGAATCTCTAAAGCTTGAGGTCTGCTCTTGGAATAGGCTTCCAATTGTGTGGGATTCTGGATTGCTTCTTTAGCAAGTTGTGAAATGTTTGGAGTTTCACTGCTGTGGTTGTTGTAAACGTACATGGTAAGTCCCTTCCAACAAAATTTAAGAGCAATTTTCTCAGACATCTCTTCTAACAGACAAAATCTCCAGGTTGAAGATCATGAGGAAGCTATTTAGGAAGATGCTGTAAGAAGGGGGCTGTTGAATATTCAACATCGCCAGTATTTTGCTCGTCTGGGTGCAGCAGGGCCAGGGCTAGTATCAGAGGTGAAATCCTAAATGCATTACAAACTGTCTTAGTCCATTCAGGCTGCTATAACAAAATATCAGACTGAGTGGCTTATAAACAACAGAAATTTATTCCTCACAGTTCAGGAGGCTGGGAAGTCCAAGATCAAGGCAGTGATCAGATTCAGTGTCTGGTGAAGTCCTAGTTCATCATAGAAGGCCATCTTCTCACTGTACCTCACATGGTGGAAGAAGTGATGGGTCTCCTCTGGGTCTCTGTTTACAAGGGCACTAACCCCATCTATGAGGGCTTCACCCTCATAACTTACTCACCTCCCAAAGACCCCACTCTTAATAAATCACATTGGGGGTTAGGATTTCAACATATGAGTTTTGGTGAGACGTTCAGTCTATAGCACCAGTTCAGAGGGTAACTGATGTTCCCTCCTGAAGAAGGGATATGGCCAGAAGGGGAGTGGGACTACCTTTGGCCAAAGGAGCTCCAGGGGTTCTGAAAATTTTCCTACCTTTAATTAAGGATGCCGTTGGCTCTCTCAATCTATTCAGAATATGTGGGTAGTGAAGGCAGTGTGGTTTGGGGGTAGGAGGTAACACTTTATAGGATCCTCTTACAATGGCTCCATAGAGTGTGTACCTCGGTCACTTGATGTGAAAGCGGAGATGCTCCAAGGTTGGAAACATGGAAGCAAGCAGCTTTTTAGGAACTGTAAGGGCTGTGGCTTTTTGTTAAGGAAATATTTTAACCCACCCTGAAAATAGACATGCAATAACTAAAACATCCTCAACTCTCAACGGAGGGCAGAAGCAGGTAAAATCCATCTGTATTAACCTGTTTTCGCACTGCCGATAAAGACACACCCGAGACTGGGCAATTTAAAAAAGAAAGAGGTTCAGCTGGACTCACAGTTCCACGTGACCGGGGAGGCCTCACAATCATGGCAGAAGGTAAAAGGCACGTCTCATATGGTGGCAGCAAAAGAGAGTAGAGCCAAGTGAAATGGTTTTCCCCTTATCAAATCATCAGATCTCGTGAGACTTATTCACTACCATGAGAACAGCATGGGGGAAACCGCCCCCATGATTCAATTCTCTCTCACTGGGTCCCTCCTACAACATGTGGGAATTATGGAAGTACAATTCAAGATGAGATTTGGGTGGGGATACAGAGCCAAACCATATCACCATCTGAAGATGCTCATGGGGCTATTGAGATCTTAATCCCTGGCCATGTTCCATCTTTATGGATTTTTCCACAATTATATGGTCGACAGGTCGTAATACATGCCTAAAATAATCTCAACTATCTTTTTAAAGTTCCCCCACCAATATCGATTTAAGAGAGTCACCAATTTGTCTGTACCATGAACTGTAGTTTCATTGAGAAATTTAGCCAATATTCATCTGAAATCATCTAGTACCACCAACAGGAAGTGCCAGAGATTATCTGAGTAACGGTACAACCAGGCTTCTTCCACAACAGTGGATATCTTATAACGGCCTCTTTGAATCCCTCCAGGGGTTTATTCTTTAGGGGTTTAGATTAGGATCACAGCCTTTGTTAAAACGGTTTGGCATGAGGACCAAGTATTTCCTTTAGTTTCCATGGTGTCTCTTCTTGCCTAGGCCTCAACCTTATTAATAGAAGGGAAAGGCTTCACCTCTTTAGGAAGTAGGAGTCCAGCTAAAAGCTTCTGAACTTGTCGTCCATTTTGGATGGGGGTCCCAGTAGAAGTGAGAAACCTCCTGTTTCCAAAGCTTCCCATAGTTGTGTGCTGCTCCCAAAGCCCACCTCCTGTCCCTGCGTGCAGCCCCTCTGGACTCTCACTGTCTGACGATCTCTAGTAAGCACAGTGAGCTTGGCCATCAGGGTTGATTTTACCTCGGGAGAGGACGATATCCTTAACAAAGAAGAGAGAGTGGTGATAGCACATCCTACCTGACCACTTCCAGCTTCACTTTTGAGCTATAATCCATCCACAAATAGTATTAGGTCAGGGTTCTCCATCAAGGTCTCCAGTGAACCTAAAAAGTTACAGAAGGCTCCCTGGCTGAGGTAGCACTCCCTTCAGGCTCCCTTTCCTTGGCAGAGGCATGAGAGCAGCAGGATTCAGGGCATTGCAGTGTGAACAGTAAGGGGAGAGGAACAGAACCTCCTAAAAGGCTAATTGGCTGGCTGGGAAGTATGCATTTTCAGACAGCAGCAATGTCTGCATGGAAGCAGGAACAAGGAGGTCAAATGGGGAGACGAGAACTGTGATATGGTTTAGCTCTGTGTCCCCACCCAAATCTCATCTCAAATTGTAATCCTCATGTGTCACGGGAGGAACCTGGTGGGAGGTGATTGGATCACGGGGTGGTTTCCCATGTTGTTCTTGTGATAGTGAGGGAATTCTCACAAGATCTGATGGTTTAAAAGGAGCAGTTTCCACTGAGTTCTCTCTCTCCTGCCACCATATTAGAGGTTCCTTGCTTCTCCTTCACCTTCTGCCATGATTGTAAGCTTCCTGAGACCTCCCCAGCCATGTGGAACTGTGAGTCAATTAAACTCATTATAAATCACCAGTCACAGGTAGTATCTTTATAGCAGTGTGAAAATGGACTAATACAAACCGGTTCATCAGAAGCCTCAAAAAGTTTTCAGTGTCAGCTATTGTCCTAAGACAAGGAGAATAAGCCTCTGCACCCAGATCAAGGGTAAAGCGATAGTAAGTCCAGGGTCTTTGATGGTTCCCAGGAAGTTGAGTAAAAACCCCAAGCACTTGCACAGATTGCTCCTGCAAAACCGACCATGGGAATCTTTGCAGTTAGGGATGCCAAGGGAAGGGGCCATTGAAGAGCCTTCTTCAGGTCCCAGAGGCCTGTGCATGTTTATGCTCCCAAAGCAAAGGATCTCTTACTAAGTCCTTAGTCAATTCACAAAAAAAGTGTAGTAATTTTAGAAAAATTTGGCACTTATTGCAGTATCCAATTAAACCTAGAAATCCTCTCAATTGTCATTCTGTGAGAGATCTGGAATAAACTTGGGTAGTCTCCTTAGATAAGGCATGTCCTGAATAATAAACTATGTTTTGGCAAAAAGGTAACGTGTCTTCTGAAACATTATGTCCCTTTTCTACCAAGGCTGAGAGAAAGCCAATAGAATCTTTTTTGCAGGCTTCTTTGTTCTCTGAGAAATGTAGGAAATTATCTATATATAGTATCAGAACCAAATCCATGGAAATTTAGATCTTTTATATTTTGATTTTTTCTTTTTTCTTTTTCTTTCTTTCTTTCTTTTTTTTTTTTTTTTTTTTTGAGACAGGGTCTCACTCTGTCACCCTGAGTATTTCAGGCTGGAATGCAGTGATGCAGTCATAGCTCACTGCAGCCTCAACCTCCTGGACTCAAGTGATCCTCCCACCTGAGCCTCCCAAAGTGCTGGAATTACAAGCATGAGTCACTGCACATGGCCATCTTTTAAGTCTTGATTGAAGACCTGCAAAAAATAGGAGGGAGCTTCATTGAGACTCTAAGGCATAACTGCCCAGGTATACTCTTGTCCTACCTAGGTGAGGACGAAGGGTGCTGAATGTCTCTATGCGGGGGCACACTGAAAAAGACAAAGAATCTCTATCATGACGGCAAGTGGCTTCAGGAGGAGTTGACAGCAGGAAGGGGTTTGGGTTAGGAGCCACTGGGAAGCAAGAGATGACAATTTTCTTGATGGCCTTCAGACCTTGAAAAATCGACATCCTCATCCATTTGGTTTCTTTACTGGCAGAACAACAGCATCAAGAGCTAGTGAAGTGCATGAGAAGGCCTTTGGATCCAAGGCCTTCAAAGATTGGGGTCAGCCCTTTGTTTCTGGCTTCAAGGAATATGGGGGAAGTTTAGGTTACAGTGTGGTAGAAGAGTTGTTGGGAAAAGGTAGGGCATCTGGACACAGGGGAGAGGAGGAAGGAGTTGATGGAGGTGTGGAAGGAGAGAAACAGGAGAGGACAAGGGGGAGGAGGAGGGCTAGACACAGGGGGACACGGAGGGCAGGCGGGTGAGGGGCTGTTTGTCAAGTCAGTCATTAGCATTGGCCAGACAATCTCTTAGCTAAATACTTTTTTATTCACAAACTCATTTGGAGGCCTCTGCATTTAGGCCTGGGGAATCTTATTCATTCTCTTCTATAAAGAATCTCTGAAATGAACAATGTTTTTCGAGCCAAATGTTCCCAGAGTTGCCACTGAACACCCAAGTCACCCTTGGTGAAGTTTTGCCATTTAGAAAGATCAGCATGAGAATTGGGACCATGAGAAGCATAAGTCTTTCCTGGAAGAGTAGAGGATTCAACCGTGGATGCCCTGCAAGCTGGTGACGGGCGGCAGGCGTGTCATGCCAGTGCACAGTGTGTCTGAGGTCCCCAGCCTGTGGGCCGGCTTCCTCCAAAAACAGACCCAGGACCCGGCACCAGACCCCCACCCCCAAGCAGAAAACCAGAGAGAATGTTCTAAAAGCCAAGTTCTCAGGACAAAACCCCTGGACAGCAGAATCTCACCCAGTTTCCCTGGTGATCCACAGCCAAGTTTGTGGATGTGAACAAGGGTCCAGTAAGAGCTGCAGACTCTCCTGTCTGTGAGGCTGACCCTTGTGCCCCTCATGCTTCTCCTTACTATGACGAACACCACATTTAGAAAGCACAGCACTGTGCTCAAGATGCAAAGGAAACCATGGACAAAGAACTAAGGGCAGTTGGGAAAATGATGCATGAACTGTAGGGAATACTAATAAATAGATATAAATAGATAATAAATATATATAAATAAATATTAATAAATATATAGTTGTGTGTCAAGCACAAACAAGCAAATAAAAGTTCTGAAGCCAAAAAGTACAATCACGAAAATGAAAAATTCAACAGAGAGGCACAACAGCAGATTTGATTAAGCAGATGAAAGGATCAGCAAACTTCAATATAGGGCAATTGAAATTATCCAGTCAGAGGAGCAGAAAGAAAACAGAATAAAGAAAAATGAGGCCAGGTGCAGTGGCTCATGCCTTTAATTCCAGCACTTTAGGAGGTCAAGGTCAGATGATCATTTGAGGCCTGGAGTTTGAGACTAGCCAGAGCAACAGAGTGAGGCCCTATCTCTACAAAAAATTAAAAAGTAAATTAGCTGGGCATGGTGGCATGCAGCTATAGTCCTACATATTCAGGAAGCTGAGGTAGGTGGATCACTTGAGCCCAGGAGTTTGAGGTTACAGTGAGCTATGATTGTGCCACTGCACTCCAGCATGGACAACAGAGCAATATCCTGTCTCTACAAAGGAAATAAAAAAATGGGGGCCAGGTATGGTGGCTCACGCCTGTAATCCCAGCACTTTGGGAGGCTGAGGTAGACGAGGTCAGGAGATCAAGACCATCCTGGCTAACACGGTGAAACTCCGTCTCTACTAAAAATACCAAAAATTAGCTGGGCATGGTGGCAGGCACCTGTAGTCCTAGCCCTAGCTACTTGGGAGGCTGAGGCAGGAGAATGCTGTGAACCCAGGAGGTGGAGCTTGCAGTGAGCTGAGATCATGCCACTGCACTCCACCCTGGGCAACAAAGCAAGACTCCATCTCAATAAAAAAAAAGGAAAGAGAAAATAATGGCCAAAAAACTTCTCAAATTTGATGAAAGACATGAATCTACATATCCAAGAAGCTCAATGAACTCCAAACAGGATAAACTCAAAGAGATTCACAATGAGACACATTACAATCAAAATACCAAAAGCCAAAGATAACGAGAAAATCTTGAATGCAGCCAGAGAAAAGCAACTTGTAACATACAAGTGATCTTTAATAAGATTAACAGCCAATTTATCACCAGAAACTATGGAGGCCAGAAGCAGTGGGATGATATGTTTTACATTACTGAAAGAAAAAAAACCGTCAAGTAGCAATTTTATATCTGGCAAACTATTCTTCAAAAATGAAGTAGAACTTAAGATATTCCCAGACAAACAGAAGCTAACAATTTATCACTAGTAGACCTTAGCTACAAAAAATGCTACAGCAAACACAAGGTCAAACAAAAGAAATCTAGATGGCAACTCAATGTTATGCAAACAAATAAAGATCTCTAGTAAAAGTAAATATGTAAGTAAATATAAAAGCTAGTATTATTGTATTGTTGGATTGTAACTCCAATTTTTGTTTCCTATGTGACTCAAAAGACAAATGCATAAAACAATAATTATAAATCCATCTATGCTAATGGTCACACACATATAAATATGTAATTAATGGCAGCAACAATGTAAAGTAGGGGATGAATCTGGATAGGAGTAGAATTAATGTATGCTGTTGAAGCTATGTTTGTATCAATTTAAACTATATTGGTAAAAATTTAGGATTTAACTCTAATCCTAATAATAACCACAAAGAAAATAACTATATGGAAAAGGAAAAAGGGGGAAATCAAAATTGTTCAAGCACAAAAGGAGGCAATATTGGAGGAATTAAGGAATACAATTAAGGAAATATAGAAAACAAATAGCAAAATGGCAGAAGTAAATTCTTCATTATCAGTAATCACGTTAAATGTAAATGGATTAAATTCACCAATTAAAGGGCAGAGGCCAGCAATATAAATTTTAAAACATGATCCAAGTATATGCTGCCCACAAGAGACTCACTTTACACCCAAGACAAAAGTTAAAAGTGAAATGATGGAAAAAATTCCACATAAAGAGCAACCAAAAGAGCTGAAATGGCTATATAAATATCATAGCAAACAGATTTAAGTAAAAAATAGTTATGAGAAAAAATAGGATGTTATACATTGATAAAAGGGCCAAGTCATCAATAAAATATAACAATTATAAATATAAGCATATATGCATCAAACAATGGAGCTCCAAAATATATGAAGCAGACATTGACAGAATTGAAGGGAGAAACAGTTCTACAATAATAATTAGAAATTTCAATACCCCATTTTCAATAATGAGTGGAATATCTAGACTGACAATCAATAAAAAATAGATTTTAAACACTATAGACGAATTAGACCTAACAGACACATAGAGAATACTCCATCCCACAACAGAACATAAATTATTCTCAAGTACAGACTGACCATTAAGTTTTGAATAAATAATAAATATCTGTTCTTTAGATCAGTTGGCTACTGGTAAAAAATATATATAATGATTCATTTGGGCCTTTGAATCTACATGCTGCCTTTATTTCTAATATTTCTAATGTGCTTTGCACTCAGAATTCAGTATAGTGTCAAGCAGAAACAAGCACTTCCTTGTGTCTACAGTTTCTGCATGTGATTGAAGTCCATGTAGAATGATTGTCAATAAGGAAAAAAACTGTATTTAAACTAAAATTATGCTGTTGCTTTCCCACTTGCTAATTTTTTGATGGAAGGAAATACTGCTCATATGAGAGGTTGGAAAAGTGAGACTTTGATCAGTCCACTGTCTCTACCAATGCTGGCAAGTTTATTATAGAAATTAAATATGGTAATAGAAAAGAAGGTACATTACTTTTACATTGCTCATAAAATTTTTCTACTCTAAAGAGCAAATTCAAATTTTGATATGATTGTCTTTATGCTGAGGCTACATTACTATAAATTAGGTCAGAGTAGGGAAGCAGATTAGAAGATTTAAAATGGGCCAGGTGTGGTGGCTCAACCCTGTAATCCCAGCACTTTGGGAGGCCGAGACGGGCGGATCACGAGGTCAGGAGATCAAGACCATCCTGGCTAACACGGTGAAACCCCATCTCTACTAAAAAATACAAAAAACTAGCTGGGTGAGGTGGCGGGCGCCTGTAGTCCCAGCTACTCGGGAGGCTGAGGCAGGAGAATGGCGTGAACCCGGGAGGCGGAGCTTGCAGTGAGCTGAGATCCGGCCACTGCACTCCAGCCTGGGCGACAGAGCAAGACTCCGCCTCAAAAAAAAAAAAAGAAGATTTAAAATGGAACAAAATAGAAATTTTCTTTTTCCTTTATTTTCTTTTTATCCCTTTTTATCCCCTCTGCAGTAATCCTTGTTTATTAGCTCCTAATAAATTATGTAATCTTTCAGATAGTTAATATCTGAACATTTCATCCAAATAGTAAAGTGAAACAAAAACCATGCCTTTTATGCTGACTTATTCACCTTTTTCTAATAGAGATTTTGTCACATCTTGTTAAGCATTCAACTCACAATTACTGAGCATCACTGCTCCTTGTTATAGAGAAGGCAGTCAGTGAGAAGGACAGACAAGATAATTCATGCTGACAACAAGCAATAGATGTTTATACTGGATCTTCTAGGAGAAGCAGGATGGGGAGGGGAAAAATATAGGAAAACTTTTCCTAGAGAAGATGAGACCTGACTTGAATCTTGAAAAAGAAATAGGGCTTTAGACCATCAGACTAGAATAAATGCCTTCAAGGCAAAGGGTTAGCATATGTAAAGACAGGTATGCTGCTGTCTACGGCTACACACACACATTCCTTAGAATTGCTGGCAGTTCACTTGCATCTCAAAGAAATGTTATTTTTTCCTTCATTTCATGTGTGCAGAGAAGCTTTAGTTACACATGAAATGAGTTACCTTTCTCCAGAGCTCTTCGTACTCAATCAGGAAGCACTAACTAGGCTTTGCTCTGGAATGCTGGATCAGGGATGCCCACCAGAGAACCACCTGCAGGCTGGGGCAGGAGAAGTGTCAAATTGGGCATGTGCAACAGTAGTCCCTTATGAAGCAGAAGTGGTTTATATGAGTTCTGCAAGGATACTAGTGCTCCCTTCATTAATATGTGAATTAGTCTGTTCTCACATTGCTATAAAGAACTACCTGAAACTGGGTAGTTTATAAAGAAAAAAGTTTAATTGACTCACAGTTCCCCAGGCTGTACAGGAGGCATGGCTGGGGTGGGGGCCTCAGGAAACTTACAATCATGGCAGAAGGCAAAGGGGAAGCAAGCACGTCTTCACATGACAACAGGAGGAAGAGCAAAGAGGGAAACCCTACGCATTTTTTTTGTTGTTGTTGTTGAGACAGAGTCTCGCTTTGTCGCCCAGACTGGAGTGCAGTGGCCAGATCTCGGCTCACTGCAAGCTCCGCCTCCCAGGTTCACGCCATTCTCCTGCCTCAGCCTCCCAAGTAGCTGGGACTACAGGCGTCCGCCACCGCGCCCGGCTAGTTTTTGTATTTTTTTTTTTTTTAGTAGAGACGGGGTTTCACCGTGTTAGCCAGGATGGTCTTGATCTCCTGACCTTGTGATCCGCCCGTCTCGGCCTCCCAAAGTGCTGGGATTACAGGCTTGAGCCACCGCGCCCGGCCAACCCTACGCATTTTTAAACAACCAGCTTTCATGAGAACTCACTCACTATCATGAGAATGGCAAGGGGGAAATCTGCCCTCATGATCCAGTCACCGCCCACCAGGTCCCTCCCCTAACACTGGGGATTACAATGTAACATGAAATGTGGGTGGGGACACACAGCCAAACCATATCAGTATGTTTCTCCATGCTTTCATAAAGATGGTGCTCAATACTCTCTTAGGAGAACCTAGTGAGAAGATGCTTGAGCAGGACTCACTTGATAAATCGACATCATGTATATCTCCTTAAGCCTTTAAATTATTTCCTCTACATTAAATCAAGTTATGGATCTCAACTTCATTTAATGTTGGCCACAAACTACTCCAGCTATATTTTTCTAAAAGAATTCTAATTTGCATGTTTGTAGTCTGTTCTAGAGAGTGAGCGAGGGCCTGACCCATTGCTTTTCCTAAGCAATGGGTGGATGGGAACCCCTACTCCCAGGAGGAGTCCTAGCTCTTTAGGAGCAGTGCTGCCAAGAACAAAGGATGCCAGGCGTATTCATACTTTCTCACATTGCTCTAAAGAAATACCTGAGGCCGGGCACGGTGGCTCAAGCCTGTAATCCCAGCACTTTGGGAGGCTGAGACGGGCGGATCACGAGGTCAGGAGATCGAGACCATCCTGGCTAACACGGTGAAACCCCGTCTCTATTAAGAAATACAAAAAACTAGCCGGGCGAGGTGGAGGGCGCCTGTAGTCCCAGCTACTCGGGAGGCTGAGGCCGGAGAATGGCGTGAACCCGGGAGGCGGAGCTTGCAGTGAGCTGAGATCCGGCCACTGCACTCCAGCCTGGGTGACAGAGCGAGACTCCGTCTCAAAAAAAAAAAAAAAAAAAAATACCTGAGACTGGATAATTTATAAAGAAAATAAGTTTCATTGCCTCACAGTTCTGCAGGCTGTACAGGAAGCATGATACTGACATTTGCTTGGCTTCTGGGGAGGTCTCAGAAAACTTACAATCATGGTGGAAGGTGAAGGGGGAGCAGGAACGTCTTACAGAGCAGGAGCAAGGGAGAGAGTGAGAGGGGAGGTGCTGTACACTTTTAAACAAGATCTCATGAGAACTCACCATGGTGAGTGCTGAGGGGATGGTGCTAAACCATTCATGAGAAATCCACTCCCATGATCCAATCATCTCCCACTAGTCCTCACCTCCAACACTGGGGATTAAAATTCAACATGAGATTTGGACAGAAACACAGATCCAAACCATATCTCCAGGCCCATCAACTAACGAAGCAAACACAGTAATTCCCAGCTACTCACACTAACACATGGAGTCCAGAATATCTGCCAAGAACACCTGTATCAATAAATTCAGCCCAATCTAGCAGTTTTCCTCCTTCTCTAATACCAATAAAATTCATGTTTACACACTTTACTCATGTTTCTACTGATAACTAGGACAAATCATTTTTTTTGTTTTTGTTTTTTGAGACAGGGTCTTGCCCTGTCACCCACATTGGAGTGCAGTGGCATGATCACGGCTCATTGCAGCCTCGACCTCCCGGGCTCAGGCAATCCTCCTGCCTCAGCCTCCTGAGTAGCTGGAACCACAGGTGTGCACCACCACACTCAACTGATTTTTAAATTACATGTGGAGATGGGATCTATGTTCCTCTGGCTTGTCTTTAATTTCTGGGCCCAAGCAACCTTCCCCCTCAGCCTCCCAAAGTGCTAGGATTATAGGCATGAGCCAATGCACCTGGCCAGGAAAAAATGTTGTGTAAGCCTCTTTCCCCCAGTCAGAGTTTGCATTCATCCCCCTTGGTGTGCAGGGATCTGACTGTGGTGATGGGTCTGGAGGCAGCAAGAGGTTTGGGGTTTGCTTTGAGAACGACCTGCTCTTGCAAGCTAATTGTCTCAATGAGAACATGACAAAGTCTTCCACAAGGGCAGGTTGATCCACTCAGGTGGGAAAAGAGCATTGGCTTCTAACAGCAAAAGGAAGATGATGTGGAATTTGAGGTTCCAGTTTCTCATTTGCACCACAATCCACCCAGTGATTCCCATTCCAACTCTTAGAGCCCTGCTCTTTTCCAATCAATGTCCTAACTTTCCAGTAAAATGCCTAGAAAGGCTGTGATATCAATTTGTGTTGTTTTCCAACACCCAGAAGGATAAAATTGGGTCTGGAACACAAAGAAATGGCTTTCCAGCTTGGGGCCTAGCCTGCTTGCCTTTCACTCCGAATCAGAACAGTTTATGAAAGTTCCACCAGGCCGGGCGCGGTGGCTCAAGCCTGTAATCCCAGCACTTTGGGAGGCCGAGACGGGCGGATCACGAGGTCAGGAGATCGAGACCATCCTGGCTAACACGGTGAAACCCCGTCTCTACTAAAAAAATACAAAAAATTAGCCGGGCGCTGTGGCAGGTGCCTGTAGTCCCAGCTACTCGGGAGGCTGAGGCAGGAGAATGGCGGGAACCCGAGAGGTGGAGCTTGCAGTGAGCTGAGATCACAGCCACTGCACTCCAGCCTGGGGGACAGAGCGAGACTCCGTCTCAAAAAAAAAAAAAAAAAGAAAGTTTCACTGACCTAGCAGGCATCCTTAGGACTCTGCACACAAGAAATCCATGCCTAGGGATTTTCAGGTAAAGGACATTGAGTCATTTCCCCATCAGCACTTCCAAGGTTCCAGTCTCTCTAGGGCACTTTACTATTTCCATTTTAGGCCCCTTTTCCTGCTCTTATTACTCTCAAAAAAGTTTCTAGGTGGGCATGGTGGCATGCAGCTATAATCCCAGCTACTCAGGAGTCTGAGGTGGGAGGATTGCTTGAGCCCAGGAGTTTGAGGCTGCAGTGAGCCATGATCATGCCACTGTACTCCAGCCTGGGTGAGAGAGCAAAACCCTGTCTCTTTTAAGAGAAAGTAAGAATGTTTCTAGCTTTGAGCTCTCCTTTCTGGCTCCTTCACCTCATTTATGTTCCCATTACCACCTTCTGTTTCCACTCTATGGGGAGTTACCTGGACAACCCCAAAGGGCCCCTCATCCCTCAGGGGATCCTCGTGGGGCTTCTTTTGGAGATTTGCAATACGTTTCCCTTAGAAACTCAGAGAAGTTCTGCAATTTTTTAAAAAACACCTTTTTAACATGTCAATTCATATTTTGTTTGATTTAGTACTTTCAAAGCCAGTATAAGATCTGATCCTTTTGGCCGGGCACGGTGGCTCAAGCCTGTAATCCCAGCACTTTGGGAGGCCGAGACGGGCGGATCACGAGGTCAGGAGATCGAGACCATCCTGGCTAATATGGTGAAACCCCGTCTCTACTAAAAATACAAAAAACTAGCCGGGCGAGGTGGCGGCGCCTGTAGTCCCAGCTACTCGGGAGGCTGAGGCAGGAGAATGGCGTAAACCCGGGAGGCGGAGCTTGCAGTGAGCTGAGATCCGGCCACTGCACTCCAGCCTGGGCAACAGAGCGAGACTCCGTCTCAAAAAAAAAAAAAAAAAAAAAAAAAAAAAGATCTGATCCTTTTTAGAAAGGTAGTAAAATGAAGAGACCCTGTGTGAACAAATTAGACATAGTGGGAAAGATATAATTATTGCTGTACTTATCCCTTTCAAAGGGGAAGTACAGAGTCATTCAGAGAAGAGGGGAAGGAGAAAGGTTCCAAGATGGTCTGGTGTTTCAGAGCACAGCACTGACGGCTTAGATGGGAGAAGCTAACTGCAGGCAGGACACTCACAGCCTAGAGACACCAAGGTGGTAATTCACACCTACATCGTGAATAGCAGCTAACAGTGAATTGCAACATGTAGAGTAGAAACAGCCTGGGACAAGCTCGAGGTCAAGAGAACAAACAGATTTAGAAAAGCAGAGCTCAGGCCGGGCACGGTGGCTCAAGCCTGTAATCCCAGCACTTTGGGAGGCTGAGACGGGCGGATCACGAGGTCAGGAGATTGAGACCAGCCTGGCTAACACGGAGAAACCCTGTCTCTACTAAAAATACAAAAAACTAGCCGGGCGAGGTGGCGGGCGCCTGTAGTCCCAGCTAGTTGGGAGGCTGAGGCAGGAGAATGGCGTAAACCTGGGAGGCAGAGCTTGTAGTGAGCTGAGATCCGGCCACTGCACTCCAGCCTGGGTGACAGAGCGAGACTCTGTCTCAAAAAAAAAAAAAAAAAAAAAAAGCAGAGCTCAGTCAGTGTTGCCCGTGCAGCTTTACCTTAGTGGGAGTGTTCTGCTTGCAAAAGGGGGGTAAAAACAGGTTGTTCTCCAGACAGCTTGTTGCCAGTAAGAGAGTGAGCGCTCCTCTCCCCTCGACTGCCTGGGCCCCCCAACCAGCATCTCAGATGCAGCACGTGCTCTGGTGCCCAAGAGGATTCGTCAAGTCAGTAGTTGTCTGGAAATTTCACACCCTTTGATAACAACAGCTCATCTTCAAGTGTGCCCCGCCTGCCTGCACTGTGCTGCCCCCGTGTCAGCCACAGGACACGGCCTGGCTGAGGTCGCACAGGTGATGCTCTGCCATTTCATTTCAGCTCATGCCACAAACAAGTGCTCTTTTCACGGCCCACATAGCGCCATATTCTTCACACTTCTATGCTTTTTCTTAGTGATTTTGCTGTTTAAAATGACCCCAAGCCCAGTGCTGACGTACTGTCTAGCATTCTAAGAGCAAGAGGCTGTGATGTGCCTCACAGAGAAATGCGTGTGAGACAGCTTTATTCAGGGGTGAGTTCCAGGGCTGCTGGCCATGGACACAGTGTTAGTGGGATCACCAACATCTATTCCAAAAGGTGTCTTTAAACAGGAACACGCATAAGCAAGGTTATGTACTGATTGGTTGATGAAAATGTTGTGACCAGAGGCTCGCAGGAACCCAGCCCTGTATTTCCACAGAAGCAAGGGCTCTGTATTCACAAATTTAATGTTTAGGTGACTTTTAGAACTCACGGTGGCAAATCACAAGAATCAACTGCATCTGCCTCCATTTTGCTCCACAGAGAAGCAAAGTGACAAGGAGGGCACACAGAAAACAGCCAGTGCCCTCCAGTCCCACACAACCTGGTGTCCAGGGGCAGAGTGGCTTGTGCTAAGCTTCTTCCCAGCCCCACTCAGATTTCCTTTGTATTTCCGGTGATTCCCTCCTGTTTTCTCTGGTTCTGCAGAATACAGTCTTCCAAGTCGTTTTAATCAGATTCATTCCTACCTTGCTGAAGAACTAGTGAAACATTTGAGACTACTGACCTCCTAGTGGTCTTTAAATTTTTTTAAGGTGAATACACCTGTAGGCTCAGTGTTTTGGGAGGCCAAGGAAGGGGGATTTCTTGAGTCCAGAAGTTTGAGACCAGCCTGGGCAACATAGCAAGACCTCACCTCTACCACAAAACAAAACAAAACATTTCCAGCCCCAAAAAAAGTCATTGTTTAAAAAATCGACTCATACATACTATAACCCAGATTCTCAAATTTAAAAAAGACAATTCACATTTCTCATATGAGGTAGAGAAGGGGAATTAATGTTTCATTCTCACACTGTATGATCAATTGAACAATTTACCTCTGTGGGTCCTGTGGATCCAGGTCTTCAGCTGAGGCCCCTGGCAGCCTGCAAACCTCCCAGTCACCAGGCTCCTGAAGCAGCGCAATCCACTGTCCACGGCTCCTGAACACTGCTCCCGTCAGCAACGCTGATGGCGGATGGTGTGATGCCAATGCAAAATGGCTGTTGGTGGAAACACATTAGCTGTAATTACCAATTGTCACAGGTCTTTCTTTGAAAGGAATCTTTTTTCACAAAAATCCAACATTAACATCAGCCTCTCCTTGGTTTCCAACATGCTCAGGTTAGCCACAGTGATCCCAATTTCTGTTTCTTGTCACCTCTTGGCATACACACCCAAAATGTCAACTCCTATGGGAACAAACACTAAGCAAAGTGCAAGACCATGGGAGGCGTTCATCGCAAGATGGCAGACTTGGATTCTGGCTGAATGTGTGGAAATTTGGAAAGAATGCTTTCAATTCCCCTTTACTGCATATGTCAGAACAATTTCCTGTTAACTAATATGATGTTCTCACTTTAGTTTTAGTATGTTTTAGCACAAATATCTAGGAACAAATTCTTCAGTTGAACAATCTGAGAAACAAATTGCTCAACTGATCCAAGATCTGTCATTGTCTCATTCTACAGATAAGGAAATTGCAGCTCAGAGAGACCAAGAAGATTGGGAGACGGGGGTCTTACTCTACAAGTGCCACAGCCTTCCAACACCAGACTTCAGCACCAGAACAGGGCCCGGCGTGGCCAGGCATGGCAGAGCAAAAACCAGGCTCCTGACAAACTCTCACACAAACTGGAGGAGGGGTTCGGAGGGGCAGTTAAGACCCAAACTCCAGTTTCAGCAAGTCTGCATCACAGTTTTACGATCTCATCTTTGACCTTTTTCTTCCTTCATATCTAATTTATCTTCATTTTCTGGGTTTTGTACAAGTTCTCAGCCATCATTAAATCACATTACAACTTCACCTACCACATCTCTCCTTCCTCTTCCTCCTTTGAAATACTCTCTTCCCTTCCTGTCATATAGACTTCTGACACCATGAAACAGTCTTCCCAAGTTGCCTGCTGTGATTAAAATAACTTTTAACTCCTCAGACACCATCTCTCTGCTGCTCCCTTTTTGCTGTTCTCTTCCATGAAGTGCTGGTTCCAAGCACTAAAAACAAACTCATATTCAGGAGTAAATTTTGTTCATTAATATACCAGGACACTCTTCCATTTGAGTTTGTTTTCTAAAAGACCACATAAGACTACTGCTTTCTGAATTGTTTAAGGGGAAAGTTCACAATTGCATTTTAAAATAAAATAAAATGAGGCTCACATTGAGAACTCAGACTCAGGCTCTGCTGGGTGGGCAGCTCCCACACAGCAGGAACGTGTTCAACACACACAGGCCAGGCACAGCCACAGCTGCACTTGTGTTCATCGTCCACAGAATGCACTGCCAACGAAGACAAACGTGAAGTGAGGGCCCGGAACCTTTAAAGCTGGTAATTCACAAAAATTCCAACTATATATTTTGTATGGAAAACAAGGCGAAACTGTATAAAACCTAATTCAGAACTTGTCCCTTATGATTGTCATATTTTTAATAAATTTTACTCCTTTTCCTGAAAAAGCGGAATGCCTGCCATTTTTCAAACATGCACTTAACTTTTAAGATAGAAACGGTTTCCCCGCACCTCTGTCCACCCTCACATATTCTATGCGCAGCCTCGTTTGTGCGATGCAATGTGAGGTTTCTCTTATGTGGACTCTCACTTCTCTTCGCTTCCTCAGTGATTTTCTCCTATCCTTCTCTTTGGTTTTCCTGTTCTTTAGTGCTACATTATAAAATTAGAAGCAAAAGTGTTGCCTGGCCTTGCCCTGGTACACTGCTCGTGCTCACCAATAAATACAAACCGACTCCATTTTGTCTGCTTGTGGTTTTGGGTCAGGGCTGCTCTTTAGCCATTCTGGGATCAGCTGTCCCTTGACAGCTGCCTGAGGGGCTGGGGAACACTCTGAAGGGTGTGGTGGGAGGAGCAGCCCATGGTTGAGAATGAATCCCTATTTTTGTGTCAGCTCTGATACCTGCTGGCTCAGGCGACCACATCCGACCAAAATCACGGGCTTTTTTGTCTCTCCAGCTACGTAAATGATAACCGTGCATCCAAGTGTCAACTTAAAAACCCCAGAGCCTTGCTCTCGCTGTTAAAAGAGCTAATTGTGCCCTTGGGCACTAGCTGCCTTCATTCTCAAGAGGAAATCGGTGGAAATACAGAGGAAATACAGAGGAAATCGGTGAGGTCAGCCTTGGAAGACCCCCGGGTGGGGTGCAGTGTGGGTGCCTTCCTCTCGGCTCAGCCCCTCCCTCCTTCCTTCTCCACTTCTCAACTCTTTCACAGCCAGGAAGGGCCCCTGTACTCAATTTCTTTGTCCTGTCCTAGTAACTCCACTGTTCGACAACTCCATTTTTTTTCCCGGTGTTCTGCATCCTGTTTTTATTGTTTTGTGGCAGATCCCCACCGTAGAACATAATTGCAAGTACTCGGTGGTGCAAACGAGCAGTTAGTGCCTAAGTACAAAAACACGATTCTTTTGTTTTAAGTAAATACTTAAACATTGCTCAGGTCCTACAAGCATCTGGACTCTAGGTCTGAGTAGCGGAGTGCGTCTCCTGTGGGCCCGCAAGGACCCCTGGATTCCCTCCCGGCAGTGATCAAGATATGGAACTGGAGCCACAGTTGGATCACAAGACGTTCCTTTTCTAGAGCCTTTCCCGGCCCTCTACAGGCAGGATCCGGCAGGAAAAAGACGATCGGAATTTCTCGAAGGTCAATGGTCTGCACAGCTGAGGATTCTGTGTGGTTCCCTTGGTTCCCTTGGTGTCTGGAGGAGGCCGAGGCCCTTAGATGACCTTTCAGCTCCTCGCACAGGACCAGCACGAGGGGCCCCCAGCCTCTGAGGACGCTGGCCCAGTGCCCTGGAAGAAGGCCTTGTCCCCTCGTCTTTAAAGGTCTTCCCCCAACAGCCGAGGGTGCCATGTACGCGATGTGAGTCCTCTGAGCCCAGGCTGCGTCATCGTCTGCCACGCCACGTGGAAGGGGTGGGAGCTGCGGCCACGGTGGTCATCCAGCTCCCCACCACGGGCAAGCTCTTGGCATCCGGGAGCTCGCCCTTGGCTGAATTCTTCATGCTGAGATAGACGGCGGGAGATGATGGGTGCCCTGCACGGAGGTGTCGAAGGCGGGAGATGATGGGTGCCCTGCACGGAGGTGTCGAAGCCCTGGAGGCTCTGGAGCCCGTCAGACTGGGCGACCTTCACCAGGCAGTGTCCCAGGCCTCAGGACTCGGCTCTGTGCCCAACTTCCCGACATTGGCTGCCAGGCGGGTCTGGCAAAATCCTGGGGGTACAGGAAGCAAAGGGAGGTGGCACCGGCCGCTGGAGGCCAGGCTGCCCACCAAGTACCTCCAGAGCCGCGTGTGCCTGTCCACGCCCCTCCAGGGAACAGCTCACAAGTGAGCCAGTGAAACGATCCTTCATCCCTAGTGACCAAGACCCAGAGACAGCCAGGCCACTCAGAGGAAGCGCAAAGCCCCAGGAGCACCACGCCGGGAAATCTCCCCTCATGACAAAAGGAGAAGGTGTGAGGTCACCAGGAAAAATCATGAAAATCAACGAAAAGCTAAACATTTCAGGCTTTTTGTTTGTTTTTTAGAGACAGGGTCGTTGTTGCCCAGGCTGGAGTGCAGTGGTGCAATCACAGCTCACGGCTGCCTTGAACTCTGCGACTCAAGCAATTTTCCTGCCTCAGTCTCCCAAATAGCTGGGACTACAGGCGTGTGCCACCAGGCCCAGCCAATTTTTTTTTTTTTTTTTTTTTTTTTGATGATTGGGTATGTTGCCTTGGCTGGTGGCCAACTCCTGACTGACCTCAAGCAAATCTCTGCCTCAGCCTCTCAAAGTGCTCAGATTACGGGCATGAACCACCACACCCGGCCCTTCAGTTTTCTTTAAGAGGCATATTCCAGATAAACATATTAGAATATTTCAAAAGCATTGGTTTGTGTCAAAATCATTTTTCATTTTTTCAGAACACAGTCTATAAGCAATAAAAAGACAAATGCCACCATGGTCCAAATGTCCCCCCAAATGCATGTGTTGAAACGTGAGTGGCAAAGTGATAGTATTAACAGGTGGGGCCTTTAGGGGTGACTGAGTCACAAGGTCAGAGCCTTCAGGAATGGGATTTGTTACCTTATGAAAGGGCTGGTGGGAACTAGGCAGGTCCTTTTCCCCGTCCGCTTTCTACCATGTGAGGACACAGCATCCCTTCCCCACAGAGGACACAGCAACAAGGGGCCATCTTGAAAGCAGAGAGCAGCCCTCCCCAGACCTCAGAGCTGCAGGGCCCTGATCACAGTCTTCCAGCCTCCAGAACTGTGAGAAATAAATGTGTGTTTTTTATAAGTTATCCAGTCTCAGATATTTCATTATAATATAACAGCATAAACAGACCAAGACAGAAGCCCAAGTACAATCCACTCAACTGTGGAGTTCTTTCTTTCTTTCTTTCTTTCTTTTTTTTTTTGAGACAGTCTCGCTCTGTCGCCCAGGCTGGAGTGCAGTGGCCGGATCTCAGCCCACTGCAAGCTCTGCCTCCCGGGTTTACACCATTCTCCTGCCTCAGCCTCCTGAGTAGCAGGGACTACAGGCGCCCGCCACCTCGCCCGGCTAGTTTTTTTGTATTTTTTAGTAGAGACGGGGCTTCACCGTGTTAGCCAGGATGGTCTCGATCTCCTGACCTCGTCATCCGCCCGCCTCAGCCTCCCAAAGTGCTGGGATTACAGGCGGGAGCCACTGCACCCAGCCTCGTGGTGTTCTTTCTATTGACATTCTTATTACAAAGCTTTCACAGTCACGTAAAGGCCAGGCTGCAGGACTGAGGAAGACAGGGAGGGAGCCTCCAGAGCAGCGGTCCCCGGCCTCTTTGGCACCAGAGATGGGTTTTGTGGAAGACAATTTTTCCACTGACAGCAGGGACAGGGGGATGGTTTTGGGGTGATTCAAGTGCATTACATTTATTGTACACTTTATTTCTTTGTTATTACATTATAATATATAATAAAATAATTATACAACTCACCATTACGTAGACTCAGTGGGAACCGTGAGCTTGTTTCCCTGGACCTAGACGGTCCCATCTGGGGGTGATGGGAGACAGTGACGATCATCAGGCATAAGATTATCATGAGGAGAATGCAACCTAGATCCTCGCAGGCACAGTTCACAACAGGGTTCACGCTCCTACGAGAATCCACCGCACCACAGACGTGACAGGAGGCAGAGCTCAGACAGTAGCACCAGTGATGGGAGCAGCTGCAAATACAGAGGAAGCTTCACTCACTCTCCCACTGCTCACCTCCTGCTGTGCAGCCCAGTTCCTAACAGGCCACGGATGGGGAGCAGCGCTTGGTTAGGAACCCCTGCTCCACAGCATTCCCTCGGAAAAGGAGGGAGGCAGCCGCTGCTCGACACAGCAGAGGAGGAGGAGTGGCAGTGCTCCGGGACTCCGGAATCGCACACGGCAGAGTGGACCCAGAACTGAGGACACAGCACAGCGCACGGACAGGCCCGACTCTCAACAGCCGGACTCACAACGGGCCAGCTTTACGACAGCATGAAAGCCATCTGCATTCAGTAACGCCCCCCCTTACCAGCGGTCTTACAGGGGGTCCCGTCAGCGTAGACGCCATGTAAGTGGAGGAGCATCTGTGTGGTGCAGAGACGTTTCCACTCAGGGATGCTAACCGAAAGCCACGGTAGGCTGCAGTGCGTTACCGGGAGACACTCATGACAACGTCCTTGTTCACAGAGTCTACATCACAAAACGTCTAATTTTAGTGATACTCTCCCCAGTCAGACACAAAACTTCCACACGTACTTACTTCACTCCAGTAATGATCTCAATGAACCAGTTTTCACTGAGAAATACCAGAGCGCAGCCCTCACGTAATGCTCACTTGGGAACACCCTAGGCAACGCTCCACATTTGGGACTGCTTCAAAATAAAGAACACTTATGCACAAAATCCCCCACACTTCTGTGACAACAGACAATGGCCTCCAATGCCGAGAAAATTACATGAGCTACCGTTTCCCTGTCAGCCCATCTTAAAGGAGACAGGAGCGGTGTGTTCCTGTCAGACCAGCAGCTCCAGGCTGGGCACCACCGCTCACTCCTGTAGTCCCAGAGCTGTGGGAGGCTGAGGTGGGAGGATCACTTGAGGCCAAGAGTTGGAGACCAGCCTCAGCAACACAGAAAGACCCCGTTTCTTAAAAAAAAAAAAAAAAAGTTAGCCAGGCATGGTCGTGCGCACCTGTCGTCCCAGCTACTTGGGAGGCTGAGGTGAGAGGACTAACTGAGCCCAGGAGGTCAAAGCTGCAGTGAGCCATGACTGCACCACTGCACTTCAACCCGGGTGACAGAGCCAGACCCTGCCTCCTACAACAACAAAAGTACCAGCTCCAATCCCCTGTCTTGGTTTTGTTCCCATTTTACTCTGAGAGACTAGCTGGCAGCAATGGTGATCCCACAGCACCCTGGCCATCCCTGCTGGCACCCAGGTCCTCCTGGACAGGTCCACAGGCTGCTTTCTCACGTGCACAGAGCCGCACTCGTGCCAAAGGTGAAGCACACAGGCCCTGGGCTCTCCGTACACTCGGACACCAGCCAGCTTCAGGGCCACTTGGGATTACTGTCTGTACAAAGAAAGGGTGGCTAGAATGTAAGGCTACTCCCAGCCCTGAAAGATAGTTTCAACTCTGGCGAGGCGGCATTTTTTTTTTTTTTTTGAGACGGAGTCTCGCTCTGTCACCCAGGCTGGAGTGCAGTGGCGCAATCTCGGCTCACTGCAAGCTCCGCCTCCCGGGTTCACGCCATTCTCCGGCCTCAGCCTCCCGAGTAGCTGGGACTACAGGCGCCCGCCACTGCGCCCGGCTAATTTTTTTTTTCTATTTTTAGTAGAGACGGGGTTTCACCATGGTCTCGATCTCCTGACCTTGTGATCCGCCCGCCTCGGCCTTCCAAAGTGCTGGGATTACAGGCGTGAGCCACCGCGCCCGGCCAGAGGCGGCATTTAATGTGTTTCGAAACCTTAAAGCCAGTCCACAAAAAGGTCCAACTGGATCCATAAATGGGACATCTGTCACTGGATCACAAACTTCTCAACAGCCCAGAGTCTGCAGAATATCCCTCGAATCTGTCGGCAAGCAGAACGGCACTCAGGGTGGGTGAGCAGGGGCTTGCCGCCGGGCGCCGGCCTGCAGGTCTGCACGGGGTGTAGGCAGCACAGTGAGCCCTCAGTGTGCACAGTGGTCCAGGCAGCACCGTGCACCCTCCTGGGAGTGACCAACTGAGGCTAGTGTGGCAGCGATGAACACAAATGCAGGCTTCGTCCATGACTGGCTGCCCCCTCACCTCAAGATCAAAGCTGCAAACCCTGGATCCACCTACAGGGCTGCTGTTGGTGATATATTCAGAGCTTTCAGTCCACACTTCTTGCTTTTCCATTTAAATGTAAGTCTTTGTATTGTAATACCTTGGGTATCCCAAGGTTTAGTCTTGTGAAATTTTACCTTCTCTAGAGCTGTCCTTTTGAAGTATTTGAGTTATAAATAAAGACAACACCAAAGTTTATATATTTAACCCAATAGTGGGTTTAGCAAAACGTGATGCCAGTAGAGAAACATTATACATTTGTGGTAAGGAGCAACTCTCTTTATTCCAATATCTAACACGAAAAATCTGCTTTGTGTCAGCTAATATTCCACAGATGTCCGGAGCACAACTACAAAAATAACTTGCTTAGAAGTCCCTGTCTTGCCAACTAATTTTTGACTGAACACAAAATGGGGGCCTTCCAAAAAGAAAATCTGGTTTCCAAATAGGACATTTCTTTTTAAAAATTAATTAATTTTTTTTTTTTTTTTTGAGACGGAGTCTCGCTCTGTCACCCAGGCTGGAGTGCAGTGGCCGGATCTCAGCTCACTGCAAGCTCCGCCTCCCGGGTTTACGCCATTCTCCTGCCTCAGCCTCCCGAGTAGCTGGGACTACAGGCGCCCGCCACCTCGCCCGGCTAAGTTTTTGTATTTTTTAGTAGAGACGGGGTTTCACCGTGTCAGCCAGGATGGTCTCAATCTCCTGACCTTGTGATCCACCCGTCTCGGCCTCCCAAAGTGCTGGGATTACAGGCTTGAGCCACCGCGCCCGGCCTTAAATTTTTTTTTAATTTATTTTTTTTGAGACAGAGTCTCACTCTGTTACCCAGGCTGAAGTGCAGTGGCACGATCTCGGCTCACTGCAACTTCCCCCTCCCGGGTTCAAACAATTCTCCTGCCTCAGCCTCCTGAGTAGCTGGGACTACAGTGCGTGCCACCATGCCTGGCTAATTTTTGTACTTTTAGTAGACACGGGGTTTCACCATGTTGGTCAGGCTGGTCTCGAACTCCTGACCTCATGATTCGCCCACCTCGGCCTCCCAAAGTGCTGGGATTACAGGCGTGAGCCACTGTACGCAGCCTAAAAATAGGACATTTCTTTTTTTTTTTTTTTTTTTTTGAGACGGAGTCTCGCTCTGCTGCCCAGGCTGGAGTGCAGTGGCTGTGATCTCAGCTCACTGCAAGCTCCGCCTCCCGGGTTTACGCCATTCTCCTGCCTCAGCCTCCCGAGTAGCTGGGACTACAGGCGCCCGCCACCTCGCCCGGCTAGTCTTTTGTATTTTTTTAGTAGAGACGGGGTTTCACCGTGTTAGCCAGGATGGTCTCGATCTCCTGACCTCGTGATCCGCCCGTCTCGGCCTCCCAAAGTGCTGGGATTACAGGCTTGAGCCACCGCGCCCGGCCAAAATAGGACATTTCTTTAGAGGTTTCAATAATTTTACGTAATCATGGGTTCATAGAAAAACTATTCCAAATTACCTAATGTACTGCTATATTTTTTGATACTCTTGATAATTTTTTAAAAAGTCATCTTAAGATGTTTATTTCTATAGAAGTATTTTGCTCACTTCTAGTTACTATTTATTCCATGTTGTTTTATTTTATACGATCATCCATTTTCCTTTATCAAACCATTCCCAAGCAAAATCAAAGAAAAACCCAGTGCAGGCTTAAGTCAAACCAGGCCGTTAAGGCAAAAAGTCGATATACGAAGAGTCCAAAGTACTCACTGAAAATTATGTGAAGCCATTCTGAAAACATAATGAGTGCAAATCCCATTGTTATTCATATTCTTGAGAAAAATAACTGGTGACTTCAATGATCAGCTCTTCATCAACCTTGAACGAGAGAAAGAGAAAGGAATTTACCCATGGTATTTACAAATGCCACCTAACCCAGCATTCAACATAAAAGAGACAGGCTGGGTGCGGTTGTGGTGGCTCACACCTGTAATCCCAGCACTTTGGGAGGCTGAGGCGGGTGGACTGCTTAAGGCCAGGAATTGAAGATCAGCCTGCGCAACACAGACAGACCCTGTCTCTAATAAAAACAATAATCATGGCCGGGCGTGGTGGCTCAAGCCTGTAATCCCAGCACTTTGGGAGGCCGAGACGGGAGGATCACGAGGTCAGGATATCGAGACCATCCTGGCGAACATGGTGAAACCCCGTCTCTACTAAAAAAATACAAAAAAACTAGCCGGGCGAGGCGGCGGGCGCCTGTAGTCCCAGCTACTCGGGAGGCTGAGGCAGGAGAATGGCGTAAACCCGGGGGGCGGAGCTTGCAGTGAGCTGAGATCCGGCCACAGCACTCCAGCCCGGGCGACAGAGCCAGACTCCGTCTCAAAAAAAAAAAAAAAAAAAAAAAAAAAAAAAAACAATAATCATAAAAATAAAAACGAAAATAAAATAAAAGAGGCATGACCAGAATGCTGTTTGCCCCCCTTATGGATTTTTCATTTCATCTACATTTTGCTTTGCAATTTGAGAATAGAAGGATCTGCCCATTTAAGAAAAACATGCCATTCTGATGTTTAAAAGGCTCGTAAAGAAAGAAATGTCCTGTACTGGGTCTATCTAGCCAAGTGGGACACAACTAAGTTCATATTGGGCCCCCAGAGAATTCAGCCCTTACTAGATATTCGCTCTTATTAATATTATTCTAGACCTGATTCTCTGAAGTTACAGAGTATTCATACGGATTTTAATATTTTAGAATTTTGTTTAAAAGGCTCATCTTCACAATACTGCTGTGGTTACAACCGGGACTTTTCCTCATTCCCACTGTGCTCCCGCAGAGAACGGGGTGCAGGGCAGGTCCCCTCAAGGGTACGGCTGGGTCAAAGGGCGAATGTGTTTGGGATTCCAGCAGACGCCGCTGGCCACTCCCCTAGGGAGGGCACCCCACCCGCCAGCAATGCAGAAGGGCATGTCACAACAACGCTGCTTCCAAACATTTTATGTATCACCCATCCAATAGCAGAAAAATAACTCCTTTTCCTTTTCTTTCACCGTGTCCCTTTCTGGAGCCCTTGCTAGTTAGGACCATGCCCAGGACTTGCACCCCGGGGTTCATGAGCTCCCCGTCCTAACTGAGCCTCATTCTGAGCTGCTGGCGAGGCTGCCAAAAATTTCAGCAGAAGAGAGGATTTCGGTTGGTGCCAGAGAAACAGGAGCGGCTGCTCATTCCACACATCCAGGGCAGGACCATCCCAACAGGCACCAGTGAACCCGGAGGGTAAATGTGACTTGGCCAAGGGCATGGGGATTAGAGCCTAATCCAGTAACACAGTGGCCACTTCTGTGATTGAGGAAGCATCAGGGAGAATGATGCTAATAACTAAGAAAACGAAAGAAAAGCAGGGATTAAAAACTATATTTGCCACATGGAACTTTGACAGTGATGCCACGGTACGCGTTCCAACGCCTCACCCTCGTTCTGCCAGGAGCCGCACTGAGGACGGAGTTCTTGGGGGAGAGAATAATATGGTGGATTTTTTGGAATGGCATATTCTAATAAGAGGAGGAAAACATTTAAATTTTTGAGTTTTTTTTTTTGTTTTTTTGTTTTTTTTTTTTGTTTGTTTTGAGACAGAGTCTCGCTCTGTCGCCCGGGCTGGAGTGCAGTGGCCAGATCTCAGCTCACTGCAAGCTCCGCCTCCCGGGTTCACGCCATTCTCCTGCCTCAGCCTCCCGAGTAGCTGGGACTACAGGCGCCCACCACTGCGCCCGGCTAATTTTTTGTATTTTTTTTTTTAGTAGAGACGGGGTTTCACCGTGTTAACCAGGATGGTCTCGATCTCCTGACCTCGTGATCCGCCCGTCTCGGCCTCCCAAAGTGCTGGGATTACAGGCTTGAGCCACCGCGCCCGGCCATGAATATGTATTTAATTTAATAACTAATGCCTAAGGCTGCACACCTGTCAGGTCTACTTACTCTCCTCAATATGGAATCTTTTTTTTACATTATAAAAACAATACCTTGGCCGGGCGCAGTGGCTGAATCCTGTAATCCCAGCACTTCAGGAGGCCGAGACGGGCGGATCACGAGGTCAGGAGATCGAGACCATCCTGGCTAACCCAGTGAAACCCCGTCTCTACTAAAAAACACACACAAAAAAAATTAGCCGGGCGAGGTGGCGGGCGCCTGTAGTCCCAGCTACTGGGGAGGCTGAGGCAGGAGAATGGCGGGAACCCAGGGGGCGGAGCTTGCAGTGAGCTGAGATCCAGCCACTGCACTCCAGCCTGGGCGACAGAGTGAGACTCCGTCTCAAAAAAAAATACCTTTCTTGAAAAAATTCACACTACATATAAGTATATAAGGCAGCACCTGAGCCTCCATAACCTCATAACCCTACAACCTCCATAACCTCAGGCTCAGGGAGGGTTCTGTGCTCCTCCCAGACCTTTGTATGTGCCATAAAAACAGCCAAAGCCCAGTGGACACATCTGAGCTGGGTCCCCCTCCAGGCCTGTCCATTTGCTTTTACCCTTTGGAGACTGCGTTGCCATCCCCAGTTCACAGAGGAATGGACCGACATCCACTCAGCTTTCACCTCCAGGTAGATTTTGACCCACTTAACTCTAGCATATTTAAGTTGTGCAACAGAAGGAAACAGACAAGCTGTTATATTTCTATTCCAAGATACCCAGGTTTCTTATTTCCAGATCCTATACTACACTAAGTCAAGAGTTCAAAAAAACAACAAAAGGGAAGTATTTCTCATTATAAGATATGTTTAAAAAACAGTCTTTAGGCCGGGCGCGGTGGCTCACGCCTGTAATCCCAGCACTTTGGGAGGCCGAGGCAGGTGGATCATGAGGTCAGGAGATCGAGACCATCCTGACTAACACAGTGAAACCCCGTCTCTACTAAAAATACAAAAAATTAGCCGGGCGAGGTGGCGGGCGCCTGTAGTCCCAGCTACTGGGGAGGCTGAGGCAGGAGAATGGCGGGAACCCGGGAGGCGGAGGTTGCAGTGACCCGAGATTGCGCCACTGCACTCCAGCCTGGGCAACAGAGCGAGACTCCATCTCAAAAACAAAAAAAACAAAAACAGTCTTTAAATGGTCGACTTTCAGAATTGCAGCAAGAGCAGAACTGGACACACCCAACAGGCCTTGTTTGTTCCCACACAATTGCCAAGCTTGAAGGACGGCCCTGGAAGGGGGCCGCCTACTTTGGTGGGCCTCATAATTGGCCTGCAGAATCTTCCAGGCATACTGGTCTGCAGGTCCCTGAGCAGGACCTCTGGGGCCCCCACTCCAGGTCATCTTCCTGCCCCGGCCGCCCTTCTCGGCTCAACTCTCCCCTTCCTGTCATGCTTGCCAGCTCCAGGGGTGGTGTCCTCGGTAGCCCCCGACTCCTCCCATCTCCCCTCTCTCCAGGCCCCAGCCCTTCCACTCCCGGGACACCTCCTTGTCTTTCACTGGCTACTTTCTGCGTGGCGTGGAACCTCAGCAGACGGCCTTCCGCGCCCCACACGCTCACCATGTGCAGCTTCTGCTGCTGCCCTGCTCCAAGCCCCCAACTGAGTTCTGGAGCGGGAACGTGTGTGCACCCAGGCCCCGGCACCTCCTCACCCAGGCCTGGGCAGGTGAGCACCCCCAACAGGCGTCGCGATTCTCAGTTGCAGCTGCTGCCTTCAGTGCCTGTGCCTCTCTGTCTTCTCTCCATTTTCCAAAGTCATAGAGGACCATCAGAAAATATCCAAAAACAAAAAGATCAACTACAGCTCTCTCCCAACACTTCCCAGCCTTACCTGCAAGCTTTCTTCGAGGCGAAGGTCCCACACCGGCCTCTCCTCCCTCCGACACCTTCCTCTGCCTGCCTGTAGGGCTCTTAGCCTCACATCCTAAATTCACACACAAAGCTTAGCTCCCTTTGAGCCACCTTGTGTCCTCCCTGCCATCAGCTCTACATACCTTGACTAATCGCAGGGAGCTACTGAGATTTGTGAAGTAATTCATTAAGAAGCTAAGTCCCTGGGGCTGCTTCTTATCTCTAAAAACACGGTCCCAGCTCTCATGTCCCTTGGGGAGCAATCTGCTCAGACCACACCAGGGAAGCATAAAGTTGTACAAGCAATGAAGAAACTCTCCCTGATGAGAAAGTCCAGCTTGAGGGTAGCTTCAGCACCACAGGCAGGACAGGAATCAACAGCAGACCCCTCCTTACCTTGCAAGAGATGGAGCGGAGAGAAGAGAACCCAGACAGCGTGTACCCCTCGTCTCCTCAGCACCCATGGACACATCCCCAGGGCCTACAAACCTCTTGTTGGGTCCAGGCATGGCCCCACCCCATTCATGCCCATCTCCAGGACCTTCTTCACCAAGGCTCACAGCTGGATGCTGTCCTGGAGATATGGTTAATTTTAAACACATCATTGTATTAGAAATCTCATCTTGGGTACGGGCTAAACACAGAACTGAATGCCCTGAAAAGAATCAAGTCCTCCAGAAACTTCTTTTTCCGCTGACTGAAACTCAGGTCCGAACTCATCCCCGTACAAGGCCTCACCAGATACAACCAGAAGGGCACACACTGCATGGGCTTCCACGAGCTCACATGGCGAAGCCAGTGGCTGCTGGACGCAGCCTCGGAGGCACAGCCGGCCGTGACCCGGGCCTCCCCATCTTGGTCAGCGGAGCACTCCACCCTCCCACCCCGTGGGTGCCCTCATCAGGGTCCTGCTGCCCCACGAGATGCATGTGGAGCCCACCCAAGACCCTGCACACTCACTCCTGGGCCCTCCTGACCACTGTCCTGTGGAACAGACAAGCAGGTAGAAATGTCCAGGCTGCACGCCCCGCTGCCCCCTACTCCTCGTGGCTGGCCCCAGCCCACGACCTCTGATCTCCCTCACTGCAGCCCAGGGACCTCCGAGGCTCTGGTCTGGCCAGGGGGACCCTGATGCAGGCCCTGCCAGGCAGCACCCTCCACAGAGCACACGTTCCAGGGGACTGAGGCTCCGCCCGGGCTCTGAGACTAGCTGGTCCCACAGCCTTTTTTAGGATGAAGAACAGGATGGGGAAGGTAAAGGCAGATGTGGGAGGTGATGCCACAGTATTACCCAGATCTGATTAGAACACACTGGAAGCTTTAAAAAGCATGCACTGGGGAGAAACCACTCAAGGTGAGAACTGGTTCACTTCCTGCCTGTGTGTGTTTTCATTTCACCGGGGAGAGTTTCATGAGTACCAGTGCTCAGAAAGCTTTAATAAGAAGCCTTCTGGACAAGCGGAACTCACAGTAATGCCCCTGTCAGAGTTCTGGAAGATTAAACCACAAGGAACACGCAGGGCTCCCAGAGGAGGGCGCAGATGTGTGGCAAACGTGCCTTCCTCATTCCTTTTTTCTGTGCACGACGGGTGTTAATCCAGTATACTTACCTCAATGCCTAACATGTCAAAAATTAAAATTAAAAAAATTAATTGTATTATTAATTTATTAATGTATTATTTGTAATTTATTGTATTATTTATAATGTGATGTTTATCGTATAACTTACTGTTAATTTAATTTAAAAATAGCCTGGGCCCAGTGGTTCACGCTTATAATCCCAGCACTTTGGGAGGCTGAAGGAGGTGGATCATGAGGTCGGGGGTTCGAGACCAGCCTGGCCAAGATGGTGAAACTCTTGTTTCTACTAAAAATACAGAAATTAGCCGGGTGGAGTGGTGGGTGCCTGTAATCCTAGCTACTAGGGAGGCAAGGCAGGAGAATCACTTGAACCTGGGAGACAGAGGTTGCAGTGAGCCAAGATCACGCCACTGCACTCTAGCCTTGGTGATAGAGCAAGACTCCATCTCAAAATAAAATAAAATAAAATAAAAAATAAAAAAATAAGCAAGTTAGCCGCGATGACCCCTTAATGGGAAGTGGCCAATGTGCACATCTCTGCAGTCATGCAGTATTTCATCAGACGCCTCAAGTACTGTGTTTGTGAAACAGGAATGTCTGAGGGAGATGAATCCTGTTGCTTCATCCCCTTAAAAAGCAAAAGCAAGACATTCACACACAGACACCAAACCTACACTTGGCACAATCTAAAAGCAAAGGTGTAGTTTCGAACATTTGGAGTGATCCTATTTTATAAATATCCTCCCCGTTACAGATCAAGTACACCAAGTCCACAAAAACCCAACTCAAATTTGTGACGTGTGCTGGTCAACAGGGAGAAGAAAAACATGATCCACAGGAAAAGCAGCACCTGTGTGGAGAGAACGCCACTTCCCACCGACATCCTAGTGGTGACGACAGAGACAGGCAACACTCGCCGAGGCCCAGCCACCTCCCACCCAGTGCTGTTGAGAAAGTAAAGACAGCTTGACAGGCTTGATGCCAAGGACCCAGGACATTTACTGTGGCGTGACAGTCCCCACAGGTTACTTCAGGGCGGATGTCCATGGCCTGAACCCCAGAGGCCGGGCAGTGAGTCCAGGCCTTGGTCCCCAGCAAGGAGCAGGTGTCCCTGAGAACCCAAACACCCCTGAGTGGATGTGGGAACCACCATGGAGAGCGAGACTCCCATAAGCCCACTGTTCAAGATGGCCTGGCAAACGGGTCGGTTATAAACGTTGCTGCAGGTCCCTGAAAAAAACAAAACTGGATGAGGTTTCCCTCTTGTCTTGCATGTCCTTGGGAGCTTGATCTTGTAACCATGTGGCTGTGCTTTCTTTTTTCACAATGGTGGCCCGGGTTTAGGGCCCAATTCCTGTCTTCGGGGATGAGTCCTTTGTCTTCTATTTATATGTGTTGTGTGTGTCATATAAAAGAGTTTTGGTTAATTGGTCTAATAACAATAACAGCTTAAATCAAATATTTTGTCAGAAAAGTAAAAAGTGTAATAACTTTTATTTAGCTCACGTTACTTAAGTAATCTTTGGGAAACAAAAACAGTTTTAAAGATTATTGGTAAAATAAAGACATTTGGTCTAAATTACGCAGGTCAGATATTAAGTTTACTACATGCTTTAAGGTCATAAACTGCTTCTTTGACTTTTGAAAGTTGTTCAATTCACCCACCTTGTGGACATTAGATTCTAGATAACACCTGGGGACATGTGGAGAGCCACACCCGAGCTATGCTGGAGAGTCCGCCCTTATCTGCACTTCTGTCTGGTGGGTCCTAGGCTAGACTCCACACCTGGGACATAATTAAAATCCCTTACTTACCGAGATTTTCACCAAAGCAAAAGTTGCTAAGAGTTAACATTGTATTTGAGACTACTCAAGAAATAGTTCTACACCCAAGGCGAAAAGGAAAGTGGAATATACTTTTGGTAAAAAGATTTTAAGAAGTCATGGGAATGTGGATGTTTCTGCCTGGATTAAAGAGTTAAAGAATTGTTTTAAGTTAAGATCAAGCTAAAGGTTTGAACAAGTTGTGGAAGGTTTGTAAAAAATTAATTGTACAAGAAATTCTGTGTATGGACATTGGCTAAAGTTAAAGGGGTATTATTCTGTTTTCCTGTAAATTAAACATTGGAATAAAAACACAACAGGTTTTTCTTAAAGCAAAATCCTACTTATAATCTGCTCTTTAACAAAAAAAATTGTAAAGGGTTATAAAAGGTATAAGAATCTTACCTTAGGGGCCCGGCGTGGTGGCTCATGTCTGTAATCTCAGCACTTTGGAAGGCCGAGGTGGGCGGATCACAAGGTCAGGAGATTGAGACCATCCTGGCTAACACAGTGAAACTCTGTCTCTACTAAAAAAAAAACAACACACAAAAAATTACCCAGTCATGGTGGCGGGCACCTGTAGTCCCAGCTTCTCGGGAGGCTGAGGCAGGAGAATGGCATGAACCTGGGAGGCAGAGCTTGCAATGAGCTGAGATCACATCACTGTACTCCAGCCTGGGTGACAGAGCGAGACTCTGTCTCAAAAAAAAAAAAAATTGAGTAAAGCATATTCCTGTGAACAAAATTTTGTGCATATTTGTTTCTTTGTACTTGATTTCTCCAGAATTTGGAAACTATTTGTGAGTATTCTTAATTCATGGCAATATAGTTGTTTGCATAACTGCAATAAGAATCTGTTCATTTGTAACAGGACACAATTGGATTGGTTATTTTACCAAGGATTTGACTGGAATGGTTATTTTACCAAATTGGTTATTTTACCAAGGATTTGACTGGAATGGTATGTTTTCCTTTAAGGAATCAAACTTGACTTGTAGAGTCAATAAAAGCCCCTCAGGAAAACATACCTTGTCTATATGGTCCCTGGACAGGGGGCCTGACCTGTGGTAAGTAAAAAATGTCATTTATGACAGGCTCAGGAGCCCCAAGTTATCTTGGGACCTCAAGAGGAGAGGAATTTACCTAACTCATAGGTATTTGAGGGCACAAACCCATAGCTGGGCTCGGTTTTTTTTTTAAAAAAGTCTCATCCATTTATGTAGCCAACAGACACATGAAAAAATGCTCATCATCACTGGTCAATAGACAAATGCAAATCAAAACCACAATGAGATACCATCTCACATTAGCTAGAATGGCGATCATTAAAAAGTCAGGAAACAACAGATGCTGGAGAGGATGTGAAGAAATAGGAAAACTTTTACACTGTTGGTGGGAGTATAAACTAGTTCAACCATTGTGGAAGACAGCGTGGTGATTCCTCAAGGATCTAGAACTAGAAATATCATCTGACCCAGCGATCCCATTACTGGGTATATACCCAAAGGATTATAAATCATTCTACTATAAAGACACATGCACACATATGTTTATTGAGGCACTATTCACAATAGCAAAAACTTGAAACCAACCCAAATGTCCACCAATGATAGACTGGATTAAGAAAATGTGGCACATTTACACCATGGAAAACTATGCAGCCATAAAAAGGATGAGTTCATGTCCTTTGCAGGGACATGGATGCAGCTGGAAACCATCATTCTCAGCAAACTATCACAGGAACAGAAAACCAAACACTGCATGTTCTCACTTATAGGTGGGAACTGAACAATGAGAACACTTGGACACAGGGCGGGGAACATCACACACAGGGGACTGTCATGGGGTGGGGGAAAGGGGGAAGGATAGCATTAGGAGAAATACCTAGTGTAAATGACGAGTTAATGGGTGCAGCACACCAACATGGCACATGTATACATATGTAACAAACCTGCACGTTGTGCACATGTACCCTAGAACTTAAAGTATAATAATAAATAATAATCATAATAATAAAAGAAAAAAGAAAAAAGTCTTATCTGAGATTCCTTCCATGGAACACAGTTCCATCAAAGCCTATTTTAAAAGTCTACGTGAAAAATAATTATTCTTGCTGCACTTTATACAAATAATCAGGCCAAGTGTAACAAAGCACATCAGTCTTACAATGATTTGTCCTTGGTGAAAATGGGGTACTGGAGAGAGAGAAATTATTTTTCAAAAACTATGGTACACCTATTTTTAGATTCTAGTCTCATCCGTTGTTTTTAGTAATATTTTCCTGCAATTTAGAATAACCCTGCTTATTCCTGTGAACCAACCAGTGAACGCTGGCTGCTGCTCAGAAGAAACAAGAGGGATGGGTAATGTAAAAATCTGAATCGAGATTCTAATTCTAGGCACATTGGAATCAGCTAGTGACCCCCTATGAGCTTGGTTCCAGCAGTTGCCCAGTTCATGGAAAGCCTTCTAATTTAGTGTACTTGGGATAATTTTACTTATTTTGCCTTACTGTTGTGGAATATATTGCTGTCGTGCTCTGTGTAGGGTTGCAGGATAAGCTTACTGAATGTTTTCTTAAATTTCTTAAGTTCTTAAATTTGCCAGAACTTGCAGTTATGAATGGCTGTCACCATACTGGAGCTTTCTGACTGAGCACCTCGCCACCCTGAATGACCTGAAGGCAGGAATATCACCACCTCTATCCAGCCTGAAGTAGTTACAGAAGATGGATCTTTGTCCCTCTGCAAGTCTTAGGATTAAGGGTTCTCTTGTAAAAGGGAGGGGGGAAATGTCAGAGGCATTTGAACCAGAGCATTTCCATCTTTTTTTTTTGAGACGGAGTCTCGCTCTGTTGCCCAGGCTGGAGTGCAGTGGCGCGATCTCGGCTCACTGCAAGCTCCGCCTCCCGGGTTCCCGCCATTCTCCTGCCTCAGCCTCCTGAGTAGCTGGGACTACAGGCGCCCGCCACTGCGCCCGGCTAATTTTTTGTATTTTTAGTAGAGACGGGGTTTCACCGTGGTCTCGATCTCCTGACCTTGTGATCCGCCCGCCTCGGCCTCCCAAAGTGCTCGGATTACAGGCGTGAGCCACCGCGCCCAGCCAGCATTTCCATCTTAAACAGGGGTTTCCATATAGGAAGTTACTCTATACGGTCTGCAAAGGGAAGGGATGAATAATCCACCCCGTTTAGTAAATAATCAAGAAATAACCATAAAAATGGGCAACCAGCAGCCTTTGGGGCTGTTCTGTCTATGGAGAAGCCATTCTTTATTCCTTTACTTTCCTAATCAACTCACTTCCATTTTACCCTATGAACTCACCCTGAATTCTTTCTTGCACGAGATCCAAGAACCTCTCTTGGGGTCTGGATCAGGACCCCTTTCCTGTAACACATTCGCTTAAAAACAAGACACTGGGTTTGCTGACACTTAGAGTTTACCGGCTGGATCAGGAGCCCTTTCCTGTAACACATTTGCTTAAAAATAAGACACTGGGTTT
The DNA here is from genome assembly GCF_024542745.1 of Macaca thibetana thibetana. Classification (NCBI taxonomy): domain Eukaryota; kingdom Metazoa; phylum Chordata; class Mammalia; order Primates; family Cercopithecidae; genus Macaca; species Macaca thibetana. The sequence continues at coordinate 209,894 of NC_065595.1, forward strand.
GCTGACACTTAGAGTTTACCGGCTGTATCTATGCTGCCCAATGCTGAGTAAGCACCATGAAACACAAATAATAAAAATAAATTATAATACTTAACTCTAAGACACATCTCAAGTCACCACCCTCTCTCCTGCCTGGAGCCAGGGAGCCCCCGGCCACCTGCTGAAACGGGGCCCCACCGCCCCTCTTCCTGCAGGACGCCCTTCATGCAGACCAGACACCCATGAGCGTTTCTCTCTGGCTGTTTGTCAGAAGCTGCACAGGAGCAGCACACTCTTAGAAACACTGCGAAGTGAATGAAAAACATTGCAAACACCATTTGAACAGCCGCTGAAAGAGAAACCAGACATTCTCACAGTGGGTTAGTTTCTCCCTTTCCCATTAGGCCACATTTAAGAATTTCTAAAATCCCAGAAAACCCGAATCATCCATGTCCAGCCCTCAGCACTGCACGCCGGGGGAAGCTGGGAAGGAGCTGAGTCTCCAAGGGCAGCCCTGAGCCTCCCAGGAAAGGCCCTGAGTGCCTCGGGAGGGTGGGGGATTCCGGGGGACCAGGTGGCTTTCTTTCTTGTTTTGGTGGTGCCGTGCTTTGGGTGTGGATAAAGCTGTGGTTTTGGCAAATGCACTGGACAAGGTGAAGACAATTTCCTATAAAATGTGGGTCACACAGCTCTCGTCTCTCCTGGTCGCACCCGCAGGGGTCCACGCATGGGGCTGAGGGCTGGGGGTCTGCTCTGCAGAGCCAGGGGGCAGGGCTCAGTGAGCTATGACCCCCACACTCTGGGATCTGCAGAGAACCCTGGAGAGGCCAGTGACCCACCCCACCTCAAGACTCCCCCCAAGGAGGGATGTCCGGTCTCCCTGTCCCAGTCTCTGGGGTCCCAACCATGCACCAATGGAGGGGCGGGCACTCGTGCTGTTTTAGAAACACAGGGATGTGCGCAGAGCCTTGCGTTTCCTCCTCACCCACACGACACCCTCTCCCTGGCCGCAAGGGCACTCCCTCCTGGGAAGGGCAGGGCCCCTTCCACACTGGCCTCTGTGGGACAAAGGCTCTTGGGCACCTGGCGCTGAAAATACTGGGGTCCTGGTGGTGGTTTCACCACAGGAGAGGCAAGCCAAGAAGACCTCAAGCTACTGCCTGCCCCCCAATCTCAACTCCTAGGTGGGTGATGATGGATGTCACCCAAAAGGAAATTTGCCAGGGTTCCCTCCCCACCACCCACCAAGCTCCAGGAATTTTGCCTGGAGGTAGAAGACTGTAAAACAGATAACTCCGAATCTCTTCCCAAAGGAGCTGATTTCACTGAAACAAAGTGTGGGGAGGTACAAGCCTAAGGGCGCTCTCAAAAAATGGTGAAGGTGATGGCTAAAGGGAAAGGAGCAGATGCAGGCTTGGCCGCACACCTGCTAGTTTGCCTAGGAAAACTGGTAAAAGAGCTCCGAGGAGCCTGCCTGAAGTCAGAACAAATCTCAAACACAGGCCTCAGGAACTACCCTTCAAAGGATCCTGAATTTGATTCTTTAGGATGTGGAGTGATTTATGCTCCAGAGTGTTGTTAAAACAACAGAGCCATTAGCGGATTAGACAGCTGGGTACGGCCAGGAAAAGAGAGTCAAAGTGAGTCATGCCCTGATCAAAGGAGAGCTCCTACTAAATCCCAGGGTGACTACGGACATGGCCAAGGCTGAGTTCCCTGAGGAACAACATTAGATACTTAACACTGGGAATCTGGGGTTGGGCATAGGTAGACTCCAGTAAAATAAGCCAGCCAGTCACTAAACAAATAAACAAGTAAATCACAGTAACAAGCCTAGAGAGAAGGGTCCATACCCAGAGTTGCTATGTGTATCATCTAAAACAGCAGTACCCAACCTTTTGGGCACCAGGGACTGGTTTCATGGAAGACAATTTTTTCCAACAGACTGGGAAGGGGTTGGGGGATGCTTTTGGAATGAAACTATTCCACCTTAGATTATTGGGCATTAGATTCTCATAAGGAGCATGCAACCTAGGTCCCTCCCACGCACAGTTTACAAAAGGGTTCATGCTCCTATGAGAACCTAATGCTGCCACTGATCAGACAGGAGGCGGAGCTCAGGCAGTAATGTTGGCTGGGCACCTGCCATTCACCTCCTGCTGTGCTGCCCCGTTCCTTACAGGCCACAGATGGGTACCAGCCCACAGCCTGGGGGTTGAGGACCCCAATCTAAAATGTCCAGTTTCCAAAAAGATCACAGCACATACAAAGAAACAGGAAAGCATGACCTCTAAACCAGAAATAAAACAGACAACAGAGACTCTCTGTGAGAGATGTCAGACTTAATAGAAAAAGCCTTCAAAGTAGCCATTACAATTTGTTGAAAGAACTAAAAGAAATCAGGATAAAAGAAGATGAGATGACAACACTTAATCAAATACAGAATACCAATAATGACACAGAAAGTATAAAACAGTACCAAATGGAAAGTCTGGAGATGGAAATTATAATAGTCTAAGTAAAACCTCACTTGAAGGGCTCAACAAAACATTTCACCTGGCCAAGGAAAGAATTAGCAAATTTGGAAATAGATCAGGCCAGGCATGGTGGCTCGTGCCTGTAATCCCAGCATTTTGGGAGGCAAGGTGGGAGGATCACTTTAGGCCAGGAGTTCAAGATCAGTCTGGGCAACATAGCTGTATTAGTCCATTCTCACGCTGCTATAAAGAAATACCCAAGACTGGGTAACTTATAAAGAAAAGAGGTTTACTTGATTCACAGTTCCACATGGCAGGGGAGGCCTTGGGAAACTTACAATCATGGCAGAAGGCACCTCTTCACAGGGCGGCAGGAGAGAGAATGAGAACCAAGCAAAGAAGGAAGTCCCTTATAAAAGCATCAGATCTCATGAGAACTCACTATCACAAGAACAGTATGGGAGAAACCACCCCCATAATTCAATTATCTCCATCTTCTCCTGTCCCTTGACATGTGGGGATTATTACAATTCAAGGTGAGATTTGGGTGGGGACACAGAACGAAACCACATTAATAGCAAAACCCTGTCTCAGCAAAAAATTAAAAAGTGAGTCAGGTGTGGTGGTGCATGCCTGTAGTCTCAGCTACTTTGGACGCTGAGGCAGGAAGGTCACTTGAGCCCATGAGATTGAGGTTGTAGTAAGCTATGATCATGCCACTGTACTCCAGCCTGGGTGACAGAGACCTGGTCTCTAAATAAATAAATAAAATAAAAAAGAAAATAGATCAATAGAGATTACGCAATCAGAAGAATAGAAAAATGAATGATGCCTCAGAGAAATGTGGGACGTGATTAAATGCACCAGCATACATATGACGGAAAGAAGGAGAGGAAAGAGAAAGGAGAAGAGAAATATTCAAAGAAATGATAGCCTAAAATTTCCCAAAATTAACAACAAAAACTCAGTAATCTATATACCATGAAAAACTCCAAAGACACATCACAATAAAAATGCCAAAAGGCAAAGGCAAGGAGAAAGTCTTGAAAACAGCAAGAGAAAAATAAGGCAGGAACCCTCAATAAGATTAGCAGCTGACTTCTCAGCAGAAATAATGGAGGCCAGAAGGCAGTGGGACAACATAGTCAAAGTGCTCAAAGAAAAAACACTTGTCACTCAAGAATCCTACATTCAGCAAAGCTATCTTTCAAAAATAGAAGTGAAATAAAGACTTTCCTAGATAAACAAAAACTGAGAGATTCACTGCTAGTAGACCTGCCTTACGAAAATACTAAAGGAAGCTCTTCAGGCTAAAAGAGGGCTGGGGGTCCACCCTAGAGATGACAATCTGAGACCACACAAAGAGCACCAGTAAAGGTAATCATGTAATTATAAAATGCAGTATAAATTCATATTTTCTTCTTTCATCACATAACTGATTTAAAATGCAATTGTACAAAACAATGTATATAATGTATTGTTGAGCCTATAATGTATAGAAATGCAATATACTTGACAATTTAATGGTACAAAGGAAAAGGGTGTGAGCAAAGGTGTACTGGGCTAAGGAAATGACTCCATATGGTAACTCAAAGGACACTCTCTGCTGATATTGAGACTCAGGATATAATGCAAAGTGCAAAGAGCGGCGTTCAGAACAACACGCACAACGTGCTGCACTACAGGAAGGAAATACAAACACATACACATATTTGCTTATATTTCCAAAAACAACAATGACATTCGCAAACCAAGAAATGCCTGAGGCTACCAGAAGCTGGCAGGAACAAGGAGTTTCCTCTAGCGCCTTAGGTGAGAATGCAGCCCTGCTGACATCTTCATCTTGGACATCTGGCCTTCAGAAGTGTGAGGCAGCAAACTTCTGTTTTCAGCCACCGAGCTTGTGGTAATTAGCACCTACAGGAAACTAATACAGTTTCTCCTGTGCCAAACTGAGGACGACTTAAGCATGAAGATAAATTAACTAGTTGGGCATGGCAGTGTGCACCTGCAGTCCCAGCTACTTGGGAGGCTGAGGCAGGAGGATTGCTTGAGCCCAAGAGTTTGAGACCAGCCTAAGTAACATAGCAAGACCCCATCTCTAAAAAAATAATTAATTAACATAGTAACAGAATATAACTATTCAAATAGGAAACATTGGCATCAGGTTGATTACACAGTTAAATAAAATGAAAGTTTGATAAGGGACATGACATGTACATAGTCTGCAACTACCTCCACAGAAATACTTAGAAAAATAGATTTAGGAGTACAAGTGCATTTTTGTTACCTGGATATATCCGCAGCGATGAAGTCTGAGCTTTTGGTGTAACCATCACCCAAATGGTTTACATTGTAATCAACAGGTAATTTCTCATCTCTCATGCCCCTCCTACCCAACCACCTTTTGGAGTCTCCAATGTCTGTTATTCCATTCTCTATGTCCATATGTAGACATTGTTTGGCTCACACTAATAAGTGAGAACATGGCTTTCTGTTTCTGCCTCCATGTTGTTGCAAAAAACATTTCGTTCTTATAGTATTCCAGGGTGCATGTGTGTGTGTATACATATATCCTAAATTTTTAAAGCATTTTTATATAAACCACATTTTATTTATCCAATCATCAGTGGAGGGACACCTAACTTGAGCCCATGACTTTGCTATTGTGATAGTGCTGCAATAAACACACAAGTGAAACTGTCTTTTTAATACAGTGATTGCTTTTCCTTTGGGTAGTAGTAGGACTGCTGACTTGAATGGTAATTCTATTTTTAGTTCTTTGGGTTGTACTAATTTTACATTCCCATCAACAGATTATAAGCATTCCCTTTTCTCCTCACCAACATCAGTTGCTTCTTGACTTTGTAATAGTAGCCATTCTGACTGGTATAAGATGGCATATCATTGTGGTATTAATTTGCACTTCTCTATTAGCGAGGTTGAGCCTTATTTTCATATTTCATTGGCTGCTTATATGTTGAAAAACTTCTGTTCATGTCATTTGCCCACTGTTTAATGAGGTTATTTGGTTTTTTTCTTGTTGAGTTCCTTGTAAATTCTGAATATTAGTCCTTTGTCAGGTGCACAGTTTGCAAATATTTTCTCCCATTCCACAGGTTGTCTGTTTACTCCACTGAGTATTTCTTTTGCTGTGCAGAAGCTTTTTAGAGTCCCATTTGTCCATTTTTGTTGTTGTTGCATTTGCTTTTGAAGTCTTAGTCATAAATTTTTGCCTAGACCAATGACCAGAAGAATTTTTCCTAGGTTTTCTTTTACGATGTTTATAGTTTGAGGTCTTACATTTGTCTTTAATACATCTTGAGTTAATTTTTCATATGGTGAGAGATATGGTCCAGTTTCATTCTTCTACACATGGCTATCCAACTTTTCCAGCATCATTTATTGAATAGTGTCCTTTCCCCAGTATATATTTTTGTCAACTTTGTCTAAGATAAGTTTGTTGTAGGTATGTGGCTTTATCTGGGTTCTTTATTGTGTTCCATTGATCCTGTGTTTCTATTTCTATACCAGTAACATGCTGTTTTGGTTACTATAGCCTTGTAGTATAATTTGAAGTCAGGTAATGCGATGCCTCCCGCTTTGCTCTTTTTGCTTAGATGTTTTGGCTATTTGGGCTCTTTTATGGACCCATATGAATTTTAGGATTTTTTTTTCTAATTCTGTGAAAAATGTCATTGGTAATTTGATAGGAATTGCACTGAATCTGTAGATTGCTTTAGGCAGTATGGTCATTTTAATGATACTGATTTTTCCAAGCCATGGGCAGGAGATTTTTTCCATTTGTTTGCATCATCTATGATTTCTTTCATCAGTGTTTTGAAGTTCTCCTTGTAGAGGTCTTTCACCTCCTTAGTCAAATGTATTCCTAGGATTTTGTTTGTTTATAATTATTGTACATGGAATTGAGTTCTTGATTTTGTTCTCAGTTTGATCATTATTGGTGTATAGAAATGCTACTTGTTTTTGTTCATTGATTTTCCATCCTGAAACTTTACTGAAATAATTTATCAAATCTAGGAGTCCTTTGGAGGAGTCTTCAGGGTTTTCTAGATATAACATCGTATCATCAGCAAACAGATAATTTAACTTTCTCTTTTCCAATTTGGATTGTGTTTGTTTTTGAGACAAGGTCTTGCTTTGTCATTCAGGCTGGAGTGCAGTGGCACACTCACGGCTCACTGCAGCCTCAACCTCTAGGGCTCAAGTGACCTTCTCACCTCAGCCACCCGAGCAGTTGGGACTACAGGCACATGCCACCATGCCCGACTAATTTTTGTATTTTTTTGTACAGTCAGGGTTTCATCATGTTGCCCAGGTTGGTCTCAAACTCCTGGGCTCAAGCGATCCACCCACCTCAGCCTCTCGAAGTGCTGGATGACAGGCATGAACCACTGTGCCTGGCTAGATGCCTTTTATTTCTTTTTCTTGCCTGGCTGCTCTAACTAGAACTTCCAAAACTATGTCCAATAAGAGTGGTCAAAATGGGCATCCCTGTCTTGTTCCAGTTCTTAGGGAGAATGTTTTCAACTTTTCCCTATTCAGTATGATGTTGGCTATGGGTTTGTTGTATATGGCTTTTATTATTTTGAGGTATGTTTCTTCAATGTCTACTTTGTTGAGGGTTTTTATCATGAAGGGCAATTCCACATCATTTGAAATGATCATATGGTTTTTGTTTGTTTTGACAGCGTCTTGCTCTGTTGCCCAGGTTGGAGTGCAGTAGCATGATCTTGGCTCACTGCAACCTCCACCTCCCGGGTTCAAGCGATTCTCCTGCCTCAGCCTCCCGAGTAGCTGGGATTACAGACATGTGCCACCATGCCTGGCTAATTTTTGCATTTTTAGTAGAGACGGTGCTTCCCCATGTTGGCCAGGCTGGTCTTATACTCCTGACCACAGGTGATCCACCTGCCTCGGCCTCCCAAATTGCTGGGATTACAGGCATGAGCCACTGTGCCCAGCCATGGTTTTTAATTGTGTATGTGGTGAATCACATTTATTCATTTGTGTATGTTAAATCATCCTTAGATCCCTGAAAAATAAAACTCACTTGATTGTGGTGTGTTATCTTTTTGATGTGCTGTCGGATTTGGTTTGCTAGTGTTTTGTTCAGGATTTTTGCACCTACGTTCATCAGGGATATTGGCCTGTAGTTGTTGTTTTGGTTGTGTGCCTAGCTTTGGTATCAGGGTGATACTGGCTTTGTAGGCTGAGTTAGGGAGGATTTCCTCCTCCTTGATTTTTTGGAACAGTTTCAGTAGGATTGGTACCAATTCTTTGCATGTCTAGTAGAACTTGGCTGTGATTCTGTCTAGCCCTGGGCTTTTTTGTTGTTGGGAGATTCTTTTTATTACTGATTCAAGCTCAGCACTCACTATTGGTCTGTTCTGGATTTCTGTTTCTTCCTGGTTCAACCTTAGGAGTCTGTATGTTTCTAGGCCTTACCCATTTCCTCTAGGGTTTCTAGTTTGTGAACGTAGAGGTATTCACAGTAGTCTCTGAGGATCTTTTGCATTTCTGTGGTGTTAGTTGTACTGCCTCCATTTTTACTTCTGACTGTTTATTTGCATCTTCATTTCTTCCTTAATCTAGCTATCAGTTTGTCAATTTTGCTTACTTTTTCAAAAAACCAACTTTTCATTTCATTGATCTTTGTATTTTTCTTTTGGTCTCAACTTCATTTAGTTCTGCCCTCGTATCTGTTATTTCTTCTGCTAGCTTTGACTTCGATTTGTTCTTATTTTTCTAGTTCCTTGAGGTGCAATGTTAGGTGGTTAATTTGTGATCTTTCTGTATGTTTAATGTAGGCATTTAATGGTATAAACGTCCCTTTTAGCACTGCTTTTATTGTATCCCAGAGATTTTGGTGTCTTGTGTCTCTGTTTTCATTTGTTTCAAAAAATAAATACTTAAGAGTGAGTTCACAGGGAGAAGCCCAATAGACACCCCTTTCTTCAGCTCATCATTGTGGACATCGCCAGGAACAGTACAACCCAACACTGAGAGCACAGCATCACTGACATTGTGGACATCACCAGATACATACAACCCAACACTGACAGCACAGCATCACTGACATTGTGGACATCACCGGGAACATACAACCCAACACTGACAGCACAGCATCACTGACATTGTGGACATCACCGGGAACATACAACCCAACACTGACAGCACAGCATCACTGACATTGTGGACATCACCGGGAACGTACAACCCAACACTGACAGCACAGCATCACTGACATTGTGGACATCACCAGATACATACAACCCAACACTGACAGCACAGCATCACTGACATTGTGGACATCACCAGATACATACAACCCAACACTGACAGCACAGCATCACTGACATTGTGGACATCACTGGGAACGTACAACCCAACACTGACAGCACAGCATCACTGACATTGTGGACATCACCGGCAACGTATAACCCAACACTGAGAGCACAGCATCACTGACATTGTGGACATCACCGGGAACGTACAACCCAACACTGACAGCACAGCATCACTGACATTGTGGACATCACCAGATACATACAACCCAACACTGACAGCACAGCATCACTGACATTGTGGACATCACCAGATACATACAATCCAACACTGACAGCACAGCATCACTGCTGTGATGTTCCTGCCAAAAAAAGCAAGTCCTGGGAGGCTGAGACGGGCGGATCACGAGGTCAGGAGATTGAGACCATCCTGGCTAACACGGTGAAACCCTGTCTCTACTAAAAACAAAAAATTAACTGGGTGTGGTGGTGGCGCCTGTAGTCCCAGCTACTCGGGAAGCTGAGGCAGGAGAATGGCGTGAACCCGGGAGGCGGAACTCACAGTGAGCCGAGATGGCACCACTGCACTCCACTGCACTCCAGCCTGGGTGACAGAGCAAGACTCTGTCTCAAGAAAAAAAAAAAAGCAAGTCCTAAATGTGATCATGAGGAAACACCAGACAAACCCGAACTGAAGAACGTTCCACAAAATAACGGCTATACTCCTCAAAATTAGGGCCACGAAGGCTCAAGGAAGCCCAAGAGCTGCTCCAGGCCATGGGATTGAGGGTGACCGGTAAACATAACAAGTGCCTCTGCAACAGACCCTTTGCCATAAAGGACATCCCTGGGGCAAATGGCACACCTCAAAGAGCCCTGAGGATGAACTGACATCAGGGCTGGCTTCCCAAGTGTGCTGCCATGTGGGCATGGGGGCCTCATGCTCAGTTAACATTCCGTTGTTACCATCTTTTTTTTGAGACAGGGCCTCACCGTGGCCCAGGACGGAGTGCAGCGACTGTTCACGGGTGCAATCGCCGTGGCCCAGGACGGAGTGCAGCGACTGTTCACAGGTGCAAACGCCGTGGCCCAGGACGGAGTGCAGCGACTCTTCACGGGTGCAATCGCCGTGGCCCAGGACGGAGTGCAGCGACTCTTCACGGGTGCAATCGCCGTGGCCCAGGACGGAGTGCAGCGACTCTTCACGGGTGCAATCGCCGTGGCCCAGGACGGAGTGCAGCGACTCTTCACGGGTGCAATCGCCGTGGCCCAGGACGGAGTGCAGCGACTGTTCACGGGTGCAATCGCCGTGGCCCAGGACGGAGTGCAGCGACTGTTCACGGGTGCAATCGCCGTGGCCCAGGACGGAGTGCAGCGACTGTTCACGGGTGCAATCGCCGTGGCCCAGGACGGAGTGCAGCGACTATTCACGGGTGCAATCGCTGTGCTTGCAGCCTCAAATCCCAGACTCCAGTGATCCTCCTGCCTCAGTCTCCTCAGCACCAACAGCACGTGCCACTGCACCTGACACTACACCAAAATTTAACAGTGGGTGTCTCTGGGAGCTGAGACTACAGGGGGCTTTTGTTTCTTTTATTCTGTTGGTATCTGTTTTACATTTTTCAACAAACAATATGTATTCCTTCTGTAAAAAAAAAAAAGTATGAAATCATTTTTAGGAATACAGAGTGAAGGGCCGAGCGCGGTGGCTCACGCCTGTAATCCCAGCACTTTGGGAGGCCGAGGCGGGCGGATCACAAGGTCAGGAGATGGAGACCATCCTGGCTAACACGGTGAAACCCCGTCTCTACTAAAAATACAAAAAACTAGCCGGGCGAGGTGGCAGCGCCTGTAGTCCCAGCTACTCGGGAGGCTGAGGCAGGAGAATGGCGTGAACCCGGGAGGCGGAGCTTGCAGTGAGCTGAGATCAGGCCACTGCACTCCAGCCTGGGGGACAGAGCGAGACTCCATCTCAAAAAAAAAAAAGAAATACAGAGTGAATTTATTTCCGTATCTTGCCAGCATCCACATGTATTTATGATCTTTGAGTCCACAGTAGAACAGCAGCACAGAAGGGTGACTACAGTCAATAATAATTTAATTGTATATTTAAAAATAACTGAAAGAAATATAACTGGATTGTTTGTGACACAAAGGATAAATGCTTGAGGGGACGGGTGCCCCAGTCTCCATGATGTGCTTTTTCACATGTCTGTATCAAAACATCTCATGTACCCCTAAATATATACACCTACTATGTGCCCATGATAATTAAAAGTAAAAATAAATTGACTGGGCACGGTGGCTCACGCCTGTAATCCCAGCACTCTGGGAGGCCGAGGCTAGTCGATCACGAAGTCAGGAGATCGAAACCACCCTGGCTAACACAGTGAAACCCCGTCTCTACTAAAAAATACAAAAAATTAGCCAGGCCTGGTGGCGGCGCCTGTAGTGCCAGCTACTCGGGAGGCTGAGGCAGGAGAATGGTGTGAACCTGGGAGGCGGAGCTTGCAGTGAGCCGAGATTGCGCCACTCACTCCAGCCTGGGTGACAGAGCGAGACTCTGTCTCAAATAAAATAAAAAATAAAAATAAATTTTAAAAAATTATAATCAGGAAACACTGATCATGACCCATCCTCCCCAGTTCCCTCCCTTCCCATGTCACAAGCCAGGAACCAAAAGGTCTCTGCTCCCCTTACCCTGGCCTGGGCGGCACCGGCCTGTCCTTCCTCTAGCTCCGGCCGTCTCCCTACCCCTCTGTCCCCTCATTCTTCCCCCAAAATACACTCAAGCCCTCTCTCCTTCAAGGCAGCTGGCAAATTTTCAAAGTACCTGAAGTTTCTGATGTAAAACCAGGTTTTCCTTCTGGACAAATGGCGTGGGGAAGAAAACTGGACTTCTATTCCTACGAGAGGGTCTCAGGCCCTTAGAGCTAGAGATTCTGTACTAAACATAACACTGGAAAAAATCAACCCAGGGAAGTCACCTGTAGAGCAGAGGTTCTAATGCTGGCCTCATCCTCAGACCACCAAGGGGGCTCTGGCCTGTCTCCAGGCCCAGGTGTCTTCCAACAGCAGGTGTTTCAGATGCGTAGCCAAGGCTGACAGGCATTGTGCTGGATGTTGAGTCCAGTCTTTTGGGGGCCTACAAGGGGTGATTACATTCCCCCGTCTACCTCAAAATGTTCTAATGTTTGTAGAGTTGCTTACTGGGCCATCTGCATTACCAAGGAACAGTGAACCAGAAGCTTGAAGTGGCCGACAGTCGGGTTTCAGGAGCCCCCAGGGTATGTGCCCTGAGGTTTGAGATCCATTAACCTACACTAACAAGGTAAGAGACAGTGACTCAGGAGAGCTTCTCAGATTGAAAGCCTGTGAAGTCGTTTCATGTTTCATCAGCAGTTTCACCTTGACAGGTACTTGTAAAAGCTCACAAGGTTGATCTGAGGACTTCACTGGATCAGGTACTTGTAAAAGCTCATGAGGTTGACCTGAGGACTTCACTGGATCAGGTACTTGTAAAAGCTCACAAGGTTGATCTGAGGACTTCACTGGATCGGTGCCTCCCAAACTTCTGGGTGTTCAGTGTGCGTGCACGTCAGCCAGGGAGCTGCGGAAATCCCCACGAGTGGGCCCATTCAGGAGGGGGTGAGCTTCCGTGTCCCTAATCTGGAGGCCTAAGCCAGTTTTCTCTGAAACGTGCCCACACTCCACTTTCTAGGAGGCACTGAGCCGACGCCTGGTTGGATTCCCTGCAGGCGCTTCACCTCTCCCTGGGCCTCAGTTTCCTTATTTGAAAACTAAGAACAACTCTGTGAGACTGCTAGGGACGACAATACCACATCTGGCACAGGCGTGGAGGTCTGGGCAGCAGCCTGGCGCTCTCTGGGCCTAACTCTACCTTCCACTCCCTCTGCCCACTCCTTTTTGTCCCTTCTGGTCTCTGTCCTCACAGCTCTAGACACTAGTCCCTGTCAGATGTGCTAGAAGGGACCTGAGACAAATTGATGGCAACAACCTGTTTTGTAACAATAAGTTGCTAAAAACAATAAAACACAGCCTGGGCACATCAGATGCATGCAAAGGACACACAATTGAGGGTGTTCTCTCCTTGTTTAACACCTTTCCCAAGCTGGGGGGCGGGGGGTGGGTTAACACAAAGCACTCAGAGCAGTGCCTGACCTGTGAAGCAGTACTGCATGGCAGACTCTGTCTTTACTCTGCTGTGGCCCCTATGCACCTGCCTCAGTCTCTGTCTTCCACGGTGACAGGCTGTTCTCTGAAAAACTCACTACCATTGAGGTGTTAATGTCTAGTAGAGTTAACCTGATACCCATCTTGCCACATCTGGATTTGAATTGGGGAATTCTCAGTGATTTTATCTGTCAGGATGCTTTGCCTGCAACTAACAAAAGGACTAAGTGAACTTATCGTTAACAACGAAGACCCTCATCATCCCACTCAAGAGAAGAAAAGGGGCAGGAGATTGTCTCACACCTCGCTGGCACCAGGCCCAGCTTTCTCTGCCGTCTCACACCTCACTGGCACCAGGCCCGGCAAAAGCCATCTCACACCTCACTAGAACCAGGCCTGGCTTTCTCTGCTGCCTCACACCTCGCTGGCACCACACCCGGCTTTCTCTGCCATCTCACACCTCGCTGGCACCACGCCCGGCTTTCTCTGCCGTCTCACACCTCGCTGGCACACCTTGAAGCAAGTATTGAGAGGCAGGAAAAGCGGCAGTCGCTTCTCGCAGGCCAAAGTGCCCATTTCTACACCCGGTGTTGGCAAGAACTCAGGAGCCTGAGGTGGGAGGATGGCATGAGCCTGGGAGGTTGAGGCTGCAGTGAGCCATGATCACGCCACTGCACTCCAGCCTGGGCAACAGACCTGTCTCAAAACAAAAAACCCTCTCTCAAAAAGAGAAAGAACGGAGGTTCCCTGATGCCTTTGCTTTGAGGGAGGACCTTGTGTCTACCAGATCCGTGAACATTTGCTGCCCAGCTGGATTTCGGTTAGCAAGGAAGAAGTGGGTGACCAGTCTCCTCCATGCCATAGAGCCTCAGACCCCAAGGAGTGCGTGGAGAACAGTGGAACCTTCATCATAACGACAGACAGTCCCAGTCCTGAGCACCTCGGCCAAGTTCCTGAGTCCTCCAAGCTCTGGCAACTTCATCTATAGAATGGGGTTGCCAGTACCCACCTCACAGGGTGGCTGTGAGGATGAGTGAGTCTGCACAGACAGGCCCAACAGTGTCTGGCACCTGGCACACACTGGCACGCAGTAGCTTTTACCACCATTCTTCTTAGCATTGTCTCCTTTTCCTCAAGGGCCTTCTTTAATTAAGCCACTCAGTATTTACCTGCATAAATATTAATGTTTTCGATACAGCATGCTGCCCAGACCCCCAGGATTTCAGATAAGGGGCTGCAGACCTGTGTATACTTTTCAGAAGTGATATAAATGTAAATGAGATTATAGGTTTGTCTTTGTTGAGATCTTCGAATAAGAGCTATTTGTACACTTTTAATACATTATTATTATTATTTGAGTCAATCTCCTTTTTCTTCTTAAGAGACAGGGTCTTGCTATGTTTCCCAGGCTGGCCCCAAGCGTCTCAACACAAGTAATCCTCCCACCGCAGCCTCCCATGCGCGTGCCTGGCTCAGTCTTCATTTTGAGTCTTCATTTCAGTTTGGGTGCTCCAGGGCCTGACGTCCACGGGTGGTGCTGCAATGTGAGGCCTCACATGGTCCCCTCAGGCGCTGGCACAGCACTGACCCTGTTCCCTGCCCGGCAGTGCCGTGGAGGTACCTGCAGAGCTGGCATTCTGCTGACATGGCCCCCTCAGGTGCTGGCACAAGCACTGGCCCTGTTCCCCGCCCGGCAGTGCCGTGAAGGTACCTGCAGAGCTGGCATCCTGCTGACATGGCCCCTCGGGCGCTGGCACAAGCACTGACCCTGTTCCCCGCCCGGCAGTGCCGTGTAGAGCTGGCATTCTGCTGTTTTCTCATGGAGTCATCATGGTCAAGTACCAGAGCCTTGTAACCTGAAGTTATCTCGCTAGGGAAATACAAAAACGTTTTTTAGGATGTTGTGCTCGTAAATCACCACCATGCATTTCCCACATCAGGATGGGGAGGTCTCCTGCACATAAACGAATTCACACAGCCACGTTCCAGTAACACCAGATACAAAAGGCCTTGGCCTGACCCCAGCCCATGACGGTCGCCCAGCAAGAGTAAGCAGCAAACTGCTTGTTGGAAGTCAGGGAGATGTGCCGTTGGTCGCTGCAGTTTCACCTCATTATCCTGACCTACATGATGATTAACCACAGACACGTACACCCCTTAACTGGACACCTCTTAACTGGCTACCAGAAACTCTAGAGCTAAACATCTGGCTCACGGTGTAATGGAAACATGAGCCTTTATGTGTGGTGGACACTTTGTAGCCTAATTTCTGGCTCCCTTTTTTTCTCTCTCTCCTACTCATACCATCATGTGGGATTTTATCTATCCTTACAAATTGTCTTAAATCCATCCTTCTTAGTTTAACTGGCCTTAGGCAGTGGCCTCTCCATTCTGATGTGGAGTATAAACAAATAATTTCCTAGATCTGAAAAAAATCTTGCTTCTGCCATTTGATGACTTATAACAGCTTAGTCCCAGAGCACAAATGAAAAGACAAGGGAGTCAGCTTCCTGCAGCAGCATCTCCTACAGTCGTTCCTCCGCACAGTGCACATGCAGCTTTCTGGGTAGTGGCCTCGTCACTCACCCACAGCCACTGTCTGCGGCACGTGGCCTGGATCCGGCGGTCAGCACGGCAGGCTGCTCAGTGCTGCAGATCTGCCATCCCTAGGACATTTCTCCTTTTGGGGAGGAGGCTGGCAGGGCACAGCACCTAAAGCCCCTGCTGCTTCCAGATTCTGCTCCTGCACCATGGGCACCTGTCATGTGCAAATGCTGGGACAGATGCCTTCCCTGTGCCGTCTTGATTCTCACAGCCCTGCTGCACCGGCAGAAAGCCGGTGGATGGGATGGCACTGACTCATAGTGCAGAACCTGACAGAATCGAGAGAATTCTGAATTTAGAACCTGACAGCTGACAGGGGCTGGGGCATTAAGAGGGAAGCCGAACTAAATAGTAGCTGACGAGGTATAGAATCTGTGTTTTCTCCTCTGATAAATCCCTGTGTCAGAAGTGACACAAAGAATTCAGTATAAACGAGTCACACTCTTCAGAAGGCAAAGACCAAGTCTGCTGCACATTGGGATGGATTAGAAAATACACTAGGTGGCCACAGGCACCAGGGGAAGTGTTACTACTTCAGGTGCGATGGAACCACGGCCAGAGCCAGGGTCACCAGGAAGCCCCAGTAAACCCGCCAACTCACTTTCTGCCCAACCTTGGCCTGAACCAGAAGGTGGAAGCCGCTGCACGAAGCCGTGCTAAAGAGGCCAGTCGCGGACGAAGTCCAAGTGCCTACTCAGCAGCTCCAGGGGGTTGGGAGGCCCTGGGGACCCTCTGCTCTCTCCAGGTTTGCAGGTTCAGTTCTCACCCCGGCCACTGCTGTGGCCTGACCCCTCGGGCCAAGCACTCACTGGCACCTGGCAGGGCTCTGCAGGTGGAGGTGGCCACGCCAGCATCTCAGAGACACTATTTTACCATTTTCTTTTTGTGAGAATCTGTGGTAAGATGGCCATTTATTTTTCACATTACACACGGTGTATGGGAAAAACAACAGTGACTTCTGTAGCAAACTGTGTTTAGATACACGGAAAAGCTAGAAAACGTCGACGTAACAGAAGAGCAGATGGTTTTAACTCCATCAACTGCCTCAACAAAGCCACATGCTGCGTCACGTGCCAATGCTTTTCCCTGCGAACGTGGGACAGGCAGAGCTGACGCCTCTCCATCTACTCCCTGCTGGCATTGCAGCCGCGGCCATCCTCCGTTGTGCCACCTCCTTTCTCTGCTTCCAACTCCTCTGCGTCCAGGGCGTAGCATTCGTACTCCGGGGCACCAACGAGGTCCGGGTCATCTTCCACCTCCTCGCCCGACAGGTAACTCTTGAGGGAGCTGTCCTGCTCCAGGCGGGGCCTGGCCCTCTTCCTTCCCTTTTTCATCTGCGTTGTCAGCTCAGCCGCCTGCCCCTGCCACACCAGGCCCCCGAGCCCTTTATCTTTCCTCCTTTTGTACTCCATAATCTGCTTGTTGAGCGCCTCATGATTGATACCACACACGCTGGAGCTTGTGGCCGGCTCTGTGGTGCCACAGGATTGCGGGGCATCGGCGTCCCTGGGAAGGGAGAAGAGGAGCCTTCACACCAAGCAAAAACGGAGCCCCCAATCCACAGTTCATCGCTACAACAGCACATCACACTTCCTACGTCTGCTCGCCTGAGAACCCTCCCAACGTCTGTCTGAGGGTAACTGGAGACAGGAGTGAAGGAAGGTGGGCTGTGGTTTCAACGTTCTCCAGCATCAGAAGCATTTGGCCAGCACAGTCTAGATGCACCATCCTGTACGCAATAAATGCATTTGCGCCAGGCACGGTGGCTCACATCTGTAATCCCAGCACTTTGGGAGGCTGAGGTGGGCGGATCACGAGGTCAGGAGTTCAAGACCCGCCTGGCCAACATGGTGAAACCCCGTCTTCACTAAAAATACAAAAATTAGCTGGGCGTGGTAGCAGGCACCTGTAATCCCAGCTATTCGGGAGGCTGAGGCAGCAGAATCGCCTGAACCCAAGAGGCAGAGGTTGCAGTGAGCCAAGATCACGCCACTGTACTCCAGCCTGGGCAACAGACTGAGACTCTGTCTCGAGAAATAAAAAAAAATGCATTTGCAACTGCTTTCTCTAAGCATGGCCAGGGCCTCGGGCCAGTTAAACTAGTAGAATTACAGGTGAGGTCTATCAGATCTGCCACTTATTAGCCTTCATGAAGAGTCTATTCTTGGTGAACAGCACCTAATCAAGGCCATGTCACGGCCCCTGTATCATCCAAGGATCCACTCTGGAAAGTCTCCAAACCCTGGGCTCAGCTCCCTGACCTGCCACCCCCACACTGCCCCTTGCTGACCCAATCAGGCCAGGCCTGCTACAGCATGGAGCTTTGCTTCCAGCTCAGGGATGTGCCTGGCAGGCTGGTTAAACCTAACTCTGGCAGGTGCCCAGGCGATGCTGACGCTGCTGTCTAAGGCCCACAGGCAAGACCTGCTCTAGCAGCTGCATGCTTGCAATGGGGCCCTCCACAAACATCCCAGCACCCGCAGGCTGTCAGGCACTACAAGTTTGGAAAAGATGTATATGTGTGTGCACATGCACAGGCCCCAAGCCCCACCTCCCTCTACCTCCCTCCTCACACACGACTGACCCATCTATGATGTTTACTGCTTCCCGTCAGCTTCCCCTAGTGAAAGGCAGGTTCCAAAGACAGCTGCATCCTAAATGCTAGACCAGGGCCTGGCATACAGGGGGCACTCAATAACAACATGTTGAACGAATGAAGAGGACAAGAGGCCCTCTCCTCACTGAAGGAGTTATAGCAGACACCTCTGGTAGCCCGAGGCCCCCACTGTGTAAACGTGGCCAGGCCACAGCACAGGTCTATGAATATGGGCTGCCAGCCCTGCGGGCAAGTGCCACGGGGTCCATCAGGCTACTAGGGACGTGGAGCTGTGCAGCTGCTGGGGAAACGGCAATTCCACACCCAGGAATCCACCCCAGGGAATCAAAACATACGTCCACATGCATCACCTGAAATCATTTTGTACAAAGTCGTCTCTTTCATCCCGGGGTCCAAAGTCTGCGACTGCCAGTAACTTGTCAAGCTACAGAGGAACGCAGAGGGTAAACCAGTTAGCCACATCCCCACCGCCGTACTTACAGCCGGGCTCCATGTAACACCAGTGTTGTTAACTGCAGAGCTTTTGATCAGACTTTGCACAATTTCTTCTATTGACTCTTCCCAAATACGAGGATCTGTTCAGTAGCCTGTGCTTTCAAATACCTTACTGTTACTTTTACATAACACGTTTTCTCCGATAACAAAGTGAGGCTTTTTAAAAACTACATTTTAGACTTGTAAATGTTAGTCAAATTTATGAAGAAACCAGTTAAGCATTAGTTGAATTAAATAACTAACCATTATCTGGTTTCCAAGGTAGTTTTGCAAAATGCTTCAGTTTTGCCACAGAATTTGTGTGCTTGGGGGGAGAAAAGCCTCCAAGCAAGACAAGGTAAAAGATGATGGGGACAGTCACGAAGCCAGGAGCCTAAACTACAAGAGAAAACTGCTCCTCAGCCAGGCTCATGGGATGCCATCCACACCATGGCAATGGCCCACAAGCCCTGCTGGACGCTGCATTCCACCCGAACCCTGGCCTGCCTGTCCCCGGCCTCTGGGGGTGTCCTCATCCTGCTCCAAGCACAGCACGCACCCTCCCCTGTCCAGTGACTATTCTGGAAGTGAACCCGCAACACCTGATGGGACCTCCCTCCCAGAGACAGGAGCCTGCGGTGCTGAGCTCAGAGACTGGCACGTCCTCCCCAGGGAATGCCTTGCTGATGCCCTCGCAGCACTGTCCTTGATTCCTTACAGCAGGGATTATAACGTCACTCCTTCGCTTCTTTTGCTAGCAAGGGAAATCACATATCTGTCAAGCTTATTACTTGTACAAAGTTTTTAGTGTTACCTATACACTGATTAATAAAAACCACAAATGTCAAACTGCATCTTTTTCTTCTGGGGATCCAAATACTGTCTGTCCTATACTGAATAACAGTTACCTATAATACTGCAAACGCTACTCGCTGATTTTTGACGGAGTTTTTGAAGGTATAACATACCTTAATAACTACCAGATAACCACCACCCAGGGAAGTATATATTTACGTGTTTTTAATCTTTATAGCTAAACCATCTCTAAAGCAAGGAAAATGATAAAAGCACTTACAGTTATAGGACAGACCTAAGTCTCATAAGCCCTGATGGTGTGAAACGAGAGTGGACTGATCCATGTTGAGAGGTGGGAGGGAGAGACAGGCGTGGGAGGGAAACTCTGGCCGTGTGAAATTTATACCCTAGTTAGAGCTACAGTGATAAGCACTAAAAAATTAAAACCGGAAACAGCAATTACCTCTGGGGACCTGGGCTGGGAACAGCGGCACAGGAGCAAGGGAAAGCCTCTTCATTTGCACCCTTCTTTCATGACTTTTCATTTGTTCCCTTCTCAATGGTTTCTTCCCTTTTTTTTTTTGGACACGGAGTCTCTCACTCTGTCGCCCAGGCTGGAGTGCAGTGGTGCAATCTCAGCTCACTGCAACCTCCGCCTCCCCAGTTCAATCGACTCTTCTGCCTCGGCCTCCCAAGCAGCTGAGACTACAGGCACGCGCCACTATGACCGGCTAATTTTTTTGTATTTTTAGTAGAGACGGGGTTTTGCTGAATTGGCCAGGCTAGTCTCAAACTCCTGACCTCGTGATCCACCTGCCTCGGCCTCCCAAAGTGCTGAGATTACAGGCTTGAGCCACTGCACCCCGCCTCTTCTCTTTTTTAACTGTGCATTATCTTTTCAGGATTTAAAATTTAAATTTAAAATTTTATTCATATAAGCATTTATGTTATAAAAAGTTAATTATTACCTGGGCCCGGTGGCTCACACCTATAAATCCCACCACTTTGGGAGGCCGAGGCAGAAGGATCACTTCAGGCCAGGAGTTGAAGACTAGCCTGGACAATACAGCAAGACCCTGTCTCCAATAAAAAAAATAAAAAGTTTAAAAGTTTAAAAAGTTTTTTTGAAACCTTACCTCAGCGAGAGCTGCACTTTTCTTGTCTTTAACAAACACTATAGGTGGCACATTCCTCACGGTCTGCTGGGACATCAGGAGGTGCCTGGGAGAGAGAATGCACAGAGTCTCACAGCTGTGCCGTGACGCTCAGTGGAGAGGTGTGACGGTGCTGAACACAAGATTCAAGATGTCACTAAGAGGCAGGAGTGAGATTTAGTGTATTACTCAGAAATGAAAACGGCAGCCCAGAAGAGTCATCTTCAGCCACAACTACCACATCACAAAAGGATGCAAAATGCATCCTAACTGCAATTTCCTTTACTTTTCTCAATGCAACTTGTGAGATCTGTATAAATCACCCGACCTGAACTCATCACCATGGCCGTGGGCTCCAGCGTCTGTGCACTAACAGCCTGTCCTCCCACGCTCAGTGGACACGCCCTGGCACGACACGACCCTCAGGTTCCCAGATATTAGACACAGAAGTGATATTTTTATCACGCACATTACATAATACAGACCTAAGGCCAATGTAGGCACGGCACATATAACCAGTGAAAGCCGTGACCACAGACCTTTGGTACACAGCTATGGAAAACCTTGACCCTAAATCTTGGGTGACCCACAGGAGTTGGGAAGAGCGACATTCAGCTCAACTGAATTTTCTGATACGTAAAAATCGGAAAACAATGCTGTCTCAACACTTGTCAATAATCTCCATTTTCTTGGTTTTGTTAAACAGTAAGAAATGAAATGAACGTTCTCTGATACGCAGTTTCACAGAGCCCTGGGCATCATCGTGCATGGTAACGATGCAGGGAAGCCAGGCAGGGTGCCTGGAACGAAGCCCACACGTGGCCACCTTGTCTACGTCTGTCCCCACCCTAAACATGGGGCATAATGAGAAGGGAGGCAGAAAGGAGGAATTCCAGTTCTGAGATTGCTGGTCAGTGAGCTGGATTTCTGCACTTTTTAAACTGAGGAGGAAACTGAATAATTTCTTTATCATCACCCAGCTCAGCAATTCCCAAAATTGTTGGTCCCAGGATCCTTTACAGTCTTAAAAATTACTGAAGATCCCAAAGAGCCGTTAGCTATGTGGGTTCTATCTACCAATATTTACCATACTAGAAACTAAAACTGAGAAATCTAAAAGCTATGTCCTTTTAAAGTCGCTCAAAAACCCACTAAATGCTTACATAGACATTTTTAACAAAAACAGAAAGTATATATTCCCCCCACAAAACCAATGAGAAGCATGGCATTGTTTACATATTTGCACATTCTCCAAGGCCAGCTTCACGGAAGACAGCTGGGATCGCATTGCTGCTTCTGCACTCTGTCCCTCCTCTCACTGAAATACAAGAAGAGCCAGCACAGTAGCTCATGCCTGTAATCTCAGCACTTTGGGAAGCTCAGGCCAGAGGATCGCTTAAGCCCAGGAGTTGGAGACCAGCCTAGGCAACATAGGGAGAGCCCATCTCTACAAAAAATACAAAATGAGCCAAGCATGGTGGCGCGCACCTGTGCTCCCGCTGTATGGGAGGCTGAGGCAGGAAGATCGCTTGAGCCTGGGAGGTTGAGGCTGCAGTGAGCCAAGACTGTGCCCCTGCACTCCAGCCTGGAGACAGAATGAGATCCTGTCTCAAAAAAAGCAAAACAACAAAAAAAATCAGGCCTCCCAGATATGTGTTGGGAAAGAGAGAATTCAACAGCTCTGAGAAAAGTATGGATCTTCTTTGTCACAAAAATTCAACAAAAGTACTTTATTAAAGGTCAGTTGTTCCAGCCTGGCCAACATAGTGAAACCTCATCTCTACTAAAAACACAAAGATTAGCTGGGCATGGTGGTGGGCATCTGTAATCCCAGCTACTCAGGAGGCTGAGGCATGAGAATCGCTTGAACCCAGGAGGCAGAGGTTGCAGTGAGCCACTATCACTCCACTGCCCTCCAGCCTGGGCAACACAGCAAGACTCCATCTCAAATAAATAAATATATAAACAGCTGCAATGAGGAATCTGAAACCACACCAACGAACCTGTCGCGCTCTGCTACATTAAAACTCACCATCGGGCTCACACTGTGAATCTACCTCTCCGCGTGCGGTTTTGTAACCTCGTGCACTGGTCATTTGGAAAACAACAGTTCACCTAGTTATGCAGATTTTAAAAGCGTTGACACGGTTTACCACACGACAGCACGTTTGTTAAGGTCGGTGGCTGCCAATCTCATCAGAGGAGTCTCAAGTACCTAGACGTTGTCAGGCTCACAGTGGTGAATACAAGTTCCCTAAAATTCTGATTTTCACTTGAAAGCTTCAACTGTATCACTGGCAACAGATATGGTCCGTTGTTGGCTCTGGAGTGCTGGGTTCACTCACTCATTTCTGAAGGAATGTCTGACAGACACCCAAACTGAACGGTGTGCTCACTACGCTTTTCTGTTCAGCACTCTCCAGACAGCAAGTCACTTACATGTACTTCCCATTACAAAAAATATTTAAAAGACATGCTCAAGGGTCAAGATTTAATACAATTAATAATGTTTTACAAACTGTCTCGGATTTTAATTTTTCTTGGAGAAACAGGGTCTTGCTCCACTGTCCAGGCTGGAAAGCAGGTACCTTCTCATGGCTCACTGCAACCTCCACCTCCTGGGCTCCAGTGATCCTCCTGCCACCACAAATTCCTGGGGTGACAGGAATGCAGGGGATACTTCCCACCTCAGCCTCCCGAGTAGGTGGGACTACATGTGTGTGCTGCCACTGTGCCTGGTTAACTTTTTAATTTTTTGTAGGAACGGGGTCTCGCCATCTTGCCCAAACTGGTCCTGAACTCCTGGCCTCAAGGGATCCTCCCGCCTCGGCATCCCGAGCTGCGGGGATTACAGGTGAGAGGCACCGTGTCGAGTCTCATCTGGGATATTCTTAAGTAAAAGTGACATCGTCTTTTACTCTAGGCTTGTGGCGTGGCGCCCCACTGCCCTGGCTGGTAGCATGGCACCAGCAGTCTTCCCTCACGGTTCCTGCATCCTCAGGGCAAATGTCAACACAGCAGGAGAGGTGGAACAACGTCTCACCCTAATGAACTCCCTGACAGGATCTCCAGATCCCTAGGGATCCTGGCACACTTTGAGAAATGCTAACCTACATTACAGCTTATATGAGAAAGGAAATTATACTATGAACTTCAAGAAAATGCTTCCAAAATTTTCTTTAAAAGAAAAAATACTCAACGAAAAGTTAAAGTTCACCTACAAGAGAAACAGCTGAGACACAGAGGGTGTGAGCAAAAAGCAAGTACATTCAGAAAGCAAAGGTCGTCACCTCATGGACGCGGCACTTCTCTGCAGGACAGCCTCCATGTGTGCGTTCTGCTCGGCAGAGAGCGTTGTCTTCCAGTACACTCGGCAGGCTGAGAAGTCTGGAGTCAGGGAAACCTGAGACCCCACCCCGCACAGGTCACTCTTTAGTTTTCATGGGTTTTCAAGACAAACAACATCCAGGAGATGAAAACCACAGCTGCGGACGCCCCTCCCACCCAAGCCAGGGCTCTGGCACATTGCCGGAGGCCACCACCTGCTGCCGCACACGCCCCCATGTGAAGTAGGGCCCCAGAACCCAAAACCTCCCTCCCCGCTTCACCAGGTCCTGCAAACCAAACCACCTGGTTTGCAGAACCAAACCGGAATCCTGACCCCACGCTTGCCTCACAGCCACTTGCCCTGGGACGCTAATCAAAAATGCTTGATGCTGCCTTTTCTCCTCACAACTCAGAGTGGGCCAGAGGAAGTCATCGCCTGTACCACTGTACTGAGGTACAGGCAGACGCATCCTCTTCCCAAGGCAGGCTTAGACCTTCTACTATCTGACAACATGCCAGGTGCTGATGGTCACAGGACTCCCGCCTTCCAGTGAGACGTCTGCCTCTGCACAGCAGACACCCACCATCTGTCTTCAGGGCTCCAATGACCAGACTGAGTATCACCTCTGCAACCCAGAACTAAGACTTTGTAAGTGCTCAAGTGGCTTTTTTTTTTTTTTGAGACGGAGTCTCGCTCTGTCGCCCAGGCTGGAGTGCAGTGGCGCGGTCTCGGCTCACGGCAACCTCCGCCTCCTGGGTTCAAGCCTCAGCCTCCCGAGTAACTGGGACTACAGGTGCCGCCACCACGCCGGGCTAATTTTTTGTATTCTTAGTAGAGACGGGGTTTTACTGTATTAGCCAGGATGGTCTTAATCTCCTGACCTCATGATCCACCCGTCTAGGCCTCCCAAAGTGCTGGGATTACAGGCGTGCGCCACCGCGCCCAGCCTAAAGCGTCTTTTTTCAATTGTCAGGCAAGACTGGGCCAGGTAAAGTGAGTGCCAGGCCTGCTGTCTCAACCCATTTCTTCTCTTTAGCCACGTAGCCTACCTTGGAAAGCTCCACGTTAAGGTCATACAGCTCCTGACTCACTTCCGGGGTGCACAGCAGGTCTGTCAGTGCCTTATAGAGGAGACCGTTCAGGGCCCTCACGCGCACATGGTCTTCCTTCCTGGTTTTCTTTGAGGTGGTCTTCATGAGGAATTCCAACTTGGATGGTTTGTAAGTCTCCATCAAGAAGAAGAGCACACCCCAAGGTCAGCGTTACAACTCCAAACTCACCAACTCACACGACAGGGGCTGGGGAGGGCTGGACGGGCAGCCTCTCAGCTGGATGAGCGGCTATCACTCTTAGCTGCCTCAGCTTTCATTAAGATAAAGTTGGATAAACCGGGATCCTTTTAGATTTTTACCTGGTAACCCTCCAAGATTAAAAGTACTGCAAGTAAATATTTTCTCAAAAAAAGTTTTTGTTGAGATATAATTCACATACCATAAAGTTCACCCTGCCAAAGGGAATAATTCAGTAATTTTTAGTATAAGTGATGTATTTATTTTTCAGAATGGGAGCCATATATTGCATAAACTTTTATGGTACACACACTAAAAACTAAATGGATACTACCATATTATAATTTGATAAAAGATACGACTTTCTGGAGAACATTAATGTCGGTACTTTTTTTTTTTTTGAAAAGGTAAAAACTCCATGTTGCCAATGGCATCCAGTCGCATCCACACAGACACTGTCCCCTCCAATACAGAAACGGAAAGACCTCCAGGTGAGAATTTTGCCAACTTTTAAACCTTCACTCCCATCAAGATTATAAAGTGGCTCATGGTTTATACTCACCAAGTGAGAGCCCAAGGAAGGACCTTCATACCAAAACTTTTTTCTTTGGGGAGAAAATAAGCATTATGTTAGTGATGGCAAAGTCAAAAAGTTACATAAGCTAATTTAAGAGGTTATGATACCATAACTGTTTGTAAGGGGCTAAACTTAGACGTTACGTTACTGTCCATCTTAAAAAATTTCAGTATTTAATTGACAACAACATGGGTTGTGGGGAAGAGGCTGAAGATGGTTTTAATTCAACCTCATATTCTCACCTAAATTCTACTTCTAGTCCCAAGGTTTGAGGGAAAGACACCCACCAAACTGCACAGAAACACTGTACTCTAATTGATCAAGACGTTTCCCATGGAAGTTCAGGTAAAGGATTCGGATGCTGTCACAGGCATAGACTGAGACTGAACAATTAAGCAAATGAAAGGTGGCAGCCACGCTCACTACTGGAGTGGGACTTACAGATAAGCAAGGAGGGGAGGCTAGAATGATCCACACAGTAGGTTCTGGAGTTGGAGACAGATGGTTATACATAAAAATGTTTATAGGTGCATATTTACACGAGGGTGAACAGGAACACATATATCCTTTCATCAGATGAGATGGCCTAAAGACAGACACCCCAGAAGCAATGAACACACCCAGCACCCATGGTTTCTAATCTCTCTCTCCAATAAAAGGAACGAGGGCTCCTTGGAGAAATGGCTGATTTTAGGGCTGCGGTAGGAAACACACAAGATGAGCCTGGAGCATCTTGTAGTGCCAGAAAGCAGGTAAGTGTTTAACACACACAAAAACCCAGCAAAATGCCGTAATGACAAGGGTATGGTAACAGCACATAGGAGCTTAGAGAGCTGCTAAGGGCCAGAGCTGGAAACATTTGAACAAAACTAAGTAACACAGGATTATAACCCACGAGTTCTTGGTGATATGAATTAATTAATAAATGGGGTGAAGAGACACATCCTCTCTGCAGAATGCAAATCACTTAGGACAAAATTCCCCACTCCTTAGGCATGGGCTGCACACAGCGACTTTCTCCTAGAGTACAGTAAGGGGGCAAAAAGAGTAACTTTAAGGTAGAGAAACCTGGCAAGCACCTCACGCAGGGGATCACGGCCAACGTGGACCCTGGATACGGTGCGATGAGAATGGCCTTTACCTCTAGTCTTCCTCCCCAAAATCCATAATCCACATCTAAGCATTAAAAAAAACAGGCACATTCCAACAGAGGGGCATCCTGCAAAGCACCTGACCAGTACCCCTCCAAACTGGCACAGCCATCAAAAACAGGGACAGTCTGGGACACTACTCCAGCCTAAGGAAACAAGACAATTCAACGTAACGTGGACCTTGGGTGGGGACCTGGGACAGCAAGGGACGGCACGCAGAACCAAGGAAAAGTGAATAAAGTACAGGCTTCAGTTAGCAACAATCTATCAATATCGGCTGGAGAAGCTAAAGTCCGACGTTAATACAGGGGGAGCTGGGTGCCAGGACACATGATCTCGGTACTATTTTTGCAATTTTTCTGCAGGGTCTAAAACTGTCTTAAAAGTAGTGTATTAAAGTAGAAAACATACACCCATCTACCATACTTAGAAGAACTAAAAGCAGCGTGAAAAGTCATTATATTTTATTGTACTTATCTTTCATCATTTAAACATACTAATTACCATGACAAGCTTTAGTCTTCAAATTAACTCCACACAGAAAGTCAACATTAGCAACGAAATTCTTATATTTTTTCATTTTTCCTCATTTCCTGAAACTAATCTCCTGAAAAATACGTCCGGTGACGAGAATAAAAATAAACACACATTGTCACTTTGTTTTTTTAACCCGACACACGTCCACGAACAGAAAAACTGCGAATGTTGACAGTGAGAGCTGAACTGCTGCAGACCCCAGGAGTCAGGAACTGGCGACCCAAGCCGCGTGGGCGCAAGAACGCGGGTGGGCGGACACCGCAACCCGGGGACACCGCCCCCCAGGGAACACCGCGCCCGAGGACACCAAACCCCGCCGCATTACTTGGTTTTCGAGGCAAATTTCTTGAGCCAGTTCTTGCAGAAGACAGCAGAGCCGTGCACTCCCCGCGCGCAGCCCGGAAGGAGTGCAGCATCCCGGCTACGGAGCAGGCCCCGGAGACCCGCGCGGGAGCCCCACAGCCCGCCCGCCACAGCCCACATGGCGCGGCGCGAAGACCCGGCGCAACCAGGGAGACAACGGGCGCAGGCGCGGAGCGACGACAGACGCGAGGCTAGCGGCGTGTCGGCGGGGCGACGGCGCGGAGCGCAAGGACGACATACGCCGGGCAGGCGGCGTGTGGGCGGGGCGACGGCGCGAGCGCAAGGACGACATACGCCGGGCAGGCGGCGTGTGGGCGGGGCGACGGCGCGAGCGCAAGGACGACATACGCCGGGCAGGCGGCGTGTGGGCGGGGCGACGGCGCGAGCGCAAGGACGACATACGCCGGGCAGGCGGCGTGTGGGCGGGGCGATGGCGCAGGGCAGGGCGAGGAGAGACGCGAAGTAGACGGCGTGTGGACGGGGCCACAGCCCGGGGCGGGGTGAAGACTGGGTACATGGCGGGCGGGGCTACGGCGGCGGAGGGGCGAAGGCCGGAGGCTGGCGGTAGGTGGGCGGGGCGAAGGCCGGAGGCGGGCGGCTGGTGGGCGGGGCGAAGACGGACGCAAGGCGGGCGGTGAATGGGCGGGGCGAAGACTGAAGCGAGAAGGACTGCGTGAGGTGGGCGACCACCGGAGCGAGGCGGGCGGCGTGTCGGGGGGCGTGAAGACAACCCCGGGTGGGCAGTGTGCGGGCGGGGGACGGCGTGGGGCGGGGCGACAAGTGCTAGACGGGAGACAGGGGGCGGGCGGCAAAGAGGGCGGGGCGCGAGGCGGGGCCGGCGGGAGCTGGGCGTGGGGAGGCCTCACGGGCTGCGCGGAGGGTGTGCGCCGCGGGGAAGCGCGGGAACCGCTCGGTTTCCTGGCACTGCGGAGCTAGGGAACGCGTTTTGTTTAAATGCTGGGAACTGACGTAGTCGGGTTCTCTGCACAAAGCAACGAAGGCATCGAAGCCTGGAGACCTGGGCAGGGCCGCTGTCGGCGGGAGGCTGCGAGGCGTCCATGTTTCCGCCCCTGGGCCCTCCAGGTCTTTGCTCCTGCGCCGCCTCCTCCCCGGGCACCCAGAGAAAAACCCCAGATTGGGCGTCCTCCCCAGAAGTGGTTTCGCCCCGCCCGCTTCCCCGGAGTCAGCGTGGCCTAGCGGGGAAGCTGCTCCCCGCGGGTGTGGACAGAGAAGTGAGCGCGACCGCAGCGTTGGGGATGTGTGGGCCGTGACGTCCCGAGGCGTCTGCTGTGGTGTGAGACACGTCTGCGTGTATGTGTGGGCGCGTGTGGAGGTGTGCATGTGTATGTGTGCGTATGCGTATATGTATGTACGTGTATGTGTGTATGTACGTGTATGTGTGTATCTATTGTATGTATGTGTGTATATATTGTCAATGGAAGAAAACGACAAGACAAGCCTCTAATCATTTTAGGAGATTTATTTGCCAAAGTTAAGGATGCACCCAGGAGACACGTCTATGCCTTTCTCCAAAGATAAGATTTTGAGGGCTTCAGATTTAAAGGGGAAAGGGCGGAGTATTGAGAAGCATAGATTTTTCACAAACAAAAGGGGGCAGAGGAGAAATGTGGGGAATCTGCATTTTACGTAAGATAACGCAGACAAAGTGGGGTAGGGGAACAATCAGATGGGCTAGGGTGACTGCACCTGTAAAAATAAGCTATCAATTTGCATTGCCATGGTTACGTTTTATTTTTGTTTTTATTTTTTTGAAATGGAGTCTCCCTCTGTCGCCCAGGCTGGAGGGCGTGATGTCCGCTCACTGCAACCTCCACCTTCCAGGTTCAAACAGTTCTCCTGCCTCAGCCTCCTGAGTAGCTGGGATTCCAGGTGAGTGCCACCACACCCTGCTAATATTTGTGTTTTTAGTAGAGACGGGGTTTCCCCATGTTGGCCAAGCTGGTCTCAAACTCCTGATCTCAAGTGATCCACCCGCCCCGGCCTGCCAAAGTGCTGGGATTACGGGCGTGAGCCACAGCGCCCGGCCACCATGGTGAAATTTGAACAGCTCACCAGGAATCTCCTTGTGGGCAAAATATGGGGGAGGCGTGTAGCCTTTCATCTTGTAGCCATCTTATTTAGGAACCAAAAGGGGGAGGCAGGTAGGTTTGCGTGACCCAGTTCCCAGCTTGACTTTTCCCTTTGGCTAAATGAGTTTGGGGTCCCAAAATTTAATTTCCTTTCACATTTCCCCCCTTTTTTTCTTTAAAATCTTTTGGAGAAAAGCATTTTAAAAACGAATTGGGTTTCTGGCCTCAGGTTGTTGCTTCCTTCTTTTTTCCCACCTGCTGGTTTGTCGTTGCTAGGATGGTTTATTCCTAGAAGTTCAGGTCCTACATCACTAGGAATGCTCATTCCTAGGAGGTCACGTCCCACGAAGATAAAAAACAGAGAGAAAAGGAAAAAAGAAAGAGGAAAAAAAGAAAAATGTATAGGGACCTAGGCCAGACCTATAGCAACAAAAGGAGGGCAAAACTGGAAGCTGGGTCAGGCTATATTACTACCTCCTCAACTACAGCAATTCTCTGGGCAATCATTATCCTAGCCCTTTCAGCTACACGTGGGCTTATTTGCAAACATATACCGTAACAACATTATAAGCAAAAACAGGACAGATCAGAAATTATTCTTATAAGTACCAAGTTCCCCAGAATCCAAACCAACTGCTCAACCAATCAGTGAGGGTTTTGGATCTGACAGGTTGATTATCTGGGTTTTCACATCAGTCATAAGCCGGGTTATGTTCTTCGATATCTGGAATATACACACAACATTCCGTTGTTATGATGGTGCATGTGCCCCCTTGTGCTGCTCTTAACATATCTAAAGCCATATGATTTTGCAGCACAGCTTTCCTCATAAGCATGACCCCATCGTTTAGGGCCTTTTGGGTGCAATTTGTTAAGGCTTCTGTATCCCATATAACATCTTCAGTAGCGATCTGTGGTACAAAGCTTGAAGTTAAATGATCATACCGTTGGAATACTGAATGTGTCCAATGAGATTGTAAATGAAAAAGGTTTGCTGTTTTTGGCAGGGTCTGCATTACTCATCCTTGTGCCCAAGCATAACCTAGGGAGCATCGTCTCAACCACCCTGGAGGTGACCACGGCCATAAATTAGTGCCAGATAGCCAATATGTCCCATTTGGAGCTAGCCAGTAAATACTTGGTTGCTGCACCCAGTCGGTGGTATGCTAGGCAGTGTCTCGTAATATGGTAATGTAGTCACAACATTTCTCCTGCTGTCCACCACATATCTCTTCCTACTGTTTGGCCACAGGTCTTGGGTGGGATTTCTTTGCTACCAGCAAAAAGGAGCATTTTGGCTGGGTTGGCCAAACGAAGGGGTGAACCAGATAAATCCATCCCAAGTTTGCATTATTCCATTTTGAAAAGGCCATTGTTTGGGGCATGGTCACCACTTTTAATTGGGGAAATGCTAAAGTGAGAGCTAATGAGCTGGTCCTTTCCATTGAAAAACTTTTCCCATGTCCCTCTTTCTTAAGAGTGTTTTTATTTATTCATTTATTTTGACATGGAGTCTCACTCCATCGCCCAGGCTGGAGTGCAGTGGCATGATCTTGGCTCACTGCAACCTCCAACTCCCGGGTTCAAGCAATTCTTCTGCCTCAGCCTGCCAAGTAGCTGGGATTACAGGCGTATGCCACCACACCTGGCTAATTTTTGTATTTTTAGTAGAGTCGGGGTTTCACCACGTTTGCCAGGCCTGGTGTGAAACTCCTGATCTCAAATGATCCACCTGCCTCGGCCTCCTAAAGTGCTGGGATTACAGGCGTGAGACACTGCACCTGGCCAAGAGTTTTTTTAATGGGCCGACTATATATATTGTCTTTTGTTATGCCAGCACAAGGAATACCAGACTGTGTTTGTGATGTAATAAATTTTTGGTATTCTATCCAGTCCTGACCTTGGAAGGAGGATACCCACTATGGGAGGCTGGAGCCACCGGAAAGAGGCGTGAGTCCACATATCCAGCAGGTGTTATGTAATCTGTCTGCAGAATCCTGAGCCCGTTGTAGAAATCGGTTTGTTTCGTGGGCGGCAGTGGCAAGAAGGTGAAGGGATACATGATTAATAACAAGGTTTTGAAATTAATCTTAGTTACTAAAGGGTGTTAAATCAGACAAGGCAAGTGCCTTGTTCTTTTTTAGACAGCAGATGACGGTATATCTAGGACAATAATTGTAATGGTTATTGTACAGTAAACATAGGCATTTCTTTGTGTACAGGCCTGGTCCTGTGTCTTGGGTTTAAGCAGTCCACAACAGCTGCTGTCTGCTTCTCGTCCTGGGTTGAAGGTCAGTGTTTAGTGAAATGGAGGCAAAGGTCTTTGGTGGGAGTTACAGTCCACTCAGGAGGTTGGGCCTTAAGATGACAGATGTGAATCCATGAGTCTACACCCTCTAATTTTATGGGACGTAGATTAATCAATAGTACCTGGTATGGGCTCTTCCACTGGGGTTGAAGGGAATTCTGTATTAGATCGCTTTTCCAATAGACAAAATCTCTGGGTTGCAGACTGTGACCAGGCACCCTATCTTCATGGAGCACACTATGAAAGGAATTCTTTACCAAATCTTGGCTTTTCTTTAAGGCGATAAGTCCCTCACAATACTGCAATATATCTCCCTTGAGAAAAGTTGGGTTACGTTTGTTCCCATACACGTGGGCCTCCATTATTATTTCTTAAGGACACAGGTGTTTTCTAAAAGGGGTGGATTGGAGTTTAAGCAGCACTAGGGGGAGTGCTTTGGTCCAGGGGAGGTGAAATGCTGGAGGCGAATTTAGCCAGTTGTGCCTCTCCACTAGGCCTGAGGATTGGGGATGGTTGGCACAATGGAAATGTTAAAATATGGGCCAAATTTTACAAATATTTTGAATAACCTGGCCAGTAAAGTGAGTTCCCCTGTTGCTGTGAAGTTCACAAGGAACTTGCCACAGTGGGATATTTTTTTCTCGTAGGATTTTCCAACTGCTACGGCTGTTGCTTGCCTGCAGAGAAAGCTTTTTAACCCAATGGGAAAACACACAGAGCATTACTAAAACATACTTGTAATCTTGAGGTGATAGCAGCCAAATAAAATCAAGCTGCCATACCTCAAAAGGTCCAGCTGGAAGGGGAAAATGACCCTGGGCGGCTTTCCTTTATATTTGGGACAAATAACACATCAGGAGTAAAACTTTTGTGCCCCAGCGAAGGGCGGTTTCCAGTAATACCGTTTATACCACAGTGAAGGGCGGTTTCCAGTAATACCGTTTATACCACAGTGAAGGGCGGTTTCCAGTAATACCGTTTATACCACAGTGAAGGGCGGTTTCCAGTAATACCGTTTATACCACAGTGAAGGGCGGTTTCCAGTAATGTTGTTTATACCACAGTGAAGGACGGTTTCCAGTAATGTTGTTTATACCACAGTGAAGGGCGGTTTCCAGTAATGTTTGTACCACAGTGAAGGGCGGTTTCCAGTAATGTTGTTTGTACCACAGTGAAGGGTGGTTTCTAGTAATGTTGTTTGTACCACACTGAAGGACGGTTTCCAGTAATGTTGTTTATACCACAGTGAAGGGCGGTTTCCAGTAATGTTTGTACCACAGTGAAGGGCGGTTTCCAGTAATGTTGTTTGTACCACAGTGAAGGGCGGTTTCCAGTAATGTTGTTTGTACCACAGTGAAAGGCGGTTTCCAGTAATACCGTTTATACCACAGCGAAGGGCGGTTTCCAGTAATGTTTGTACCACAGTGAAGGGCGGTTTCCAGTAATACCGTTTATACCACAGTGAAGGGCGGTTTCCAGTAATACCGTTTATACCACAGTGAAGGGCGGTTTCCAGTAATACCGTTTATACCACAGTGAAGGGCGGTTTCCAGTAATGTTTATACCACAGTGAAGGGGGTTTCCAGTAATACCGTTTATACCACAGTGAAGGGCGGTTTCCAGTAATGTTTATACCACAGTGAAGGGCGGTTTCCAGTAATGTTGTTTATACCACAGTGAAGGGCGGTTTCCAGTAATACCGTTTATACCAGTGTGAAGGGCGGTTTCCAGTAATACCGTTTATACCACAGTGAAGGGCGGTTTCCAGTAATGTTGTTTATACCACAGTGAAGGGCGGTTTCCAGTAATGTTGTTTATACCACAGTGAAGGGTGGTTTCCAGTAATACCGTTTATACCACAGTGAAGGGCGGTTTCCAGTAATGTTGTTTATACCACAGTGAAGGACGGTTTCCAGTAATGTTGTTTATACCACAGTGAAGGACGGTTTCCAGTAATGTTGTTTATACCACAGTGAAGGGCGGTTTCCAGTAATGTTTATACCACAGTGAAGGGCGGTTTCCAGTAATGTTGTTTGTACCACAGTGAAGGGCGGTTTCTAGTAATGTTGTTTGTACCACAGTGAAGGACGGTTTCCAGTAATGTTGTTTATACCACAGTGAAGGGCGGTTTCCAGTAATGTTTGTACCACAGTGAAGGGCGGTTTCCAGTAATGTTGTTTGTACCACAGTGAAAGGCGGTTTCCAGTAATACCGTTTATACCACAGCGAAGGGCGGTTTCCAGTAATGTTTGTACCACAGTGAAGGGCGGTTTCCAGTAATACCGTTTATACCACAGTGAAGGGCGGTTTCCAGTAATACCGTTTATACCACAGTGAAGGGCGGTTTCCAGTAATACCGTTTATACCACAGTGAAGGGCGGTTTCCAGTAATGTTTATACCACAGTGAAGGGTGGTTTCCAGTAATACCGTTTATACCACAGTGAAGGGCGGTTTCCAGTAATGTTTATACCACAGTGAAGGGCGGTTTCCAGTAATGTTGTTTATACCACAGTGAAGGGCGGTTTCCAGTAATACCGTTTATACCAGTGTGAAGGGCGGTTTCCAGTAATACCGTTTATACCACAGTGAAGGGCGGTTTCCAGTAATGTTGTTTATACCACAGTGAAGGGCGGTTTCCAGTAATGTTGTTTATACCACAGTGAAGGGTGGTTTCCAGTAATACCGTTTATACCACAGTGAAGGGCGGTTTCCAGTAATGTTGTTTATACCACAGTGAAGGGCGGTTTCCAGTAATGTTTATACCACAGTGAAGGGCGGTTTCCAGTAATGTTGTTTGTACCACAGTGAAGGGCGGTTTCTAGTAATGTTGTTTGTACCACAGTGAAGGACGGTTTCCAGTAATGTTGTTTATACCACAGTGAAGGGCGGTTTCCAGTAATGTTTGTACCACAGTGAAGGGCGGTTTCCAGTAATGTTGTTTGTACCACAGTGAAAGGCGGTTTCCAGTAATACCGTTTATACCACAGCGAAGGGCGGTTTCCAGTAATGTTTGTACCACAGTGAAGGGCGGTTTCCAGTAATGTTTGTACCACAGTGAAGGGCGGTTTCCAGTAATACCGTTTATACCACAGTGAAGGGCGGTTTCCAGTAATACCGTTTATACCACAGTGAAGGGCGGTTTCCAGTAATACCGTTTATACCA
This sequence comes from Macaca thibetana thibetana, assembly GCF_024542745.1. NCBI lineage: Eukaryota > Metazoa > Chordata > Mammalia > Primates > Cercopithecidae > Macaca > Macaca thibetana. The sequence continues at coordinate 245,303 of NC_065595.1, forward strand.
CAGTGAAGGGCGGTTTCCAGTAATGTTTATACCACAGTGAAGGGTGGTTTCCAGTAATACCGTTTATACCACAGTGAAGGGCGGTTTCCAGTAATGTTGTTTATACCACAGTGAAGGGCGGTTTCCAGTAATACCGTTTATACCACAGTGAAGGGCGGTTTCCAGTAATGTTGTTTGTACCACAGTGAAGGGCGGTTTCCAGTAATGTTGTTTGTACCACAGTGAAGGGCGGTTTCCAGTAATACCGTTTATAGCGGGATATCATTTTATCTGGATTACAATGGGTTAGATTATGGACATATTCCATAAGGGGCACCTGGCATCCCACTGGAATAATGGGTTATTAGGTCCATACCATATTTCAGTTTCGGGAGAAAAGTATCTCCCTGACCGTTTCCAAGCAGATTTCTCTTTGTAGGAGCTATGCTCTGGGTTTCTTTCACCATGTTTCTAAGTGTTTCGGGTTTTATGGCTGTTTCCTGGATCGGGGCTGGTGGCTCGGGAGCTGCTCTTTTAGCTGTGGCATCAGCCGATTGTTACCCTTTCTGTGGTGTCTAATTTTGAGTGACTGGGATTTTTATAACTGCCAAACATTTGGGTTTTAGAATAGCTTCTAACAGCTCTGATACTTACCGTACATTTTTTATGGGTTGGCCTGAGGAGGCTAAATATCCTCTGTCTTTCCATAGCATCCAAAGTCATGCAAACCCCAAAAGCATAGCAGCTGTCAGTGTAAATGTTTGCAGCCTTGTATTTTGCCAGTTGACAAGCTTGGGTCAGGGCAATCAACTCGGCCACTTGAGATGATCTGGCTTGGGGAAGAGGACCAGCTCTAATTACCTCTAGTAAGGAAACCACAGCATATCCTGCTCCAAAATTTCCATCCTCTCCTCTTCAATAAGAGCCATCTGTATACCATTCTAGTTTCGCATTATCCAGTGGCATCTCTTGTAGGTCTGTCCTGGAGGTGAGAAGTCAGTCAGTCATCAGAACACAGTCACGAGGAGTCTTGTCGGAAGGGCCTGGCAAGAGAGTGGCTGGATTAAGATTATACTGGGAAGTAGTAATATTGGAAGATGGTACAAGCAAAATTTGATAAGAAGCTAACCGGTTGACAGACACACGTTGAGTATGATGAGAGTTTAGAAGGGTCTCAAGAGAATGTGGCACAGAAATGGTAAGGGGGGAACCCATAATTATTTCTCCAACAGACTTGTACGGAAGGGCCATGGTTGCTATTGCTCTCACACAAGGAAGCAACCCTCGCACCACCGGGTCCAGGTGTTGGCTGTAATAGCCTAGAGGTCTCTGATGATCACCATGCTTCTGGATCAGTACTCTGGAGGCAGTACCTCCAGTTTTGTATATGAAGAGGGAGAAAGGCAGTTTGTAGTTTGGTGCCCTAAGGCTGGGGCATTAGTTAGAATTTCCTTTATTTGTTGTACAGCTGATTGTCCCTCAGGACTCCACAAGACAGGATGGGGTTGTTTATTTTTTAAGTATGCCTACAGAGATTGAGCCATAAAAAATTTCGTATCCAGTTTCTACAATAGCCAGCCAGGACCCAAAATCCTCTAAATTGTTTATTAGTGACAGGCATTGGGAAAGCTAAAATTCCTTTCACTCTGTCAGGGTTAATACTCAGTCCTTTGACTGAGATAATATGCACCCAAATACTTAACTTGCAGCAAGCATAGCTGAAGTTTGTCTTTGGACGCTTTGTGTCTCTTGGTGGCTGTTCGAGTAAATATAGACTATCTTCATGGGAGGAAGATGGTGTGTCTGAACAAAGAAGAAGGTCATCTACATACTGAATGAGTGTTGAGCCCTGGGGAAAAATTAAATCCTCTAAATCAGTTTGTTTCTTTTTTTTTTTTTTTTTTTGAGATAGAGTTTTGCTCTTGTTGCCCAGGCTGGAGTGCAATGGCACAATCTCGACTCACAGCAACCTCCACCTCTCAGGTTCAAACGAATCTCTTGCCTCAGCCTCCCTAGTAGCTGGGATTACAGGCATGTGCCGCCACACCCAGCTAATTTTGTATTTTTAGTAGAGATGGGGTTCCTCCATGTTAGTCAGGCTGGTCTTGAACTCCCAACCTCAGGTGATCCGCCCGCCTCAGCCTCCCAAAGTGCTGGGATTACAGGCATAAGCCACCATGCCTGGCTCTAAATCAGCTTTTAATATTTGGGAAAAGTAAGTGGGACTTTCTGTATGCCCCTGAGGCATTACAGTCCACATATATTGCCCTTCTTTCCAAGTAAAGGTAAACAAATACCGGCTGTCTGGATCTACAGGAATACTAAAGAAGGCACGGCAGAGATCTGCAGCTGAGAAATACTGGCTGGTAGTGGGTATAGCTGATAGGACATGTGGGTTGGGACTACTGGGTGTCTGGGTATTACGATATTGTTGATTGCCCTCAGGTCCTGTACAAATCTCTGTCCTCTCCCACTTGGTTTCTTTACAGGGAATATAGGGCTCGTGCAGGGAACAGTGAGTCCCCTTTTCAGACAATCTTATATGATAGGGGCGATTCCGTCTATGGCTTCCTCTGTAGTATCCTAGAGGATACTGTTGGAGGTTGAGCAGGGGTTTCTTGGTCTCTCGGGCTTATCTCCACCTTTACTGGAGTGGCTGAGAAGATTTCCTCTGTGTCTGTATTTGACTAGACCGTGAGTGGAAGGGACGTCGTTGAGCAAGTGTTCTGCTTCTGGTGTTAACAGGAAAATCGGGGAAGCTAAGAGGAGGTTTATCATTTCCTACTCTTTATTCCAGCGTCTTCTCTTCTCCCTTAATATTTCTTCCTCTCTCTCCATTTCATTTTCCTGGTCACAAGATGATGTTTTGACATTACTGGTAGTAAATTGTGGTACACTGTCAGGACATTTTTTTAATGTGGTATTTTTGGTCCTCTGGCTCCAATTCTTAAAAAGAGTTCACCTTGTGATGAAAAAGATATATGGATGAAAAAGATATATGATGAAAAAAGCATTATGGATGTTGAGGAGGTCATGGCCCAAAAGATTGACAAGGGCCATAGGGCGTATAAGAAACATGTGGGTCCTACTGAGCGTGTCACACTTAGAGCCTGTGGTGGGGGAGTGGAACCCAATGAAATGGGAAGGTACAGGTTTGTACTTAAAACATAAGATTGTTTTATTAGACATACCATGTTAACTTTTTTATTACTCCGAGGAATGGGGTTTCTAAATAAGCTGGGATTTATCAGAGATACAGTCATGCCTGTGTCAATAAAGGCAGTTGTCAGCTCATGGTTATTATATTAATCTCCCCCAATTTTTTTTTGTCAGGCTAGAATATTTGGAGACATAAAACTCCTGTACTTCCTCAGAGCACCCCTAGTCTTCCTGAGTTGCATTTTCCTGCCTTTTCTTTCATTTCAGCCTAAGGCAATCCCTTTTAAGGGGTCCTGGACTTTCACAGCAGCAACAGACTGGGAGGGAAGGGTTCTCAGATCTAGAGAGCTTAAAAATCTTTCTGGGGCTGATAGGTTTAGAAGTTAATTGCTTTAGCTGTACATGCATAAATCTAGCAATCTTCTGTTTTTCCTTTTTTATCACAGTGTGGGATAATTGGTCAGCTAAGTTAACTAGTTCATTAGTTCTAGCTATGACCCAATTTATCATATGTGGCATTTTACAAGCATGGCTAAATCATCATCTAGTCTGTTTCATAAATTTGCATTTAATAATGTATCATTTTTATTGTTTTCAAAGCAATCAGCTGACATCCCACAATATTGTCTAAAAGTTTTATCAAAACATGTGAAACAATCTAAAACGAATGCATTTGGGTTCTGGCAGCATTGCTGGATTTTTTTCCAATCCACAACCCTTTAGAACACTGAAGGAATCGTATTTAACAGTCATTGCTCGTTCCCATGCATCTTTACGCCTGTCTTCTGGATTTGGTGGGGGCTGGTTGTTGTGGCTATACTGGGCATTCAGGGGTGAAATCTGTTACAGGGTCTGACCGTGGTGCTTTTTCTAGCTGTTCTTTCACTGTAGCTTCTGAGACCAACATGTGGACCAGCTGATAAAGGTCTGAATGACCTGGGTCCTGGGTTCTACGACTTTGAAGGGCTCCATATTTAAAGGGGAAAAGGTGGGATATTGAGAAGCACAGAACGCTGAGATCTTGCTGGGTAAAGTTAGTCAGCGTCTTAGTAATCAGGAATGTAATTCAAAACGTTATTGTTTTTGTAACTTCCTAGAAGCAGGGAATTCAATATTTTAGTCTAAATTTTTACCTAGTAAGGTCCCTTCTGTCCCTCAATAATAAATATTCATAGTAACATATGGGAGGATATTTCAACCTGAGTGAATATCCTCTTCTCCATTTGGTTCTTTTTTCCCTCATATAAAAGTTCAGCATTGTTCAATAACTTTAAACAGTTCCTTTATAAGACAAGGTAATGTTCTTATGCGGGTCGCATGGGGGGTGGGGATATAAAAGTTCAGCATTGTTCAATAACTTTAAACAGTTCCTTTATAAGACAAGGTAATGTCCTTATGCGGGTTGCATGGGGGGTGGGGAGCCTGCTATGGAGACATCCTGTCAAACCCCAAACCTCTCTAACTTTTGCCTGAAAAGAATTTGGAGTCAAGAGTTTGTACCTAACATTTGCAACCCTACGGCGCCACCTAGTGGAATAGGATTTTCCTCCGTGGGGAGCCCTGTCCGCCCTGTTCGCCATACTTCTAGTTTCCTAATTATTTTTCCTTTTACATCCCTCTGTCAGTGATCAGGCAACATGTCCTATTTGTAAACAAAAAAACTCCACTTTCAATTGCCAGAAGGAAGCTATCCTAATAAAACAGGTTTTAGCTTCAATACCATCCCCATCAAAGGAAGGGCAGCCATTCAGTTCTCATGTTCTTTTAAGGCGCCTGTTCTGCATTCAACGACATTGGGATTTAAACAAAAAAGAATTTTGCATTTGAGGTTAATCAGTCCCATTCTGTGGGATTCCAGTTTTTCACTGGGGACATAGCAAGGGAAGCCAAATAGGGCATTAAAACACTTTCTCCATTAAAGAGTCTTGCCCAAGTCCAGCTACTACATAATCTCTCCCAGGCCTATTGGATACCTTGGGAGGCTTTGGGCTGAGTGGGTCTAAGAATCCAACAGGGCGGAAAGCTAGAGTCTTGCACAGGTAAGTGTGACTAGTCCTGCCTACTATCTCCTCCGGATCCATGAGTAAAGGTCACACTTGTATCCATGGGGTGGCACCTATAGTGGTTGCCAGGACCCAGAGGAGAGGAGGAAAGAGAAGGGCAAAAGGGCAATGCCTTTTCTCTATTTCCTTCCACCCTTGGTCACGCCAAAGGGAGGAAGGGGACTAAGGAATGCCTTGTCTGCCACTCTTTCTAGATGGGTAACAAACCATCTGCATTCTGTACTCCCCTTGAGTGCATTCTAAATCACTGGAACTCATTTAACCCTAAGACTCTAAAGAGAAAGTGGCGTATATTCTGTTACACAGGGTGTGGCCTTGTTACCATCTTAGGAACAAACAAACCTGGCCCAAGGAAAGTCTTGATTTCTATACTATCAGCAACTAAAACTTTTCTGTAGGCAAAAGGGCAAACGGTCCAAGGTTCCCAGTGTACAGGTTTTCTTTGCCTTGCAAGATAACCTAAATCTTTATAAGCATTGTACAGTTAACCCTACCCTCTTGGCAGCCACGTCAGGCAAGCCTGCAAAGGATGGTTCCCCAGAGTCAAGAAAACAAACCCTTGGGGAACCCTCAAACACAACTTCTGGGTGCCCTACCTGCCCCACAATAGCCAGATCATTAGTTCCTCTGGTAGTGCCCCTCAAGAAACTCCCAACTTTGCTGTTGCCCCTGCAGGAAATGCCCAATGGTGCTACTGGGTTCAAGTTTCCTGCTCATTGCAGGACCTTAAACAAATAAAGGGGGACCTGGGGAGGTTCTCTAATAACCCTAATTAATATATAGAGGCTTTCCAAAATTTAATCCAAGTGTTTAATCTAACTTAAAAAGATGCTATGCTACTTTTAAGCCAAAACCTAACTGTTGGTTGGCGGGGAGGGAAGCAGTCTTACAGGCAGCAGACACATTTGGAGATAACCACATCTCCTATAGCTAGTCTAAAAGTCTTAAAGGAAGAAGTCTAAAAGAAAGAAGGGTGAGCAGATAGCAAAACCTCCATTCCCAGTAGGGAGGGAGGCAGTACCCCTTGAAAATTCCAATTGGAATCCCAACAATTCTATAAATGAGCAGGGGGGAAAAATGCTTTCTGATGTGCATACGAAAAGGCTTATAAAACACCTCCTTGCCTCCTGATTCTGTTAACAGACAGTTAATGTTAAAAAACAAATTTATTACTCAGGCAGCCCCTAATATCAAAAGAAAATTGCAAAAACTGGCCACAGGTTCAAATAGAACCTCTTCTAAAGAACCTCTTCAAAGTGGCTACTTCAGCCTTTACAATAAAACCCTGGAGGAGGCCCAGGAGAAGGAGAGGAACTATAAGACAAAAACAGAGGTTTTAGTGGCTGCATTACAGGCCTATAAAATCCAGAACCCTCAAAGTGCATCTGCTAATTGCTACCAATGTGGCAAACCAAGGCACTTCAAAAGGGATTGCCCAGACGTCAAGCAGCAGCCACCTCAAGCGTGTCCAGCCTGTGGTGGAAACCACTGGAAGTCAAACTATTCCCGGAGACGTAGGTCACTGGGTCCAGAACCAGTCTCCGAAGTGGACTAACGGGTCCCAGGGATCAATTCCCTGGCTCCAGTGGTTCCGACTGCCCTTACTATCCAGGAGCCCTGGGTAATTCTGAAGGTAGAAGGGAGAATAAAATTCAGGCAGAGGTGATTTCAGATGAAGATGAGGAATTTGTAGGGAACTGGAGCAAAGGTGACTCTTGTTATGTTTTAGCAAAGAGACTGGTGGCATTTTTCCCCTGCCCTAGAGAATTGTGGAACTTTTAACTCAAGAGAGATGATTTCGGGTATCTGGTGGAAGAAATTTCCAAGCAGCAAAGCATTCAAAAAGTGACAGGTGCTGTTAAAAGCATTTTGTTTTAAAAGGGAAACAGGCCGGGCGCGGTGGCTCAAGCCTGTAATCCCAGCACTTTGGGAGGCCGAGACGGGTGGATCACGAGGTCAGGAGATCGAGAGACGATCCCGGCTAACACGGTGAAACCCCGTCTCTACTAAAAAATACAAAAAACTAGCCGGGCGAGGTGGCGGGCGCCTGTAGTCCCAGCTACTCGGGAGGCTGAGGCAGGAGAATGGCGTAAACCCGGGAGGCGGAGCTTGCAGTGAGCTGAGATCCGGCCACTGCACTCCAGCCTGGGTGACAGAGCAAGACTCCGTCTCAAAAAATAAAAAATAAAAATAAAAAAATAAAAGGGAAACAGAGCACAAAAGTTCAGAAAACTTGCAGCCTGACAATGAAGTAGAAAAGAAAAAATCCATTTGTTTGAGGAGATATTCAAGCTGGCTGCAGAAATCTGCATAAGTAATGAGGAGCCAAATGTTAGTCCTCAAGACAATGGGGAAAATGTCTCCAGGGCATGTCATAGGTCTTCATGGTGGCCCCTCCCATCACAGACCCAGAAGCCTAGGAGGAAAAAATGGCTTTGAGGGCTGGGCCCAGGGTCTCCTTGCTGTGTGCAGGCCTAGGGACTTGTGTCCCATGTCCCAGCCACTCCAGCTGTGGCAGAAAGGGGCCAACATACAGCTTGGGCTGTGACTTCAGAGGCTGGAAGCCGCAAACCTTGGCAGTTTCCATGTGGTGTTGAGCCTGTGAGCACACAAAAGTCAAGAACTGAAGTTTGGGAACCTCTGCCTACATTTCAAAAGATGTATGGAAATGCCCGGATGCCCAGACAGAAGTCTGCTACAGGGGCAGGGTCCTCATGGAGAACCTCTGCTAGGGCAGTGCAGAAGGGAAATGTGGGATCAGGGCCCCCACACAGAGTCCCTACTCGGGCACTGCCTAGTGGAACTGTGAGAAGAGGGCCACAGTCCTCCAGACCCCAGAATGGTAGATCCACTGACAGTTTGTACCGTGCACCTGGAAAACTAAACATGGCGTTTAGCAGACACTCAACACCAGCCCATGAAAGCAGCCCAGAGAGAGGCTGTACCCTGCAAAGCCACAGGGACAGAGCTGCCCAAGGCTATGGGAACCCACCTCTTGCATCATTGTGACTGGATGTGAGACTTGGAGTCAAAGGAGATCATTTTGGAGCTTTAAAATTTGACTGCCCGGCTGGATTTCGGACTTGCATGGGCCCTGTAACCCCTTTGTTTTGGCCAGTTTCTCCCATTTGGAATGGCTGTATTTACCCAATACCTGTACCCCATTGTATCGAGGAAGTGACTAGCTTCTTTTGATTTTACAGGCTCATAGGCAGAAGGGACTTGCCGTGTCTCCGATGAGACTTTGGAGTACAGACTTTTGGGTTAATGCTGAAATGAGTTCAGACTCTGGGGGACTGTTGGGAAGGCATGATTGGTTTTGAAATGTGAGGATATGAGATTTGGAGGGGCCAGGGAAGAATGATATGGCTTGGCTGTGTCCCCACTGAAATCTCGGATTGTATCTCCCAGAATTCCCACATGTTGTGGGAAGGACCCAGGGGGAGGTGATTGAATCATGGAGGCTGGTCTTTCCTGTGCTAGTCTCATGACAGTGAATGAGGCTTTTGAGATCTGATGGGTTTATCAGGGGCTTCTGCTTTTGCTTCTTCCTCATTTTCTCTTGCTGCCACCATGTAAGAAGTGCCTTTCACCTCCTTCCCTGTTTCTGAGACCTGCCCAGCTACGTGGAAATGTAAGTCTAACTAAGCCTTTTTTGTTGTTGTTGTTCCTAGTTTCAGGTACATCTTTATCAGCAGCATGAAAATGAACTAATACAGTCCTTCCCAAAGATGCCCACACATGAAATCCTGGACCCTTATATAATATTTAACAGAAGTAGGCTGGGTGCGGTGGCTCACGCCTGTTATCCCAGCACTTTGGGAGACTGAGGCGGGTGGATCACGAGGTCAGGAGTTCGAGACCAGCCTGACCAACATGGTGAAACCCCGTCTCTACTATAAATACAAAGAAAAAAAAAATCCAGGTGTGGTGGCGCATGCCTGTAATCCCAGCTACTTGGGAAGCTGAGGCAGAAGAACCGCTTGAACTCGAGAGGCAGAGGTTGCAGTGAGCCCAGGGTGCCACTGCACCCCAGCCTGGGTGACAGAGCGAGACTCCATCTCAAAAAAAAAAAAAAAAGAAAGTAGAATGAACTTCCAACTGCTTCCTTCAAAAGAAAGTGAGGCAGACTCTTATACAGTCCCAGGAGATGGACGTGACACCTCTGCACCACTCAGAATTGCCTGAAGTGGGGTGGGGTGGGAGAGAACGGGGTGGGGGAAGCACTTGGGTAAAAGTACAAAGAGGATGAACTTAATGCGGAGAAGACAGGAAGTGGGAGAGGAAGGGAACGTCATGAATATTAAAAACAGGCAACGTAAAAACAAAATGCAACCGATTAAAATATTGTTTAGTTTAGAGACAGACAGATATAATAAAGATGGGGTGAGGGAAGAAAAGATGGCAAAAGGAGAGGACCAGGCCTGAGAAGAGGAAGAGGAGAGTGTGGAGGAGGCTGCTTGCCTGCTGTGGGATGGATGGCAGCGGCACTTCCCCAGATGCACTTTTCTCAAATGTAAAACTAACCAGCCTTGTGCCACAGATGTGAAGATAACCCCATAGAACTTAAAGAGCGGACCATAAACTTGCCATGCATGAGAGCCACTAACATTTACATCTGAAAAACAATTTGGATACCCAAGTCTCCAACGAACAGTCACACTGAAGCTGGAGAGCACATTCGTAACACACGGAAAAACTTTTTTTTTTTTTTTTGAGACTCCATCTCCCAGGCTGGAGTGCAGAGGTGCAATCACGGTTCATTACAACCTAGACCTCCTGGGTTCAAGCGATCCTCCTGTCTTAGCCCCTCTGAGTAGCTGGGACCACAGGTGTGCGCTGCCATGCCCGGCCTATTTTGTATTTTTTGTAGAGATGGGGGTCTCACTATGTTGCCCAGGCTGTGAGGAGGGCGAAAATCACCTGGTGACCGTTGAACAGGCTCCAGAGACAAATCTTCTTACCTGAGCAATTCAGAAGGGAGCAAAGACTGCCTGGTGACCATCAAACAGGCCATCTGGAGGCAAAACTCATTATATGGAGAATTCAGAAGTAATCGAACTTCCCTAGTATCTAAAGACAGCATCTGATTCTGATACAGGGACTAAAAAGAAATCATTTAGGCAGTTAGGGTAAGAGAGTCTTCAGTAAGGCTTTCCTTTTAACAAAAAGCTGCCCCAAAATTATTTCTTTTCCAACAAAGAGCAGCCTGTAATATCGAGCTGCAGACATGGAGAAGCCAGCTGGAAGCCTGCATAGGCGAATGCTGGCAGCTGTGCCGATAGAAAAGGGATAGCTGGAAGCCAGGTATGTTCAACATGCAAGTTCCCCTTCCCTTTTCTTTTTTCTTTTTTTAAAATGAATAGTTTTATTGTATTTTCTTGTCAAACACCTTTACTTGAGGCAACAATTGACGTATAATTTAATTCAGCGGGAAATATCACACTTGGAGGGAAAACACACACTCAAAAAAACCCTTAAATTAAAGCCAAACATTTTTCCAAGGCACGGCACTGGCATTTTCAGATTGACAGCAGAACGATTTGTTTCCGTGAAACAAAATCACGAGTCCAGAGTCTGTTTTTGAAACAGCTTTCCACTTCATCTCCCTTTCTCGGGCTCAGGGAAGGATGCTCGAGGCCTTCCTCAGGGCCAGGTGGCCGGTGGTGACCTCAGAGGGCAGCCTCCGAATGTAGGAAAACTCTTCAACGGTGCCGAGCCGCAGTTTGCTCGGGGGTCTGTGTGGTTGGCAGGCAGACCCGGAACATCAGAATTCTTCTTAGCTGGCTTAAAGGGTGGAGGAGCATCAGTACTGAAGTAGTTGGGATCGTTCGGTTGCCACGGCAGTGCCCTTTGGGAAGCGAGGATTTGTTTCAGGTTCTTCCAGGTCGTGTTCTTGGCAGCTGCTGCGCCACCGTGGCCAGAGTGCACAAAGTTGGGATCCTTAAATGGCAAAGGTTTGGCAGCTTTTTCCACAGGTCCTGTGCTAAACTCAGACGGCACCACTTTATTCTCACTCCTGGCTTCCACGCTGATACCCTGCGCAGAGCTGGAGGCGGACGCTGCTTTCTTCTTACTGGCTGCTGCCGGCGTGGGAAGGGCTGGCCGGCCTCTTCTTGCTGCTCGGACTGTTCCGGGAGTGGAAGTGGTGCCACAACTGGAATTTGCGCCGCCATCGCACCCTGAGTCTTCCCCTGGTCCCCCCGCCGCCATCGCACCCTGAGTCTTCCCCTGGTCCCCCCATCCCTTTCCCAGCACGGGCCCTGGAACTTCTTTCCCCCCTTTCCTTTTCTTTGTCGTCACATGTGCAGTAAAAAAGCAAGCAAGGTGGTGCCCCTAGGTAGAGACCCTATTTGCATAAAAAGATTTGCATAATAAAAGGATGAGTTGGCCGGCTTCTTCCAGTGCTGCGTAAACGACACACCTGGTCCAGCCAATCCTCTGTGGCCTGTGTAAATCAGACACCGCCTTCTCAAGCTCATCTATAAAACCATCTCGTTGCGAAGCGGGAAATCCTCTCAGAAACCCCCTCACTCTGCATAAGGGAACTTTTCTCTTTTGCCTATAAAACTGCCGCTCTTAAACTCACTCGTTGTAAACCTCGGGTATTACCCCAGACAAATGACACCGCTTCAATTCCAGGCCTCTTTCAACTTTTATAAGTAAATTTGTAAACATCTCTGGAATACTATGCTGAAACTCAGTTTACAACCCTAAGCTCCAACCTTAAGGTCCATAAATGCTCCTAAGGAAAATCCACCACTGGGCGCTCAGTCCTCTCTCAGCCGCCACGCTGCACTCTTTTGCAGCGTTCTTCCTAATACACTTCCCTTTTTTTTTTGGGCGGGGGGGGGACAGAGTTTCACTCTATCGCCCAGGCTGGAGTGCAATGGCATGATCTTGGCTCACTGCAACCTCTGCCTCCTGGGTTCAAGCGATTCTCCTGCCTCAGCCTCCTAAGTAGCTGGGACTCCAGGCGCACACTACCACACCCGGCTAATTTTTGTACTTTTAGTGGAGACAGGGTTTCACCATATTGGCCAGTCTGTCTCGAACTCCTGACCTCATGATCCACCCACCTTAGCCTCCCAAAGTGCTGGGATTACAGGCGTGAGCCACCGTGCCTGCCTTGTTGTTTATTTTTCAGAAACAAGGTCTATGTTGCCCAGGCTGGCCTCAAACCCCCAAAGTCAAGTGGTCCTCCTGCCTCAGCCTCCTGAGTAGTTGGGACTACAAAAGTGTGTCTCCACACTAGATAAAGCTGTTTTTGGAAAGTTCTTCTTCCTACATAGTTTTCTTTTTTCTTATTCTTTTTCCTTTTTCTTTTGTGAGACAGAATCTTGCTCTGTCTCCCAGGCTGGAGTGCAGTGGTGCAATCTCGGTTCACTGCAACCTCTGCCTCTTGGTTCAAGCAATTCTCCTGCCTCAGCCTCCCAAGTAGCTGGGATTACAGGCACACACCATCATGCTGGCTAATTCTTGTACTTTTAGTAGAGACAGGGTTTTGCCATGTTGGCCACGCTGGTCTTGAACTTCTGACCTCAAGTGATCTGCCCTCTTCAGCCTCCCAAAGTTTTGGGATTACAGATGTGAGCCACTGTGCCCAGCCAACATTTTTCAATACGGAGTTAAATAACAACATTGAGAAGCCCTGCTATAAGCTCCCAGGAAAACCATTTTCCATATTCATTTATCCAGTAGGATTCTGTTACTAGGCCAGAGAATGTATATTATTATTTTATTCCTGAAAAAGTATAAAATAAAGGGTGCATATGTAGACATTTTAAATAATAAAAAGTTAATACCTACATATGCACTGCCCACCCTAAGAAAGACAGTATAAGCAATTGAAACACTCTTAACCTCTAATTCAATGGCTGTCATCTGGGGGCAATTTTCCTCCTCCCGGGGGAACTTGCAAAGTCCACAGACAGCCTGGGTCATCACCACAGGGAGGGGCCACCACTGGCATCTGGTGGGTGGAGGCCAGGGCCGCTGCTCAACACCCTTCGAGTCCAGAATGCCCCACTGGCCTCAGGTGTCACCAGGGCCTTCCCACTGCTTGCTGGTTCCCCAGGAGATCATCACAATCTCATGAGACTCTCATGTTAACCGTCCCTTGCCCTTCCTCACGGTTCTACTGCACGTCTGTGTCTCTGGGTCACATTTGGCTTTGCCTTTGAACTTCACGTAAGTGGGATCATTCAGTCCAGCCCTCTTATCACTGCAGCTCTTTGCTATGTCTGACCTTTTTAGCCAATTCATCCTGTTTCTAATGTTAGTTATCCGGATTTTCATTTCTGGGAGTTTCACTGGCTTCTGTTCTGTACTCGCTAACAGTTCTGATGCTTTCTCCTCCTTACTGCTTTTCATTCCTTTAAACACAGACGTGGCCGGGCGCGGTGGCTCAAGCCTGTAATCCCAGCACTTTGGGAGGCCGAGACGGGCGGATCACGAGGTCAGGAGATCGAGACCATCCTGGCTAACACAGTGAAACCCCGTCTCTACTAAAAAATACAAAAAACTAGCCGGGCAAGGTGGCGGGCGCCTGTAGTCCCAGCTACTCAGGAGGCTGAGGCAGGAGAATGGCGTAGACCCGGGAGGCGGAGCTTGCAGTGAGCTGAGATCCTGCCACTGCACTCCAGCCTGGGCAACAGAGCGAGACTCCGTCTCCAAAAAAAAAAATAATAATAAAAAAAATAAATAAATAAACACAGATGTATTCGTATTCTGTGTCTCATCATCTCAGGACCGGCAGCCGCTGTGCACCCGATGTTTTGTTTGTGGTTTCTTGGGACTCTGCTCAAGGCTTATTTTCTCTGGTGATTTTCTCATGAGTTCTCAGAGCATGCATATTCACTTCTGCATGGGTCAAAACTAAAGTTCTAAATTCAATGTGTACACAGAAGAATTCCACAGCCCACCTTGACCTGCTCACCCACCCCTTTCACGAAGCGGAAGCGAGGGCCTGGCGCTTCCTTTTTTCTTCAACCAGCAAAGTAATTCAGACCTCCCACTGAGAGGAAGTGCGGATCCTCCCCCAGGTCGCTGGGAATTCTCAGGAACACGTCTCTGCCATTCCACCCAGGCTGAGACAGGGACCCGGTGCCAGCTTCAGGCTTCTGGCTTGAGAGATGCAGCCCCCTTCCCATCCACAGGTAAGGTGGGAGCAGGCACCCACCTCTACCCACCTTTCTCTGAAGGGAGGGTTTGCCTGAGTTCGTGCCACACTCCCAGAGTCCAGGCTTTGGGTGGTAGTGTCAGGCCTCAGGCTGCCCTCAGGGCAGGCACATCAAACCCCTGGCAGGCAACAGCCCTGGGGGAAACGTAAGCCTCGGAATTCCTCTACTTACCTGCCAACCCTGCCCCCAAGGAATCCCTTAACTTTCCTGCCAACACTGCCAAGCTTTTTTTGTTTTTGTTTTTGTTTTTGTTTTTTAAAGTAGCTTATGGTGGCTCGTGCCTGCCCAGAAATATGGGAGGATGAGGAGGAAGGATTTCTTGAAGCCAGGACTTTGAGACCAGTGACCCGTCTGACATGGTTTGGCTGTGTCCCCACCCGAAATCTCATCTTGAATTGTAATCCCCGTGTGTCAAGAGCAGGACCGAGTGGAGGTGACTGGATCATGGGCGTGGTTTTCCCCCACGCTGTTCTTGTGATAGTGAGTGAGTCTCATGGGATCTGACGGTTTTGTGTCTGCATTTCCCCTGCTTGCATTCATTCCATCCTGCCGCCCTGTGGAGAGGGGACCTGCCTTCTGCCTTGATTGTAAGTTTCCTGAGGCCTCCCCAGCAATGTGGAGCTTAAACCTCTTAAGAGTCACTTAAACCTCTTTCCTTTATGAATTACCTCTTCTCAGGTGTTTCTTCACAGCGGCATGAGAATGAACTAATACACCGTCTCCAATAAAATAATGCTTCTTAAAAGTAGCTTTTAAAATATTTCTCCTGCTGCCCTAGAAATCACTGACCATGTAATCAGCCAAGTTCTGGAAACAGAAATTCCTGACAGTTAATATTAACAATAAAAAAATTATAACTGAAGAGACAAGGAAGAGGAAAGAGAAAGAAGCTGTGGAAGGAAAATAGAATCTCAAGACCCCAAACTCACAATGCCAAACGGAAAATTAAGCTTGGGAACTAAGTCATGCCAAAACTGCTTCTCCTTTTGTTCCCAAAGAGAGAGTTGTCATTTCGCATGCTTGCCCTCAGGGTCCAGGCAGCAGGCATACACCCTGAAGTCACCTGGTGGGGTGTCACACTGCACAGGACTTGTGCTGGACACACCTTGAAGTGCCCCTCAGACCATTGCTGGGCCCATAGGCTCTTGAGGGGTGCTATAGCCAACTGGATGGACGTCCTAGGCCTATCCCAGGCCACCCAGCGCTGGACTTGAGGAAATGTCCTCCATAGAGGATGAAATATGATGACGACCACCCGGGGGCCAAGACAGCAAAGAAAGCAGCACTCAGTGCGCGAGCCTGGCCAGGCTGAAGCTGAACAGACATGTCCATCTCCCAGGACAGCTCGGGGTGACCAACTGGACAACAGGCCCCCTTCCCAGCAGTGGGCGTTCCTACTTGGACTCCCCTGAGGACATCCTGGCCTCCCTCCCTGCCATCTTCCTGTCCCTCACCTATTGCTGGAGGGTTCAAGAAGGTCTACCAATGCCTGTGAGATGCCAGCCACAGCTGGTGTCCGGGGTTTTTGGCACCATGGTGAGAAAGAATTCAGGACCGAGTCAATGAAGTGAAAAGACAGAAGCTTTTATTGCAAAGCGAAAGCACACACTTAGGACAGAAGTCGTGCCCAAAGGAATTTGGGTTTCTAACTTTATGTGCTCTTCTAATTAGGGGGTGGAAGAATCATGTGGTTTTCTAGGGAAAAGGTAAAGGTCTCCTAGAATGGGGGTGCCATCCATTTTCATAATCATGTGGTTTTCTAGGGAAAAGGCAGAGGTCTCCTAGAATGGGGTGCCATTCATTTTCATACTAAATGTGGGCATGCTCAGAGCTGCCATACACCCAGCCTCATTTTAAAAATTGGTTCCTCTTACTCTGCAAAATTAATGGTTGAGTAATCATTCTTGGCAATCTCAATACCAGATCTGTTGCTGACAATGAAAGCCTTGAGGGACAAGGCCTTTTCTACGTGAGTTTGGACTCTATAGGCAACTCTTCAGTGGCTTTCTGTTTCTAGCATTTTACTCACACCTTTACCTGGTGAACGGAACTGCAGGTTGTGCCATACGTAACCCCTTTGCTTTCCCATCACTCTAGGAGGGCAGCCCGGATTTGGTGGAAAGTATTCTCATCAGCATGCACCTGGACACGAGGACCTAACAGATAAAGATGTGCCACAGGGTTTGCAGATTGCTTGACCATCTGTTTGCTGGTTCAGGATTGTTGAAATCTGCACTGTTTGCATGTTTTATGAGGCTTCTCCAGTCACATGGTAGCAGGTAAGAGAGAATGAGAGCCACATGAAAGGCTTTCCCGTTCTAAAACCATCGGCTCTTGGGAGATTTATTCACTACCAGGAGAAAAGTATGGGGAAAAACTGCCCCCATGATTCAGTTATCTCCAGATCCCTCCCAAAACATATGGAAATTATGAGAGCTATAATTCAAGATGAGATTTGGGTGGGGACACAGCCAAACAATACCATTCCATCCCTGGCCCCTCCCAAATCTCATGTCCTCATATTTCAGAAGCAATAATGCCTTCCCAACAGTCCCCCAAAGTCCTTTTAGCATTAACTCAAAAGTCCACAGTCCAAAGTCTCATCTGAGACACAGCAAGTCCCTTCTGCCTGTGAGTCTGTAAAATCAAAAGTAAGTTAGTTACTTCCTAGATACAGTGGGGGTATAGTGATTGGGTAAATACAGCCATTCGAAATTACAGAAATTAGCCAAAACGAAGGGACTAAAGGCCCATGCAAGTCTGAAATCCAGTGGGGCAGTCATTAAACCTTGAAGTTCCAAAATGATCTCCTTTGACACCATGTCTCACATCCAGGTCACACTGATGCAGAAGTGGGCTTCCATGGCCTTGGGCTCTGCCCTGTGGCTTTGCAGGGTATACCCCACTCTTGGCTGCTTTCATGGGCTGGAGTTGAGTGTCTGTGGCTCTTCCAGGGCCACAGAGCAAGCTGTTGATGGATCTACCAGTCTGGGGTCTGGAGGATACTGGCCTTTTTCTCACAACTCCACTAGGCAGTGCCCTAGTGAGGACTCTGTGTGGGGGCTTAAACCTCACATTTTTCTTCTGCACTGCCCTAGCAGAGGTTCTCTATGAGGGCCCTACCCTTGCAGCAAACTCCTGCCTGGACATCCAGGCATTTCCATACATCCTCTGAAATCTAGGCAGAGGTTCCCAAACCTCAATTCTTGACCTCTGTGCACCCAGAGGCTCCACATCCCATGGAAGCTGCCAGGGCTTAGGGCTTGCATTCTTTGAAGCCACAACCCAAGCTGCACCTTGGCCCCTTTTAGGCACAGCTGGAGTGGCTGGGACACAGGGCACCAAGTCCTTACCTAGACTGCACACAGCAGGGGGGCCCTGGGCCAGGCACAAAAAAAACACATTTTTTCCTACTAGGCCTCCAGGCCTGTGATGGGAGGGGCTGCCACGAATGTCTCTGACATGCCCTAGAGACATTTTCTCACTGTCTTGATGACTAACGTTTGGCTCCTTGCTCACGCCTGTAATTCCAGCACTTTGGGAGGCCGAGGCAGGCAGATCACTTGAGGTCAGGTGTTCGAGACCATCGTGGCCAACATGGTGAAACCCCGTCTCTACTAAAAATACAACAATTAGCTGGGAGTGGAGTCGGGCACCTGTAATCCCAGCCACTCAGGAGGCTGAGGCAGGAGAATCACTTGAACCCAGGAGGGGAGGTTGCGGTGAGCCGAGATCATGGCCACTGCATTCCAGCCTGGGTGACAGAGGGAGACTCCGTCTCAAAAAACAAACAAACAAACAGAAAATTTGACTCCTTATTACTTATGCAAATTTCTGCAACTGGCTTGAATTTCTCCACAGAAAATGGGTTTTCCTTTTTTTTTTTTTTTTTTTTTTGAGACGGAGTCTTGCTCTGTCACCCAGGCTAGAATGCAGTGGCGTGATCTTGGCTCACTGGAAGCTCCGCCTCCCGGGCACGCCATTCTCCTGCCTCAGCCTCCCAAGTAGCTGGGACTACAGGCGCCTGCCACCGCGCCTAGCTAATTTTTTGTATTTCTTAGTAGAGACAGGGTTTCACCGTGGTCTTGATCTCCTGACCTCATGATCCGCCCACCTTGGCCTCCCAAAGTGCTGGGATTACGGGCGTGAGTTACCGCGCCCAGCCGGGTTTTCCTTTTCTATCTCATCGTCAGACTACAAATTTTCTGAACTTTTACACCCTGTTTTTCTTCAAAAACTTAATCCTTTTAACAGCACCCAAGCCACCTCTTGAATGCTTTTCTTTGCTTAGAAATTTCCTGCCAGATACCTAAATCATCTCCCTCAAGTTCGAGTTTCACAGATGTCCAGGGCAAGGGCAAAATGCCACCAGTCTCTTTGCTAAAACATAGCAAGAGTCACCTTTATTCTAGTTCCCAACAAGTTCCTTATCTCCATCTGAGACCACCTCAGCCTGGATTTCATTGTCCACATTATTATCAGCATTTTGGTCAAATCCATTCAACAAGTCTCTAGGGAGTTCCAAACTTTCCCACATTTTCCCGTCTTCTTCTGAGCCCCCCAAACTGTTCCAACCTCTACCTGTTACTCAGTTCCAAACTTCCCACATTTTCCCGTCTTCTTCTGACCCCCCGAAACTGTTCCAACCTCTGCCTGTTACCCAGTTCCAAAGTTACTTCCACATTTTTGGGTATATTTACAACAACACCTCACTCTACTGGTACCAATTTACTGTATTACTCTGTTTTCACACGACTGATAAAGACATACCCAAGACTGGGTAATTTATCAAGAAAAAGAGGTTTAATGGACTCACAGTTTCACATGGCTGGGGAGGCCTCACAATCATGGTGCAAGGGGAAAGGCACATCTTACATGACAGCAGACAAGAGAGAATGAGAGCCAAGCAAAAGGGGTTTCCCTTATAAAGTCATCAGATCTCATGAGACTTATTCACTACCATGAGAACAGCGTGGGAGACTCTGCCCCCATGATTCAATTATCTCCCACTGGGTCCCTCCCACAACATGTGAGTTATGGGAGCTACAATTTCAGATAAGATTTGGGTGGGACACAGCCAAACCTTATCACATGTTTTTAAGCATTTTGGGTTTTATGGTCATTTCCTGGATTGGGGCTGGTTCAAATGCTGCTCTTTTAGCTGTGGTGTCAGCCAATTGGTTACCCTGACCTTCTGTGTTGTTTAATTTACAGTGACGTGGGATTTTTATGGTTGCCAACTATTTTGGTTTTTGAATAGGTTTTTTTTTTTTGAGATGGAGTCTCACTCTTGTCACCCAGGCTGGAGTGCAGTGGCACAATCTCAGCTCACTGCAACCTCCACCTCCCAGGTACAAGCAATTCTCCTGCCTCAGCCTCCCAAGTAGCTGGGATTACAGGCGCCCGCCACCACACCCGGCTAATTTTTGTATTTTTAGTAGAGACGGGGTTTCACCACGTGGGCCAGGCTGGTCTTGAACTCCTGACCTCATGTGAGGAAACCACAGCATATCCTGCTCCAAAATTTCCATCCTCTCCTCTTCAATAAGAGCCATCTGTATACCATTTTGGTTTAGCATTATCCAGTGGCATCTCTTGTAGGTCTGTCCTGGAGGTGAGAAGTCAGTCAGTCATCAGAACACAGTCACGAGGGGTCTTGTGGGAAGGGCCTGGCAAGAGAGTGGCCGGATTAAGATTATTATACTGGGAAGTAGTAATATTGGAAGATGGTACAAGCAAAATTTGATGAGAAGCTAACCGGTTGACAGACACACATTGAGTATGATGAGAGTTTAGAAGGGTCTCAAGAAAATGTGGCACAGAAATGGAAGGGGGGAACCCATAATTATTTCTCCAACAGACTTGTACGGAAGGGCCATGGTTGCTGTTGCTCTCACACAAGGAGGCAACCCTCGCGCCACCGGGTCCAGGTGTTGGCTGTAATAGCCTAGAGGTCTCTGATGATCACCATGCTTCTGGATCAGTACCCTGGAGGCAGTACCTCCAGTTTCGTGTATGAAAAGGGAGAAAGGCAGTTTGTAGTTTGGTGCCCTATCTCACACAAGGAGGCAACCCTCGCGCCACCGGGTCCAGGTGTTGGCTGTGATAGCCTAGAGGTCTCTGATGATCACCATGCTTCTGGATCAGTACCCTGGAGGCAGTACCTCCAGTTTCGTGTATGAAAAGGGAGAAAGGCAGTTTGTAGTTTGGGTGCCCTGAGGCTGGGGCATTAGTTAGAATTTCCTTTATTTGTTGTACAGCTGATTGTCCCTCAGGACTCCACAAGAAAGGATCAGGTTGTACATTTTTTAGGTATGCCTACAGAGATTGAGCCATAAGGAAGAAATTTGGTATCCAGTTTTTGTTTGTTTGTTTCTTTGTTTGTTTTGAGATGGAGTCTTGCTCTGTCGCTCAGGCTGGAGTACAGTGGTGTGATCCCAGTTCACTGCAAGCTCCACCTCCTGGGTCCACACCATTCTCCTGCCTCAGCCTCCTGAGTAGCTGGGACTACAGGCGCCCACCACCATGCCTGGCTAGTTTGTTTGTATTTTTAGTAGAGACGGGGTTTCACTGTGTTAGCCAAGATGGTTTCAATCTCCTGACCTCGTGATCCGCCCACCTCGACCTCCCAAAGTGCTGGGATTACAGGTGTGAGCCACCGCGCCCGGCCACTGGTATCCAGTTTCTACAATAGCCAGGCAGGACCCAGAATCCTCTAAGTTGTTTGTGACAGGCATTGGGAAAGCTAAAATTCCTCTCACTCTGTCAGGGTTAATACTCAGTCCTTTGGCTGAGATAATATGCCCCCAAATACTTAACTTGCAGCAAGCATAGCTGAAGTTTGTCTTTGGACACTTTGTGTCCCTTGATGGCTGTTTGAGTAAATATAGACTATCTTCATGGGAGGAAGATGGTGTGTCTGAACAAAGGAGAAGGTTGTCTACATACTGAATGAGTGTTGAGCCCTGGGGAAAAATTAAATCCTCTAAATCAGCTTTTAATATTTGGGAAAAGTAAGTGGGACTTTCTGTATACCCTTGAGCCATTACAGTCCACATATATTGCCCTTCTTTCCAAGTAAAGGTAAACAAATACCGGCTGTCTGGATCTACAGGAATACTAAAGAAGGCACGGCAGAGATCTGCAGCTGAGAAATACCGGCTGGTAGTGGGTGTAGCTGATAGAAGGATATGTGGGTTGGGGATTATTGGGTGTCTGGGTATTGCGATATTACCTACTGTCCTCAATCCTGTATAAATGTCCATCCCCTCTGGCTTGTTTATTTTTGTTTTTGTTTTTACAGGGAATATAGGGCTGTTGCAGGGGCTTGTGCAGAGAATCGTGAGTCTCCTTCTCAGTTAATATCGTATGGTAGGGGCGATTCCATCTATAACTTCCCGTCATAGAGGATACTGTTTAAGGTTGGGGGGGTTTCTTCGGGTTTATCGCTACCTTTATTGGAGTGGCTGAGAATATTTTCCCTGTATCTGTATTTGACTGAGACTGTAAGCGGGAAGGGACATCCTTAAGCAAATGCTTCACTTCCGGAGTTAACAGGAAGACTGGGGAAGCTAAAAGTTTTACTGTTTTCTGCTCTGTATTCCAATGTTCTCTCTTCTCTTCTAGTATTTCCTTCTCTCTCATTTCCCTTTCCCAGTCACAAGATGCTGTCTTAATATTACTAGTACTAAATCGTGGTGCATTGTCAGGACTTGTTTTTTCTTTCTGAGATGCAGTCTCCCGCTGTCGCCCAGGCTGGAGTTCAGTGACACAACTTTGGCTTACTGCAACCTCCGCCTCCCGAGTTCAAGTGATTTTCCTGCCTCAGCCTCCCAAGTAGCTGGGATTACAGGCATGCGCTACCACACCCAGCTAATTTTTGTATTTTCACTAAAGACGAGGTTTCACCATGTTGGCCTGGCTGATCTCCTAACCTCATGTGAGCCACCTGCCTCGGCCTCCCGAAGTGCTGGGGTTACAGGCATGAGCAACTGTGTCTGGCTGTCAGGGTGTTTTTTAATTTGATATTGTTAGTCCCTGGCTCCAATTCTAGAACAAGTTCACCTTTCGATGAAAAAGAGATATGAGCGTTATGGATGTTGAGGAGATCACAGCCCAAAAGACTGACAGGGGCTGCAGGCACATTAGAAACACAAGGGACCAACTAAGCATGTCACACTTGGAGCCCAGGGCGGGGGATCTGAACCCAAAGAAACGGGAAGGTTTAGGTTTAGACTTAAAACATGAGATAGTTTTATAGACACACCACCTTGTTCATTCTTTCATTACTCTGAGGTACGGGGTTTCTAAATTAGGTGGGATTTATAATAGATATAGTCACTGCCTGTGTCAATTCAGGCAGTTGGAAGCTCATGGTTTATCGTTATATTAATAATGATAAACATGTTTTTTATAATATATATAATATAAAACAGTATAATAAAGATAAGCATATTATATTAATCTCTCCCAATGTGTCAGGGTAGAATATTTGGAGCAGTGAAGCCCCTGTACTTCCTGGGAGCACCCCTAGTCTTCCTGAGTTGCATTTTCTTGCCTTTTCTTTCATTTCAGCCTAATGCAATCCCTGTTTAGGTGTCCTGGTCTTTTACAGTAGTAACAGACTGGGAGGGAAGAGTCCTCAGACCTAAGAGCTTAAAATCTTTCTGGGCCTGAGATGTTTGAAAAATTAATTGCTTTAACTGTAATGCATAACTTGGGCAATTAGTTTTTCCTTTTTATCACAGTGCAGGATAATTGGTCAGCTAAGTTAACTAGTTCATTAGTTCTGGCTGTGGCCCAATTTATCATGTTGCATTTTATAAGGGTGGCTAAATCATCAACTAGTCTAAGAAATTTGCATTTAATAATGTAGCATTTGTATTGTTTTCATAGCAATCAGCTGACATCCCACAATATTGTCTAAAAGTTTTATCAAAACGTGTGAAATAATCTAAAACTGATTCATTTGGGTTCTGGCAGCATTGTTGGATTTTATTCCAATCCACAACCCTTTGGGACACTGAAGGAATGATATTTAACAGAACAGTAGTTACTTCCTGAGCATCTTTGCACCTGTCTTCAGGACTCTGGGAGGCTGGTTCGTTTGTCTTCCTGGCCCTTTAGGGGTCAGGTCTGCTACAATGTCTGACCACTGTGTTTTTCCAGCCACTTAGCTTTAGCTTCTGAGACCAGTATGTGGACCAGCTGATAAAGGTCTGAACGACCTGGGTCATAGGTTCTGATAATGAGCTCAAACTCTTGAGCAAACCCAACTGGATCTTACGGGAGGCAGGAAATTCTTTGTGCTTCGCAACTCAGACGTTGACCAGGGTTCATAGACAATCACAGGGGTTCCCCTAACTGTTAACGGTTGTTCCCGAAACAGGTTGATCATGAGAGACGTCCCTATGGTGTCCCCCTTTTCCACATCTTCCAGATGAGAGGCTGCCACTGGGGTTACCAGAGAATCGGCAGGAAGTTAGAGTCCCTACTGCCTTTGGTTCAGTGAGTGGCAGGCAAGGAGGAGAATATGGTAGATTGGAACCTGAAGGAAAAGGAGGGGAGAGGTCTGGTCCAGGAAGTTCAGAGGGGTAAGGGTAGAGTGGGGGTGTAGGTGGAGGTAGGGGAGGCACTAAGGGGGAAGGGATTTGGAGGATTTCTTTAAGAGAGATAAAAGATTATAGAGAGTTCTTAATTGGCAGTTTAAGTTATTTGTTGGCTTCCTGTAGCTACTTTCATGGTACCTAGAGAGTAGCAAGTGGGGGGAAAGATCCTTTAGGTATGCATAGAGAGATTTGGTATTCTCCAGGTACCATGAAAGTAGCTCTCCCATTCTGGTTTTTTAGTTTTTGTGCCCACGTTTTCCATTCTGGTTTGCGGGCACACTAAATTGGGCATCTCAAAAGATCCCCATTTAGGCCTTTGTAACTTGGAATCTACTTTGGTTATAGTGGTCCACTTGGTTAAATACTTGCATGACGATTTGCCATAAGTATTTTGCGTGTACCCTGCCGGAGTTTCTAAAGGTGGAACTTAATGTTCCTCAGCTGCTGGGGTTTTAGCTAATTTAGAGGCCTCATTCCCTATAATTTAAGGTTCCCCTTCGGATTCAATCAAGTTGGGAAGTGTGTGAGACCCAAAGTGTGTTGCTTGGGGACCTGGCTTTTCAGGGCCATTATTCCTTGAATCAGTTCAGTCCACCCTTGTTGCGGCTACCTGGTAAAGTGTGTCAGGGGCTCCAGGTGTGGGAGGGGTCAGCTCCTTATATGCACCCACCAGATGAGATTAGACCTTAAATACATTCTTCTGAGGGGAACCAGATGAGATTAGACCTTAAGTACTTTCTTCTGAGGGGAAACTAGATGAGATTAGACCTTAAGTACGTTCTTCTGAGGGGAAACCAGATGAGATTAGACCTTAAATACGTTCTTCTGAGGGAAACCAGATGAGATTAGACCTTAAATACGTTCTTCTGAGGGAAACCAGATGAGATTAGACCTTAAGTAGAACCAGATGCGATTAGACCTTAAGTACGTTCTTCTGAGGGAAATCAGATGAAATTAGACCTTAAGTACTTTCTTCTGAGGGAACCAGATGAGATTAGCCCTTAAGTACGTTCTTCTGAGGGAAACCAGATGAGATTAGACCTTAAGTACAGTCTTCTGAGGGGAACCGGCTCAAAGCTGCTGCACATCCTAAGGAGCTTTCCTCCCAGACACCTTCACATGATTCTCAGTCACCTGAGAATGCCCTGAAGGGCTGAGGGGAGTAAAGTGCTCTTATTTCCTTAGAAAATTCCACACTCATAACCTAGAGGGTTTGGAATTGGTCAAATCCGGTAGCGGAAAGGATTGAAACACACACACACACAACCCAACAAGACGGAAACAACAAAACAGCTAAGCAAAACTAACAATGATCACACAACTTACCTGATTTCTGAGCACTCAAGTGTAAGCAGAAATTAACAACAGCGGGTTGTTAATGCTAACTTTAGTCATTTAAAAAGAATTTGTAAGACAAAATCCCAAACCAGTTCCTTACCTAGTGATAGGAGCCCAAGCGGAACAGTGCTCTCCACAGATGCAGAAGCAGACAGGCTGCCTTCCTTGATGGAAGCGAGTGGAAACTCCCAGGAAAAAAGGAGATTTTTTTTTTTTTTTTTTTTTTTGAACAGCAAATAAACCTCTGACCCCCAACTGAAAAACCCTGGAAGATCAGGGATCCCTGGGAAAAAAAAGGTCCCAGATTTCAGCAAATTGTCCTATTGGTTTGGGCTACAAGGTGCCCAGACCAGTGCCAAGCACCAATAGGAGAGCTGCTACAGGCTGGGCCACCTTCACTCAGGTTCCCTTAGTGGTTACCAGATGTCAATCGAGAAAAATGATGAGACCAGTCTCAACCATTTTAGGAGGCTTATTTGCCAAAGGTAAGGACTCGTGCCTGGGAGACAGGTCTATACCTTTCTCCAAAGATTATTTCGAGGGCTCCAAATTTAAAGGGGAAAGGGTGGGATATTGAGAAGTACACAAATTCAAATAAGAGGAGGGTAGGGGAAAATAGCTATTTTCTTTGTCTGGTTCAGTGAATCTGCATTTTTTTTTAACATAAGATGACAGACAAACGGGGCAGAGGAATCTGCATTATTACGTAAGGTAACATAGACAAAACATAACAAAAGGGCAGGGGAACAATCAGATATGCAGTTGAATCCGGTAGGCAGGGGATGACTGCACCTGTGAAGATAAGCTATCGATTTACATCACCATGGCGAAATGTTAACAGAAACACCTTAGGGGAGAAATCTTGGAGCTCACCAGGAATTTCCTTGTGGGCAAAATATGGGGGAGGTGTGTAGGTTTTCATCGTGTAGCCTCTTATTTAGGAACCAAAAGGGGAGGCAGGTTTGCCTGACCCAGTTCCCAGCTTAACTTTTCCCTTTGGCTTAATGAGTTTGGGGTGGCAAGATTTACTTTCCTTTCACAGTTTGTAAGCTGGGTCTGAGGGAGCCCTGGGTCTGGGGGGGCCCTGGGCCTGGGGGTGATGGTTGGGAATCCACCATCTTGTCTCACCACTGCCAGAGACACAGATGCGGCTTCTGTTCATAAGTCCCTATTAAATGTTTCTCTCTAAAGAACTAGATTTGTCAGCCTCTTTGTTTGGCCTCTCAGCTTCCTCTGACTTTGGGGCAGATTTGTATAGGCCTGGCCACTGAGGAACAATCACTAACGACTAGGAAAATGCAAATCAAAACCACAATATCGTTTTATACCTACCAGGATGACCATAATACAAGGCTGTGAGAGGAAAGTATCTGGGGTCCCTTCAACCTGCCTCCCATTCTCATCAAAGTCATCTTTCTGCTCACTGAGACAGATGCACAGCTGACTGCCTCCTTTGGAAAGGCTGATCAGAAACTCACAAGAATGCAACTGCTCATCTCTCACCTATGTGTGACCTGGAGGCCCCCTTCCCTTTGAGTCTTCCTGCTCTTGCTTCAAGTTGTCCCGCCTTTCCAGACTGAACCAATGTTCTTCTTACATATATTGATTGATGTCTCATGTCTCCCTAAAATGTATAAAACGAAGCTGCGCCCCGACCACCTTGGGTGCATGTTATCAGGACCTCCTGGGGACAGTGTCACTGGTGCATCCTCAACCTTGGAAAAATAAACTTTCTAAATTGAGACCTGTCTCAGATTTTCGGGTTCACGAGGTACATAAATAACAAGGGCAAGAATGTGGAAAAATTGAAACCCTCATACATTGCTGGTGAGAATGTAAAATGGTGTAGCCACTTTGGAAAACAATTTGGCAATATTTAAAAATGTTAAACAGTTACCACATGAAAACTGAAGTCCACACAAAACCTTGTACATGAATGTTCATAGCAGCATCACTCATAATAGTCAAAAAATGCAAACAACCCAAATGTCAACTGATGGATAAAATGTAGTATATCCATATAATGGAATAGTTTTTGTTTTATTTAATGAAATATTCATCAGCAATAAAAAAGAACTAGCTGCTGCTGTCTGCTATAATGTGGACCTTGAGAACATTGTTAAATGAAAGCAGTCACAAATGACTCCATGTTTTGTGTTTCCATCCATACGAAACGTCTAGAACAGATAAATCTATAGGGGCAGAAAACAGATTGGTGGCTGCGAGGGGCTGAGGGAATGGAAGTGGGAAATGACTGTTTATGGGTATAGGGTTTCTTTTCGGGATGATAACATTCTCCTAAAATTAGATTGTGGTATTGGTTCCACAACACTGAAAAACCACCTCACCTTAAATTGGTGAATTTTATAGTACATGGATTAGATCGCAACAAAAACTTTTATTGAAGAAAAGATTTATCTGGAGATGGAGAGTGATAATGGTTGCATAGTATGAATATACTTAATGTCTGTAAAAATTAAGGTGATAAATCTTGTTATAAATAACAATAAAAAATGAGTTTCAATAAATTATTTGGGAACATTTGCATCTTATGCCTTAGCTTGGAACAACTTTCCTGTGAATAAAATGCTTGTGATGTGTTAAGCAACTGTGTTTATATCTGACATGAGTGACTTCCAAAATGACGGTAAGGAATTTTTTAGAAGTCAATAGCCTGACCTTAATAAGGGCTCAGATTTCTCTGGCGTGTACCTTGTGCCAGTGAAGTACAGGATATTTTGTTTTTTCATCCCATCTCACGGATGAGGAAACTGAAGTTTATTGAGATAACTTATGCAAGGCACAGATGAACCTGAACACACCATTATGTAACTAAAACCCTCACTGTTAACCACTGTGCTTATATTCTGTGCCTCTCTGCTTTACTTAATTATAAAATGAAAGAGATTTAGATGATCTCTAATATCCTACCAACCTGAAATTCTTGTTTCATTACAAGAAAGCATTTCGTATATAATTGGGAACTATTCTGTATTATGTAAAAAGTTTAACCTGGCAGTGAGCTGCACTTGTGATTCTATTTAAATTGTGGGTGCATATTATCAAAGCACCTTATGGTGCTGTGTCCCAGAGGAAACCAAACATGGAACCCATTTCAATCCCCAGGCCAGCAGGCTCCTCAGACTGCAGTTCTCACTATGCCACAGCCCATCTGAGAGACACCACAGCATCTGCATAGTGATTTTTTGTTGTCATTGTTTTTGAGATGGAGTCTCACTGTCACCCAGGCTGGAGTGAAGTGCTGCGATCTCAGCTCACTGCAACCTCCATCCCCCGGGTTCAAGCGATTCTCCTGCCTCAGCCTCCCGAGTAGCTGGGATTATAGGCGCGCGGCACCACGCCCGGGTAATTTTTTGTATTTTTAGTAGAGACGGGGTTTCACCATGTTGGTCAGACTGGTCTTAAACTCCCGACCACAGGCGATCCACCGGCCTCGGCTTCCCAAAGTGCCGGGATTACAGGCCTGAGCCACCGCGCCCGGGCATGATTTGTTGTCAATTTGTCATCCAAAGGACCACCAGGATGGCTGGATAGTAGACAGGAGTTTTACTGTCAATGTCAGTTTGCAAACCAGGGGGAGTCTCTAACATGAACCCAAAGTGCTCTCTCAGAAGAACAGAGATTAGAGGTTTTATTTTAAAAAGAGAAATATTATTTCTCTTGGAGAAAGTTCATAGGCACCAGTAAGGGTCTGGGGAGCTCTGACTGGGGAGCGAAGCCGGGGGAGCCAGATCAGTCCTGGAGGTGCAAGTTATGCTGAAGCTATGCAATAAAACTGGCTTCAGGTCGGGCGCGGTGGCTTCCTCCAGTAATTTCAGCGCTTTGGGAGGCCGAAGCGGGCGGATCACTTGAGGTCAGGGGTTCGAAACCAGCCTGGCCAACATGGTTAAACCCCGTCTCTACTAAGTACAAAAAAACTAGCCGGGCTGGCGCCTGTAGTCCCAGCTTACGGGGAGGCTGAGGCAGGAGAAGCGCTTGAACCCGGGAGGCGGGGGCTGCAGTGGGCCGAGATCACGCCACTGCACTCCAGCCTGGGCGACAGAACGAGACAACGTCTCAAAAAAAAATTTTTTTTCTTTATAAAAAGACAAAAACTCTGGTTTCGGGTTACAACAGGCAGCTCAGCAGCCGGCCTGACGGTGACATTCCTCAAGGACGGCCTGCCCAGTGCTTCCCCCCACCCCGCTGCTCGGCTCTGCCGTGGCTGGGTATGGCAACGACGACACATTTTTATGGTCAAGTTTCACAAATGACACACACGAACCGTCTCGCTAACACACAGCACAAACGATGACCCGAAACAGACACCAGAAAGGAAAATAACGAGCCGCAGTGCCGGGCATGCCGGGCCTTTCTGAAGACGTCCCCATCCGTGGCTGGAGGACAGCCCGGGCGGCGGCGGGCGGCCTCGGGGCGGGTGCGTCGGGGCAGGGCACGGCGAGCCCGGGGCTTCTCAGGACCACCAGGCCGCCTGGACGCTGGGGAGGAACCCCCACTCCGACGCCGGCTAGGAGGGCACCAACCGCGCTCCACCGTGGCCAGGTCGCCGCCGCTCCCGCCGGCCAACGACAAGCTAGCGCGGCGTCTGTACGCGCGTGACGTCAGCACGCAAGGCCCCCGCCCGTGCGCATGACGTCGGCACGCACGGCGTCGGTGCGTGCGCGCCCAGAGGTTCCGCCCGGCGGCAGGGCCAGCGGAGCTTGCGGGTGCGGGTGGGACCGGGTTTCGGCTGTGGGCCCGGGGGCGGCGGGGGCCGCGGAGTGAGGGGCCGGCTGAGCCCACCACCTCGCTGGGCCCTCCCTGGCGCCCGGCCTCGGGCGGCGGCGAGCGCGCGGGTCGCCATGTCGTACATGCTCCCGCACCTGCACAACGGCTGGCAGGTGGACCAGGCCATTCTCTCCGAGGAGGACCGCGTGGTCGTCATCCGCTTCGGCCACGACTGGGACCCCACCTGCATGAAGATGGACGAGGTCCTATACAGCATCGCCGAGAAGGTAGCGCGCCGGGCCCTCCCGCCCTGCTGGCTGTGCTTCCGCAGCGGCCCCGCGCCTCTGCCCCGCCGGCCTCGCCTGGGGGCGCGAGCCGTTCCCCGAGGAGGGGCCGCGGCGCGGTCGTCCGGGCGATTCCTTCCCGCGCTGCGGGCGAGCGCTCTCGGGGACTGTGCCGGCGTTTCGCGCCTTTTTCTGCAGGGAGCTCCTGTAGTTGTTCACGTTTTAAAGGGTTTATGATCCCCCTTCCCTCGAAGGAATTCATTATTTCTGTTGATAAGGCGTTTTTCCCAATCTTACAGTGCAGTGAACAAAGTAACACTTGCAGGTTTTGAGAGCGCAGATCCTTAATTTAAAAGGATGCCCTTTTTTGGTGCCTTGTTTGTTTGTTGTATGTGTAAAGCAGAACTTTCATGTTAATAGCATAAGAAATCCTGTTTTTCTGTTGGTGTTTTCTTCCACCGCGCTTTTTGTAAGTCATGTGATTTATAGCTTAGAGTGATTAAGATGCAGAAAACATCGGGAGAAAATAGAACTATGCTTTGTTGGAACTAGTTTTCTGAATTTCTAATATTAGTACATTGAGTGGCCTTGGCACTTACTTGCTGACAATAAAAGTTGTGGGACACTATTTTATAACCAGGTTTCATTCTTTTTCTGTGGTTCCTCACAGCAATTTTAGGATGGCGTTTATTTAGGTTTTGCAGCTGTAGCAATAGGGCAAAGGGCACAAATACTAGGGTGTTAATAAAATATTTGCCATATTAATTTTCCGTAAGTAATTTGAGCGGTTATTCATTTTGATGAAGAGTAAAAGTAACATTGAAGCTATCTTTTCTTTCACAGATGCTAAAGTAGGCTGGGTTAAAATAACTCCTTTGAGTAAAGAGTAACAGATATAAAGACATTTTATATTGAGGAAAGGAAAGACTGTCTGGCCTGCCATTTATTAATTCTTGCTATTTCTTATTTAGTAGGAGAGGCGTGATGTTAGGAACTGTTGTTATATTTTAGTTATTACAAGAATCTCTTGGAGTGCTTACTAAAATGCATCTGTGATTCTGAGTCTATGGGTGTGGGGTGAAGTCCAGCAATGGCTTTTTAAAGAAGCCCCTCAGGGAATTCTGATGTGACCTGACCTTGAACCACACACTCAGAAACCCTTCCATGGGGGTCAGGGACAGAGGCGGAGTGCTTTATTACCAGCCATCTCCCAGCCTCTTCCTCTTGGACAGCAGGACACTGAGGACTTGAGGAGCTGCCTAGGGAATCAGGAGAGCAGCAGTTCTCTCACACTGGGGCTTCTGCCAGCCAGGGATTAGAGATGATGAGTGAGGCAGTGCCAGCACATCAGCTTTTCATTGCTTGACTTGTAGTGGACAAGGGCAGATACTGGAAATCCAGCGAAGAATTGACGAAGAGCAGTTTCCCAATAAGTAAATCACTGCTTGTAAATCACTGACTTTGAGTTACGAGTTCTAGAATCTTTCACTGTTCTACCTTGCAGGTGGTGGCATAAACATCAGCTGGTGTTCAGATCCTGCTGCCGGCAGCTCGAGGCTAGGATGGCTGGCGATGTGAGGGCCTTTGTCTCATCACATCCAGGCAGAGCTCAGCAAGATGCTCTTAGCTAGGAAACAGATTTTATGTGTTAATGTAAGTGTTAGGGTCTTTGCCAGATTTGCTCTTTTTTTCCAATTCCTTTATGTCCGATTTCTTTGTTATTACAGAATGAATCACTGTATCACTAGTGGACACACACTTAAGGACAGTTGAAATGGGCTCACTTTGGGGTATTTTTTTTTTTTTTTTTGGTCTTTTAAAATAGTTTGATTTTTGTTTCTGTCCAAAAATTTGGATTGCTTTATTTTTTTTTTTTTTTGAGGCGGGGTCTTCACTCTGTCGCCCAGGCTGGAGTGCAGTGGCACCATCTCGGCTCACTGCAAGCTCCGCCTCCCGGGTTCGCGCCATTCTCCTGCCTCAGCCTCCCGAGTAGCTGGGACTACAGGCGCCCGCCACCGCGCCCGGCTAATTTTTTGTATTTTAGTAGAGACGGGGTTTCACCGGTTAGCCAGGATGGTCTCGATCTACTGACCTCGTGATCCGCCCGCCTCGGCCTCCCAAAGTGCAGGGATTACAGGCGTGAGCCACCGCGCCCGGCCTGGATTGCTTTATTAATAAACTTTTAATGCAAATATTATAGTATAATTATTAAAAGCGCAAACCTAGGCCAGGCACGGTGGTTCATATCTGTAATCCCAGCACTTTGGTTGGGAGGCTAGTGTAGGCAGATCACTTGAGCCCAGGAATTCGAGACCAGCCTGGACAATATGGTGAAACCCGTTCTCTACTAAAAGTACAAATGCCAGACGTGGTGGCACATGCCTGTAGTCCCAGCTACTTGGGAGGCTGAGGTGGGAGAATCACCTGAGCCCGGGAAGTCAAGGCTGCAGTGAGCCATGATTATACCACTGAACTCCAGCCTGGGCAACAGGAGTGAGACCCTGTCTCCAAAAATAAGTGCAAACCTGAAATGCATTAAAAGACTATTCGTGTTTTATTTTCTTCTTAGTATATGGGCAAAATATGACTTTCTAATTCTGGAAGCTCTTTTGGGGAAACTCAACAGAAATTTTTGAAATGTAAGATTTTAGTATAAAGAACAATATAACTATTTAAAAATTTCCCTGTGCAGAAATGGCAGATAATGGAGAATCTTCCTTATCTTGTTATGAGTCCTGTCGATGTCCCAGCTGTTTTAAAGTGAGTAACAGTTGCAGATGTTCGGCTGGACTTGATACGATTTTTTCCTGGATGTGTTGTATTGATCTGCTGCTTCCACAAGGCCCACTGGCCTCATGCTGGGTTAGAGCTGAGCTGTGAACTTCAGGAAGAAAGTTAGTCTGGAAACAGAGCTACACTTAAATATTTCACAGGTGCCTACAGTTTGCTAATAAGTGTGGGGCAATTCATTTGATAAAGTGATGATAATAAAGTTTTCAGCTGGGCACTGTGTCGCACGCCTGTGGTCCCAGCACTTTGGGAGGCCGAGGTGGGTGGTTCCCTTGAGCCCAGGAGTTTGAGAACAGCCTGGGCAACATGGTGAAACCTTGTCTGTACAAAAAGTGCAAACATTAGCTGGGCGTGGTGGCCTGCGCCTGTGGTCTCAGCTACTCGGTAGGGCAAGACGGAAGGATATGAGTCCAGGAGTTCGAGGCTGTGACAAGCTATGATTGCGCCACTGCATGCCAGCCTGGGTGACAGAGCGAGACCTTGTCTCAAAAAAAAAAAAAAAAAAATTTTCTATTTAGCAGCTGATATTATGCAGTTTTGAAGCCAGACAATTTCGTGTACCTTTGAGCTGTCTTTCCATTTTGTAGGGACACTGTCACAGCAGTGCTTTGGGGTTCACTGTCACCTAAATCCCATGATGGGTGAGAAGACTGAATGGGATATTTAAGTTTTGTGTTAAAAAGCCCACGCAGATAGAGTTTAAAGTAGCGTCAGTGAGCTGGGCACTGTGGCAAGTGCCTATAACCCCAGCTACTCAGGAAGCTCAGATGGGAGATGAGCTCAGGAGGTCAAGGCTGCGGTAAGCTATCATCGTGCCATTGCACTCCACCCTGGGTGACAGAGCGAGACCCCATCTCTAAAAACAAAACAAAAAAATTCCTCAGTAATATTATTGACTCATGATAGTACTTTTTTTTTTTTGAAACAAGAGTCTTCTTGTGTTGTCCAGGCTGGAGTGCAGTGGCACGATCTCGGCTCACTGCAACCTCAGCCTCCCGAGTAGCTGGGACTACAAGCCTGCACCACCACCACGCCCTGCTAATTTTTGTATTTTTAGTAGAGATGGGGTCTTGCCATATTGGCCAGGCTGGTCTCAAACTACTGGCCTCAAGTGAGCCAGTCACCTCAGCCTCCCAAAATTCTGGGATTACAAGTGTGAGCCACCATGCCTGGCCCATGATAGTATATTCAAATAAATTGTGTATAAGGCAGATATATATTTATGGAACTTCATAGGAGCCATATTAGGGGGTCTATCTTAAGTATCACATTAAGGATCACAGAATGCCCGTTGAACCAGTGAGAGTCAACACTCAGCTAGATGAGGAATCTTGTAGAAACTAACAGAATGGACATTTTTGGTGTTTCCTCTGGATTTTTGTCTCTGGATAAAAAACAGCCTTGTAGCTAGCAACAAAGTATGAGGGGTAGTAATGAGCGGTGGCTGAGGGTGCAGACTCTAGCTAGGCTCTTGGCACTTCATAACTGCATGAGCGTTACGAACTTGGCTCTGCGTGTCGCCTTACGTGTGTAAAGGGGATACTCGTGTGTAACTCATAGGGTTGTAGTGGGATTAATAAAGGTTTCTGGGGCACTCCTGTCACATAGGCAGTAATGCCACTGTTACTACTACGACTGCTTCTCTCACATTGCTAAGTTTGCAAGAGTTACTGTGAGAGCTGATTAAGGCAAACATTAATTTTAGAAAATCAAGTTATTCAGTTTTTTTATGGCTTTGACATGAATTACCTAAAAATGTAAAAATCAACGCTCTGGAAATTTGTTGTGCTAACAACTACCCAGAACACTTTTCCAGAATTTCAGGCATTTTCTCAGCTGGTCGAGGGACTCCACACCAAAGTGTAGACCAGTGGTGGGTGTCATGTGCCAGCCTTTAGCCGTGTGTTTTGTAGAGTTATTTCATTGGAACTTGGCAGGTGGACTTAGAGGCATGTGGAAGAACTGCTGAGCACTTTAATTGCTGACTTGCCTAAAGAAGAAGCATGCTTATGAGGTGTGTAGGCAAGAGAGTTGGAAAAGATACTTAAAATTGTAGGGGATCAAAGAATTTAAAAATAATTTGAGGCCAGCGCGGGAGCTTACACCTGTAATCCCAGCAGTTCAGGAGGCCGGGGCAGGCGGATCATCTGAGGTCAGGAGTTTGAGACCAGCTTGGCCAACATGGCGAAACCCCATATCTACTAAAAATACAAAACTTAACCGGATGTGGTGGTGGGCGCCTGTAATGCCAGCTACTCGGGAGGCTGAGGTGGGAGGATCTCTTGAGGCTGGGACACAGAGGTTGCAGTGAGCCAAGATCTTGCCACTGCACTCCAGCCTGGTTGACGAAGTGAGCCCTGTCTAAAAAAGAAAAGAAAAAGCTGCCTTTGTTGAGGAAGTCACAGGATGACTTGGCAGAGCAGTGTGGCTGCACTCACCCAGCTCCTCCAAGTGCTTGACTACCGTGGAAATGTCGCCACCAGCAGATGCTGCTGGATGTTTGCTGATGTTTGCCCTCAGCTCGTGCTCCTCCAGTCACGCCACAGACACCATTTCACCAAGAAAAGGCGGGGGGTGAGGGGCCTGGGGAGCTCCCCTCTACCTGCCCCTTCCAGCCTCTCCTGTCTCAGCTCCCAAGTCCCACAGCAACTTGCCTCTCTCTCCATAGCCACGCCTCTTGAAAGTTGTCCACACTGAAGACCTCTGTTCCTCAGTCCTTCAGCCCCTTCAGTGTCCCCGTCCCATCCCGTCCCCTCTGGCAACCTCTCTGGGGCACTCGGCACAGCTTCCGGGAGTCTCCTGCCTTAGTTTCTGAGGCTGCCTCCTTGGCATCGCTTTCCTGCCCCCAGCTCTACAGTGGGCATCTGTGCTCACTCCCAAGCCTTTCCTGGCACCTGCCGCCCTGGCTGGGGCCACTGCTGGATGTAGGTGGCGGCGCTAAGGTAGCTCTCTCCAGCCCAGTCACTCCCTGGAGGGCCTTTTTCTCTGGATGTCCTTAGTTTTCTCAAACTCAGCGTGTACAAAACCGAACCCTTCAATCCCTGCTTTCTTAGAAGTAAATACATGGCCCAGAATCCCAAGCAGTAAAGGCCCTCTGTGGGCCAGTCCACCTGCGCATCTGTCCCCACTGTCCTGCACCTCTGCTGCCTTGCCCTGGTTGGTGCTGGATCTGAGACCTGGCTGCTGTTCTTGTGTCTTTCTCTTTACACATGGAATTCTCTAAGGACATATTTTCCCTGCCACCCCATAACCACGCCACTGCCCCTTCTCCTGTAGGTAGGCTAATTCTGTCATGGCTTCGTGGAGGATCTGTCATCCGGAGTTCAGGCTTTGGAGCCAGACAGGGTGCATCTTAGCTCTGCCCCTTCCCCATGCAGTGGTTGGGCATCACTCACGTGACCTTTCTGAGCCTGAATTCCATCGCCTAAACCATCAGTGACATCTATTTAGAGGTGTTGAAAGAATTAGAATCCATGAGTGAGAAGTGCCTCATACATAGTGGATTCTCAAGTAAATGTTCATGAAACTGGTCTGTGGTGAAATCAGAGGATATTCAAATTCTCATAGCACATGAGCTTTATGTGGTAGTTTGCTTCTGTTAGAATTCTCGGGGTTAGATGCAGTGGGCCGGAGCCTGAAGGCAAAAGGAGAGTCACATTTGTATCTTTAAAGCTTTAAAGTTACGTTTACTCAGTTGCCCTCTGATTATTATTGTTGTTTTTGTTGTTATTTTGAGAAGGAGTCCCGCTCTGTCCTTCAGGCTGGACTGCAGCGGCATAATCTCAGCTCACTGCAATCTCCACATCCTGGATTCAAGTGATTCTCCTGTCTCAGCCTCCCAAGTAGCTGGGATTACAGGCATGCACCACCACACCCAGCTAATTTTTGTATTTTTAGTGGAGACAGGGTTGCACCGTGGTGGCCAGGTTGGTCTCGAACTCCTGACCTCAAGTGATCCACCCGCCTCAGCCTTCCAAAGTGCTGGGATTACAGGCGTGAACCACCATGCCCGGCCCTGTGCTCTGCTTATTGAATGCCTACAAATTATTAAAAACCACAGATGGTAGGCCGAGGCAGGCGGATCACAAGGTCAGGAGATCGAGACCACGGTGAAACCCCGTCTCTACTAAAAATACAAAAAATTAGCCGGGCGTGGTTGTGGGCGCCTGTAGTCCCAGCTACTCGGGAGGCTGAGGCAGGAGAATGGCGTGAACCCGGGAGGCGGAGCTTGCAGTGAGCCGAGATGGTGCCACTGCACTCCAGCCTGGGCGACAGAGCGAGACTCCGTCTCAAAAAAAAAAAAAAAAAAAAAAACCACAGATGGTTACAATATTTACTATTTTTTATGTGCAAGAAAAAAGATGATAAAAATTTGTTGTGACCTTTCTTTTTTCTAAAGTACACAATTTACAACCCTGTCCAAATGATATTTATTATTTGCATGGTGATTCCATAAGTTAATGTAATGTTACTGGTATTTACTGTATCTGTCCCTGAGCAAGGCATTGAAGGGATAAAAATGAAATATTATTTTGACTTTCCTAATGCCTGTGACCATTTATTTTGTTGGTGTATTTATTTTAGCTTCTGTAGGGAAGTATTTTAAGTCAAACCAAAAGACAGTTTATTAGTTTACCATGAAAATAAAGCCGGTTTCTGGCAACCTGGCCAACACATTCTCACCTGGGCACTGCAGGAAACCAGAGTTTCAGAAATGGGCGTTGTCAGAGTGACTGTACTCAGAGGGGCCCATGTCTAATGCAGGCATCGCTTTGGCATTTTGAAAGCACATGGACGGCGAGGCACACGCTCCTGCAGTGGGCCGTGTGCCGGAGTTCCGATACGGTTTTCTTCACCAAAGCTGAAGGGCGGTGGAGTCCGTGTGAAGTGTGGGCTTTCTCACTGCCCGTTTCCCCACCCTGCTCCATGGTTTACATTTCCATCTTAATGTTTTAAAAATATTTCCTAAAGTAGAGAATAGAGTGAACCCTCTGTTCCTATTGTTTGACTTCAACAATTGCTGGTATTTTGCTGGTCTTGTGTTTTCTAACCCCTCATTTTTTTAGGCTGCATGTTTCATGCAAATCCTGAATATCATTATTTCACCTGCGAATTACAGTCAGGTTGTCAGAATTGGTTTTGTATGAGGAAATGCTGTGCATATCCCATTGGTTTCCCGTGACTGCTGTGACAGGACACTGCAAGCCGAGGGACTTAAAACAACAGGAGTTTGTCTCACAGTCCGTGCACCAGAGCCCAGAATCGAACTTGTCTCACAGTCCGTGCACCAGAGCCCAGAATCGAACTTGTCTCACAGTCCGTGCACCAGAGCCCAGAATCGAGGTGTTTTCCATACTGGGCTCTCTCTGAAACCCGCCAAGAGGAGTCCTCGTATGTCTCGCAGTTTCTGGTGCTGCCAGCAGCCTCTTGCAGCTCCTAGGCTTGTAGATGCCTCTGCAGTCCTCGGTGCCCCCAGGGCCTCCTGTCCCTGTGTCTTCATGGCGCCATTTTCCTGTAAGGACACCAGTCACACCAGATTAGGGGCCCACCTACTCCAGTATGACCTCCTCGCTTACCGTTTCCAAATTAGCCATGCTGTCAGTACTGGGCTTAGGACTTCAACTGTTTTGGGGACATAGTTTAACTCATAACACATATAAGTGACTACAAGCTTCTAAAGGGCATTGAATTAGTATTTATAAAGAGCCTTTAAAATGTCATATCCTTTGTTCCAGAATTTTAGGAATTTGTCCTTAGGAAATAATGAAGTATGTATACAAATTTAAGGGGGAAAATATTCACAGGTGAATAATTGATATTAATGAAAAATCAGAGAGTAACAGAAGAATGGTGTAGGAGGCTCTTCTCGCATTGCTATAAAGAAATACATGAGACCGGGTAACTTATGAGAAAAGAGGTTTAATTGGCTCACAGTTCTGCAGGCTGTACAGGAAGTATGGTACCGGCATTTGCTTCTCGGGAGGCCTCAGGACCTTCCAATCATGGCAGAAGGCAAAGGGGAACAGGGACGTCGCATGGTGAAAGCTGGGGCGGAGTGTCACACACTTAAACAACCTCAGCTCACTACCCCAGGACATCACCAAGAGGATGACGCTCAACCATTGATGAGAAATCCATCCCATGATCCAGTCCCCTCCCACCAGGCCCCACCTGCAACCCTGGGAGTTACGTTTCAACCTGAGATTTGGGTAGGGACAAATATCCAAGCTATATCAAATGGTGAAGTAATGGCATAGCCATTTGATGAATCATGCGGCCACAAAAGTTTTCCGTTTTTGGAAAGTAGGTAATGTATGTAAAAGAATGCTCATAATTGGCCGGCAGGGTGGCTCACGCCTGTAATTCCAGCACTTTGAGAGGCTGAGGTGGGTGGATCACCTGTCAGGAGTTTGAGATCAGCCTGGCCAATATGGTGAAACCTCATCTCTACTAAAAATACAAAAATTAGCCAGATGCACTAGCACACACCTGTAATCCCAGCTACACGGGAGGCTGAGGCTGGAGAATAGCTTGAACCCAGGAGGTGGAGGTTGCAGTGAGCCAAGATCATGCCACTGCACTCCAGACTGGGTGACAGATCGAGACTCTGTCTCAAAAAAAAAGAAAGCTCGGCTGGGCGCGGTGGCTCAAGCCTGTAATCCCAGCACTTTGGGAGGCCTAGACGGGCGGATCACGAGGTCAGGAGATCGAGACCATCCTGGCTAACACGGTGAAACCCCTTCTCTACTAAAAAATACAAAAACTAGCCAGGCGAGGTGACGGGCGCCTGTAGTCCCAGCTACTCGGGAGGCTGAGGCAGGAGAATGGCGTGAACCCGGGAGGCGGAGCTTGCAGTGAGCTGAGATCCGGCCACAGCACTCCAGCCTGGGCCACAGAGCGAGACTCTGTCTCAAAAAAAAAAAAAAAAGAAAAGAAAGCTCATAATTAAAGCAGGATACAAAATATTGTACGATCACAATATGACCACATTTTGCTATGTCTGAACAGAAATAGTATAAGCAAAATATATCTATAAGAAAGGGGGGAAAGAATATAGTAAAAATAGTGCAAGGCGTGGTGGCTCGTGCCTGTAATTGCAGCACTTTGGGAAGCCAAGGCAGGCGTATCACTTGAGTCCAGGAGTTCAAGACTAGTCTGGGCAACATGGCAAAACCCTGTCTCTACAAAAAATACAAAAATTAGCCAGGTGTGATGGTACGTGCCTGTAGTCCCAGCTACTTGGGAGGCTGAGATGGGTGGATCGTTTGAGCCCAGGAGGCAGAGGTTGCAGTGAGCCAAGATCTTGCCACTGCACTCCAGCCTGGGCAGCAGAGCCAGACCCTGTCTCCGAAAAAAAGATAACAGCAATCACCCTTGGGTGTTGGGATTGGAGGTGATTTTATTTTCTTTTTATTTTTCTGGCTTTTCTAAATCTCTGATAAACTTGCAATTAAAGAAGAAATAACAGGAAATGTGTTTTATTGGGGTATTATTAGTATTTGCAAGTGTTCAAACCCAACTGCGGGAAAATGATGGCAGGATTCTACAGGCATATTTTAGAGCAGCTGTGAGATGCATGTAACTATGTAAAGGTTCGTATAGATGATTACTAGATCAGCATAAATGCTATATCTGTGGACGTTTTCTGCAGGACTTTCATAACTTGTCACCTGAGTGAAATTTAATTCCTAGGCAATTCTGGGAAATGGTGGCATGAGGCAGAAGGAGCCAGTGGCCAGTCCTGAAGTGTTCTGGGAAACGGTGGCGTGAGGTGGAAGGAGCCGGTGGCCAGGGTCCCGGCTATGATTGCACCACTGTGCTCTGTGGACGACAGAGTGAGACCCTGTCTCAAAAAAAACAAAACAAAAGTTGCCCTGATCCACACAAATTCTTGGTTTTGTTTTTATAAATGTGCTTTTATAAAGTGAAAGCCAAAGTGTTCTGTTATTTCAGTTTGTTTGTTTTTTTTTTAATCTCCTTTTAGGTTAAAAATTTTGCAGTTATTTATCTTGTGGATATTACAGAAGTACCTGACTTCAACAAAATGTATGAGTTATACGATCCTTGTACTGTCATGTTTTTCTTCAGGTATGTTATTTTAAAGTCGTTATTGAAACTGAATATTGTCAGTTTGGAAGTTTAATGTAACCAAGATCTCTTTATTTTATTTTGAAGGAAGTTGGTTCTACAGTCATATCCCAATAGCATTTGTATCACCAGGCAATCAGTGTGAATCTTTTAAATAATTTTCAAAGTAACAATTCTAATTTTAGCATTTATTTAATAACAAATTATCCTTTTGAAATAACTTTGCTGGGAAACTAGGTAAAGTGTAATTCAATGAAAGACATTCTTACTGACATTTTAGATACCTTGAACTAATCTGTTCATCAAAAATGTGTTGTAAAATCACGAATTTAGGCTGGGTGCGGTGGCTCACGCCTACAATCCCAGCACTTTGGGAGGCCGAGGTGGGTGGATCACAAGGTTAGGAGTTCGAGACCAACCAGGCTAAGATGGTGAAACCTCGTCTCTACTAAAAATACAAAATTAGCCAGGCGTGGTGGTGCATGCCTGTAATTTCAGCTACTGGGAGGCTGAGGCAGGAGAATCACTTGAACCTGGGAGGTGGAGGTTGCAGTGAGCCGAGATTGCGCCATTGCACTCTGCCTAGGCAACAAGAGCAAAACTCCGTCTCAAAAAAAAAAAAAAAAAAAACTAATTTATTAAATACGATATCGACTTTAGTGTCCTTTTTTAT
The DNA here is from genome assembly GCF_024542745.1 of Macaca thibetana thibetana. NCBI lineage: Eukaryota > Metazoa > Chordata > Mammalia > Primates > Cercopithecidae > Macaca > Macaca thibetana. The sequence continues at coordinate 287,195 of NC_065595.1, forward strand.
ATCTAAGAGGAACACCTGAACTGAATTACTTTGCTTATAAATACAAGATTATTTTATCAGCCCAAAAATTTCATTTTGGAAATTTAATGGGGAAGGAAATCACCATCTGATGCTGTTTTTGCTTGTTTAGTTACCATAGAGGTTGGTGAATTAGCTACATGAGCATTAACCGTTCTCTAAAAGTGGAGCCTCCTGCTTGGTCAGGAAGGTCAGGTGGGTTGTACAGGGTGTGTATTAGTTTCATAGTCTTTGTAACAAATTAGCACACATTGAGCAGCTTAAATCACCCCCCTTTTCAGAGCTCACAGCTCTGTAAGTCAGACATCCAGGCAGGGCCCGCTGGATTCCTGCTCAGGGTCTCCCAAGGTCTGAACCATAGGCCAGGTGCTTCTCTGGAGCGTCTGAGGGGCTTGTTTGGGTTGTGGGCCGAATCCAGCTCTTCGTGGTGGAGAGTCTGAGATCTGCTTCCTTGCTGCTGTTACCTGAGGCCACGCTGCTGCTAGAGACCTCATCACCCTCAAAGCCAGCACCGGCTTGCCGGCACGGTGAGGTATTTTCTTTTTTTTTGTTTGTTTTTTTTTGAGACGGAGTCTCGCTCTGTCGCCCAGGGGCCGGATCTCAGCTCACTGCAAGCTCTGCCTCCCGGGTTTACGCCATTCTCCTGCCTCAGCCTCCCGAGTAGCTGGGACTACAGGCGCCCGCCACCTCGCCCGGCTAGTTTTTTGTATTTTTTAGTAGAGACGGGGTTTCACCGTGTTAGCCAGGATAGTCTCGATCTCCTGACCTCGTGATCCGCCCGTCTCGGCCTCCCAAAGCGCTGGGATTACAGGCTTGAGCCACCGCGCCCGGCCATGTTGAGGTATTTTCACACAAGTTCTCTGACTTCCTGAAAAGTTCTGCCTGAGAAAATGCTCTGGTTTTAGAGGACTGTGATTAGATTAGACTTGCCCAAATAATCCAGGATAATCACCTTGTTTTATTGATTTATTGAGATGGAGTCTCACTCTGTCACCCAGGGTGGAGGGCAACGGTGCCATCACAGCATCATTGAACTCCTGGCTTCAAGCCATCCTCTCGCCTCAGGCTGCCAAAGTGTGAGGCACTGCCGCGGTTCTGGGCATCGGGATACGCTCCCCTGGACATGCCTTAGGCTTCCTAGGCACCTCCTGTTTGGTGAGAAGATCTGTGAGGTGCACCTGCATTTCTTGTGAACTTTTGATCTTTCATAGGTTTCAGCAAAGGTTGCGTGGCCGACCCTCATCCTTTCCTCTGCTGTGCGTTCAGCAGCCATTTCTGAGTTTCAGCACCTTTGGCCATCCGGAGAGGCTCAAGAATTTATTCCTTTTGTTAACAGTTCTTACACGAATTTGCCTGTTTCCTCTCTTGAAGGCAGCACCTCCGAGACTTTGCTTGGAAGTTTCCGCAGCTAAATATCCCAAGTGTGTTGCTTTTGAGCTCTGATCTCCCATAACTGCGGACCCTGTGTCCCTGTTCCTCGGCCACTCTGTAACGGGGTCCCCTTTGCTCCGTTTCCCAGTAACGCACTCCTCACTTCCTTCCGAGCCCGCACCAGGCATTCCTAAAGTCCATATTCCTGTTAACAGCCTGTTGAGGCAATAGAGGCCTTTTCTAATTCTTCAGGTGGGAACAGGGAGGGCCGTCTTAGGTCTGTGCCCCCCACAGCGTGCAGCGGAGGCCAGCCTGGGGCTGGAGATGCTGTGAGGGGCAAGGAGGCTGCAGCCTACTTAGTGTAGTTTGATATTCTTAGGACTGATGCTATACTCAGAAAAGAAGATGAAATTTCCTTCTGCTGTTGTTTCTGTGATTCAGAATATTAAGACAAATGGTACTTTAGTTACCTTATGCACTAAACATGTATCTTGAGCCCCCACCAGGTCTGTGGTCTAGTGGTGGGGCCTAATATCAGATAAGGCAGGATTCCCACTCTCACAGGACTTTGTCTGATAGAAGAAACAGCTGAGTAAATTAGCAGGGAATACTGAAGAAGTGAAAGGAGGCAGGTGTTTATGAGATGTAAATACTGAAGAAGTACCCCCAAGTCAGATAGGGCTACAGGGAGGGTACTACGGGCAGCCCCAGTCAGTGTAGAAGGATCTTGGTGTGTGCTGCATGGAGCGCCAGCCTGCAGCATGGAGAATGAGAGGGCGGCCAGAGGTGGGCTCCAGACCCTGATCAGATTTGCCTTTCCTGAACCACAGACTTCACTGGGAACGCTTTCTGTGGAATAGTAGGTGGAAGCCAAATGCATGATCTTGTGGAAGTGAACGTTAAAAAACAGTCTTCAGGTGGGGCATGCCTGCCGCCCAGCCACTCTGCAGGCCGGGGTTCAAGTCCGGCCTTAGCAACATAGACCTCATCTCTAAGAAAAATAATCAGGTCGGGCGCAGAGGCTCACACCTGTAATCCCAGCACTTTGGGAGGCCAAGGTGGGAGGATCACTTGAGGCCGTGAATTTGAGACCAGCTTGGGCAACATAGGGATACCCCATCTCTACAAAAAACTAGAAATTAGCTGGGTGTGGGGCTCATGCCTGTTGTCCCTGTTACGTAGAGGACTGAGGTGGAAGGATCATTTGGGCCAGTAGGTTGATTTTGCTGCCGTGCTCTAGCCTGGACGACAGTGAGACCCCATCTCAGAAAGAAACTTCAACAAACCAGGATAAATTTATGCCAGTACAACAAAGGGCTAATATCATTATCTTGTAAAGTGCACATAAGTATTCATAAGAAAAAGAACTAATCTCTTGAAAGATAAGTCAAGAATCATCTGCTTCCCTCACCATAAACATGCAAAATGTCATCTTCATTTCATAGTTGAAGGGCTTTTAATACAATTTATGTCAGTGCTCAGAAGAGCACCATGAAAAACACATTGTTTTTATCAGGTAAATTAGTACAAATTAGATGGGGGTCTCGTTTTGTTATCCATGTTGGTCTCAGACTCTGGGCCTCAAGTGATCTTCCTGCCTCAGCCTCCCAAAGTGTTGGGATTACAGGCTTGAGCCACTGCGCCTGCCCTCCTTTGACCTTTTAATTTCCCCTTAGAATATTTATCCTAAATAAATACAGAAAAATGCAGGGAAAAGCGTGGTGGACGATGCATTGCATTATTAAAAAGCACGTTTAGGTGCTTCCTGTGTTCTCCTGCATCATGGCAGACACTTTTGATTTTATGCGTTCTTCAGTGATGTTAACAAGAACTTGTAACAGTGGGAAAAATACAGCATTGTTTTCAAGGAATTCTTTTTTAAAGGGATTTTATGAGAATGGATGCCCTTGTTTCTCTTTGCAGGAACAAGCATATCATGATTGACTTGGGGACTGGCAACAACAACAAGATTAACTGGGCCATGGAGGACAAGCAGGAGATGGTGGACATCATAGAGACTGTGTACCGCGGGGCCCGCAAAGGCCGCGGCCTGGTGGTGTCCCCCAAGGACTACTCCACCAAGTACCGCTACTGAGGCACCTCAGTCTGCGCGGATAAGATAAACGTCCTGGAGCCCTTTTTGTGCGGAAATGTTTTAAGCTATTTAAAGCCTTTGGAAAATACAGGAAGCTCGAGGGCTGGAGGACCTCTGAGATGGAATTGATTACATGGTCTTAACTCACCAAAATAAACAAGCACGTGGTGAGAGGAGCAGGCCTACTTGTTTGTTCTCAGGAAACTTGATGAATAGATGACTGATATTTCCTAGTCAAAGTTAATTCTTATCCTTGGAGTAAAACGAAGGTGTTTATCCTGTGAGGTTGTGCATTTTGCGTACTTGATTAGTTTGCTAGGGCTGCGGTGACAGCCTGCCGCGAGCAGGGCCTTAACAGAGAAGCTCTCACAGCTTTGCAGGGCTGGGTCCGAGATCGGGCGTCGCAGCTTTGCAGGGCTGGGTCTGAGATCGGGCGTTGCAGGGTGGGTTACTACTGAGGCCGTGAGGGGAGTCTGCTCAGGCCTCTCCCTGGCTTCTGGGGGCTGCTGGTGGTCTTGTCAGTTCCTTGGTGTGTGGATACTTCTCCCCATCTCTGCCTTACCTGTGTCCTCCCTGTGTGGGTGCTGGTCTCCAAAATTTCCCCTTTTTGTAATGACACCATCTGTGTTGGATTGGGGCCCACCCTGCTCCAGCGTGGCCTCATCTTAACTGATTACATTTGCAAGGATCTTATGTCTACAAAAGTCACAGTCCGAGGTGCTGGGGGTTAGCACTTCAATATATAAATTTTGGGGTTACACAGTTCAGTCCATGCAGAACCCAAAGGCTTACTCTTACTCTGGTTATAAAGACGGTAAAATATTGTTCAGAGCCTTCCCTGTAAGGAATAGAAGAGCTATTTTTTATTCTTCCCAAGATTGTATTTGATGGAAACATATTTTCTGTAGAAGCCATGGCCCTTCAGTTCATATAGTTAGAAAATTTCCTTATTGGCCGGGCACGGTGGCTCACGCCTGTAATCCCAGCTACTTAGAAGACTGAGGCAGGAGAATTGTTTGAACCCGGGAAGTGGAGGTTTCAGTGAGCCGAGATCATGCCACTGCACTCCAGCCTGGGCAACAGAGCAAGACCCCGTCTCAAAAAAAGAAAAGAGAAAATGTCCTTGTTACAGTCTGAGGTTTCTCTTGCCCTCTCTCCTAGCAGTGTGGATGGTTGGTTGGGAGCTTCATGTCCCGTCTCAGCACACTCAACGCTCTGAAGTGAAAGTGAGGAAGGGTGGGGATGGGGGCACCTGAGCACACCCTGGGCCCTCTGACCTCAGACCCAGGCTCTGCCCCACCAGGTGACCTTGGGCACCTTCTCTGAGCTTCCATTTTCTCCTTGGTAAAGGCGGGTAATAGTGTCTGCCCTGCACACAGATGTGAACACGGAAGCACATGGGGCCTGCGGGGCACAGCAGTGGTGCACAGGCTCACTGCTGTCGGGAGATTGGTCGCTGTTGTGAAAACAGGAGGTTACTTACAGCATGAAGCACATTTTTTTCCATACACTACAAATGAGTGTGTGCTTTTTGGATTTAAAATTCAAATGCAAATCTCTAGTTTAATCTCCCATGTGCTGATTTTTGCATGTATAAAGGAGGAGAGTGTTAACACCATACCAGAGTGAGGGGCTAGGGAGAACATGTATGTGACCTCGAGTACCTGGCATGTAACAGACACTCAGTATTATACTCCGGATATTTCTCCAGAGCAGGTGAAACAGACGGCCAGGAAGCGCACAGAAAGACATCACTGCTTATTAAGGAAGTGCAAATCAAAACCACAGTGAGACGCCACTTCACACCCACGAGTGCGGCTAGATACAAAACGTAGATCACAATAAGCGTTTGCAAGGATGTGGAGCAATTGGAGCCCTCACACACTGCTGGTGGGAAAGTGATAACAGGCAGGTCGGTCATCAAAAAGTTAAACAGACTGGGTGCAGGTGTCTCAAGCCTGTAATCCCAGCACTTTGGAAGGCTGAGGCAGGCAGATTGCTTGAGCCCAGGAGTTCATGACCAGCCTGGGCAACCTGGTGAGATTCTGTCTCTACAAAAACTACAGAACAATTAGCTGGGCATGGTGGTACGTGCCTGTGGTCCTAGCTACTTGGGAGGCTGAGGCAGGAGGATCACTTAAACCCAGGAGGTCAAGGCTGCAGTGAGCCATGGTTGTGCCACTACACTCCAGCCTGGGCAACTCAGCAAGACCCTGTCTCAAAAAAAAGAAAAGATAAACATGGTGTTACCGTTTGACCCAGCAGTTTCATACCCAGGAGAATTGAACGCGTGTGTCCACACAGAAACTCGTACACAGCAGCCAAAATGTGGAAACCAAGTGTCCCTCTACAGATGAATGGTTAAACAAAATGTTCATCCGTAGAACGGAATATTATTCGGTCATAAACAGAATGCAGTACTGACACATGCTACAACGTGGGTGAACACTGAAATCATTAGGTTAAGTGAAAAGCCAGTTACTATATATTGTGCAATTCCATTTATACGGAATTTCTAGACTAGGCAAATCCAGAGAGACAGTTGAGTGGTTGCTTAAGACTGGGAGTGGGGGGAAATAGGAGGGGACAGCTAACGGGCAGTTTCAGTTTTGACATAACGAAAACGTACTTACATCAGCAGAGCAGGCAGAAAACGTGCCCTAAGACGGTGGTAATGGTACACTTCTGTCAATGGCATAATTGGTGGATGATGTGTGAGTTATGTCTTGTTGATAACAGCTTCATTGGCTGTTACCAGAAAAAGATAAAACAATTACATCCCACATTTGTAAGTTCATCGTGTATTTATTGTAAACGTGTTGCGTATTGTATTAGTCTGCCCAGGACCTGCCATAACAAGCTTCAGATTGAGTGGTTTAAACAACACAGTTGTTGTCTGGAAGTCCCAGATCAAGGTGCCGGTCCGTGTGATTTCTGGGGAGGGCTCTCCTTGGCTTGCCGATGGCCGCCTTCTCTGGGGCAGGCACAGGGGGAGAGCAGGTGAGCCCCTGGTGTGTCTTCTCAGAAAGACGAATCCTGTTGGATGAGGACCCCACCCTCAGGACCCCTGTAACCTTAATGACTTCTGTAGAGGCCCCATCTCCAAACACAGTCATGCTGCAGTTAGGTCTTCAGCTGTTCAGGGAGACATAGATGTTCAGTCTGTAACTCCTATCAGGTGTAGTAAGTATGTTCACCCTTGATTTTAATAACTCTCTCATTGGTGCTTTGTGGCTGCAGTGCAGTTGAAATCATGATTTTAACTCTGTATTTCAAGTTTGTCTCATTATGTACCTACTGTCTACCTTGCCCTGACCTAAGTGCTTTGCAAGCAGTTTTCTTAAATCCTTACAACCACCTACCAGGTAGATATTTTGCAGAGAAGAAAACCAAAGCTTAGATTTCCCCAGGTTACAGCCAGCAACAGAGGCTAAGAATTTGAAACCTACGCCTGCATGGCTGCCAAGCTTTGCCTTGTCTGTGGCACTGTGGTGCTTTAGTCAGGTTGGATTAACTCGAGGCGCTCTGGGTACCTAGTGAATTCTATGTCCCATCTTCCCAGGATGGCTTCTAGGCAAAGTCCAGAAATTTCTTGTGGCAGCTAATGCAGGGGACAAGCCCCTAGGTACAGAATAACCAAGTCCCCTAGAGAAACTGGCAACGTGTACACAAAGAAGTAGACAAGAGTAGTGCAGCATTGTTTGGAAACAATACTAGTCAAATACAAAGTAAATCATCAGAGGACTGTTAGGCAGCAGTTAGTGACTGACCTAGAGCCACACGTGTCGACGTGAATCTCAGTACTGAACAAAAAAGCAAGGGGCAGAAGGCTACATAGAGTGTGGGGCCGCTGTCACACTGCTTTAAGACTTTCAGAACAAACGTCGGAAGGTTAAGATGCCAGTGTGTCTGCAGGAAACCTGGTTAGGCGTCTGGGGGAAGATTGCCTCTGCTCTGAGCTCACAGAGAAGGGATGAGGACTTCAGTCCCCCAGCAGAATCAGAGCGCTGCCATCTCTGCCCACCTGAACAGACCACACCCAAAAATTACAATGCAGGGTGAAGTCACGGCTCACCAGCTTTCTGACCTGGAGGTTCAGAGGGTCCCTGGGGAAGATCTGCATGGGCACAGGTGGGAGGACCTGTTCTACGTGGGCGCTATTCTGAATCGTTTTTTCTATGTCGTTTTTACCAATGGCTTTAAACGTGCCTCTGATCCTAGCCTGCTTTTGTGGCGTGTTTACATTCAGCATCAGAAGCTGTGAGAATGCAGTGCCCTCATGAGGTTCCGGTTGCACTGGGTGGCCTGAGATGCCCTGCAGAGAAGGCACTTTGGGAGGCCGAGGCGGGTGGATCACCTGAGATCAGGAGTTCAAGACCAGCCTGGCCAACGTGGTAAAACTCCGTCTCTACTAAAAATACAAAAATTAGCTGGGTGTGGCCTGGCATGGTGGCTCACACCTGTAATCCCAGCACTGGGAGGCCAAAGCGGGTAGATCACCCGAGGTTGGGAGTTTGAGATAAGCCTGGCCAACATAGTGAAACCCCGTCTGTACTAAAAATGCAAAAATTAGCTGGGTGTGGTGGCGCATGTCTGTCGTCCCAGCTACCTGGGAGGCTGAGGCAGGAGAACGGCTTGAACCCGGGAGGTGGAGGTTGCAGTGAGCCAAAGTCATGCCATTGCACTCCAGCCTGGGCGACAGAGCAAGACTCCACCTCAAAAAAAGAAAAGAGCATTTGGAAATTTATTCCTGGCAGTTTTCGGGCAGCACAGAGGCAGCAATTCCCATAGTGAACAAATACGGGATTGTATGTTTCAAGATGAAAGCAATCAAAAGATATGCAAAAGGTTGATATAGTTTCCCAATAACCTTACCATTTGTTGTTTAATAGAATTTTCAATGCCAGCTTGCACCATTAAGTCACTGACATTCTTCTGTAAGTCCTCGATGCGGTTTCCCATTTCTTCCAGTGCAGTGTTAAGGAGTTCTTTGTAGAGCCGTGGGGGCACAGCCAGGATGTCCTCAGAGACCCCGCCTCCCATGGCACCTGCCGTCACCGTGCTCATGCCAAAGCCACGGCAGATGCAACTTTTAAAACGAGGGAATCAACGACAGGCCTAGTGTCTTTGCAAATCAGCTTCTTTCCCTGAGTTTTCCTCAGTGTGTCCCTTTAACCTTTAAACCGTGAGCTTAGAAAACGTGGCTCCCTTTGCTTGGACATGGATTTGGGGACAGGAGATCGGTGTATTTTAGTCAAACTCTGGGTGTGTAAAAATAACTGTAATGGAAATTAACTCTTTTTTGTTTGTTCGTAGGGTCTTGCCCTGTCCCTAGGCTGGAGTGCAGTGGTGTGATCACAGCTCACTGCAGCCCTGAACTCCTGGGCTCAAGCGATCCTTCCGCCTCAGCCTGTTGAGTAGCTGGGACTATAGACTACCACCCAGCTGAAATTAACTCTTGAAAAAACTAACATTCATATGGTTTAATTTTATGTTTAAGACTCATTTTTGTTCTGTGGGAACCCATTTACAAAATCTAAAGTTGCAAGCACACAATATTGAAGGAATACATTTAGTTGTGTAGCATGAGCTCAAATTGGGCGAGTCTTGGGGCAGTTGTTACCCTCATCTAGATTTGCTCCAACTCCAAAAAAACATTCTATTCTCATTCTGTTTGATTTCATGTTTCTGAGACAAAACAGTGAGTTGATGAAGTTAAACGAAACCAAGCTTGGGAGAGCCGTATCTCGGATCCGGCCCTGGAGCCTTCAGTGTTACCCTCTGTGGGGTCTGATTCCGTCTGAGGGCCTGTGGTCTAGGGTGCACTGTCCGGGGGGACTGATGGAAGCCCCACTGGGAAGTGTTGCATGTTTGGGTTCTTGTCCTTTATACCTGCCGCACAAGACACCCTGTGTTGCCAGTCAAGCAGGAGGTGAAGCTTTTTTTAGAGAGAGTCTCGCTCTGTCGCCCAGGCTGGAGTGCAGTGGTGCGATCTCGGCTCACTGCAAGCTCTGCCTCCCGGGTTCCCGCCATTCTGCCTCAGCCTCCCAAGTAGCTGGGACTACAGGCGCCGCCACCACGCCCGGCTAATTTTTTTGTATTTTTAGTACAGACGGAGTTTCACCATGTTGGCCAGGATGGTCTCGATCTCCTGACCTCGTGATCCGCCCACCTTGGCCTCCCCAAGTGCTGGGATTGCAGGCGTGAGCCACTGAGGCCGGAGGTAGAGCTTTGGCTACAGGTGAGGGGTAATTAACACATCAGGAAGCCACCGTAAAAGCACAGAAGTAAATACTGGGAAATCCTGTAAGTAAACTATTACCTACTACTAGCAGACAACAAAAAGACACTCCATGACAATCTACCAGTCCGAAAGAGTCAAGGCATTTGTTAAAGGTAGAAAAGGATATTTCTGAGGTTTAATGTTGCAGTCAGAGCTTGAAAATGTTCCTGAAGTTCCTGAAATAGATTTTCTGCCTGAAAAATAAACCATAAGACAATTGAATAAATATTTACTATTGGCATGTGACTTTTTTTTTTTTTTTTTTTGAGATGAGGTCTTGCTTTGTTGCCCAGGTTGGAGTGCAATGGTGCGATCTCAGCTCACTACAACCTCCGCCTCCTGGATTCAAGTGATTCTCCCACTTCAGCCTCCCTAGTAGCTGGGATTACAAGCGTGTGCCACCACGCCCAGCTGATTTTTGTACTTTTAGTAGAGACGGAGTTTCACCATGTTGGCCAGGCTGTTCTTGAACTCATGACCTCAGGTGATCTGCCTACTTTGACCTCCCAAAGTGCTGGGATCACAGGCGTGAGCCACCACACCCGGCCCACGTATGACATTTTAAATATCATGGGATAAACCCTTCCATAAATCTGTTGACTTCAGACAAAGGTGCCAAGGGCTTTGGATTCAGAGGCAAAGTCTTTTTTTTTTTTTTTGAGACGGAGTCTCGCTCTGTGGCCCAGGCTGGAGTGCAGTGGCCGGATCTCCGCTCACTGCAAGCTCCGCCTCCCGGGTTTACGCCGTTCTCCTGCCTCAGCCTCCCGAGTAGCTGGGACCACAGGCGCCGCCACCGCGCCCCGCTAGTTTTTTTTGTATTTTTAGTAGAGACGGGGTTTCACCGTGTTAGCCAGGATGGTCTCATTTCCCAAATGGTCTCGGCCTCCCAAAGTGCTGGGATTACAGGCGTGAGCCGCCGCGCCCGGCCGGAAAGTCTTTTCAACAAGTAGCGCCGGAATCATGAGGGCCAGGTGCAGACTGGGCAGGGACCCGTCCCCCTCCTCACCCCACACACCATGAATGCAGGAGAATCACACCTTGGCCCAGAGCCAGACCATAAAGCATGCAGAGGAGGACGCAGGTGAAAATCTCGTGACCCTGCGCTCAAGAATTCTTCTAAAATTACTTACCAGGTTATACAGAAATATCACCATTGTTACTTAAAGCGTTTCCTGTTTATATACCGCTTTGTAGTTTACAGACTGGTGTCCCACACCATTCATGGTGTAATCCACTCCTCACACCCTGCGACTGTGTCCAGGGTGAGATGAGAACAGTGAGGCTGAGAAGCACAAAATTCTCCCAGCTGGGGGTTCAAGATCCCAGGGAGCCCCACGTACCATGGTGTGAATCTAGAATCCCGTGGACATAGGAAGAGGCCCCACCTCTGAACCATGCCAGGGCTTTCTACCCTTGTCAGGAAATTTACATGAGGGTTTGCACAACGCCCAACGCATTCCTGCAAATTCCAGCTCTCTTCGTCATAGCCAGTCTTCCTGTGGGCCTGGAACTCTTGGCAAGTAGGAAAGCCCGGGGGGCGGGAGGATTTCCGGGAAGAGGCCGGAGCCCTGGGCGCTGCGACACTCGTGGGTCGCCTCTGAAGGGGCCTTCGGGCACCCTTTGCCCCAGCTGTTTCCCCACCGACCCGACCTCAATGCCCCCCAGAACTGCAGGGCTCCCCCCAGGACCTCAGGACCCCCCAAGACCGCAGGGTCCCCCACGTCTTCAGCTCCCCCCGCGGGACCACGGGCCTCCCAGGCACTCAGGACTCCTCAGGACCACAGGACTGGTCAGGACCGCAGCCTCCCCAGGACCTCAGGGCCCCAGGAGGACCGCAGGGCACCCCCAGCACCGCAGGCTCCCCTACCAGGACCTCAAAACCCCCCAGAACTGCAGGGGCGCCCCCAGCCAGGGAGGAGCAGGAGTGGGGGAGGGGCTCACCGCATCCCGCAGCGCGCGCCCGCCGGGGGCTTCAGGGCCCCGCGCGTCCATGTGGACCGTGGGCCGGGAGCTTCAGGGGGGTCCCGTGGGCCGCGCGGACCCGGCGCGAGGTGGCGGCAGCTGAGCTCCGCGATTTCTGTGCAGGCCGCCGGGAGGCCTCGGGCGGAGCGCGCTGCGTTCCAGGGCGGAGGCGGAGGCGGAGCCGGAGCGGGGAGGCGGGCGCTGCACCTGCCGGGACTCAAGTCACTGAGGGGCCGCCTGGGAGGACTCGTCCGCGGCCTCAGGCTCCGCGCCTTCCCGAGCCGAACCGAACCGAACCGAGCCGAGCCGAGGCCCCGGGACGGCCTGGACCGAGCTGCATTACTCAGGAGGGCCCGTGGGCGCCACCGGCACCCCCAAAACCCTCCGCACGGGCGATGCATGGGCCTCGGTCACCCCTGCTGCGTTTTTCAGAGACGGGGTTCGCTCTGTGGCCCAGGCTGGAGTGCAGGGGCGACCACGGCTCCCCGCAGCCTCGACTTCTCGGGCCCAAGCGATCCTCCTGCCTCGGCCTGCGCAGCAGCTGGGACCACGGGCGCGCGCCACCGGGTCCGGCTAATCTTTTTTATTGTTTGTAAAGACCGGCTCTTACTATGTTGCCCAGGCTGGTCTCGAATTCCTGGGCTCAAGTGATCCTTCCGCCTCGGCCTCCCAAAGCGCTGGGACCGCCCGCCTGGGCCACCACGCCCGGCCTTCCCTGGCCTCTTTCACACCTGAGTTGTGGCTCATGAGTCACCTTGTGACCTCCTCTCCCCCGACAGTGTTTTAGGGTCACCGGTCTTGTTGCGGTGTCTATGCCCCTGTGCAGCGCTGTGGGAGCAGGGCTGTGTCTGGGTTACCCCAGCATCCCCAGGGCCCAGCCCAGTGACCACACCTGGAAGCGCTGGTGTCTAAATGTGCGGATAAATAAAACACAGCCACCCAGCATCACCGCTGTGGAGTGACAGTCCCCGCCAGGTTACTTCAGGGCGGATATCTGTGGCCTGAACCCCAAAGGCCAGGCGGTGAGTCCAGGCCACGGTGCCCAGCGAGGAGCAGGTGTCCCCGAAAACCCAAACACCCCAGAGGGGATGTGAGAACCACCGCAGAGAGCAGGCCCATCACACAGACGGGCGCAGAGGCAGGAAATTAGCTCAAACGCAGCTTGGGGAAGGAAGCACGCCCATCTCTACTGCTGTCGTGCTGCCCACGAGTGCCCCATATGTGAGTTCTGATAAACTCACCAAGCTGGACTCCGCCCAGTCGTTCTTCGGTCTCTCGGCAACTCCTACTTTGGGGTAAGGTTTTAAATGTGATTCTCGGTTTTTCTCATTACAAGTGGTCATCAGGAAAACACAAACCAAAACCAGTGAGCTCCCACTGCACCCCACCAGCATGGCTAGAATCAGAGACAAACGTAAGTCCGAGAGGCGTGTGGGGATTGTGGCCCCGCACGTGGCTGGTGGGGCTGTGACAGGCTGCAGTGCTGGGGAAAAGGTGGGTGGGTCCTCAAAAGTGAAGCAGTTTCCACAGGGCCCAGCCGCCTCACTCCAGGCATATACGGAGAGAAACGACTCACAAATGCACCCATTCTACTGCAGCATCGGTAATGCTCAACAGGCGGAAACCACCCAAATGTCCACCCCCTGGTAAGTGAGTAACAAGATGCAGGCGATAGAATATTCCTCAGCCACACAAAGGAGTGAGGCGCTGACGCACGCTATGAAGTGGGTGGGCCTTGGGGACAATGCTGGGTGGCAGAGGCCAGGCGTGAAGACCCTGCGTGGTAAGTGCATGTGCTGGTGAGTTGACTGCTGTTGGTGAGGCTACAAGGACGAGGGAGAGACTTAGGAGGTCCGGGTTTCTTTGTAGGGGGACAAAAATGTTCTACAATTAGATCGTAAGAACGTTGCACAACCCTGTGAATATACTCAAAACTGTTCAATTAGGCCCTTTAAATGGGTGGATTTTGTGGTATGTGAATTATATTTCAATGAAGCTGTTAAAATAATTTTTTAAAAGCATGACCGTTTTGCCACTTTTTGTGTCCTTTTAGCACCCTCCTCTTTTTTCTGTCTCCGAGAGAGGCTGAGATACAAATGCAGTTGTAGGGGCCAGTGTGGACGGTTGAGAAAGACATGGTGTGGTGGAAAGTGGCTGCTGTGCTGCGGCTCCCGGCCCTCCCCCCGGACCATTCAGGCCTAAGGAATCCTGCCCGGCGGCTTCTGGCTTCTCAGGGAAGCCAGCGTGGGTGGGTGCTGAGGAGGAGGAGGGGCCAGAAGATGCCACAGTGCAGGGTGGACGGCCTGCACCCAGGAAAGCCTGCCTGGCATGGGGGGCAAGGAGTACAAGCTGGTGGTGTTTCCATCAGAAACACACCTCAGTGTCAAGAACCAGAAGTCGCTCAAACTAACTCAAGGGAAAAACAGGAAATGACTCCTGTGGAGAGGAGGCGGACACAGGGGCTGGCGTCAGCCCCTCCGGGCTCTTCAGAGGGTGCTCATCTCTGGAGGCGGGAGGAGCTGGGCATGGTGCCCCACGGCAGGGCCACAACAAGGTTCCTCATCAGCCCACAGGCAACTTTCCTAACCACAAACAACTAAACGAGCAGGGAGCCAGTCAGACTGCCCTCCTTCCTCCCTTCCAGAAAGTTCTAGAACGCCCACCCTTCTCTTACTCTGCAGGCACTGAGCTCGAGGCGAGGCCGGAAGCTTTACTCCCCAGACAGCCCAGCATCAAGCTCATGGCTTCAGGGGACGGCTCTCTCGCGGTGGGGGCAGGCGCAGACCCAAGGGCTTTCAGCGTCTCCAGGGCGGGGCTGCTGCTCCTCCCTTGTTCAGGCAGAGCAGGGGCCACAGAGCTCTCGACAGCACTGAGCTCACCAGTGATAAAGCACTTCGGACATCCGTGAAGGCAGACTGGCGTCGGGACTGTGAGAGCTTGTGGGCACCCCGTGGAGCCGGTCATCTTCAGGTGTTGACTGGCTGACCCTGGGTGCAGGTTCAAGCTGGGCACCCTCTCCTCACAGGCTGTGCTTTCCTAACCAGACAGCTAAACGAGCTGGGAGCCCCACCGGCCCACAGGAGCCTGGAACTGGCCGTGCAGAAGACGAGATGAGCCTGCCTCTGACCTGGGAACGCCTCTCTCCTCTCCAGCCGGCATCGGCCAGTCCCTCCGGCCCGGGCTGCTCTTTCAGGTCAGGCTTCTGGGACAGCGCGAGTAGGAACACCCAGCATTGCTGCACACAGCAGCCCCAGGCCCCACCAAGATAGGCCAGGTGGTCTGGTCTGGGAGATGACAGGACTGCCTTTCTTTTTTATGAGATTGGGTCTTGCTGTGTCACCCAGGCTGGAGTGCAGTGGTGCAATCATAGCTCACTGTAGCCTTGCACTGGGCTCAAGGGATCCTCCTGCCTCAGCCTCCTGAGTCGGTGGGACTACGGAGGCAAACCACAATGCCCGGCTACTATTTTTTATTATTTTTCTAGAGATAGGGATCTCCCTATGATGCCAGGGCTGGTCTCAAACTCCTGAGCTCAAGTGATCCTCCCACCTCGGCCCCCAAAGCACTGGTCTTACAGGCATGAGGCCACACTGACTAAGGACTGGCTTTCGAACAAAGCTCTTCAGCTGGATCTGATGGAGACAACACAGGACCACCCTTCAGGAAGCAAAGCTTCAAGAAGCCTGGTATGCCCCCCTAAGAAAGGAGTAGGGGTCCCACAGAGGGGTCCAGGATCCCTTGCTGAACTGGGAAAACTGAAGGTTCGGGCTGGAGGTGGCCATGAGGTGGGGATCATGGCAGTAAGCAAGGGGAGAACCCGCAGGATGGCAAGTCGCTGCACGAGAGGCATTTCTAAGGCAGATGCTGGAGGTGGAGCCATTGGAGGAGGCGGCAAAGTCCTCCATGTGGCCGGGGAAAGAGGTGGTTGGGCCAGGACAAAGTTCACTGCAGTAAGGGGGTCAAGATCCAGGTGGTTAAAACAGCACATCTCAGGCTCTCCAGCCACAGCACCTAACCACGGTGGGAGCGTGTGAAAATACACTCCTGGCGCCTCCAGAATCTACTCACGGCACTCGCCAGAGCTGAGGAGTCTGCATTTCCAGGAGCTCGGCACACAACGTCTGTGCATGCCAACGAGCCTTCACAGTTCTGGGCCTGCGTGGAAGTCAGTGCAATGCTGGCAGGGCTCGGAGGAGAGAAAGGAAGGCTTAGCCTTGTGTGGGCTGTGGGGGTGCCACAAAGCTCCCAGGGGCTCCGAGATGGTCAGGAGAGAGTAGGTGGGAGACAGAGGAAGGTGTGTTCTGTGTGCCCAGGGCAGGAAAGGGTTCACAGAGGGAAATGTCTAAATGCCATTGCCGGAAGAAGAACTGATGCTATTTCCCATGTTCTCATTAAACCCAGACAACAACCCACATACGGCAAATGTCGCTATCCACCTGACACATGCAGGATGGGGTTTGGAATTCAAACGCACTGACTCTCAATTGTGTTGTCTGAGGTCACTGGACAGTGTCAGGAGCAGGGGGGCTGCCAGGGGATCCAGGGCCAGCATGGAGGGGCCGCCATCTTCCCTGTCCTGGCCAGCCCCAAGGACCAGCAGAAGATACAGGCAGGACAGAGGCCACTGCCACCCGGGCCCCACTCTGCCACCCCTCCCTCGTTCTGTCTGTGGTGTGTGAAGGTGCCTGGGAGCCTTCGTTCTTAAAGGTCTGTGGGAGGCCAGGAATCTGGGCCTGAGGTGGACCCACACAGGAAAAAGTGGAGAGGCAGTAGAAAAAAACATAGGAGAAAAACTTCATGACACTGGATTTGACAATGAGTTTTTGAATATGGCACCAAAAGTACAGGCAACAAAAAAATTAGACAAATTGGACTTCCTGAAAATTAAAAACTTTTGTGCATCAAAGGACACTATCAATAGAGTGAAAAGTGTAATCCCAGCACTTTGGGAGGCTGAAGCAGGCAGATCACCTGAGGTCAGGAGTTCGAGACCAGCCTGGCCAACATGGTGAAACTCCGTCTCTAAAAATACAAAAATTAGCCAGACGTGGTGGTGGACACCTGTAATCCCAGCTACTCGGGAGGCTGAGGCAGGAGAATCACTTGAACCTGGGAGGCAGAGGCTGCAGTGAGCCGAGATCATGCCACTCACTGTACTCCAACCTGGGCAACAGAGTGAAACTCTGTCTCAAAAAAAAACCCAAAAAACAAAAGCCAAACAACAACAACAACAACAAAATAGAGTGAGAAGATAATCCACAGAATGGGGAAGATACCGTAGATTATGTATCTGATGCGGAATTGATGTCCAGGATATATAAAGAACTCCTGCAATCTAGCAACAAGACAAACAAGCAACCTGATTCAAAAATGGGGAAAGACAAAGCAATCTACAGATTTGATGCTATTTCTCTCAAACTATCAATGTTATTTTCACAGAATTAGGAAAAAACTACTTTAAAATTCATGTGGAACCAAGAAGAGCCGGAATGGAAAAAGCAAACCTAAGCAAAAAGGACAAAGCTAGAGGCACCACATTACCCAACTTCAAACTACACTACAAGGCTACAGTAACCAAAACAGCACAGTACTTGTACAAAAATAGGCACAAATCAATGGAACAGAATAGAGAACCCAGAAATAAAGCTGCACATCTAGAACTAACTGATCTTCGACAAAGTCAACAAAAATAAGCAATTGGAAAAGGACTCCCTTATTCAACAAATGGTGCTGGAATAGCTGGCATGCCATTTGCAAAGAATTAAACTGGACCCCTACCTCTCACCACATATAAAAATTAACTCAAGATGGATTAAAGATTTAACTGTAAGACCTCAAGTTATAAAAACTCTAGAACAAACCTAGGAAATAGTTTTCTGGACATTGGCCTAGGCAAAGAATTTATGACTGAGTCCTCAAAAGCGATTGCAACAAAACCAAAAATTGACATCTGGGACCTGCTTAAACTAAAAAGCTTTTGTACAGCAAAATAAACTATCAACAGAGTAAACAGACAACCTACATAATGGAAGAAAATATTTATAAACTATGTGTCCAACAAAGGACCAATATCCAGAATCCATAAGGAACCCAAAATCAACAAGAAAAAAAAAAACTTCATTAAAGGACAAAAGACATTGAACAGACACTTCTCAAAAGAAGATACACAAGCAGCCAACAAGCATGAAAAAATGCTCAACATTGGAGAAATACAAATCAAAACCACAGTGAGGCACCAACAGACGTTGGTGAGGCTACAGAGAAAAAAGGAAACACTTATACATTGTTGGTGGGAAAGTAAATTAGTTCAGCCACTGTGGAAAGCAGTTTGGAGATTTCTCAAAGAACTAAAAATAGAACTACCATTCAACCCAGGAATCCCATTACTGGGTATATACCCAAAGGAAAATAAATTGTTTTACCAAACAGACACCTGCACTTGTATGTTTATTGAAGCTCTAGTCACGATGGTAGAGACATGAAAACCCTCCAGGGTCCATCAACAGATGATTGGATAAAGCAAATGTGGTACATACACACCACGGAATACCATGAGCCATAAAAAAAGAACGAAATCATGTCCTTTGCAGCCACATGGGTGCAGCTGAAGGCCATTATCTAAGCAAATTAACATAGGAACAGAAAACCAAATACCACATGTTCTCACTTTTAAGTAGGAACTGTATCTTGGGTACACATGGACATAAAGATGGGAGCAACAGACACTGGGACTCCAAAAGGAGGGAGGGCTGAAAAGCTTTCTTCTTCTTCTTCCTTTTTTTTTTCTTGAGACGGAGTCTCGCTCTGTCACCCAGGCTGGAGTACAGTGGGGCAATCTCGGCTCACTGCAAGCTCGGCCTCCCGGGTTCACACCATTCTCCTGCCTCAGCCTCCCGAGTAGCTGGGACTATAGGCACCCACCACTACGCCTGGCTAATTTTTTGTATTTTCAGTACAGATGGGGTTTCACCGTGTTAGCCAGGAGGGTCTCGATCTCCTCGCCTCATGATCCACCCGTCTAGGCCTCCCAAAGTGCTGGGATTACAGGTGTGAGCCACCGCACCTGGCCTTTTTCTTTTTTTTTTTTTTGGCAAAGTCTCACTCTGTCACCCCAGCTGGAGTGCAATGGCGCGATCTCGGCTCACTGCAACCTCCACTTCCTGGGTTCAAGCAGTTCTCCTGCCTCAGCCTCCCAAGTAACTGGGATTACAGGTGCCCGCCACCACACCCAGCTAATATTTTTTTTGAGACAAAGTTTTGCTCTTGTTGCCCAGGCTAGAGTGCAATGGTGCAATCTTGGCTCACTGAAACCTCTGCCTCCAAGGTTCAAGTGATTCTCCTGCCTCAGCCTCCCAAGTAACTGGGATTATAGACATGCACCACCAAGCCTGGCTGATTTTGTACTTTTAGTAGAGACACGGTTTCTCCATGTTGGTCAGGGTGATCTCAAACTCCTGACCTCAGGTGATCCGCCTGCCTTGGCCTCCCAAGGTGCTGGGATTACAGGTGTGAGCCACCAGGCCTGGCCTAAAAGGCTTTATTTTGGGTTCTATGCTCACTCCAAACCTCAGCATCATGCAACATACCCTTGTAACAAACCTGAACATGTACCCCAGGAATCTGAAATTTAGATTTAAACTTAAAATAATGGGGAAAGGATCTGAAAAGACATTTCTTCAGAGAAGATATGAGAATGTCTAGTCAGTACATGAAAAGACGCTTAATGTCACTAGTCATTCGGGAGACGCAGCTCAAAACCACAAGCCATAGCAAGGCACCACTTGTTATGGTTTAGACGTGTCCCCCAAAGTAGGTGTGCTGGAAACCTTCCCCAGGGCAACAGTATTCAGAGGTGTGACCCCAAAGAAGTGACTAATAAGGGCTCTCTCTCCCCTCTGTCTCTCTCTCCTCTCTCACACGTACACACTCTCTTGCCCTTCTGCCTTCCGCCATGGGATGACACAGCACAATGGCCCTCGCCAGAAACCAACCACTGCATCTCGGACTTTCCAGCCTCTAGAAGTGTAAAAAAATACATCTCTGTTCTTCATAAATTACTCAGCCTTGGGTCTTCTGTTACAGCAGCACAAAATGAATGAAGACACTACTTCACACCCACTAGGATGTCTAGAATCAAAGACAGACAACAACAAGTGCTGACGGGGATGTGGAGAAATTAGAACCCTCATACACTGCTGGTGGGAATGTAAAATGATATAGTGACTATGGAAAACCAGTCTGGCAGTTCCCCAAAAACTTAAACATAGAATTACCACATGATCTAGCAATCTCACTTCTGGATACATACCCAAAATGGAAAGCAGGGTCTTGAACAGACATTTGCACACCCGTGTTCAAGGCAGCATTGCTCACAATCCCCCAAAGGTAGAAGCAACACAAGTGTTCCCTGATTGTCAGTGGAGGGATAAACAGAATATGGTGTGCATGTTACCGGATGGTGCCGTGCAGTTCCAGGCTCTTGGTGTCCTGAACAAAGAATTGGACGTGACACACACAAATAGCAAACAGCAAAGGTTTATTCAGCACAGTATGACACTCTCAATGAGGGGAGCGCGGGTTGACCTCTGCGAAATGAGATCAGCACCAGTTTGGTGTATTTTGCGCTTTCTTTTATATGGTTTTTCTTTTTTTCCTTCTCTTCCCAAGGCTGCCTAATCTCTAGCCAGCGCCTGCCTTTTGATTGATACGGAGGTTGCTTACTTTGGCTCTCGTGTGCTTGCATGTTGCCTCCATCCCATAATTTTAAATACATGCATGAAAAGAAGTCCATATGTATGAGTTCCAATGAGCTGATTCTCATACGGGGTCATATTAAGGATACTTTTTCTCTCTAATGCATATGCCCATCTCTGAGGGGCTCCCGTGACAGGTTTGGTCCAGATGTAGCCAGCTATGGAGGCTTCTTGCTTTTTTTTTTTTTTTTTTTTTTTTTTTTGAGACGGAGTCTTGGTCTGTGGCCCAGGCTGGGGTGCAGTGGCGCGATCTCGGCTCATTGCAAGCTCCGCCTCCCGGGTTTATGCCATTCTCCTGGCTCAGCCTCCCGAGTAGCTGGGATTACAGGCGCCGCGACCTCCCCTGGCTAGTTTTTTGTATTTTTAGTAGAGACGGGGTTTCACCGTGTTAGCCAGGATGGTCTCGATCTCCTGACCTCGTGATCCGCCCGTCTCGGCCTCCCAGAGTGCTGGGATTACAGGCTTGAGCCACCGCGCCCGGCCAACTTCTTGCTTTTTTAATCTCACTCTTGTTTTGGTTGCTCAGCTTCTGCTTATCTTGCTTCTCACTCACTCGCGCCTTACCTTGCATCTGTGTCTGCTCACCCCACCCTGTGTTCGACCTCCAATTCCCTGTGCTATTTTCCTGCCTCATATGCACACAATGATATATTATTTTTATTTATTTATTTATTTTTATTTTATTTATTTATTTTTGAGACGGAGTCTCGCTCTGTCACCCAGGCTGGAGTGCAGTGGCCGAATATCAGCTCACTGCAAGCTCCGCCTCCCGGGTTCACGCCATTCTCCTGCTCAGCCTCCGGAGTAGCTGGTACTACAGGCGCCGCCACCACCACGTCCGGCTAATTTTTTGTATTTTTAGTAGAGACAGGGTTTCACCATGTTAGCCAGGATGGTTTCGATCTCCTGACCTCGTGATCTGCCCGCCTTGGCCTCCCAAAGTGCTGGGATTACAGGCGTGAGCCACTGCGACCAGCCCACAGTGACATATTATTAAGCCTTCAAACGGAAGGAAATTCTGGTACATGTTATGACATGGTTTAACCTTGAAGACATTATGTTGAGTAAAATATGTCAGTTATGAAAGGACAAATATTGTCTGATTCCACTTATATGATGTCCCTAAAGTCAAAATCAGAGACTAGCCTGTGCAACATAGTGAGACCCCGTCTCTACCAACAACAACAACAACAACAACAAATTACAGCCTGTCGCTCTAGCTACTTAGGAGGCAGAGGCTGGAGGATTGCTTGAGCCCAGGAGTTCAAAGATGCAGTGAATTATAATCGCACCACTGCAGTCCAGCCTGGGTGACAGAGCAAGACCCTGTCTCTAAAACAAAAACAAAAAACACAGGAAGTAGAATGCCGGCTGCCAGCCTAGGTATGGGGGTAGGGTGGGGAGTTGGTGTTTAATGGGGCATTCACCGAACTTCAGTTTGGGAAAATGAAAACTACCTGGAGATGGTGATGGTGATGTTGCACAGCAATGTGAATGTACCTAATGCCACAAAACCACAGACTAAAAATAGTTAAAATGGTAAATTTCACATTGTGTATATTTAACCACAATAACTGTTTTTTGAAGTACATCTTCCCAGCTTCAATTCCTAGGCTAAGGCTGGGCACGGTGGCTCACGTCTGTAATCCCAGCACTTTGGGGGCTGGGACAGGAAGATCGCTGGAGCCCAGGAGTGCAGAGGCTGTAGTGAGCCGTGATCTTCCCACTGCACTCCAGCTGGTACTCCAGGCCTTGTCTCATAAATAAATAATCAAAGACCCTAGGCTAAGAATTCCAGGTCCTGGAAAACCCTTGATTTTCTTTCCCTCTCCCATTGTATTTTTTAGCATACGTTTGATCTTTCTCAACCAAGATCTCTTTGGTCCAATGGAAACCTACTCGGAAGCTCTGATAACCCTGAGATCCCAACCTCTGCTGGAGAAACAAGACCTGCCATTCCACACCTAGCACCTGGCTGTTTTTTCATCTACTATACCGGGTTAGGGATCAAATTATTAGTCCTGTCTGTGTGGAAGACAAATCCATTGATATGGAAGTGAGAATCAAGAAACTCAGTTTGTGCCAGCCACGGTGGCTCATGCCTGTAATCCCAGTACTTTGGGAGGCTGAGGCAAGTGGACTGCTTGACCTCAGGAGTTCAAGGGCAGCCTGGGCAACATGGTGAAACCCTGTCTCTAAATAAAAAAAATTAACTGGGCATGGTTGCAGCCTTCGGAGCTGAGGTATGAGAATCTCTTGAACCTGGAAGGAGCAGGTTGCCGTGAGCTGAGATCGCACCACTGCACTCTAGCCTGGAAGACAAAGCAAGAGAAAGAAACGAAAAGAAAAGAGAGAGAAGAAAGAAGAAAGAGAAAGAAAGAAGGAAGGAAGGAAGGAAGGAAGGAAGGAAGGAAGGAAGGAAGGAAGGAAGGAAGGAAGGAAGGAAGGAAGGAGAAAGAAAGAAAAGGAAGGAAGGAAGGAAGGAAGGAAGGCAGAAAGAAAGAAAGAAAAGAAAAAAAGAAAGAAAGAAAGAAAGAAAGAAAGAAAGAAAGAAAGAAAGAGAGAAAGAAAGAAAGAAAGAAGGAAGGGAAAAAGAAAGGAAGGAAGGAAGGGGAAAGGAAGGAAGGAGAGAAAGAAAGAGAAAGAAGAAAGGAAGGGAAAAAGAAAGAAGGAAAAGAAAGAAAGAAAGAAAAACTAACTCAGTTTGTTACGAATATTAAATTTCAGGAACTAGGCTTAAGGGAAAAAATCCTGCAGTACGACAGATTGAGTTTGTTGGATTGCAATCCTTGTTTTCATTGCATAGAATACAAGTTTAATAAAAACAAAAGTAAAATATATTTGTAAGACATTGTCCATCAATATTTAGACAGTTGTCCTGTGTTTAAGAATGATTTTTTTTTTGAGATGGAGTCTTGCTCTGTTGCCCAGGCTGGAGTATAGTGGTACAATCTTGGCTCACTACAACCTCTGCCTCCCAGGTTCAAGCTATCCTCCTGCCTTTGCTTCCCGAGTAGCTGGGACTACAGACACCCACCACCATGCCTGGCTAATTTTTGTAGTTTTAGTAGAGACAGGGTTTTGCCACGCTACCAGGCTGGTCTCGAACTCCCGACCTCAAGTGATCCACCTGCCTCGGTCTCTCAGAGTGCTGGGATTACAGGAATGAGCCACCGTGCCTGGCCCCCGCTATGTTTAAGAATGATTTCTATCTAAAAAAGACTTATTTGAAGAGTCTTCCTTTCACACTTTGATGATGATTAATAAATATCAAGAATACAAGTATATATTACCAAGTTTATTTTCTAGCTTTCTCAATTTCTCTAAACCCTCTAATTCTGTTGATGGAATAATCTCAATTCTCACTTTTGAAAATTACGAATCAATCTTGTCTATCCCTTATTTAGAAGCTGGAGACCAACCCTAACCATAAGGTGGCCAGGCCAGTGAGACAGCTCCCATCTGCAGCTGGAGGCACTGAAGCCAGAGGACCACGCCTGCTCTGCTCAAACTCTGCAATGCCGATGTGGACGGCGGGTCTTCAAAGTGGTCTCCTCTGCCTTAGGAACACAGCAAGAAAATGACGTGCATTCTTGATTTCACAGCTACTGGAGGAGTCATCGGCCAGATCGGCCGAGCAGTTGTTTCTTTTTGACCCGATAAAATTATTTTTAGAATAGCTCTCTGTTTTCCTGCTCATGTTTGGCTTAGGATAAATATAGAAATTGTGCCTTCCTCAGCGTATGCCACCTGGGTGGCGCATGAACTGACAAAAGAGAAACTGCTGAGCACTAGCCCAGGATGAATAATTGACCACAGGAATCTAAATATTCAAGAATATTAATGTGTATTCTGAAGTTACAGAAATTAGCCAGTGTTTCCCTGGTGTGAGGACAGACAATTGGGAAGAAAACAGTCTGGGTAAGACTGAAATAGCTGATTACGAGAGCAAAGATGCCGACCACAAGAACAGAATGTAGATATGAAACAAAGCTTTAAATTAGAAAACCAGTTTTATTTTGGATAGTTGAAAACATCCCAGTTCAACCAAGTGTAGGATGCAGCTGTCTTTTATGAAGCATGAGTGCCCATGGAGGTGCCCGGATGCCCCTCGAATCCAGTGTGAATGGCCTTGTTACTAAGGCCTTAAATCTAAGATGCTGCTGATTTTAGGGTGCACTGTTATTTCCAAGAAAGGGAGAAATGCTGCCAATTAAACTGTTCAGTTTTTATTTTGTACTCGTTAAAAGAGCTCTTTTATAGTTATTGATGCTGGTTGATGGATACATGCATTTCATTGTGTTACTCTCTTTTGTGTTTCAAAAGTTTTATTTAAAAATTATATAAAAGGAGTTCTTTTGGGTATAGAGTTGGGTATACAGATCTGAGTAGAGACTGTTAGCCCTTTCTTTTTTTGAGACAGGGTCTTGCTTTGCTGCCCAGGCTGGAGTGTGATGGCACAATCACGACTCACTGCAGCCTTGACCTCCTGGGCTGAGGTGATCCTCCCACCTCAGACCCCTGAGTAGCTGGGACTACAGATGCACACCACTGTACCCCATTAATTTTTGTATTTTTAGTAGAGATGGGGTCTCACTATGTTGACCGGGCTGGTCTTGAATTCCTAGGCTCAAGAGATCCACCCACCTGAGCCTCCCGAAGTCTTGGGATTATAGGCGTGAGCCACTGCACCTGGCCTGCTCTGTTTTATTTATTCTAAAATAATTGCAATATTTTCATAAGTTTAATTTTCCTTGTTAATGCAATATCAACCATTTTCTAATCCCATTATTTACTATGCAATTCTGGTCCTGTTTGAGTAAATGGTCTTTCCAAGAAGTCATGATTGTGGGTAATGAGGACCTCCTGTACTGTGTAGCTTTTGTGGGTGTGTGAATTTTAAAATAGTGGCTCTCAAATATGGCTACACACCAGAACTTCTGGGGAAGGCTTAAAAGGCCTCCCTGACTGGCACAGTCCCCTTTATCAGTGCTCTGCGGGTGGGCCTGGGCACTTCACCATTTGTGGTTTTAAGGCTGCCCAGAGGTTTCAGTGTGTGACCAAGTGGCTTAAGCTGTGGGATATAGCTTTACACCCGTGGTAGGGAGGGCAGCACAATGGAGGTATTTTACACCAGAAAAGTCCCGGCTCCTCCCACTGTCCTTTGTGGCATTGCTGTCATTCACGTCCACAAGCTGTAATCACCCAGTACATTGTTACTTTATGACTTTAAACGGTTGTCTTTAGATCAATTAAGAATAACGAGGTGGTTCACGCCTGTAATCCCAGCACTCTGGGAGACTGAGACGGGTGGATTACCTGAGGTCAGGAGTTCGAGAGCAGCCTGGTCAACAAAACCCTGTCTCTACTAAAAATACAAAAAATAAGCTGGGTGTGGT
Source organism: Macaca thibetana thibetana (assembly GCF_024542745.1). Taxonomy (NCBI): domain Eukaryota; kingdom Metazoa; phylum Chordata; class Mammalia; order Primates; family Cercopithecidae; genus Macaca; species Macaca thibetana. Next base: position 313,076 of record NC_065595.1, read on the forward strand.
GGCAAGCGCTTGTAATCCCAGCTACTCAGGAAGCTGAGGCAGAATTGCTTGAACCCGGGAGGCGGAGGTTGCAGTGAGCCGAGATCGCGCCATTGCACTCCAGCCTGGGCAACAAGAGCAAAACTCTGTCTCAAAAAAAAAAAATAATAATAATAATAAGGAAAACAAGAGACATTAATTCTCATTTATTCTGCCTCTGATGCTTTTCCTTTCCTGATGTAGATCTAAGCTTCTGACCTGTATCATCTTCCTTGTCTCTTCTCTAACATTTCTCACAGGGCAGGTCTACTGGCAATACATTCCTTCAGTTTTTGTTTTTCTGAGAAAGTATTTATTTTTCCTGCACCTTAAGGATACTTTTGCTATATAGAATTCTAGGCGGGCAGATTTTTTTTTTTTCAATTGCAACACTTTAAAGATTTCACCCCACCCTTTTCTTATCTGCATGATTTCTAACAAGAAGTCTACTGTCATTTTTATTCATATTCCTCTTGTTAACTTAAAAAAATCACACAACACTGCATTTAGAAAAGGAGACTATTTCTTAAACAACTTGCAAGGTGGACATCCCACAAGACCAGACACAGGCCCTTCAGAGGAGAGGATGGGGCAGGAGTTTTATGCTGACTGGGTTGGCTAAACATACTTATTCAACAGGTTACAGGAGGAGCTATGAATATTCATGAAGGCAGTTCTGCCATATGTATCATATAACACATGTTCACTTTGTGGTGGAGATGTAACATTTAAATGTATTATAGTTAGGCCCTATACATCAAAAGGTCTTTCTAAGACCCAAAGGCACTTGGTGCACAGACTTTGTAAACCAGCCAGGACCAGCCATGGTCAGTGGTCTCTTACCAGGAGAGTTACTGAAATCTGTCTCTTGTCTAGTCAGAGGTGTAGCTGTGGCTGGTGGATAGGGGTTCAGTCAGGCAGGTTTATTCAGTTTGAATGTGACAAGCCTAGGTGTGGTTTTTGTTTTTGTTTCGCTTTATGTTTTTCGTTATTTGTTCTGATGGATGTTCTGTATGTTTCCCGGATGTATGGTTTGGTGTCTGTCATTAATTTGGGGACATTCACACCATTCCACCATTTCTCCCGCCCCTTCTTCTCTTTCCTCCTTCTGATTCTCCCATTGTGCCAGTCATATCCTTTGATGTTGTTCTTGGATGGTGTCTTCTGTTGGTGTATTAGGCTGTTCTTGCATTGCTATAAAGAAATACCTGAGACAGAATAATTTATAAAGAGATTTGATTGGCTCACAGTTCTTGCAGGCCATACCAGCATGGCACCAGCAACTGCTCAGCTTCTTGGAGGCATCAGGGAACTTTTACTCATGGCGGAAGGCAAAGTGGGAGCAGGCATTTCACAGGGTGAAAGCAGGAGCAAGAGAGACAGTGGGGGGTGGGTAGGTGCCACACACTTTAAAAAAAAACAGGGTGGGCACGGTGGCTCATGCCTATAATTGCAGCACTTTGGGAGGCCGAGGTGGGTGGATCATGAGGTAAGGAGTTTGAGACCAGCCTGGTCAACATGGTGAAACCCCATCTCTACTAAAAATACAATAAATTAGCTGGGCATAGTGGCGCACGCCTGTAATCCCAGCTACTTGGGAGACTGAGGCACAAGAATCACTTAAACCCAGGAGGCGGAGGTTGCAGTAAGATGAGACTATACCACTGCACTCCAGTTGGGGTAATAGAACGAGACTCCATCTCAAAACAAAAACAAAAACAAAAAACAGTTCTCACATGAACTCAGAGTGAGAGCTTACTCATCACCAAGAGACTGAAGGGATGGCACAAGCCATTCATGAGGGACCCGCCCCCATGATGCAAACACCCCCTGCCAAGCCCCACCTCCAGAACTGATGATTATAACTCAACATGAGATTGGTGGGGACACACGCTCAAACTAGATCAGTTGATTTGTTTTTTCCATCCCCTTTTCTCCTTGCATTTCAGTTTGGGAAGCTTCTGTTGATTTATCTTCATATTCACTGATTCTTTCCTTTATTCTATCTAGTCAATTAATGAGCATTCTTTATTTCTATTAGTGTGTTTTTGACTTCTAGCATGTTTTTTTGATTATTATTGTTTCCATCTCTCTGCTGACATTACCTATCTAGTCTTGCACGTTGTCTAATCTTTCCGCTAAAGCCAGTCTATCCAGGAGTTTCTGCTTTGGGTGAGCAGCTCTCAGGTGCTGTGTCTCCCTGGATGTGCCTGTCTCTTCAGAGCAGGGTGCCAGTTTGTCTGGGAGCCTCAGTTCTCTGATGGGCCCATGAAAGGCTGCTGGTTTGCCACGCGCCCTGCTATTCTTTGCTGTAAGCATGGGAGTGGTGACTGCCAAGCACGTCACATGACACCAGTTGAAGTTGTGGAACTTCAGAGCCAGGCTCCTAAAGCGTGACTTCCAATCCACCTTCTGTACAGGTTTCCTTAAAAAAATGGGGTGCGCGACCGGCACAGTGGCTCACTCCTGTAATTCCAGCACTTTGGGAGGCCTAGGTGAGAGGATGATTTGAAATCAGGAGTTCAAAGACCAACCTGGCCAACATAGTGAGACCCTGTCTCTATTAAATAAATAAATGAAATAAAAATAAATAGGCTGAGTGAGACACAGGGGCTCCAGTCTTCCTCTGATGTCCCAGCTCTCAGAACAAGGTTGCTTTGCTTGCTTTTCCTTTTATAAGCACCATGTGTTAGGCAACTGCTTAGGTGGTTCCCTGAGGTATTCATGCTCCTACGTGACACCCTCCTCTGCATGGGGCCAACCCAGTGACTGTTTCTCATGAGCTGAGCCTGGAAAGCATGAAGCACAGCTCTGATCTTGTCAGTCTCTCATTGGCTCCTGCAACAAATGACCACAAGCTAAGTGGCTTTTACAACAGCGGAAGTTTATTCCTTCACAGCTCTGGAAGCCAGAAGTCCAAAATCACTTTTAATGGGCTGAAATCAAGGCATTGGCAGGTCCAGGCTCCCTCGCATGGCTCCTGGAGAGAATCTGTTCCTTGTTTCTGGCACCTCTGGTGGCTCCGGCGTTACTTGGCTTGTGATTGCATCACGTCCACTTTCAGGGCCCCATCTTCATCTCTGCTCCATCTTCCCATGGCCCTCTCTTCTGTGTGGCACCACATTTCCTTCTGCCTCCCTCTTACAAAGATGCATGTGGCCAGGTATGCTGGCTCATGCCTGTCATCCCAGCACTTTGAGAGGCCAAGGCAGGAGGGTCGCTTGAGGCCAGGAGTTCAAGACCAGCCTGGCCAACACAGAGACCCTGTCTCTGTTGTATTTATTTAATTATTTTTGAGATAGGGTCTCATTTTGTCACCTAGGTTAGAGTGCAGTGGTGCGATCCTGGCTCACTGCAGCCTCAACCTCCTGGGCTCAAGCAATCCTTCCACCTCAGGAGTAGGTGGGACTACAGGTGCACACCACCATGCCCAGATAATTTTTCTATCTTTTGTAGAGATGAGGTCTTGCCATGTTGCTCAGGCTGGTATCGAACTCCTGGGTTCAAGAGATTTACCCAACTCAGGCTCCCAAAGTGCTGGGATTACAGGTGTGAGCCACAGTGTTTAGGACCCACTCGGATAATCCAGGACAATCTCTCTATCTCAAGATCTTTAATGACATCCAAAAAAAAAAATACTGTTTTCCCATACGAGGTAATATTTACAGGTTGCCTGGATTAGGACTTCATGGCTTTATAAGGGCCATTTTCCAGCTGTGCATGGCTTGGTGGGCTTCTCTTGTTTGTAGGAAGCGCAGTACCTGCAATGAGCTGTGATTGGCTGATGTAGACTGGGGTGGACTCCAGACAGGTGGTGCTGGAAAAGGTACAAACTCACTCTGCGGTCATCAACTCACCTTTCGGGGTGCCTCTGAGGGGTGAGGCCTGTGGAGTGAGGTCCAAGCATGCCAGATTTTGTCCACTGAGCCAGGCTCCTGGAGGCCCTGACAGATGCAGCTCCAGGCCCCAGGCTGCACAATTTGCCCCATGCTTCCACAGCCTCTGGATTTAGGATAACCGAGGCCAGCGTCTGGGACCCCAGTGCTCCAGTGAGGGTCAAGGAAGCCCGGAGCTTACTCCAACCTCCCGGGCAGAGAGGACGGAAGATCCCAAAGGCCCCAAGGTTCGGGGAAGGGCGCGGCTGAGCAGGAGCAGCTGCTTTTCTCTCCCAGGCTTCCTGCTGTGCCTTTTACTACCCTCTACCTTCCTGGTGCTGGGGCTCCGAAGGGCTGGCTCTAAAGAAGTCCCAACGCCAGCCTGGGGGCGCAAGGAGGGAGCAGCCTGTTTCGATTGTCGATTGTCGGAGACTTGCTTCTAGTTAGGTGGTAACTGTCCTTATGATCCCCCACAAAACCAGCCAGGCAGGGGGCAGAGAGCCAGGCTCGTGGAGAAGAGGCCGCTGCTGGAGGGGAAGCAACCCTGAGCGTGGACCCCTCAACCTTGTCCCTTACCCGTGCACCCCTCGCCTCACACCCTCGCGGCCCTCATCCACGCGTCCCTCACCCTACACCCACCCACCCGTCACTCGTTCGCCCCTCACCCCTCACCCGCGCGCCCCTCACCCCTCACCCCCCACCCCTCACCCGCGCACCCCTCACCCGTGCGCCCCTCACCCCTCACCCTCGCACCCCTCAACCCTCACCCCCCACTCCTCACCCGCGCGCCCCCCCACTCCTCACCCGCGCGCCTTCACCCCTGACCCGCGCCCCCTCACACCCCTCACCCGCGCGCCCCCCACCCCTCACCCGCGCGCCCCCACCCCTCACCCGCGCGCCCCCACCCCCCTCACCCGCGCGCCCCCCACCCCTCACCCGCGCGCGCCCCCCCCCTCACCCGCGCGCCCCCACCCCTCACCCGCGCGCCCCCACCCCTCACCCGCGCGCCCCCCACCCCTCACCCGCGCGCCCCCACCCCTCACCCGCGCGCCCTCACCCCTCACCCGCGCGCCCTCACCCCTCACCCGCGCGCCCCCACCCCCTCACCCGCGCGCGCCCCTCACCCCTCACCCGCGCGCCCTCACCCCTCACCCGCGCCCCCTCACCCCTCACCCGCGCGCCCGCCCTCACCCCTCACCCCTCACCCCTCACCCGCGCCCCCTCACACCCCTCACCCGCGCCCCCCCTCAACCCTCACCCGCGCCCCCCTCACCCCTCACCCGCGCGCTCTCACCCCTCACCCGCGCCCCCTCACCCCCCCTCACCCGCGCCCCCCACCCCCACCCGCGCCCCCTCACTCCCCCTGACCCGCGCCCCCTCACCCCTCACCCGCGCGCCCTCAACCCTCACCCCTCACCCCTCACCCGCGCCCCCCCCACCCCTCACCCGCGCGCCCTCACCCGCCGCGCCCCCTCACCCCTGACCCGCGCCCCCTCACCCCTCACCCGCGCGCCCTCACCCCTCACCCGCGCCCCCTCACCCCTCACCCCTCACCCGCGCCCCCTCAACCCTCACCCGCGCCCCCTCACCCCTCACCCGCGCGCTCTCACCCCTCACCCGCGCGCCCCCCCACCCCTCACCCGCGCCCCTCCCCCTCACCCCTCACCCGCGCGCCCTCAACCCTCACCCCTCACCCCTCACCCGCGCCCCCCCACCCCTCACCCGCGCGCCCCACACCCGCGCCCCCTCACCCCTGACCCGCGCCCCCTCACCCCTGACCCGCGCCCCCTCACCCCTCACCCGCGCCCCCTCACCCCTCACCCGCGCCCCCTCACCCCTCACCCGCGCCCCTCACCCCTCACCCGCGTGCCCCTCGCTCTTCAGTCCTCACCCGCGCGGGCCAAGAGGGTCCCGGGCGAGGGCAGCTCCCTGCGGGTGGGTGCGGGGCTCCGAGTGGGCTCGGCCTGCGAGGTCGGCAGCAGGGCCCAGGCTCCACACACGCCTGGCCTCGGAGTCTGTCTTGAGGCTCAGGAGCTGCCTTTTCTGCAAATAGGCGCCCAACGGTTCAGCCCTGAGAACTGCACGGGGATGGGGGGAGGTCGCCCCGCGTGTCTTCAGCGACAGCGACCATGGCCACAACCACGATGATGACAACGGCCACGGTGACGGCCGCGCGTCCAGCCGGCCCCCCGGTGACGGCCCCGAAGCATCTGCTCGCGGGGCGCTTGCATTGGAGCGGAGATCCGCGCGGGGCGCTACGTTTCCCGAGACCCTGGCCGCCCCCGGGCGCTGCAAACTCCCGCCGGGTGCCCGGGTCTCCTGGGTCAGGACGGAGCTGGACGAGACTCTTTCCCGGGCGCCCGCGTTCAGGACACGCACGATGGGAACGTCCGGACCCTGCCGCCCCCGCCCTCCAGGACCACGCCCTCCGCTAGGATGGCCGCGCGCCGGGACGGCTGGAGACTGGTTCACGCTGGAGACGGGTTCATGTGGGCGCCAGGCCTGAGGGACCGGCCCCGCCCGGCTGGTATTTCCCGACCGGGCGGGAGAAGCCACGGTCCCCCGCCGCCCCGACAGCCCCGGCTCCCGGCCCCGCCTCGGCCAACCCTACCCCGCGCGCTCTAGGACCCGGCGGCGCCGCCCGACAGCTCCGGCGTGGGCGGGGCCCGGCATTGTGACGCCGCGGGGCGGGGTTTCCCGGCGCCGGAGCGGACGGACGCTGAGACGCGCGCGGTTAAGCGGCGCGGGGACGCGGGGCGCAGGGCGCTGGGCTAGGGGCGCAGGTAAGGAACGCGGGGGCGGCGCGGGGTCCTGGCGGGGCGGCCTAGGGCGGCCGAGGACGCGGGGCCAGGGCAGTTGGCCGCTGCCCCCAGTCCCTCGGCTTGGTCCTGTGGGTCACCGGCCCGGCACCCCCTCCCACGAGCCGTGCGCCCCATCCTGGGCCTGCGCCCCCTCCCACGAGCCGTGCGCCCCATCCTGGGCCTGCGCCCCCTCCCCCGACCCCATCCCGGGACACGCGTGGACTCCCGCCGGCTAAGCGCACCCGGGCGGTGACACCAGGGGCTGCGCCCGTCCTCGACCCCGACCCTGGGAACCCTCCCCAGCCCCCGCCGGGTGCGTGTCGGGACCCCCAGACACCCCCGCGCCCCGGTCGCCCACGCTCTGCCTCGGGTCCTGCGGCCGGCGCGGGTCGGGTCGGGTCGGGTCCTTGCGCGCCGGCCCACCCTCCCTGGCGGGACTCCAGCCGCTCCCCGCTCCCCGCAGGCTCCGAGGCCGCAGGAGCGCGCGGAGCGGCGATGAGCAGGCGGCCGGTGGCCCGCGGGGCGCGGAGCTGGTGACAGCCTCGGCCAGGCGGGCGCTGCGATGGAGGCCGAGGGCCTGGACTGGCTTCTGGTGCCACTGCACCAGTTGGTGTCCTGGGGCGCGGCCGCGGCCATGGTCTTCGGAGGGGTGGTGCCCTACGTCCCGCAGTACCGGGACATCCGCAGGACGCAGAACGCCGACGGGTTCTCCACCTACGTGTGCCTGGTGCTGCTGGTAGCCAACATTTTGCGGATACTCTTCTGGTAAGTTGGGGGTTTGCTTTCCTGGGCTGCGCTCGGAGAAGAGGGTTTCTCCTTTGGAGTTTCTGGTTGAGTCCGGGGGAGCAGCAGGTTCCACACCTCCTGGCTGGGCCAGCGTCCTGCTCTGCCGTCGATGGGGTACGTGGCTGCAGGCGAGTCACTTCTTAGGGTGAGATTATTTTTTACAGAAAAACGGTGGGATTGGAGAATAGAATCTCAGAGAAAATCTCCAGATCTGCCTTCTCGCATAATGCCCCGCACGGGTGCTTAGCAGGGACCTCTCTGCTGGGCAATGGTCTAGGCCTGCCCGTAGAGAGGAGCCGTTCCTGCCCACCTTTCTCATGTTGTGTCGTTTTTCTTTATTGTTTTGAGAAAGGGTCTTGCTCTGTGGTCCAGGCTGAAGTGCATGATGTGATGACAGCTTACTGCAGCCTCCACGTTCCTGGGCTTGGGCGATCCTCCCACCTCAGCCTCCCAAGTAGCTGGGACCACAGGTGTACCACCACACCTAGCTAATTGTTTTTTTGTATTTTTTGTAGAGACGGGGGGTTTCACTATGTTGCCCAGGCTGGTCTCGAACTCCTGGCCTCAAGCATTCCTCCCCACTGGGCCTCTGAAAGTGCTGGGATTACAGGCTGAGCCACGGCGCCTGGCCTGCCTTATTTAAATAGGAAGTCACGCTCTCCGGAGACTGTCTTGTTCCTCTCAGGCCAACTTCCTCTTTGTATTTGCGTTAGGCTGAGGAAATTGAAATTAATTTTAACAGTTGTTGAAGCCAGACATAATTGGGAGAATGAGTTTTTGGAGAAAATGAAGAGGTCTCACAGCTGCATTCTAAGGCCAAAAACGTCTGGAATTTTTCTTTCTGCCGGGTGATCCCAGCCTCTCTGTCCATGCAGATTGGAAGGTGTCTGCGGCTCTTCCCATGAAGAGGGCCTGGTGGAGGGGTGGAGAGAAGGAGTCTAGGCAGCTGGTGTCAAGAACTCTGCTTCTGACTCTGGTCACTGAGTAATCACGTACCTGCTTCTTTGCCTGTTAGTTTTTTTTTTTTTTTTTTTTTGAGACAGAGTCTCACACTCTGTTGTCAGGCTGGAGTGCAGTGGTACAGTCTCGGCTCACTGCAATCTCTGCCTCCTGGGTTCAAGTGATTCTCCTGCCTCAGCCTCCTGAGTAGCTGGGACTACAGGCTCCCGCTGCTGTACCCAGGTAATTTTTGTATTTTTAGTAGATACGATGGTCACCATGTTGACCAGGATGGTCTCGATCTCTTGACCTCGTGATCCACCCACCTCGACCTCCCAAAGTGTTGGGATTACAAGCGTGAGCCACCAAGCCTGGCCCGCCTGTTTTTAAGTCAACCTTGTTGAGGTGTGATTTGCATTCCATGAAATGCACCCCTTTCGTGTCCATTTGATGAGTTCTGATGCTGGGGTGTCCCCTGTGTTCATGAACTGGGGTGCTCCCTGCTCCACAGCCTTCATCCCAGCCCTGGCCGTGGGCAGCCGTTGGTCCACGTGTCCCTGGGTGTTAGTTTTGCCTTTGCCGGGGATTTTTAGGTGAGCGAGTGGGTTGGCTGCCTCTTCCCCAGAGTTGTCTCTGAGGCAGGGAGGTTTGTCCCCTGCAGCGATCTCGGAGGGGGATTTTGGGTCCGAGTCGTGTCTCAAGGTTTGTCTCTGGGCCGGGCTGCATCTGAGGGAGGGTCAGGGGGCTCATTTTGGAGACTGCTTCATTCTTTCCCATCGCCTGCTGTGGAGACAGTGGCTGGCGGTGCTGCAGTGGCCTCAGTGAACATAAGGTTGACTGGGAAGTAGGTTTCTAATTGTCTAATGCTGTTGAATATTTTGAGTGCACGTTGTGGGAGTTGGGGAGATGCTGGTTGGCAGGCCACCTGCTACAGCCCCAGCTCACATGTGTATGTGGTGAAGGAGCATTTTTAGGGTTATAGAATAAATTTTAGGGTTATAGAATAAATTTAGGGTTATAGAATAACATTTAGGGTTATAGAATAAATTTTCTCCAAAATAATGGAGGAAAATTGCCTAAGGGTGGATAAGCATATGGGGAAAAAGTTCTACTTAGAGGATCCCCCACACCCCCGGTATGCTCATAGTCCCAAGTTGCTAAAAGAAAATAAATTAGGTTGGGCACGGTGGCCCACTCCTGTAATTCCAGCACTTTCGGAGGTCAGGGTGGGAGGATCACTTGAGGCCAGGAGTTCAAGACCAGCCAGCGCAACATAGCAAGACCCCATCTCTACAAAACATTTGCAACATTAGCTTAGGTGTGGTGGCATTACCTGTAGTCCTAGCTACTTGGGAGGCTGTGACAGGAGGATCACTTAAGCCCAGGAATTCGAGGCTGCCGTGAGCTGTACTCCAGTCTGACCAAAGAGAGAAACCCTGTCTCAAAAAAAAGAAAGAAAAGAATCTATCTAATGTCCGTCTCAGTATCTGGTTTGGAGAAGTCAGAGATTAACCCAGTTTCCTGGTGCCATCTTGTCGCTGCCTCATGACCTAACTGGCACTTGACGTAGAGGTTTGAAGCTGGGGTGGGAGTTCTTGCTTACAGGCCTTCGAGAGACACTTGAGCTCTTGGTGGAGCACAGGGCAGCCTTCCAGGGAATTCTGAACTTTGTCCATGGGTCTCTTCATAGAATCAATATCCTGGGCTGTCGTGGTCATGCATGGCTTGTGTGACCACCGAGTGCACACACAGGGCCCCAGCGTGTTCCAGAAGACGGTGGGGCTGTCGTGGTCATGCATGGCTTGTGTGACCACCGAGTGCACACACAGGGCCCCAGCGTGTTCCAGAAGACGGTGGGGCTGTCGTGGTCATGCATGGCTTGTGTGACCACCGAGTGCACACACAGGGCCCCAGCGTGTTCCAGAAGACGGTGGGGCTGTCGTGGTCATGCATGGCTTGTGTGACCACCGAGTGCACACACAGGGCCCCAGCGTGTTCCAGAAGACGGTGGGGCTGTCGTGGTCATGCATGGCTTGTGTGACCACCGAGTGCACACACAGGGCCCCAGCGTGTTCCAGAAGACGGTGGGGCGGTCGTGGTCATGCATGGCTTGTGTGACCACCGAGTGCACACACAGGGCCCCAGGGTGTTCCAGAAGACGGTGGGATGAAAGCGGGGAGAGCAGAGGGTGCTGGTCCCTGCTGGGCGTCCCTCCAGCCTGAGAATGTGCCTTCTCTGCACTCCACACAGGCACATCCTCTGTGCCCACCCGGTCCCCAGGTCCTGCTGTGCAGAGGGGGATGATGACCCCTTCTGTTTCTCTCTTGGGAGCCTCTTGTGACCCCCACTCCTGGCTTCCCCTCTCCAGGCTTTGTAGGTTCACAGCCTCTTTGATTTCATGGTTTGTAGGGCAGAGGGTTTGTGCTTTAGCGGAAGTGACACGCGGGATGCATCACACACAACTCCAGCTCCACACATGCGCACGCACACTCAGTGTTTGGGATGGGAGTGGTGGGGGCGGGAAAGCAGAGGTGGGGCTGGGCCACGCTCCGGTGAGAGGGGGACGGGGTGGGGGGTGGGGAGAGCAGAGGTGGGGCTGGGCCATGCTCCGGTGAGAGGGGGACAGGGTGGGGGGTTGGGAGAGCAGAGGTGGGGCTGGGCTGGGCTCCGGTGAGAGGGGGACGGGGTGGGGGGTGGAGAGAGCAGAGGTGGGGCTGGGCCGGGCTCTGGTGAGAAGGGGCCTGGGGGAGAACAGAGGTGGGGCTAGGGCAGGCTCTGATGAGAAGGGTCTGGGGGTCCAGTGAGAAGGGGCCAGGCTCTGGTGAGAAGAGGCCGGGGTCCTGTGAGAAGAGGCTGGGGTCCTCCAGCACAGGGGTGGAGTTAGAATCTTCACGCTTCCAAAGGTGCTGGGGCATGGTCCTCAGAGCTCCAGTCCCTCTGGGCAGCCCCCCATTGGGGATTTGGGGTACATGGCATATGGGGCTCTGCAGTCCTGCAGGGGCTGCTTTAACAGTACAAACGCAGGGATTCTGAAACATAGGTCACTTATGTTTTTGTTTGTTATAGTCGTTACTACCATTTTGTGAAACCAGCATTCAGCAGATGACATTCTGCGTAATGCCAGTGTGCAGGGTTTGGCAGGTTGGTGCCAGCAGCCAGGAGAAGGGCTAAATGATGCCTCATAGCTGGTGTTTGCTGGCTGTGAGTACATGGAGGAAAAGCGGAGAGGCCAGGCGGGGATCAGGCCACACTGGGCTGCAGGGCCCTGGGAGCCTCAGCTCCATCCACAGTAGGACCCAGGCTGGAGCACTCTGAGATGGAGGAATGAAAACATTGTATCAGAGAGGTCATAACATTTTGTTACTGAGGGTGATAGCTTTAGTGGTGCCTAAGAGAAGACACAAAGCTACAAAGCTGCTCTTTTGCTGGATTTTTTTTTTTTTTTTTTTTTAAGACCAGAGTCTCGCCCTGTTGCCCGGGCTGGAGTGCAGTGGCACAATCTCGGCTCACTGCAACCTCTGCCTCTGGCACGATCTTGGCTCACTGCAAACGCTGCCTCCTGGGTTCAAGCAGTTCCCTGCCTCAGCCTCCCGAGTAGCTGGGATTACAGGTACCGGCTGCCACGCCTGGCTAATTTTTGTATTTTTAGTAGAGACGGGGTTTCACCATATTGACCAGGCTGGTCTTGAACTCCTGACCTCATGATCCACCTGCCTCAGCCTCCCAAAGTGCTGGGATTACAGGCGTGAGCCACCGTGCCTGGCCCTGCTTGAGTTTTTCTGTGAGATTTTGGAACATAGAGAAGTTTTTCTGTGGGCTTGGTCAGTTATGGTGCACCCTCTATACTGTCTCTTCCTGTGGGTGGGCACCTGGGCATGGTCACCTGCAGAGCCCACCTTAGACGAGGTATCTTGGTGCCTCCCGAGGAGCAGGCTCCTGCACCACACAGGTGGGCTGCCTGGCACCTGCCGTGAGAAGAGGCGCGGGAGCTATGCCCTCGGGCGGGAGAGGAAAAGTGCTCTCCTGAGTTCGTGGCCAGCATGGACTGTTATCACTAAGGGAAGAAAAAGTTAAGTTGAGAAGTAAATGTGGCATCTATTTTAATTAGCTTTTAAAATTACTAATGCTGCTGGATTTTGTTTCGTTTTGTTTTTGTTCCTTCTGTGGAACACTGTGCTTTTTGAAATTTTGTGTTTTTCTTTGTCTTCACCCTATTAGTTCACTGTTCACCTCCGGGTACCCTCTCACTTGGTTTTAAAAGTCCTTATTCTTTACTGTGCATATCGAGTTCCTCTAGATTTGATTTTTGATGTGTGGATTATGGGGAAGCTCAAACCTTGATTCGCTCGCCTCCTCCTTTATCTGTCTGTTCATTCATTGCGTCTGTTGAACATTTAAAAAACGCAGGTGGCCTTTCATGCAGAGTGGCCAAAATGGCTCACGTGCAGCCTCATTGCTGGAGGTGAACGTGGTGTGCAGCAGCCTCCATGTGTCCCAGGGCACTGGCCTATTTTAGATGCCTGCCCAGTGTCACCTCCTCAGCCTCAGGTCGCTGTGGGTGAGTTGACCGGCACCCAGGCCGCTTGGTAGCCAGTGCAGAACGGCCCTGGAAGTGACTGTGAGCTTGGCTGTGTCCTCCAGCCTTGGGGGTTGCGATCTGTGCTGTATAATATACCGTAACAGTGCAGAGGCCAAGGCCTGGAGGGGGCCGGCGTGGGGGCTGGAGCCAGCCTGTGGGCAGAGTGCCCATGCGCCCTGCACTCCTGCTCATACAGCGTCCCTGCTCCCCCGACCTGTGCCTCAGGCCCAGAAAACCCCCTTTCAAGCTGCCTGTTTCCCGCTGGCCATGCTCTGTCCCCGGCCCACCCACTCCCTTCCTCCCTTTGCCTCCTTGTCTCGCCTTGTGCGTCTCTTGGAGGCTTCCTAGGGAAGCATCCAGTGAGGCAGGGGGACCGTGGTGGCCCCCGCTGACCTGGAGGTACAGCTTGTCTGCCTGCCCGCCTGGCCCCCTGTCCACCCTGGGCCTGGGCTGCTGTTTTCTCTGCCCTTCCCTCTGCTCCCCGAGTCTCTGTGACCTCAGGCAGCCTCTCCCTCTGCTGAGGAGCTCCCAGGAGACAGGGAAGGGCCTTGGTCTCTGGAGCCAGCACAGAGGGAAGCAGCATGGCCACCCTCTGAGGACTGCATCCTGGCTCCCTGTCCTCCCAGGAGAACGTCTGTGGCTTTTTCCAGGTTGCTGTGGGAGCCTCACCTGCAAGTGGCACCTTCTCACCTGCTGGGCTGGTTCACCTGCTAAGGGGGCTGCGGGGTTCCCCCTACTCCTGTTGTGTGTTAATAAGGGGGTGCTAAAGGGGCTCTGGGGTTCCCCCTTCTGCTTTGTGTTGGTAAGGGGATGTTAAGAGGGCTGCCCAGCTGCGTGAGAGCTAGAGAGAGGTGGGGGCTGTGGTGGTTGTTGCTGAGTCTTCCAGTTTTTCAGAAGTTGGGAAATTAGGCTGTTATGTAGGATCTCCTGACTTTGACATGGTGGCGGCCAATTCAAGTATTAAAATTCACTTCAGTACAAACTGCAGGCTGATTGAGATTCCCGCCCTGGGACAGTCAGGGAGGGTCAGGGCTGGGTCTTTCCATGAGTACGTGCCACACACAGCCCAGCCTTGGAGATGGTGGCTCTGCAGGCCCGTGTCCCAGCTCTGTGGTGACTCTGGGAGATGGGGAGACCGTAGGGCCTGCCAGTCATTGGCCTGTGGTTCTGCCCTGCAGAGGCTCATGGCTGAGCTGATGAGATGCTCAACCCTGGTCAAAAGTCAGCAAGGTGGCCTGGGAGCCTGCAGCTAGGGGAGCACGGGGCCAGGGAGGCCTGGGGGCGGGGGCGGTACAGACCCTTGGCTGCCTTCTTCTCTCCTGTGGGAGTGTGTGTGCATGTGGAAATTCCGTGTCTGGCCCAGCTGCTGCTCTGCACACTGACCCAGCCTTCCACAGGCAGGAAGCAGGGCTGCTGTGAGCTAGAAACTGGGCTTCTTGCCTGGTGGCAGCCCGGAGGCTGTAGGGAGGGCCTGGGGCACCTGAGCTGAGCTGTGGGAGGGGGACTCAGGACCACCAGACCCGGGTACCAGTGCCTGGGCCACTGGTTCTGGGGAGGGCCAGATGTGCTGAGGGGTCCCGAGTCAGGCTGTGTGTGGGTCTTATGGCCCCTCACTGGAGCCCCACCCCACCTGGAGTCTGGGAGATGGGCAGCAGTTGCCTGGTCACTCTGGTGTTCACCAACCGGGCTCCTTCCCCGGGATGCCGCTTGGGGCCTGGGAGAGGTAGAGTGGATGGGCCTCCCTCCTGACCCGGGTCTGTCCCGCTGCAGGTTCGGGACTGGGAGAGGCAGCATGGATGGGTCTGCCTCCTGACACAGGGTCTTTCCTGCTGCAGGTTCGGGACCAGGAGAGGCAGCGTGGGTGGGCCTCCCTCCTGACCCAGGTGTCTCCCGCTGCAGGTTCGGGACAGGGAGAGGTGGCGTGGGTGGGCCTGACACAGGGTCTCTCCTGCTGCAGGTTCAGGACTGGGAGGGGCAGCGTGGGTGGGCCTCCCTCCTGACATGGGTCTCCCGCTGCGAGTTCGGGACTGGGAGAGGTGGCATGGGTGGGCCCTCTCCTGACACAGCGTCTCTACCGCAGGTTTGGAAGGCGCTTTGAGTCCCCACTGCTGTGGCAGAGCGCCATCATGATCCTGACCATGCTGCTGATGCTGAAACTGTGCACCGAGGTCCGTGTGGCCAACGAGCTCAACGCCAGGCGCCGCTCCTTTGCAGGTTGGTGGCCGGCGCTTTGGAATAAAGTCCCAGGGAATCAGGGCGAAGGTGACTCTGGTGAAACAAAAGCCACTCTAATCTGTCCTGATCCAGGCAGCTTTCATTTCGCCAAGTGGTGCTGTTATCTTCAACTGATAGTGTTTTCAGTGTGTTAAATGACTTTAGTTAAACAGTTTATAACTCGAAACAATTCAAGGTAATGATTTTTTCACTGGAAGTTGGGTGAGGCCTTAACAGCTTCACAGTTCTTGGAGCGCCATCCCAGACGGTTTGTGTGTCCGAACAAGAAGTGCTCGTCTGTGCCTGGCTGCATCGGGTCAGACGGTGCCGGGTCAGGCGTTTCGTCTCTGTGTGCGTGGCCTGTACACAAAACACACCTTTTCAGTTTGGCTGTGACTCACGGGCTGCCTTAGCCAGGGCCTTTCTCACAGACCTTGTTAAACAGACCCAGAGGCTCAGGCAACCCCTTTATCCGGAGCACACGGGCAGGGTACGCACACTGCCGAGTTGACAGCCGGGCACGACCAATTACATGCTTAGCACATGCTTAGCACATGCTTAGCACACATGACTCCTTAACCTTTGGTGGCTTAGAAAATAGAAAAGACTTCTTCCAGTGTTTGCCTTTTGCACAGTTTGTTCAGTCTGAACCCTCTTTGCACATGCAGGCTGGCAGGCTTCTTGTGTGCAGGAGGGTTAAATCCTTCCTTTTGTTTTTCTTCTAATTTCTCAGTCGAAGATGGCGCTCCCTTTGGCTTTGAGAGAGGTTGATCTCAGCTGTCTCTTGGAGAAAAGTGTTTCCCTCAGAGTTTGTTTAGTTTGGGGCTTCTGTGGATTTGAGATCTTGCCGGGGAGTTGTGTCCCTGTTTCTATTCCCGATCGCTGGTTCTTCCTGTTGGAGGGGATCCCACCTCTCCCTTTTTGTCTGCTCCTGTTTCTAGACTGAGGTGAAATGTGTGCTGCTTTCAGCCTCTGTAGAAACCCGACCAGCCTCCCGCCAGCGTGACCTGGGCCAGGTAGTGTCATTGTGGCCACGAGATGAGCACCAGTGTCTTTTTTTTTGTTCTGTTCTTTCTTCCCATTCCCACTGTTCTCCTCTCCTCTGAGTCTCTGCTCTGTTCCCTCCTATTGTGATTTGGGTTTGAAATTACACCAGAGATGGTGCTGACGATACCACAGATCTTGCCTAGAAAGCAGGCTTTTTTTTTTTTTTTTTTTTGAGATGGAGTCTTTGCTCTATTGCCCAGGCTGGAGTGAGTGGCGTGATCTTGGCCCACTGCAAGCTCCGCCTCCCGGGTTCACGCCATTCTCCTGCCTCAGCCTCCCGAGTAGCTGGGACTACAGGTGCCCGCCACCATGTCCGGCTAGTTTTTTGTATTTTTAGTAGAGACGGGGTTTCACCGTGTTAGCCAGGATGGTCTCGATCTCCTGACCTCGTGATCTGCCCGCCTCCGCCTCCCAAAGTGCTGGGATTATAGGCGTGAGCCACCGCGCCCGGCGGGAAGCAGGCTTTTAAGAACCGGCCGGATTCCCCGCGAGGTGAGGAACTGTGGTTTTACATTTCGGTTTAGGTGACTCGGTCTTGCTCTCTGCAAGGCTTTGGTCCTTCTCTGGAGCTGAGCTCCTCATGGCGTGTTCCCTGCCCCTTTGAACCTCGGTATTTAACTTGGAACAGGAAATGTTCTCACTGTGGGAGGGCCAGCCAGCCGAGAGAACAGTTTGTGCCTAAGATGCCCAATGCATTGCTGGATGTTCCTGCTGCCCTCGGGCTCTGGACATGAGGCCAGACCTTGTGACCTTGTTGAAGGTGGCCTGACACGAGGTCCCAGAGACGGCAGGTTGTGAGTGTCTAGGCAGTGCAGCCAGCGTGGAGTTTAATGTGAAGGTATGTTGGAACACTGGGACACCCCTAGAAGCGGCATCGTAAGCTCCCCACCCACATTCATTTTACCAGCAGGTGCGCTCTCGTCTCATCAGAGGAGCGTTGGATAAGAAGGGAGTGGGATGGTGGATGCCTGGCATTCTGTGTCACTTCTTCCAAAGGAGTACTTCTCTTCTGGTTACCCAGGATGAGTTAAAAACGTGAGTCCCTGTTTCCAGAGCTAGGCCTGGAATCCGAATTTTAAACACCCTCCGTGGGTGGGCAGAATAATGGCCCCGAGAGAAATCCATGCCCTGATCCTGGGAACCTATGACGTGCTACTGTACATGGCGGAGAGACTCTTGAGGGGGGCTGGTCCTGGATTATCTGGTGGCCTCACCTAATTCCAGGGGTCCTCAGACATGACAAGGGCCGCAGAGGAGATGGTCAGGTGCTGGAGCTGAGGGCCCGGCTCTCTGCCGTGGGTCGGCCGTCGCTTTACAGGCAGCAGAGCCCCCAACCACAGGGAGCGGAGTTCTGCCCATACTTGAATGAGTAGGAGACACAGCCTTGGTTTTAGTCTAGGAGACCATTGGGCCTCTGGCCTCCAGAATTAAGATAATCAGCCTGCGTTGTGGCTGCCACTTTTGTGGTACCTTGTTACAGAGGCGATAGGAAGCTGGGGCACCCTTTCCTCAAGGCCTGGAGTATTCGGGAAGCAGTCCAGGGCTGCTGTGAGGGGATGAGGGCTGGGCTCCTGGGGTCAGCCTGGGTGCCCCGTGCCTGCCCTCCCCTTGGGGAGGACTGAGAACCAAGCTGCATGACTCCTGGGCCCCAAATGACTTCAGGTGGGAAGTCCACTCCTGAACTCTGTGTCCTGGGGTGTAGCTGCGTGTGGTTAAGAATTCTTGAGATGTACATCTGCAGCACTCTTAATATTGGAGTCCAGTTTGAGTTTATGCACGTCCATGTCCCCGTGGTGGACAGGCCCAGACCTGTTCCTACAGGGCGCCTTGATGAAAGGTGTGAGCTCATGTCCTCTCATCTGCCAGGAGAGGCGAGGGCAAGGCAAGAACATCGCTGAAGTTCAGACTGAAAGCTCTGGCTTCTGGCCACCCGATCCGTAGCTCCTGCAGCACGGCCCCGTGCTAGGCACGGTGGCCAGCCTCGTGTTCCTGTCAGCAGCGTCACCTCGAAGGGAAGGTTGTTGGCTCTGAACATGTTCTGTTTTTCTTTTTTTTTTTTTCAAGCTTTTAAGTTCAGGGGTACATGTGCAGGTTTCTTATATAGGTAAATTGCTTGTCACGGGGGTTTGGTGTACAGATTATTTCCCTAACTCCTGAACTCCTGACCTCAAGTGGGATCCACCCACCCTGGCCTCCCAAAATGCTGGCGTTACAGGCGTGAGCCACCGCACCCGGCCAGTGTACAGATGATTTCATCACCCAGGTATTAAGCCTAGTACCCATTGGTTATTTTTCCTGGTCCTCTCCCTCCTCCTGCTCTCCACGCTCCGACAGGCCCTAGTGGCTGCTGTTCCCCTCTACGTGTCCATGTGTCCTCATCATTTAGCTCCCACTTACATGTGAGAACGTGCGGCATTTGGTTTTCTGTTCCCGTGTTAGTTTGCTAAGGATGATGACCTGCAGCTCCATCCATGTTCCTCTAAAGGACATGATCTTGTTCTTTTTTGTGGCAGCGTAGTATTCCGTGGTGTACATGTACCACGTTTTCTTCATCCAGAAGAAAGTCTAGATGATTTTCATTGATGGGCATTTAGGTTAATTCCAAGTCTTTGCTAGTGTGAATGGTGCTGCAGTGAACATACATGTGCGTGTGTCTATAATAGAATGATTTATATTCCTGGGGTTTATACCCAGTAACGGGATTGTTGGGTTGAATGGTATTTCTGGTCTTTGAGGAATCACCACACCGTCTTCTGCAATGGTCGAACTGATCTACACTCCCACCAACAGTATATACTGTTCCTTTTTCTTCACAACCTCACCAGCATCTGTTATTTTTTTTGACTTTTTATTAACAGCCATTCTGACTGGTGTGAGATGGCATCTCATTGTGGTTTTGATTTGTATTTCTCTAACGATCAGTGACGTTGAGCTTTTTTTCATATGCTTTTTAGCCACATGTATGTCTTCTTTTGAAAAGTGTTCATGTCCTTTGCCCACTTTTTAATGGGTTATTCGTGTTTTTCTTGTAAACTTAAGTTCTTTATAGTTGCTGGATATTAGACCTTTGTCAGATGCGTAGTTTGCAAAAATTTTCTCCCATCTGTAGGTTGTCTGTTTGCTCTGTTGATAGTTTCTTTTGCTATGCAGAAGCTCTTTAGTTTAATTAGATCCCATTTGTCAATTACTGCTTTTGCCAAGCACATTCTTGAGCCTCACCCTAAGGGTGAGGACATGCCAAGGGGGACCATGGGCCTTGGGAGGCACAATTCTTGGCAGACTGATGAGGACGTGAAAATAACTTATGAGGAAACATTTGAATCACTACATTTCACTGTGCTCGTGGATAGTCAGATGACCTAAGGAAATAAAAGTGTAAATGTTTTCCAGCTATCTTTTATAGGGATTTTAAGTTTTGAAGGTCACAAATTCAGTGTGAAAGTTAATATAAAAGAAACATAAATGGTATTGAGAAAGAGTAGATTACTTAAACAATTAAATGCATTATTTGTTGTCTGATTATAAAGAACAGTGCGTGCTCATGGTAGACATTTGGGGAAGACAGATATAAAGTAAAACAACTTCTGGCCGGGCACGGTGGCTCATGCCTGTAATCCCAGCACTTTGGGAGGCCAAGGTGGGCAGATCACGAGGTCAGGAGTTCGAGACCAGCCTGGCCAACATGGTGAAACCCTGTCTCTACTAAAGATACAAAAAATTAGCTGGGCGTGGTGACGCATGCCAGTAATCCCAGCTACTCAGAAGGCTGAGGTGGGAGAATCACTTGAACCCAGGAGGTGAAGGTTGCAGTGAGCCAAGATTGGGCCATTGCACTGCAGCCTGGACCACAGGGCGAGACTCCATCTTAAAAAACAAAACAAAACAGAAAACCACCTTCCACCCCACCCTCCAGAGGTGACTACTTTGAACGCCGTGGCATGCCTCCAAGTCTCTTCCTTTTTTTCTTCTACAGTCTCCTTTCACAAAATTGGCATAAATTTCAAAATTGTGACCAGACTTTAAAAAGAAACCCTCATTCCACTGAGACGTTTTCCCACGCCCTTTTTCGTTGTGAGTCAGGGTTGGGGCCTGATCACTCCGTCATCTCCCTCATCTCCCGTCTCCCTCATCACTGGAGGGAGATGACCCACAGGGCCCTGAGTGCCCAGCCTGAGGAAGGCAGGGCCGGTGCCCTGGGCAGAGCTGAGCCTCTTGGCCAGGCCATGGCTGACTGCGGTTGGGAGTGAGTGCACACCTGTCTCTCGTGTCCTGGGTTATTTCTTTTCAGCTTTCACTTTGCATTATGGAGAATTTCAAGTGTTTACCAAGTAGGTGGGGTGGTATACAGCCCTGAGGGTGGTGTGACCCACAGTTGCATTCAGGTCTCCTTCCTGCAGGTTTTTCTTTTTTTTTTTTTTTGAGACAGGGTCTCACTATGTTGCCCAGGCTGGAGTGCAGTGGTGGTATCAGAGCTCATTATTCCCTTGAATTCCTGGGCTCTAGCCAAGCGATCCTCCCACCTCAGCTTCCCAAAGCATTGAAGTTACAGGTGTGAGTCCTTGTGCCTGGCAGTATATACGTTTTTGTTGTTTAAAAATCTGTAGGTTCTCCCTTAACTCCTCTCGACTTTGCCCGTGGTCTGTATTAGCGGCATCTTAATGAGATTGCTGACTGCTCCTGCAGGCTGAGTTTTGGGAAGCCCCACAGTGGAGATGGCACTCCTGGTGTTTCCTCCTGTCTTTATGTCCCTGGAGTGTAGACAAGGAAAAGGTGTTCTGTCCTTGACTTTTTCTGTGAAAGAGCATTTTAAAAAAACAGTGGACCCAGAGGCCCGATCAGATCCAGGTTTGGTTCTTGTGTTTTGCAGGATGGCTGCATCATTCCACAGGAGGTGTGTGCGGTTGGCGGCCACTGGGGGGCTCATGTTGAGGCCGTGAGCTGCAGGATGTTTGTGGTCTGTTTTTTTTTTTTTTTTTTTTGGAGACGGAGTTTCACTCTTGTTGCCCAGGCTGGAGTGTAATGGCGCGATCTCAGCTCACAGCAACCTCCGCTTCCTCAGCTCAAGCGATTCTCCTGCTTCAGCCTCCCAAGTAGCTGGGATTACAGGCATGCACCACCATGCCCGGCTAAATTTGTATTTTTTTTAGTAGAGACAGGGTTTCTCCATGTTGGTCAGGCTGGTCTCGAACTCCCGACCTCAGGTGATCTGCCCGCCTCGGCCTCCCAAAGTGCTGGGATTACAGGCATGAGCCACCACGCCCGGCAAAGTGTGACTGTGGTCTGTTAGCTGGAGCCCCTCTGCAGAGAAACGGGCTGGTACCCATTGTTCAGCTGTCCACAGGTATAATTTATAAAGGAAATGCAGGTCTCTCTCTTTACCAGTTTTCAAAGTTGGTTCCCTAGCATCTTGCAGTGGTAAGTGCATGTTTCTGAGTCATTCTGAACACGGAAAGTGGACGTTTGGTGGTTACTGGATTATCACACTTGTTAAAGCTCCAGTTCTTCCCTCTGGCCGGGGAGCCGCGTCAGGTGCTCTTGGGCCCTTTCCACGCAGCATGAGGGGTCTCTACACAGGATGTGGTATAACAAGGTACTTGTGTGGCAGCTACGTCTCCTGCCCCAGACCTAGAACCCGTCGTTCTTCCAAGGAGCGCTGGTATCTGGGACACAGTGTTTGGAGACCACAGCCTGGGCGTGCATGAGGGTTGGCCTACAGGTTGAGTTTTTGGCTTTTTCAGTGGCTGGAGCTAGGGAGTGTTTTTTGGTGAGGTGAAATACTTCATGAGTGGACACCAATTCTTCCCATTTTACTTCAAACCTCTAGGCCTGGCCGCGTTGCTTAGCCTGAGGTCTGCCTCCTTTCTGCCCTGTACCAACTCCCTTCCTCAAGGACCCCACAAATAATGGAATGTGGCATCCTCATGCCTCCCTTAGTCCTCTCTGTCTGAGGGTCACCATGCCGGCACCAGCCTCCCGGTGACTGAAAACGTTTGTTTTATTGGGGGTGGGGGTTTATATGCTCAGGATTGCACATCCTCAGGGCACTTCCCGCTGGGGGCAGAGGTCAGGTCACTGCTGCATGTTATGTCACCGGGAAACAAACGCACCTTGTCAGGGGTGCACCAGCAACTGGATACATGGGGTCATTTGTTTCATTTTAAATATTTGCTTTTATAAAGTTTAACTTTGTTTTATCATGTACTTTTTTCCTTTTAAGTTCCTCTTAGGGGTTATTTGAGAAATAATTGTCTGTGGCTCAAAGTCGGTGGTTTAATTTACTTCATATTTCTCCCAAATCTCAACCCTCAGAGTTCTAGGCTGGAGGCCAGGGAGAGGGAGTGGCTGCTGGTTAGTCGAGGGGTTTTTTTGGGGGTGCTGAAGATGTCCTAAAATTAGATAGTGATGGTGTTTGCACAACTGTGGATATCCTAAAAACCATTGAATTGTATGCTTTAAACAGGTGAGTTAGTTATAGCTCAGGAAACCTGGAAAACGTGTTGCATGTAGGGGTCGTGTGCCATCTTGCATGCATTTTCAGGGGTTTATTGAGATTCTTGGACGTCACGTTAGGAATCCCTGTGTCTGCCTGTGTACCTCCCATTGCGGGCTTGCCTGGGCCACTGTGACCATGTGCTCTTCCTTGGTCCCAGGCTGGCTGACGCCTCCCTGTCACTGTCACCCCTGCACTCCCCAATACACGCCGTACCGACAGGGTACGGTGCAAACCTTTCTTCATGTGCTGACAGAAGCGGTCTCCAGTCGTGACATGGACCAAAGTCCCAGGACGCAGGTGATGGCCTCTGTGGCCCAGCCATCCTCCTTCCTGCCAGCCCTGTGGACTTGTCCTGTCTCTCTTGTTCCAGTCTCTTTGGCTACTCCACAAGTTACCCCAGATCTTAGGACTTGGAAGGACAACAATTATTTTGCTCGTGAGTGCATTTTGGGTGGAACTTGGCAAGAACAGCTGCTCTCTGCTGTCCTCAATCTGGGGAGCTCAAAGGCTAGGGCTGCAGCCCTTGAAGCTCATTCTCTTGCTTTCTCTCTCTCCCTCATTCACTCTTTGGCATGGCTGGTGCTGGCCATCTCCTGGGACCTCCACCCGGGCTCTGCTGGGACACCCACCAAGGCCTCCTCATGAGACCTGGGCTTCCTCACAACATGGCCAGGTCCCAAGGGGGAGCTTCCCGGGAAAGCAGGTGGAAGCTGTATCTTTTTTATGACCTAAGTCTTGGAAATCACAGCATTGCTTCTGTGGACTGGAGTGGTCACAAGCCCACCTGTGATCAAGGGGAGAAGACACGGACACCACCTCCCAGTGCCGAGTGTCGAGGAAAAGGAAGATGTTGCTGGGCCCTCTTTTTATCTGGTCTGGAGGACGTGTTCAACACAGATTTGTGGAAATGTGTGACTGTTGAAAATGTTCCTGGCAGCTCTCTCAGCGTCAGAACTCTTTGTATTCCGTCCTACACAAACATGGATCTGATCACACTGCTTTCCAGGCAAGGAGCCCAGGTGGCTTGAGGGTGTGCCCAGGACACAGCCTGGTGTGGAAGGGTCCAGCCTCTGCATCCTGAACCATGCCTTCTTCTCCAGCCTGCCAGCTGGCTGCCTCCCACCCTTGCCTGTTCACAGTCACACCTGGATGTGAGAAGGGAAACAGCATAGACCGAGCAGTCCTGCCTTGGGTGATCCCTCCCTCCCTCCCTCCCTCCCACCCCTTGCGGATCTTGATCTTTAGAAGAGGCACCAGTGGAGAAGGATATTGTCTAAATCAAAGCAACAGATGGGATGAGCTGAGGGACATAGAATCCAAGAAGGAGTGTTGGGGGAGCCTGGGGGAGAGGAGACTGCACTTTGTGTGCTGCGTTGGTTTATAAAACCCTCAAATTTGGTAGAAATATTGCAGTTCCTGCCTTGTGAGTGGAATAACACCCTAAGTCCAAGTAGCAGAGGGCAGAGGGCAGAGGTTAGAGGTCATCTTGTATTTGCTTTTAGCTGTTCACTTGCAAAATTTCCATTTTAAGTCTACATTGCCTGGAGCAGGCAACACACAACCTTTGATCCCACTTGTGCTTTCTGATCCCAGGACTCATTTGAGTCTCTTGTTTATCAACCGTTTTCAATCCCAAACCCCACGGGGCTTCCCAGGAGCCACCTAGAGGCTGCAGTGTTTTCCAGGACCTTGGCTACTGTCTCGTCCTGGGGCTGCGCAGATGGGGAGGTTGGCTCATAACCTGTCATTGCAGGTGCTGGGCCCTGGAGGGTGCTGGGTCCCTGTCACATCGTCCCTGTGTCTCTGTTTGTGCAGAGGTGCTTGTCAAGTGCACATGTGGAACCAGCCATCCTTTTACAGCAGAGTGTACTCTGAAAACAGCTTCATCAGGCAGCCTTCTGAAGGGCTTTGACCTGGGGCAGCTGTATTGCCACCGAAGCTTGCATACAGCCGAGTTTCTAGGAAAAGGGGAGCAGGATCTGTCTGGCTGCTTTCTGTCGGCACAGCACGCTTGTGGCGGGCTCCGTGCTGCCTTTCTCCTGAGAGATTAAATGGAAACGTGGTAACTTTTAATTTTTGGCTCAGTTTTTCTCCCATTCTCCCCATTCACTTTTTTATGATGTTGGAAGAGCTTAAGTTTGCAGAAAAATAGTTCAGAAAGTGGATTTTCTAATGCACAAAACCAAAATCTTATGATCTTTCTGTTCTAGTTTTTTTTTTTAAAGAAATGCAAAAAGTTCTGAGAACACAGCTGTTGACCTGCGTTAAAACCAGTCTGTTTCTGTCTTTTTCCCCTTTCTGTTTCTGTCTCACTTTTTAACGTGTAGCTGCAGATAGCAAGGATGAAGAAGTCAAGGTCGCCCCCAGGCGGTCCTTCCTGGGTATGTACCCTGCGCGTGCACCGCCCGCCGCGCGTTCCTTTCGCCTCATTCCTGCAGCTGTGCTTCCTCCTGTCATTGCTTCCATCTGTGCATGTGTGTACATCATCTTTACCAAGTGTGGCTGAGTCTACAGCAAACTAATCAACCCCTAGCTCTGCTGTTTTCAAGCATGAAGTAGTTCTTAGAAGCCTATCCATGTTCTTCTGTGTGTGGGGAGATGGGGGTGGGAAGGGGAAGAGGGAGGGAGACAGGAAGGGAGGAGAAAATTTTAGATGACAAATTTTGGACTTTGTTAAATTTATTCCAAAGTATTTTATCCTTTTTGATGCTATTGTGAATGGAAATGTTTTCTTAATTTCAGTTCTGCTTGTTCATTGCTACTTTATAGAAATGTAATTGATCATTGCATGTTGATCTTGCATCATGCAATTCTGGTGAACTGGTTTGTTCTAAGAGTTGTTTAGTAGATTCTCTATATATGATTCTGTCATTTGCAAACAGAGATGGTTTTAATTCTTCCTTACCAGTTTAGTTGCTTTTATTTCTTTTTATTGTTTAATTATCCTGGTTATAAGCAGTGAGAGTGGATGTACCTATCTTATTCTTCATTTTAGTGAGAAAGCATTCCATCTTTCACCACTAAGTATGATGTTAGTCAATGGATTTTCCATAGTTGCCCTTCATTAGGTTAAGGCAGTTCCCTTTTATTTGAGTTTGTTGGGTGTTTTTATAATAAGAGTTAGAGTTTGCCAAATGCTTTTCTGTGTCTGTTGAGATGATCATGTGGGTTTTGTTTTTTATTCTACTATGATGATGTACTACCTTGATGAATTTTTGTGTATTGAACCAACCTTGCATTCTTGGGATAAATTCATGTGGTCATGGTGTCTAACGCTTTTTATCTGTTGCTGGATTTTATTTGCTGGTATTGTATTGGGGATTTTTTGTATCTGTATTCATAAAAGATAATGGTCTGTAGTTTTCTTGTGATGACTTTTTCTAGATTTAGTTCTAGGATAATACTGGCCTTATAAAATAAGTTGGGAAATGTTCCCCTCCTTTTCTATCTTTTTAGAGTTTGCAAAGGGTTGATACTAATTCCTCTTTAAATATTTTTAGAGTTATCCAGTGAAGCCATCTGGGCTTGGGCTTTTCTTTGTGGAAAGTTTTAAAATTACGAATTCGATCTCTTGTTACAAGTCTATTCAGATTTTTTGTTTCTTCGTAAGTCAGTTTTGGTAGTTTGTATTGGAATTTTTCCATTTCACCTAAGTTATCTAATTTGTTGACATATAATTTTTCTTAGTATTCCCTTAGAATCCTTTGTATTTTTGGAAAGTCGTTAGTAATGGTTCCTTTTTTATTCCTGACTTAAGTAATTTTATCCCCTCCTTTCCTTTCTTTTTTTGGTCAGTCTAGCTAAAAATTTGTCAATTTTTTGTTCTTGTCAAATAACAAACTTTTAAAAAGGTGTTTCTTTTTCTTTTATTTCTTCCTTCCTTTTTTTTTTTTTTTTAACACAACACATACACATCGCCCATCAAAGAACCAATTTTTGGTTTTGTTGATTTTCTTTATTGCTTTTCTATTCTCTACTTTATTTCACTCTTTCTTTCCTTATGCTTGCTTTGGGTTTAATTTACCTTTTTCTTAAGGTGGAGGTTAGGTCATTGATTTTTTTTCTTTCTTCCTTTCTAATGTAGTTATTGACAGCCATAATTTCTCTCTAAGCAGGTGCTTTACCTGTGTCCTATACTTTGGTGTGTTGTGTTTTCGTTTTCATGCACCTTAAAGTATTTTAAAATATACTCCAAGGTTTCTTCTTTGACCCTTTTATTATTTAGGAATGTGCTAACTTCCACATATTTGTGAATATCCCAAAATGTCTTCTGTTATTGATTTCAAATTTATTTCCTTTATAGTTGTAGAATATACTCTGTATTATTCCAGCAGTTTTATTTATTTTTAAAAAATTTTTGGAGACAGAGTCTTGCTCTGTTGGCTGTGGTGTGACTTTGGCTCACTGCAACCTACGTCTCCTGAGTTCAAGCAATTCCCGTGCCTCAGCCTCCCGAGTAGCTGGGACTACAGGCGCGTGCCACTGCACCTGGCCAATTTTTTGTATTTTTTATAGAGACAGCGTTTCACCATGTTGACCAGGCTGGTCTCGAACTCCTGAGCGCAGGTGACCCACCCACCTCAGCCTCCCAAAGAACTAGGATTACAGGCACGAGCCACCACGCCCAGCCAGATTCCAGTACTTTTAAATAGAGGCATATCTTATGGCGTAGCATATGATCTATCTTGGAGAATATTTGATGTCCATTTTGCTGTGGTTGGGTGAAGGTGGAGGGTTGTCTGTTAGGTCAAGTCTACAATTTCTTTATTATTGTTCTGTGTAGTTGTTATGTCTATTACTAAATGTAGGTGTGGAAGTCCATAAGTATTTTTGAATTATCTTTTTCTCTTTTCACTTCTGTCAGTTTTTGCCTGATGTATTTTGGGGCTTTGTTGTTTGTTAGGGACGTATATGCATATTTTCTGTTTTGATGTCTGTTTCTTCTGATGTTAGTGTCATCACATGCACATCTCCTGTGGTTGCCATTCGATATATTCTTTCCGTTGTTTTACTTTTAACTTTCTTATATCTTTGAATTTAAAATGAGTCTTCCATATGCATACAATGGATCTTTAAAAAAATCCATTCTGGCAATTCTGCCCTCTGATTTGATTATTTCATTTACACTTAATGTTGTATGTTCAGATTTACATCTGCTGCTTTACTTTTGTTTTCTGTATATATATCCCTTGCCTTTTCCCCTTAGCTGTTGCTCCTTCACAGCTTCCTTTTGTATTAAGTATTTTCTAATGTAACATTTTAATTTCTTTAAATAATGTTTTCTGAATTATTTTCTTAGTAGTTACTTGAAGGCTTACAACATGCATCTTGACTTATCAGAATCTACTTCAGATTTATACTAACTTAATTCCAGTGACAGGAACCTTACTCCTACATGGTTCAATTTCCTCCTCCCTTTTTAAATGGTATGATTATTATACATATTATGTCTACATATATTACAACCTAGCAATATATTTTTCTGATTGTTCCTTTATATACATTTTATGTCATTCAAGAACTTGAGGCTGGGCACGGTGGCTCACGCCTGTAATCCCAGCACTTTGGGAGGCCAAGGTGGACGGATCACGAGGTCAGGAGATGGAGACTATCCTGGCTAACATGGTGAAACCCCATCTCTATTAAAAAAATACAAAAAAATTAGCTGGGTGTGGTGGCGGGCACGTGTAGTCCCAGCTACTCAGGAGGCTGAGGCAGGAGAATGGCGTGAACCCGGGAGGTGGAGCTTGCGGTGAGCCGAGATTGCGCCACTGCACTCCAGCCTGGGCGACAGAGCGAGACTCCATCTCAAAAACAAACAAACAAAAAGAACTTGAGAGAAGAAAGGAGAACAAACATATGGAGTTATTATATTAACCTTATTTACCATTTGTAGTTCCTTTTATTTCTTTCTGAGACTGAGTGCCATCTACAGTCATTTTCTTTCTCTAATACAGTTTTGATCCCATCCATCTCATTTGTGCTATTGATATTATTGTCAGTTATATTACATTTCTTTAGGGTAAAGTCCCCGAACAATACGATGCATATTGTTTTATGCACTTACATTTTAAGTCAACTAAGAGAGGAAAGGAGAAGAAATGTGCACCGATATCACCTTTTATAATAACTGACATCATCGTCTTTATACTCTTTTTTTATGTGGATTTGAATTGCTTCTGATGTTACTTGTTTTCAGCATGAAAAACTTGTTTTCTGTAAGGTGTGCCTACTAGCAACAGATTCTCTCAGTTCTTGTTTATCTGGGAATCTTTATTTTCCCCTTATTTTTTAAAAAATGTTTTAC
This sequence comes from Macaca thibetana thibetana, assembly GCF_024542745.1. Classification (NCBI taxonomy): domain Eukaryota; kingdom Metazoa; phylum Chordata; class Mammalia; order Primates; family Cercopithecidae; genus Macaca; species Macaca thibetana. The sequence continues at coordinate 342,135 of NC_065595.1, forward strand.
TAGATATAAGAATCTTAGTTGATGATTTTTTTTTCTTTTCAGTGCTTTGAATATGTTATTCCACTGCCCTCTGGACTCCATTGTTTCTGATGAGAAGTCAGCTGTTAATCTTATTGGGGTTTCCTTGTAAGTGATAAATTATTTTTCTCTTGCTACTTTCTAGATTTTGTCTTTGTTTTTTGGCATTCATTATTTAGACTGATGTGTCAGGGTGTGGATCTCTTTATCAGGCTTGCAATTTGTTGAGCTTCTTGGGTGTGTAGATTAATATTTTCATCATATTTGGGAAGTTTTCAAAAGTCATTATCTCCTTGAATATTTTTTTCTGCTCCCCTCTCTCCTCTCCTCAAGCTCACCCATTCTGCATGTGCCCGTGCCCTTTCCTGTCATCCCATCTTTCTCTGAGACTGTGTTCTTTTTTCTTAATTCCATTTTCTGTTTGTTCTTTAGGTTGCATAATCTTTATTGATCTTTTTTTGAATTCACTGATTCTTCTGCCAACTCAATCTATTGTTGAGCCCTTATAGTGAGTTTTAAAATTTCAGTTGTGCTTTGCAACATCAGAATTTCCACTTGGTTTTTTTTTTTTTTTTTTTTTTAGAATTTCTGTCTCTTTATTGATAATCTCTGTGTGATCAATTGTTGTCATCATATTTTCTTTTAATTCTTTATGCATGGATCCCTTTAGTTATTTGAACATATTTATAATAGTTGTTTTAAAGTCTTTTTCTACTGAGTCCAACACTTGTGCCTCTTCAAAAGCAGTTTGTGTCCTGCTTATTTTTTTCCTCTTCTGTTTCTTTGTATAACTCATTTTGTTTTGTTATTGCAAGTTGGACATTTTAGGTAAACTATAGTAGCAGCTGTGGATACGGATTCCCCCACCTGGGGGAAGGATGACTTACTGTTTGCTTGTTTGTTTTGTGATTTGGCTGGACTAGTGCAGTCTCTGGACCTCTTCTCTCTCAGGTGTGGTGGTTCTGGCTGGCCGTGACCCTCCCTGATCTTCCTGTTAAGCTTCTGGTGGTCAAACCAGCTGTTGGCCTCCACTCACTGGTGGCTGCTGGCTGATTTGATGATGTCCCGGGGGATGTATTCCCCACAGCTGAGCAGGGTGGCCACTGAGGCCACTGTTTGGTGGTGGTTCAGTCCCCAGGAGGGCTTCTCTTGGCTGTCCTTTCTGGTTCTGTTTCATAAACTTTGAGCTCATCATGGAGCTTCTAGCTCCTCTTAGTTGCTGGCTGCCGAGGTCTCTGTTGTTTTTGTTAGCATCCTTACACTTGAACTTGCACCTGCTCTAAGTAGGGCGTCCCTCTAGGGAGAGCTGTGGAGCTTCCTATGCTGATACTGCCATCCCCAGGACAGAACCTCTGGACCTCTGAGGGTGACAGCTCTGCTCTCAGTGGTGCACAGGAAGTGGGTTGTTGCCTCTGGTCTTCTTAGTTTGCCCCTGCTTGTGTGGAACCTCTCCCAGTGAGCAAGCTGAGGCAGGGACAAGGGATGCTCAGTGTCCTCTGCCCCTGCGCCATGGGTGGGGGCTGAGTTGGGGAAGGGAGCCTGGGCAGACAGGAGCTGAGTAGGCGATGAAGAGCTCGGGTGCCTGCCACTGCTGCAGTGGTACTGGGGAAGAGGGAGCCCATCTTCTCAGTTGCCTGCTGGGAGGACAGCTTTTGTCACATGGGGATGGGGAAGCAGGTTGTGACTCAAGTGTCACAAAGTTGCTGTTCCTGCTGCCACTGAGGTGGTTTTCTTGGATAAGTTTTTCTCCATTCGCCGTGTGTCCCTAAGACATGTTAGGGACTTTAAGTGAGTGCTGTTTGTAATGTTCACCATCGCAGTGGTTTTGCTGGAGAGGGTCTGTGGAGAACCTTGCACTGCTGTTCTGGAAGAGCCTCTACCGTCTCTATTGTTTCTGACCGGGCTGAAACCCTGCTGGCTGGAAGTGTGAAGAATGTTTCAGGCTGGGAGAGCAACACTCTTGTGTTTTTGTTCAACGGCTGCATTGAGTAAACGCAGCAGCCGAGCATCGTTTGTGGGGTGTGTCGCGGAGGAACTCCTGGAACTGTCCTGAAGGCCTCTTCAGAAGTAGGTAGCCCAAAACTTTCATTTTAAAGTGACTTGGGGAAAACGTTTATTCCAGTGCCATCCAGGCTGGGGCCTTTCTGGGCCGTTTCTGCTGTGTATGACGATGTGTTTGTGTCCTGATTTCGGGCAGAAGCCGTTCAGGCTGGAGGGCCATGGCTCCCGGGGCTGCGGTGACAGCCCAGCGCCTCACCTCTCTCACCTGTCCACCGTTGGGTGCCCCGCTGAGCACACTCTGAGCACATGAGGGGCCCGGAGATGTCAATTAGGATAAAGGGGGAAAAAGGCTCCTGAAAAGGAGAGGAGGCTGAGAGCAGGCAAGGCCGCCCGGCAGGGCCCATCTGGCTCCTCTCTCCCAGGGCCTCCCTGGCTCTGGCTGAGGTGACTGCAGGAATGTGAGTCTCAGCAGCTGTTAGGGCAGTGTGGCGGCGAGCGCTTGTCTGTCTGTGCAGCCTGGGGTTCGGACGTGGACGCCTGTCTCGGCAGTTGCTTGATTTGTCCTTGCCGAGTGGGAGGGTGTTTGTTTCCCAGGGTCCTCTTTGGAAGCCAGCACGGCTCCCCACTCCCGCTCTGGCCCTGGACGTGCTCCGTCCCCACGCTGTCTGTCCCATTCACCCGGGTTGGGGTGGGGGCTCTGTCACTCACCGGGGTTGGGGCGGGGGCTCTGTCACTCTCCGAGGGTCTCTGGTGTGGGTCTCTCTGAGTCGTCCTCTGGCCCCAGCTGTGCCATCTCCCTGTCCCTGTTGCCGCCTGCTGCACAGGTGGCAGGATTAGAGGGGGTCAGCGAGGCCAATGCCGGTCTCGAAGGCTAAGAAGGGCGTTCATACTCATTCTGCAGCAGGTGGTGCGGCTGTCTTTGTTAAAATCCTTTCGTGTCCCTGATCCTTAGGATAAAGTAAAAGTGGGCCCTGGTGGCCTCAGGGGCCTCCTGTCTGTGCTGTAGTCCTCCTCCTGACTGTAGCCTGCGCCCCTCAGGTCCCCCTGATGAGCCCCTGTGCGCCCGCCCGGGGTCCTGCTGAGCCCTGCCTGCAGCTCCGGGCCTGCTCCACTCCCAGGTGGCTGGGCCGTTTCCAAGGACAGGCTCTGCCTGCTCAGCTGGAGTGGGGTGGAGAAGCAGACGCAGCAGGTGGGGCTGGTACCTGCCTGGAAGGGCAGCTCGCAGGAGGCCAAGTGAGCCTGGAACAGGGATTTGAAGGAAGTGGGAGGTTGTTTTGTTTTTTCATGGAGAGTCGATTTGTATTTTTAAAAATATTGAAACAGTCACAAAGTTAAAGTGGGAGCGTGATACAGTTTAGTTGCTGGGACTGGCCGTCACTCCAGGGAGCACCAAAGTGCTTAAAAGAACAGTTTCTGGCCGGGCGCGGTGGCTCACGCCTGTAATCCCAGCACTTTGGGAGGCCGAGGCCAAGGCAGGCGGATCACGAAGTCAGGAGATCGAGACCATCCTGGCTAACACGGTGAAACCCCGTCTCTACCAAAAATACAAAAAAATTATCTGGGCGTGGTGGCAGCACCTGTAGTCCCAGCTACTCGGGAGGCTGAGGCAGGAGAATGGCGGGAACCCGGGAGGCAGAGTTTGCAGTGAGCCAAGATCGCGCCACCGCACTCCAGCCTGGGTGACAGAGCGAGACTCCGTCTCAAAAAAAAAAAAAAAGTTTCTTTGCCAACACTCGTGGTCAGTAACCTGTAACAGAGCTACAAGTAGGAAAACTGGAGTGGTAGTAGCCACTTATTTAAGAAGTCATTCAGGTAAGCAGCTGCACCGTCTGTACTCCTTAAGTAGCAAAGAAGCTGTTACAATCTTCTGAAAACTATCACTATGAGTGCTATAATTCTGAATGTAATGTCTCAATTAGAATTCATGCAAGAACCCTGAAAAAAAAAAAAAAAAAAGCAATTTCCTCCCCTCCAGAATGTCCCTGAGCAGTGTGGCCCAGGAGGCTCCATGGCCCTGTGAAAGTCACCCTGTGGCTCTGGGGTGGAGCTCAGTGTTACTGAGACGCCATTCATGTCCTGTGAGCACCCACTGAGTGTGTGATCTGTGAGTCCCGAGGGTGCCTGCAGGGGTCTGATGCGCCCAGGTTCATGCCGCATGGCAGTTCTCCATTCAGTGTTCGAAACCAGTGCTGTGATGCCCTCCAGCCGTCCCAGTCCCAACAGGAAGCTCTCTAGCATTCTCTTTCCCTCTCACGTTTGTTACTGGAAAGGGCTCCCCACCCAGACCCCAGGAGAGGACTCTTGGGTCTCGTGCAAGAAAGAATTTGAGGCGAGTCCATAAAGTGAAAGCAGGTTTATTAGGGAGGTAAAGGAGTAAGAGAATGGCTCCTTCATAGGCAGAGCACCCCAAAGGCTGCTGGTCGCCCATTTTTATGGTGATTTCTTGATGGTATGCTAAACAAGGGGTGGAATATTCATGCTCCCCTTTTTAGACCGTATAGGGTAGCTTCCTGATGTTGCCACAGCATCTGTAAACTGTCATGGCGCTGGTGGGGGTGCAGCAGTGAGGACGACCAGAGGTCACTCTCGTGGCCATCTTGGTTTTGGTGGGTTTTAGCCGGCTTCTTTACTGCCAGCTGCTTTATCAGCAAGGTCTTTAGGACCTGTATCTTGTGCCGACCTCCTGTCTCATCCTGTGATTAAGAATGCCTGACCGTCTGGGAACGCAGCCCAGTGGGCCTCAGCCTCATCTTACCCAGCCCCTGTTAACGATGGAGTTGCTCTTGCTTCAATGCCTTGGACCCGTTGGCTGTCAGATCCTCTTACACCAGGCTCTCTCATGTGCTCCTGTGGACATGAAAACACGACCTGATGAGAAATCGGATCTTTCTTGCCCATTAGGAGACAGTCTCCTGGTGCACATTCCCCAAGTGGTAAAATAGCTTTTTAATCCAGGAGCAGTTGGACTGATGGAGACTGAGAGCTGGTCTGTTCCCACGGGGCTCCCCGTGGGGGGTGCCGGAAGAGATCTGTGAGTTGAGGGCAGCCGCGCCCATGCAGTGGAAGGTTCTGAGGATCAGCTGTTCCCTGCAGGCAGCTGAGGGTCCCAAGAGCTCAGTGCATGCCAGGGTGGGCCTCTGGTGAGCCCCCCAGGCCTGGAAACATTTGTTCAGCATTAAATGCCTCGTTTTCAAGCCTTATCTTCGGTACCGCTATCTAGAAACACATCTCAGGAAGTCACAGTGTGTGAGTCTGCGCTGCCAACTGTCAGCTCTTCTCTCAGCACCTCGCGTGGCCACGGGTGTGCGTCCTCTTTGTGTTCTTGCCCTTTTGTTTTTGTTCTCAGAGCCCCTCCTCTCCCGCAGCCGCCTGCCCTCTTGGATTTCTGTCGGACTCAGCAGTGCAGGGGCCTGGCTGCTTTGGAAAGGGGAGTGCCCTGCCCTCCCGGGTCCCTCAGGATAGGGCCAGCTCTTCCGGGAGGACTGCCAGGCGCCTCTCTCTTCTTTATTCGCTGATTTAAAACTATTAATGAAACTCTCCTGACACAGGAATCTCTCAGAAGTGTGGAAAATGTTCTTTTCCACCTGACAGATCAGGAGTCTCCGTGTCCACGAGGTGTCTCCCATGTCCTCTGACTTCTCCAGACTGAACTTAGAGATCTCATTTCCCACTGTCTGAGCCACCCCAGGTCAGCTTCAGCCAACGTTTTCCTTACCCAGCTCCTCCCCGCCACCTGCTCCAATTCCCCAGCTCATGTGAGCTGACAGCTAATGGTAGATGGCTGCTAAATTTATTTCAAATTGTCCTGGATACAAATGACAGCACCTTAATTCCCAGACTTGGAGTTGAAGGAACTATTTTCAACTTCAGCATCAGAAAATGCTAAATAAGTATTTACTAATAAGTAGATACTTATTAATAAAATAAGTAGATACTTATACTTGCATCTTTCGGTATAAGACAAATGATATACGTTAAAATTTTTTATTTTGTTGTTAAAATTAGAGATATAATTTACATAACATAAAATTCACCATTTTATCACCATTTAAAAGTACACAATTTGGTGGTTTTCAGTGTATTTACAGAGTTGCGCAGCCATCACCGCTGTCTCGTTAGGGAGCCTTTCATCACGCCCAAAGAAACCCCTTTGAACCGGTTTCCTTCTTTTTCCCAAGTTCCGTCTTCCCCCAGCCCCGACGGCTGCTCATCTGCTGTCTGTGCACTCGCCTGTGCTGGACACTTCATAGGAACAGACTCGTTAGCGTGTGGTTCCTGCGTCTGGCTTCTGTCACTTGGTGTCCTGTTTCAGGTTCCAGCCGTGTTGTTGCATGAATCTGCCCTTTCTTCCTTTTTGTGGCTGAGTAATATTCCACCGTGCACCAGGCCACGCTCTGTTTGGAAATCTGCCCTCACCTGCAACCCGCACATCTCAGCGGCCTTGCCTCATGCTTCTCACCCTGCTGTCCCTCTGCCACCCTCGGGAGCCCCTCCGCCGGCCCATGAGTGGTAAATGCACGAATTGAGGGTGTTTGGGGTGTGCGATCAAGCTCGCCAGTACCCTTTTTTTTTTTTGAGACCAGGTCCCACTCTGTCACTCAGGCTGTAGTGCAGTGGCACAGCCATGGCTCACTACAGCCTTGAACTCCTGGGCTCAAGGGATCCTCTTGCTTCAGCTTCCCAAGCAGCTGGGATCACAGGTGCGCACCACCACGCCCTGCTCATTTTTTATGTTTTTGTAAAGATGGAATCTCACTATGTTCAAGACCTCCTGGACTCAAGTGATTCTCCCAGCTCATCCTCCCAAGGTGCTGGGGTGACAGGTGTGAGCCACTGCACCTGGCCATGTTGTAGATTTTGATGAAGTCCAGTTTATCTTTTATTTTTCTTTTGTTGCCTGTGCTTTTGGTGTTACAGGTAAAAATTCATTGACACGTCCAATGTCTTGAAGTGTTTCTTCATGTTTTCTTCTGAGAGTTTTAGTTTCAGGTCTTATTTTTAGGTTTTTGATCCGTTTTGAGTTAAATTTCGTATATGGTATAAGGTAAGTGTCCAGGTTCATTCTTTTCTCAGAAACTGTTTAGTGAGGATTTTCTGTTAGTCATTTGCTGATTGACTCCTTTCTAGGGAAACTAAAATAGAAAGGTCTCCCACAGATGGACCTTGGATGTGGTTTTCCCAAGTCCCTTAAACCCTCACCCTCCCGTCCACCACCTGCCCATCCACTGCCTGCCCATCCATGACCCCACCTGTCCACAGCCCCCCTGCCTGCCTGTCCATGGCCTGCCCATCCGCCACCCACCTGTCCATAGCCCGCCTGTCCACCGCCTGCCCATTCACGGTCTCCCTGCCTGTCCGTCCACCACCTACCTATCCACCGCCCACCCGTCCATGGCGCCCCCATCCACCACCCGCCCATCCATGGCCCCCCTGTCCACAGTATCCTGCTCAGCCCCCCTCACTGCAGCTGGGTTTCTTCATGAAATACACGTGAGCCCACGCCCTGCCGTGTTCTGGGAGGTGCCGCACACCGTGCCCATCCTTCCTCTGGCCTTGCCTCCTGTGCGGCCCCTTTCCAGCTCGGATGCTGAGCAGCGTCTCACTCGGAGGGAGTGTGGAGCCGGAAGTGGGGCACAGATCTAGGGTCCAGGGGGACAGGGAGAAGGTGCACAGCCTGGCCACCCCTGCCCTCACTGCACTGCCAGCCCCACAGGCAGCCAGCCCCCGACACCCCTGGCCTCTCTGCCCTCTGATGCCCCCAATCCCCCCTAACCTCACCACACTCCAACCCCCCCAATCCCTCTAACCTCACCCCTCAGCACCCCCAACTCCCTTGACTTCACCACCTCCCATCACCCCACCTGTGCAGCCCATGCCCTGGCCCTGGTGCTGTAAGGACGGGTCAATTGCAGGCACATCACACGCCTTGCAGGCTTCTTGGCAGGTTTGTCTCCATTCACCTTTTCCCTGCAGCTGTGTCCCCCGGACAGCACATGTCCAACTGCCTCCTTTAAGTTGCTAATTTCTGTGAGTGCTTATGAGTATATTTTCTACAGAATACATCATCTAGCAAATGACATCGTGCAGGAGGATACGGTACGGATTTACTGAGCCTCACTGCCTGAGGCGTGTTGTAGAACTCAAGGTCAACTCGTTGAATCCCCAGAATGTCCTAGGGGTGGTCCCTGTCTCTTCCCGGTAACATCTGAGGAACAGGAGACCGTAGTTAACCTGAGGGGGGCTGCGCCCCAACCAGGCCTCAGATTCCAGTGCTGGGCATTCCCTGCACTGTCCCGCTTCTCAGAGAGTAAGATTAATTTGAAGAATTTTAGTTTTTTTTTTTTTAAAGAGACAAGTGTCTAAGCTGGCCTCAACTCCTGGGCTCAAGTGATCCTCCCTCCTCGGCCCCTGAATAGCTGGGACTATAGGTGCCCACTGCACCTGTCCTGACGTCAGCGTCTTTTACGTTGAGTTAATATTTGTACCAAGGCTCTTTCAGGGGGGTGTGATCAAGATTACATGGCTCCTCTGACCCTGACCTCTCACTGGGTCCCCGTCTCCCTGACCTTGACCTCTCACTGGGTCCCCGTCTCTCCTCCCTGACCTTGACCTCTCCCTCGGTTCCCGTCTCTCCTCACTGACCCTGACCTCTCGCTGGGTCCCCGTCTCCCTGACCTTGACCTCTCACTGGGTCCCCGTCTCTCCTCCCTGACCTCTCACTGGGTCCCCGTCTCCCTGACCTTGACCTCTCACTGGGTCCCTGTCTCTCCTCCCTGACCTCTCACTGGGTTCCCGTCTCCCTGACCTTGACCTCTCACTGGGTCCCCGTCTCTCCTCCCTGACCTTGACCTCTCCCTCGGTTCCCGTCTCTCCTCACTGACCCTGACCTCTCGCTGGGTCCCCGTCTCCCTGACCTTGACCTCTCCCTCGGTTCCCGTCTCTCTTCACTGACCCTGACCTCTTACTCAGTTCCCAAGTTCCCGTCTCTCCTCCTGACTCTGATCTCTTGCTCGGTTCCCGTCTCCTCACTGACCCTGATCTCTTTCTTGGTTCCCGTCTCTCCTCTTACCTTGACCTCTCCCTCAGTTCCTGTCTCTCCTCCTCTGACCCTGATCTCTTGCTTGGTTCCTGTCTCTCCTCACTGACCTCGACCCCTCACCTGGATCCTAAGTTGTGCTGAGGCTGCTTCTCCCTCTCGCCCTAGACTTCGACCCCCACCACTTCTGGCAGTGGAGCAGCTTCTCGGACTATGTGCAGTGCGTCCTGGCCTTCACGGGCGTGGCAGGCTACATCACCTACCTGTCCATTGACTCCACCCTGTTTGTGGAGACCCTGGGCTTCCTGGCCGTGCTGACCGAAGCCATGCTGGGCGTGCCGCAGCTTTACCGCAACCACCGCCACCAGTCCACGGAGGGCATGAGGTAGGCCGGGGATGCTGCCATGGGAGCGTCACTGCCCCAGAGGCACCACATGGCTGCAGGTTTGGTAAAAATCAAACGCCTGTGTGACTGGCTGTGTATTTCCCATGTTGACCTGTGAAGCTGCCGGTTAAAGAATAGTCAGGTTTCGTAGTCCCAGCTACGCGGGAGGCTGAGGCAGGAGAATGGCGTGAACCCGGGAGGCGGAGCTTGCAGTGAGCTGAGATCCGGCCACTGTACTCCAGCCTGGGCAACAGAGCCAGACTCCGTCTCAAAAAAAAAAAAAAAAAAAGAATAGTCAGGTTTCTAGGCCTTGGCCCCTTGATCTTGTGTTGGAGCAGATGAGCTTGTGTGGGCCACGTGGGGGCAGCCGAGACCCTGTTGCCGGCACTCTACCCAGCACGGGGTTGGGAGCTGTTCCTTCAGGGCCGTTGAGGCAGAACCTTCCAGTGGGAGGGATGTCCGAGTGCCTGGCCACACGGGGCAGAGCAGGCTCGGCCCACCACGCCAGGAGGAGTGCAGGGCAGCCAGCCTGGCCCAGGGTCAGGGCGGGTCTGATGGGGGCAGGGAAGGTGGTGTGGGGGCTGCCTTGGACACTGTCCTCGGTCTCTCCCCACTGGGCCCAGCATGGCCTCTGGCCTCTGAGGTATGTGGTAGAAGGCTGGGCAGGCTGATGTTCGGAACCATAGACCACGCCTGGGCGCCCTGCACCAGTGCGTGCTGGGACACCCCCGTGACCGCCAGGGATAGGGCACGATGTAAGCAGCACGATTCCCACGGGCTCAATCAAGGTCCTGGATGGAAACCACATTGTAATAAAAACAGATCTGCTTGCTGCGGCAGCGGCAGAAAACTCTCGTCCCTCACACCTTCAATACCCAGGCCCGCTCCTCACTGAGGACCCCCCCCCGGTGCCCGCTCCTCACTGAGAACCCCCCCCGGTGCCCGCTCCTCACTGAGGACCCCCCCGGTGCCCGCTCCTCACTGAGGACCCCCCCCGGTGCCCGCTCCTCACTGAGGACCCCCCCGGTGCCCGCTCCTCACTGAGAACCCCCCCCCGGTGCCCGCTCCTCACTGAGGACCCCCCCGGTGCCCGCTCCTCACTGAGGACCCCCCCCCCGGTGCCCACTCCTCACTGAGGACCCCCCCGGTGCCCGCTCCTCACTGAGGACCCCCCCGGTGCCCGCTCACTGAGGACCCCCCCGGTGCCCGCTCCTCACTGAGAACCCCCCCGGTGCCCGCTCACTGAGGACCCCCCCGGTGCCCGCTCCTCACTGAGAACCCCCCCGGTGCCCGCTCCTCACTGAGGACCCCCCCCCGGTGCCCGCTCCTCACTGAGGACCCCCCCGGTGCCCGCTCCTCACTGAGGACCCCCCCGGTGCCCGCTCCTCACTGAGAACCCCCCCCCCGGTGCTTGCTCCTCACTGAGGACCCCTCCGGTGCCTGCTTCTCACTGATGACACCCCTGGGCCCCCACACCGTGCTTGGGTCTGGTCTCCGTCACAGATGCTGAGGCTGTGATTTGGAGGGAATGTTATTCTTGGATTTGTTATTTTTGGGAAACAGCCTGGAAGAGAGGGGCTGATGTGTTTTTGTGTTTGAGAACGGGTGCCCAGGGACCATAGCACCCCCTCTAGGGCTTTCCTGTATTTGCAGGTTTGGTGTGAGGGCCGGGGTCCTGTGGGGTGTAGGTTCAGTTGCCGGTTATAGGTAAAGGTAGGAGGGCTTGTTGCAGGTGTGGGGTGGTGGTAGGGGGTGAGATGTAGGTACAGGTCAGGGTTACAGGTGTGGGTTGCAGTTACGGGTGTGGGTTGTAGGTAGGGGTGTGCGTTGTAGGCACAGGTGTGGGGTGTAGGTATGGGTTGGGGTATGGGGCATGGGGTGCAGGTGTGGGTTCTAGGCATGGGTGTGGATTACAGTTATGGGTGTACAGTGTAGGTATGGGTGTGGGACGTAGGTACAGATATGAAGTGTAGGTGTGGTTGGGGTGTGGGGTATGGGGTGCAGGCGTGTGCTGTAGGCATAGGTGTGGCAGGTACAGGTGTGTGCTGTAGGCATAGGTGTGGCAGGTAGGTACAGGTGTGGGCTGTAGGTACTCCTGTGGGACATGGGTATGGGTGTGAGGCATATTAGGTGTGGGCTGCATTTATGAGTGTGGGTTGTAGGCAGAGGTGTGATTTGGAGGGAATGTTATTTGGGTATGGATGTGAGGTGTAGGTACGGGTTGGGGTGTGGGGTGCAGGTGGGGGTTGTAGGTATAGGTGTAGGGCATGGGCATGGGTGTGGGGTGTATTAGGTGTGGGTTGCAGTTATGGGTGTGGGTTGTAGGTAGAGGTGTGGGGCATGGGTCCAGGTGTGGGGTGTTGGCATGGGTGTGAGGCAGGGACAGGTTGGGGTGTGGGGTGGGGTGTGGTGTGGGTGAGCTGCCCTGGCTGGTGTGATTACAGTGAATCAAGACCACGGGGGTTGCTGGGGTTTCCCGGGTGAGGGTGCGCGGAGGCCCGAGAGCGTGTCCATGGCTGGAACAGGCTCCCTCACTGTTGGGTTGGGCAGTGGCAGCCCTGAGGGCTTCGTACGGGACCCGAAAGGCAAGGATGCTCCCCGAGAGAAAGTGGGTCTCAGGGCAGGCGTTGCGTGTGGGCTCCCTGGCTGGACGTGGGCCCGATCCGGCGGAATGTGGGGTCCCCAGCCACCCCACAGCTGGAGATCCTGTGGGCAGTGCCTGGGTGCCGAGCTTGCAACCTGGAGTACCTGGGTGCCAGGCCTGTGCCCTCCTGAGCGTCACCACAGCCTCGTGGTGAGGTTCTCAGTAGATCAGGACCCCACGTGGTGGCCTCCTGGCCCCTCTCATGAGGAGCTGGCCGTGTGTGGCCTTGGCCTGGCCTGAGAGGGCTGCTCACAGGGGCCCGGGCTTGGCGGGAGCCGTTGTCCCCGGTCCCAGGGGAGCAGGTTTTGCTGTTCAGCGCAGGCACATTGTTCAAAGTCTCAGCCCAGGGCCTGCCCCTTCGGTTGTGGGGATGTGGGAATCCTCAAACCCATTTCCAGATGCCAGCCGAGGCGGCCCTGCAGGCAGGCCTGTCTCAGGCCCCGAAGTCTGCCCTTCTCACACACGCGGAAGGCTCCAGAAACACCTGTGGAAGGGGGGTCTGTGTGTGGAAGAAACACATTGGACATGCGTTTCCTGTTCTCACGCCACCACAGGCGGCACACACACTTTCGTGTGCAGGAGTGCATGGGTTTCTCCCCAGCACCGAGCCGGCAGTCAGTCCTGCAGGAAGCACTGCGGGTACGGCAGCGCTGCGGGTACGGCAGCGCTGCGGGTACGGGAGCACCGCGGGTACGGGGGCACCGCGGGTACGGCGGCACCGCGGGTACGGCGGCACTGCGGGTACGGGGGCACTGCGGATGGGGAGCATTGCGGGTACGGCGGCACTGCGGGTACGGGAAGCACTGCGGGTACGGGATGCACCGCGGGTACAGGGGCGCTGCGGGTACAGGGAGCACTGCGGGTATGGCAGCACTGCGGGTACGGCAGTACCCCATGCCTGGCTGGACGAGTCTGGGGTCTATTTGGGGGACGTTGCCTCTGCATGGCCTGAGGGAGGGTTGTGGGAGGGTTCTCAGCTGAAGGGGAAAGGAAACGACCACTCCAGGCCCGGCTTTTGTGCCACACGTCCTTCCTTCTCCTGCTCTGACGCCGCGTTTTGCCTTGGCCCCGGGTTTTAGCATCACCCGAGCATGAATTCTGGAGGCCCAGCAGCTGCCTTCCACAACCTGAGACGCCACGGGGTGTCGGCCCCCCATGTTCCACCTGGCGGCCTAGGGAAGGCAGGGCCTGCAGGGCTCGGGCCAGCGAGGTGGGGGCTGTTCCTGAGGTTCTCTCTGGGCAGGGCTGAGTCAGGAGCCGGCTGTACCTGCACGTCTGAAGCTGCGTCTCCTTGGGCCTGTGGGCCCTGCCCACCTTCCTTCCTCGGCGCTGCGGACTGTGGGGCACAGGGTCCCACGTCTGCCCCCTTTGCTGTGTGGTCTCCTGGCTTCTCTGCATGGGGTCCAGGCCGCCGCTCTGTGGATCTTCAGCCCTCCCCAGCCTGGGCTCCACTTGCTCTCCAGACGTGGCTTGGGCAAGGGAGACGTCTCCCCTTCGCCACTTCCTGGGTGCTCCTGTGGCACCTGCCTGTTCCTCCTGGCCCACGGCAGCCTTGCTGGAGTGCCCCCCACTTCCTGCTGTCAGACGGCTCCCTGTCTGGAGGCAGGTCAGAGGCGTCTCAGGTTCCTGTGTGCTCCCACCTTCCTGATGGGGCATTGTGGTTCCCCCAGCCCCGTCAGGATTTATGATTGTTGAAGCCATTGTGGGTATTGGTTTCTGAATTCAGGTTTGATAGATCATGTGTGCTTCCTGTATAATCTCCAGGTTCGTGTTTAAGATGACATATTTAAAATGTGCATACAAACGTACTTAGATACATAAAAAACCAAGATTTTGGGCTGGGCTTGGTGGCTCACGCCTGTAATCCCAGCAGTTTGGGAGGCCAGGGCAGGTGGATCATAAGGTTAGTTCAAGACCAGCCTGGCCAAGATGGTGAAACCCCGTCTCTACTAAAAATGCAAAAATTAGCTAGGTGTAGTGGCAGGCACCTGTAATCCCAGCTACTCGGGAGGCTGAGGCAGGAGAATCACTTGAACCTGTGAGGTGGAGGTTGCAGTGAGCCAAGATCATGCCACTGCACTCCAGCCTGGGCGACAGAGTGAGATTCAGTCTAAAAAAAAAAAAAAAGTCAAGACTTTGGTGGCGAATGGTGACGTGAGCCTGAAACGTGACAGCCTGAAGGCTCCAGCTCCTTTTCTCTGGGGACCTGCTGGTGCCACTGCCCTGGGTGAGGGAGGCGTGCTGCCTGGAGTCTGCCCTGGGACCCGCAGCCTCAGCTCCACGTTAAATCGAAGGTCCCTAGGATGTTTGATAGGAAGCGACTCGAGAACTCCCAGGTCATGGAGCGTGCACCGCTGCCTCCATGCATGCACACACACACAGCCGTGCACACACGGTTCTACCTTGGAGCAACTGCCGGATGCATTTTTGAACAGTGACTTCCCTTTAGAAAATACTACGTGGTGGTAGGTTCTGAACCAGTAACGAGACACGATAAAGCTTCAGAAACAGCTTACTAATTAACGCAGCAGGCTCTGAAGGGCGGATTCTCTGAGAGTGTTTGCATTCCTCTTCCTCTAGTTTTTACTGGGTTTGAAGACTGTTACCTAACGAGGATTGGAGGGTGACATGGGCGTAGACGATGAGGGCGGCCGGGGAGCTTTGGTGTTGACGGATGGGGAGGAGCCTGAAATGCAGAATACGTTGGCGGCGGAAGAGCCTGGGCAGGTGCCTGTGCGGCCCCGACTGTGTGTGACCACGGTGGCCGAGTGAGGATGGGTGACCAGGCAGGCAGGGCATGGTGCCTGCAGCAGGTGAAGCTGAGGCTCAGGCCGCCCCCGCAGGGAGAGGATTTGAACTCTGTCAGTCCTCACTCCTTGGGGCTGCCCCTGTCCATCCAGGACATGGGCTGGATCCAGAAGCCGAGCTCTTCCCCAAACTCTAGAGCAGGCTGTGTGGGTCCTCAGCCCCTGGGTGTGTGGCTTGTCTCCCCGGGGGCCACGTCTTCATGACACTCAGACCCCCGTCACCGTGCCTTTCCTTATCCCTCTGATGCAGAGCAGGCCCCGGCGGTTCGGAGTGGAGTGACTGCTGCACAGGACACCTGGGTTAACATGAAGTGAGCTGGGTGCATGCAGGCTGGCCCATGTGACAGGAGGGTTCAGCGGAGGCTCTGGAACATTACAAAGTGTGACCCGCCTGAGATGTGACTCACATCACAGTATACTTATGGGGCCACGAAGCCAGCATCACGGTCTAATTCCAGAACATTTTCCACACCACAGGAAGCAACTCCGCGGTCACTGGCAGTCATTACCACTGCCCCAGCCTCTGCTGCCCCTCCTCTGCTTCCCATCTCTGTGGGCTTGCCTTTCCAGACGCGTCACATCAGTGGTGCCCGGCAACGCGTGGCCTGGCGCTACGTGGCCTGGCGCTATGTGGCCTGGCAATACGTGGCCTGGTGATATGTGGCCTTGCGCTTGGCTTCTTTCCCTGCACTTTGTGTTCTCGGGGTTCGTCCATGCTGCAGAAGGGGTCAGTGTTTCTTTCCTTTTTGTGGTTGAAAAAATGTTCCTTCCATAGATTTGCCACATTTGCTCTTCCGTTCTTCAGCTGAGGGACGTTTGATGGTTTAATGTTTAGGCTGTTAACGTGCGATGGACACTCGTGAACGAGTTTTTATGTGGACGTAGTTTTCCTTTCTCACGGATGTAGGTGTGGGGGTGGAATCCCCGGTGGGGTGTGACCCTGTTTAATAATTTGCGGAGCTGTTTTCCGTCCCTTCCCTGCTTCCGTCCCCTGCCCGCTCCAGTACCCTGCCCGCTCCTGGTCCCCTCCCTGCTCCTGTCCCCCTCCCTGCTCCTGGTCCCCTCCCTGCTCCTGGTCCCCTCCCTGCTCCTGGTCCCCTCCCTGCTCCTGTCCCCCTCCCTGCTCCTGTCCCCCTCCCTGCTCCTGTCCCCTTCCCTGCTCCTGGTCCCCTCCCTGCTCCTGTCCCCCTCCCTGCTCCTGTCCCCCTCCCTGCTCCTGTCCCCCTCCCTGCTCCGGTCCCCTCCCTGCTCCCAGCCCCTCCCTGCTCCGGTCCCCTCCCTGCTCCCGGCCCCTCCCTGCTCCGGTCCCCTCCCTGCTCCCGGCCCCTCCCTGCTCCGGGCCCCTCCCTGCTCCGGGCCCCTCCCTGCTCCCGGCCCCTCCCTGCTCCCTGCCCCTCCCTGCTCCCGGCCCCTCCCTGCTCCCGGCCCCTCCCTGCTCCGGGCCCCTCCCTGCTCCCGGCCCCTCCCTGCTCCCTGCCCCTCCCTGCTCCCGGCCCCTCCCTGCTCCCGGCCCCTCCCTGCTCCCGGCCCCTCCCTGCTCCGGTCCCCTCCCTGCTCCCGGCCCCTCCCTGCTCCCGGCCCCTCCCTGCTCCGGTCCCCTCCCTGCTCCCGGCCCCTCCCTGCTCCGGTCCCCTCCCTGCTCCCGGCCCCTCCCTGCTCCGGTCCCCTCCCTGCTCCGGGCCCCTCCCTGCTCCGGTCCCCTCCCTGCTGCCATCCCCTCCCTGCTCCGGTCCCCTCCCTGCTCCCGGCCCCTCCCTGCTGCCGGCCCCTCCCTGCTGCCGGCCCCTCCCTGCTCCGGTCCCCTCCCTGCTCCCGTCCCCTCCCTGCTCCCGGCCCCTCCCTGCTCCTGGCCCCTCCCCTGCCCTCTAAATGACGTAGCTAGGGGGGTGGGGGTGGCTGGGATTCCAGTCCCCGTGCCACAGTGGTGGAGCCATCTTCTCTGACGGATTGTCCCAGCAGCTGGAATGTCCCCGCAGCCAGCAGAACCCAGCCCAGCGATGGCTGTGTCTGCAGCTGCCATGCTGTGGGGTGCACCTGTGCATCAGGGCCCCGGGGATGCTAACAGTGAGGGCGCTGGGCGGTGACCCGGGGACAGGGACAGGTGGTCCTGGGATCAGGCTTCAGCTGCACGTCCTCCGGCCCCCATCTGACCAGGCCTGTGTCCCGGCTGGAACTCTGGAGCCCAGCATCTGCTTCCATCTTTGTTGGTGTGTGCAGGCCTGAGCTCTGCCACTGTGGAACCCTCACTGGGGGTGGCCAGCCACCTGCCTGGCTCCCTGGGGTTCTGTGTGTTGCAGGCGTCAGCAGGGAAGGGGATGGAAAGGAGGTGTCCAGGCCCCCACTGGCCCCTCGGGGCTCACCAGCCCCCTCATAGGGTGGGCTCCGAATGGGCCTGGGCTCTGCCTGTGGTTGGGGCCTCAGGAGGGGACCCGACCCCCGATTTCCCTCCAGACAGCAAAGCAGCCCAGGCTGTTCCAGGCTCTGCTCCTCCTCCCTGGGCACCAGGCTCAGGCATCACCTTCCCACTTGCACCCCCCCAAGGCCATGGTGCGGGTGCTGCTGCCTCCCAGCCCTTCCCCAGCCACGCCTGGCAGCCGGGGGCTTGCAGACCACAGGGCTTTACCTGATGTTACGATGGGCGCTAAAAGCTCTCTCTCTAGATTTGAGTTGCTTTGACTCTTTCACTGCAGATAGTCTGAAAGTTGTTCACAGTTAACCTGTGTGGCCGCTCTGTGAGGAGGGACGTTGTCTGTCAAAGCAGCGAAAGCAAACGTGCCCTGGCCTCCTCCGTCTACACTGGCACACGCGCAGCCACATGGGAAACCTTGGGCAAAACAGACACGGTTGGCAGATTCTCCAGGGTACCTTGTTTGTCTCTTTGACACCTGTCTTTGGTCCTTTATGTAGGACTTGTGTGGTGCGTATGGTCTCTTTTAGAATAAGAGAATGTTAAATTACAGCTTAAACGTGCCTTAAATTATAGCTTAGTTCATTCATATGTGATGCCAAAAAAATGCTCAAATTTAGAAGAGAATGAACTAGAAAAAGTCTTGTGGTGAGATGGTGGGGAAGGTTGGGGACTCCGTGGTGAGGTTGTGGGGAAGGTTGGGGACTCTGTGGTGAGGTTGTGGGGAAGGTTGGGGACTCCGTGGTGAGGTTGTGGGGAAGGCTGGGGGGGGGACTGTGGTGAGATGGTGGGGAAGGTTGGAGACTCTGTGGTGAGGTTGTGGGGAAGGTTGGGGACTCTGTGGTGAGGTGGTGGGGAAGGTTGGAGACTGGTGAGGTTGTGGGGAAGGTTGGGGACTCCGTGGTGAGGTTGTGGGGAAGGTTGGGGGGGGGACTGTGGTGAGGTTGTGGGGAAGGTTGGGGACTCCGTGGTGAGGTTGTGGGGAAGGCTGGGGGGGGGACTGTGGTGAGGTTGTGGGGAAGGTTGGGGACTCCGTGGTGAGGTTGTGGGGAAGGCTGGGGGGGGGACTGTGGTGAGGTTGTGGGGAAGGTTGGAGACTGGTGAGGTTGTGGGGAAGGCTGGGGACTCTGTGGTGAGGTTGTGGGGAAGGTTGGAGACTCTGTGGTGAGGTGGTGGGGAAGGTTGGGGACTCCGTGGTGAGGTTGTGGGGAAGGTTGGGGACTGTGGTGAGGTTGTGGGGAAGGTTGGAGACTCTGTGGTGAGATGGTGGGGAAGGTTGGAGACTCTGTGGTGAGGTTGTGGGGAAGGTTGGAGACTGGTGAGGTTGTAGGGAAGGCTGGGGACTCCGTGGTGAGGTTGTGGGGAAGGCTGGGGACTCTGTGGTACTCTGATGGGGAAGGCTTGGGGGGGACTGTGGTGAGATGGTGGGGAAGGTTGGGGACTCTGTGGTGAGGTTGTGGGGAAGGTTGGGGACTCCGTGGTGAGGTTGTGGGGAAGGCTGGGGACTCCGTGGTGAGGTTGTGGGGAAGGTTGGGGACTCTGTGGTGAGGTTGTGGGGAAGGCTGGGGACTCCGTGGTGAGGTTGTGGGGAAGGTTGGGGACTCCGTGGTGAGGTTGTGGGGAAGGTTGGGGACTCCGTGGTGAGGTTGTGGGGAAGGTTGGGGACTCTGTGGTGAGGTTGTGGGGAAGGCTGGGGACTCTGTGGTGAGGTTGTGGGGAAGGTTGGGGACTCCGTGGTGAGGTTGTGGGGAAGGTTGGGGACTCTGGTGACGTTGTGGGGAAGGTTGGGGACTCTGTGGTGAGGTGGTGGGGAAGGCTAGGGACTCCGTGGTGAGGTTGTGGGGAAGGTTGGGGACTCTGGTGACATTGTGGGGAAGGTTGGGGACTCTGGTGAGGTTGTGGGGAAGGTTGGGGACTCTGGTGACGTTGTGGGGAAGGTTGGGGACTCTGTGGTGAGGTTGTGGGGAAGGTTGGGGACTCTGGTGACATTGTGGGGAAGGTTGGGGACTCTGTGGTACTCTGATGGGGAAGGTTGGGTACACCATGGTGAAGAAGAATGGGGATGCTGTGGTGAAGTTTCTGGACTCACCCTTGAACTACACATGCATAGATCTGGACCTAAACTACGTCCCAGCAGCTTTGAGAACTCAGTGTCATTGTGGACAGTCGACCTCTCAAGTCCCAGTCTTGTCTCTGAGTGTTGCACATGAAGGACAGATCTAAAGAGCAAAAGGAAGGTTCTGAAGTGGAATTAAATTGAACTGCAGTCCACCAAAAACAAGTCAGACCTCGCACCCTGAATCTAACCACCTGAAGTGCCTGGTAGGAAAAGCAACACTGTTGATAGGACCACGGAAGACTCACATCTCACTGCATAATGTTCAGAATGTCCAAGATAAAAACCGAAGTTATGTATGAAGAGTCAGAGTTTCTCAGCTCTCAATGGAAATGACAGTCAATAGGAACCAGCTCAGGCCGACAGTCACTGTTGTAACTGTGCTCTGACGGAAAAGAGAAACGTTCTTGGAATGCGTGGGAAGACCGAACATCTCCGCAGAGAAATAGAGGTTTAAAGAAAACCAAATACATAATTTTAAATTGAAAAATATAGTAATCTAAATAATGTATTATATGGCACAACTGTAGAATGCAGATGAGAGGAAATAGTGAACTTGAAGACAAACCAATAAAAAATGTCCATTCTGAACAGGAAGCAATTAAAAAACAGTAACAAAAACATGAAGAGAGTCAGGGGCAAATTCCAAAAGGTCTAATATTCTGTCATCTGAGCCTGGAAGAGAAGAGAGAGAGTGTGGCACAGAGGAAAATAACTGAAGAAATAAGGGCTGAAAACACTCAAAATTTGGTGAAAGACAAACATAGATGTAAGAAGTTCAGTGAATCCCAAACGTATCACATCACAATCAAACTGGTAAGAATCAAAGTCAAATAAAAAAATGTCAAAAGCAGTCAGAGGAAAAGGATCCAAATTACTCTGGTTTCTCACCAGAAACAAGGGAGGTCAGAAGGAAGTGCTCATTTTTCAGATGCTGCGAGAAAAGAACGTTTGACCCAGAATTCTCTATTCAGCAAAAAAAAAAAAAAAAAAAAAAAAAAAAAAAAAAAAATCCTTTAGGAATCAAGGCAAAATAAAGACCTTCTCAAATGAAAGGAAGCGAACCGAAGTCGTGGCAGCCGTGCTCCTCGACAGGAAATACTAAAGCCAGTTCTTCTGCTGGAAGAGAAGTGGACCAGAGAGCAACTTGGGACCCCAGGAATGAAGGAAAAACCAACAGAAATGGCCAATATCTGGGTAAATATAGATATTTTTCTTAAGTTATTTGAAAAGTGAAAGTTAGCAAAAAAAAAAATAACTGGTGGGGTTTTAGTTGTAGTGACAACTACAGTATAAAAGAGGGAGACCGTAGTGAACTTGGTGGCAAGACTTCCGTGTTCCACTTAAGGTACTAAAATACTGATCTTAAGGAGACTCAGACAAGTTACATATATTATAGTCCCTACAATAGGCTTTTTCAACTGCAGCACTATTGATACTTTGAACTGGAGAATCCCTTATTGTAGGGGACTATCCTGGTACTTCAGGATGTTTAACAGCACCTATGGCCTCTACACACTAGATACCAGCAGTGTTCCTCCAGCTGGGGCTGTGACAACTAAAAATGTCTCCAGAAATTGCCAGATGTTTCCTTGGGCAGGGGTGTGAGGATGGGGTCATAATCACTCCCATTTGGGAACCAATGCTCTAGAGCACTAAAAGAACTATACAGGCTGGGCACGGTGGCTCACGTCTGTAATCCTAGCACTTGGGGAGGCCAAGGCAGGTGGATTGGCTGAGCTCAGTTCAAGACCAGCCTGGGCAACACGGTGAAACCCATCTCTACTAAAATACAAACATTAGCCGGGCGTGGTGGCAAGCGCCTGTAGTCCCAGCTACTTGGGAGACTGAGGCAGAAGAACTGCTTGAACCTGGGAGGCAGAGGTTGCAGTGAGCTGAGATCACGCCACTGCACTCCAGCCTGGGCAACAGAGCGAGACTCCATCTCAAAAGGAAAAAAAAAAAAAATATATATATATATATACACACACACACACACACACACACACACGAGATACAGTGAAAAATCAGATACATTAAAATGGGATGTTTTTAAAATTTCAAATAATCTAAAAGAAGGCAGGAATAAAACAGTAGGGACAAGCTGAGAACAAAAAAAAAATTAAAATGGTCGACCTAAATTCAAACATGTCAGTAATAACATTCATTGTAAATGGCCTAACCATACCAATTAAAGGACAGCAATGTTCAAATTGATTTAAAAGGAAACCCAAGACTCAGCTACCTACTGTTTACAGCAGGCTCACTTTAATTACATCCATGGCTGATGCCGGGGTGCAGGGATATACTGAGCAGGAGGCCATGCAGTGAGATTAAAAATAAGAGGATGGAGAAAGATATACTATGCATATATGAATCAAAGAAAGCTTGGAGTCACTGTATTAATACCAGGCAAAGTAAAACATTTGCCTTGAATAAAAAGGGACATTGCATCATGATAGACCGGTGAATTCACCAAGAGGAGAAAACAGTTCTGAGTGCGTATGCACAGAACCCCAGAGCCTGGAAGTCCGTAAGGCCAGAACTGATAGAAATGGAAAGACAAATCTCCGGTTACACTTAGGGACTCCAGCTCTCCTCAGTAACAGATAGAAAAAGCAGACAAAGTTAGCAAGGATATAGAAAACCTGGGCACCATCAACAACCAAGTGAATGTACGATTCTTTTCAGATCCCATTAGGTATTCACCAAAACAGACCATATCCTGGGTCATGAGAATTTTTTAAAAGAACTGAAATTGTCCAGAGTATTTTCTACGAATATAGAATTCAGCTAGAAATGAATAGCAGAAACAGATCTTAAGTCTCCAAAGATTTAGAAACTCAACAACACACCTTTAAACAATCTGTTAAAGATGTCTCAAAGCAAACTATGGAAAATATTTTGAACTGAAAAACACACCATATCAAAATCTGTGGGATGCAACTAGAGCAATGCTTAGAGTTAAATTTGTAGTATTAAATACTGATTTTAGAAAAGGCAAGTTCTCAAATCATCAATCTAAGCTTAAGAAACTAGAAAATGAAATGCAAAGTAAACCCAAACAAGCAGAAGGAAGGAAATAACGGAGCTAACACCAAGCAACAAAAATGAAAACAAAACTGCAGCAAATATGAAAAACCAAGCCTAAAGCTGGTTCTTCAGAACAAATCATTAACTGAGAAACCGGTAGCCAGAGTGACAAGCAAGCACAGATCCCCAGTATTTGGTATGAAGAGGATATTCTGTAGGCCCCACAGGCATCAGAAGAGTACAGTGAACAACCTCATGCCCATACATTTGAAAATCTGGATAAAATGGACCAATTCCTTTAACCCAAGAAGAAATAACTTGAATATCTATTAAATAATCCATATCTGTGAAGGAAATTTCAGATGCATAATCTAAAATCTGAAAAGGCTCTTTTTCAAGGGAAGCCAGAAATTGTGTGTCTGTGTGTGTGGGGTGTGTGTGTACACAGTTATCAACTGATTAAAAACAAAGTGTTGAAACTCAAGTGTGAGCCGATGCTGCACGCCAAATAAAGCCACGGGCTTTGTGTGGGAAGCAGCCCGTCCCTGAAGCAGGCATGGCCACCTTTGTGGCTCTCAGGCCTTGAGTCTTGTTCACAAGCACATCCTGGGAAATCTCAGCCGTGTGTGAAGGTCAGGCGAGCGCGCTGTTTCCCATCCCGGTGTGAGGGGTCAACTGGAAGCTGTGTGGGGCGACGGTGGGGTCACCGCGCGATTCCCGGGCGCCTGCTGTGTGCATGGCTGGTGCGGGAAAGGTGGGTGCCTTTGCACTGGGGCTGTGGTCCCAGACCCGGAGCCCCACCCCAGGTCAGCTGTACAGCCCTGCCCACGCCTAAAGGGGGATTCCAAAGCCTGGGCTGACTGCTGGGGTGTGTGGGAGGCCGAGGTGCCCACACCACCTTCCCCCAGTGCTACCCAGGCGCCACCCTGTCTTTTTGTCTGTGGAAGACTGGATTTTGTGGAGCCTGAGCTGCATCCAGGGGAAGACACATCCCAGAGAATAAAAACTGGGAGGAAAATGCACCCTGGGGGTTGGGGGAAACCCTTGTAATTTAGCTAAACCGACCCAAGTGGAAACAGTCCCAAATCCTCCTGGTTTTTCCCAGTGGGTGTAATGATAAAGCCAGATTTATGCTCTGAGGCCAACAAGATGCTCCAGAGCCAAGCACTGTGGGCTTAGGAGAGAGAAGTGGGTGCAGATGCCAGCTGTCTCCTGTGGGTTCCTAGCTCCAGCCCTGACCCACACACCTGGCCACGGCTGTGCCCAAAGACTCTCGCGCAGGGCGGCTGTGCCACCCAGGCCACTTCAGGGCAGGCGCCCACGCTGGCTTGTGAGCAGGATGGAGGCCCCGGGGTGGGGGACGGCTGTGTCCTGTCCTTTCTGTCCAGGCAGTGCTCCCCGCCCACGCTCTGCCTCTGGCTTCAGGAGCTGCGGAAGGGTCAGTGACTACTGATTTAAACATTTCACGTGGGAAAACACAGCAGCACTCATGTTCACTGCTAGGCAAGCCGGGGCATGAACACGGCGGTGGGGGAAGTGTGTTTGGACTAGGATGGTGGGTGGCGGCTGCTCCCTGTTCACTCCAGGAAGGGAAGGTTTGAGCCAATCACCAGGGAGGGAGGCCTGGCCGGCAGAGACCAAGGAGCAGCTGCTCCGCTCCACTGTGTGCCTGGAGGCCCCTATCTGCGTCCTCAGCACCCTCCCAGGCCTGCCCCCTCCCAGAATCGCCACCACCCACCAGAGGCCCTGACCTCGAGTGCTCGCCCTGCCGTCCCCTGTAGCCTCCGGCTGGTCTCGCTGATAAGAGGCCCTGACCACCTCAGCTGCCCACCCCTGCCATCCCCTGTAACCTCAAGGTGGTCTTGCTGTCAGAAGCCCTGACTTCCTCGGCTGCCCACCCCTGCCGTCCCCTGTAACCTCAAGGTGGTCTTGCTGTCAGAAGCCCTGACCTCCTCGGCCCGCTGTAACCTGAGCTGGTCTCGCTGTTCTTGGGCATGCAGGGCTTGAGTCGAAGCCCCCAGAGCCCCAGCCAGGCGGCAGGCCTGAGGTCACAGAGAAGTCAAGGGCCGGGTTGTGTGGGACAGGCAGGGTCAGCGCGTGTCCTTTGGCCCCCTGGGGGGTCCCTGACTCCTTGGGGTAAGGCAGTGCTCCCCACCCAGGCAGGCCCCAACCTCCCAGGGTATCCCCCTGACCCCCTGGGGTGTTCTTGATCCCTGGGTCACCCCGTGGACTGCCTGGGTGTCCCCTCGACCACCTGGGTGCCCCCTGAGCCCCAGGTCACCGTCCTCCCCACCGACCGCCCGCTTGTGTCTCCACAGCATCAAGATGGTGCTCATGTGGACCAGTGGCGACGCCTTCAAGACGGCCTACTTCCTGCTGAAGGGCGCACCTCTGCAGTTCTCCGTGTGCGGCCTGCTGCAGGTGCTGGTGGACCTGGCCATCCTGGGGCAGGCCTACGCCTTTGCCCGTCACCCCCAGAAGCCGGCGCTGCACGCTGTGCACCCTGCTGGCACCAAGGCCCTCTGAGAGTGGGGAGGACAAGGATATGGGCCAGCCAGCCACGGGCACTGGTGGGTGCTGTGGCCGCCGCAGGTGCGGGGAAGACGGGGTCCGGGTGTTGGGGTCTCCAGCCTCTGTGGGGTCTCTCCGGGTGGGCGGTGGGGGTGGGACAGCCAGGGTGGATCTGAGCCCGAGGGTTTCGGATGTTTTTAGGGTGATATAAAAAGCAAGTGTTTTTCCCGTTTCCTCTTACAAAACACCATCTGAGCCCGAGGTACACACGGGGCGGCGGAAGGTGACCTGCAGGAACCTGCTCCAGGTGGACCCGTGGGGTGACCTCAGGAGACCCTGCAAGTCCTGTGAGCAGAGCTGTCAACCCCGCGACACCCTGGCCAGACCCTGCTTGGACTGGGGCGGCCTCTGCTGCCTGGGGTCTGGCACTACGGAGGGCAGGGCTTTCTCTGCCTGGTACACGTGGAAAGGGGCTGTGTGGACGCAGGGTTACCGTGCTCCTGGTGGAAAGCAGCTGTGTGGACGCAGAGTCCCCGTGCTCCTGGTGGAAAGCGGCTGTGTGGACGCAGGGTCTCCGTGCTCCTGGTGGAAAGCGGCTGTGTGGACGCAGGGTCTCCGTGCTCCTGGTGGAAAGCGGCTGTGTGGACGCAGGGTCCCCGTGCTCCTGGTGGAAAGGGGCTGTGTGGACGCAGGGTCTCCGTGCTCCTGGTGGAAAGCGGCTGTGTGGACGCAGGGTCCCCGTGCTCCTGGTGGAAAGCGGCTGTGTGGACGCAGGGTCCCCGTGCTCCTGGTGGAAAGCGGCTGTGTGGACGCAGGGTCCCCGTGCTCCTGGTGGAAAGCGGCTGTGTGGACGCAGGGTCCCCGTGCTCCTGGTGGAAAGCGGCTGTGTGGACGCAGGGTCTCCGTGCTCCTGGTGGAAAGCGGCTGTGTGGACGCAGAGTCCCCGTGCTCCTGGTGGAAAGCGGCTGTGTGGACGCAGGGTCCCCGTGCTCCTGGTGGAAAGGGGCTGTGTGGACGCAGGGTCTCCGTGCTCCTGGTTTCTGGCAGTTGGTGTCTCCTGGGCCTCGAGAGCGGCTGCCAGGCCCGGACGCCTCGTGGCTACGCTGTGTCCAGCCCTGCTGAGCATCACCAGGGGTAGCTCACGCTGCTTTTGTCAGAGCCTCTGGTCCTCCTGGAGTCCTTGGGGATGTGGCAGATGCCAGCAACCATCAGACAACGTGGAGGCCCTCATGGGTGAAGGCTGCGGGGGCCGTGCCGAGGCTGTGCACACGCAGTCCGCACGCCACCCTTGGGCTCCACTGGCAGAGAGCCCCTTCCTTCTGGACGCCGACTGCACCTCCGGATACAGCGTTGATGTCCATTTTCCAGGAGGGAGGCGGCCTCGGGTCCAGGGAGTGGAGGGGCTGCCCCTGCCACGCAGGTCCTGGCCGATGGTCCCTCACCCTAAAGCCGCCCTGGGCTTTTGGCCTGAAGCAAATTCCTGAGTGGGAGTGCCGGGGCCTGCCCCCTTGTGCTGGCTCCACAGTTCTGCTACGGTGGGAGCTGCCAGTCTGACCCTTGTCACCCCATGCTCTGCCCCCACCCCGTTTTCAGTTTAGCACAAGGTCACACGGTGTCAGCAGCCCTGCACTGCAGCCGGTCCCCAGTCCTCAGAGTTCTGGATGCTTCTGTGCGGCTCCAACAGGCATCGTCTTCCCTTCCGCGGGCGGAGGGGCCCCTTCCCGCAGGCGTCTGAGCTCTCCGCCGGGGCCATGGCTGTGGCCGTGGGAAGGTGTTCCACGCTGCCGCCCCCTGAGTCTTCCTCGGAAACACTCTTGAATGTCTGAGTGAGGGTCCTGTTTAGCTCTTTGGCCTGTGAGATGCTTTGAAAATTTTTATTTTTTTAAGATGAAGCAAGATGTCTGTAGCGGTAATTGCCTCACATTAAAATGTCACCGATTGCAGGCACGGTGACTGCTGAATGTATCCCGTGTGGTGACTTGGAATCAATAAACCATTTGTGGATCCCGTGTGGTATGAGTGGGACCCGGGCAGAGGGAAGGATCTGGCTGTGGTCCTGGCCTCTGCCCAGACACACCCTTTAGCCTGGGCCACCTTAGAAGGCTCCCGTGTGACCCGGGTTCCTCCAGGGCCCCCAAATGGCAGCCCAGCCCCCTCAACCTGTCACTACCCTTTGCCTGTGGGCCAGTGGCCCAGGGGTCCCTTCGGCTCGTCACAGACGGGTCTGGCTGCCCTGGCCTCTGCGGTTCACACATCCGCCCTTCTGCCTCCCACTGAAGGCTCAGAGCATGGGAAATGCCTCCTTTAAAGGCCAAGAGAAGCGTTTCCAGATTTGTGATCTGGGAGCAGCTCATAGAGGTGGAGCTGTGTGCGCACTGCGATTTTTTCCATGCAGTGTTTACATTGAAGGCAAGATGCGAGTTTCTTTGTCCAGTAAAAAACCAGTCGCATGGGTGCAGGGCAGGATTTGGGTTGAAGGGCCCATCCGGGTACTAGGAGAGGGCACAGGCCACATCCCGGCAGCAGCCTGGGGGAAGATGGGAGATGAAGGCCAGCGCGTCTAGAACGTCTGGGACACAAATCGCCCTCCTCAAGTGCTGGTGGGTGGTGCCAGATGAACCCGAGGTCTCGCGCAGGGATGGGGTTGTGCGTCTTCAGGGTGTGGAGACAGGCAGTTCTTGGGGACCACTCTGGGCCACCGGGTTTTAACAGGAAATGGGGGCAAGGTCTCAACCCCACACTGTGGGAGCCGTGCGGGGTGGGGGCAGCGGTGGAAATAGCTGCGTTTCTCAACTCTCAAGGCACTGCCACCCTGCGATGCCTTCTGACAGTTTTAAGCAACAAAGCACCACGGGGGAAGCAGGAGGCTGAGGACTCCTCCCAGTGAGAGAGAGCAGGTCGTGGGAGCCTGAGAAGTTCACATTCCTCTCACCACATGAGGAAACTGAGGCCTGCCCTGAGCCCCAGCCCTGTGCCCTTCCCAGGGGCCTGAGAGGGTGGCCCACAGGGCACCTGTAGAGGGAAAAGGATGCCCAGGGGCTGGGTGGGCACTTGCTCAGGAGGAAATGTCCCCCCACCCCATTCTCAGCACAAGTGCCCGGCACCCCCATCCTGGTGACCCAGGGTGGCCTCTGGTGGGCCCGGGGCTCCCTGGCCAGACCCTGCAGCCCAAAGTGGGGAGGGGCAGGTCCAAGACTCCCCATCCCCCGACATTCCCCACCTCTGACCTGGCCCTCCGTGGAAGAACGACTTGGGTTTATTTCTGGGGGTCTTCGTGGTGGTCAGCACCTCACCGCACAGGAGGAATTCTTCTGTCTTTGGGGGTCACCAGCAATGCTGGGACAAGCAGCAAGTAGGGGGCACCGGCCTCAGCGCGTGGCCCCTCGGGCTGTCCTCTGCGTGGGCCTCTCAGACCAGTACCAAGCTCTGCTCATTCCTGAGCAAAACCCAAGGCTGTCACTGTGAGAGTGGCCCTCAGTGCAGAGCCAGACCCCAGGCCCACCCGTGCTGTGTGCCTGGCGTCCATGGACCCTCCGTGTCATGGGCACCTGGGGCACCAGCTGACCTGGCTGTTGGGGGAGGCAGGTCTGAGCCCCACGTGGTCCCCGTGGGTTGCTGCAGGTCTGCTATGGAAAAGGACTGGGGCTTGCACTCAGGCACTCACCGGGGCCATGCACATCTCCCCTTTCTCCACACCTGCGTCCCCTACGGACTCCTGCTGTGTAATGGACAGTGGGACCCTCTGGTGAGGCATCCCCCTTCCGCTTCGGGCTGTGGCCATCATGTCTCAAGTTTCCTGGGTGAACTCATCAAAATGAACGCGTGCAGAGCAGCGCGGTGTGGAAATTTCCTTCCTCTCCACCTGCAGAAAGGCCCAGAAGGCGGCCATGGACGGGTTGCAATGCCACACGCAGACCTTATGCGGAGGGAGTGTCAGGAGGCCCTTGTCACCCTCCCTGAGGTCAAGCCTTGAAGATTCCCCAGGGAGGTGGTGTCGGGGAATGGAGGTTAGAGGTCAGGGCTGGAATCCT
Organism: Macaca thibetana thibetana; assembly: GCF_024542745.1. Lineage (NCBI taxonomy): Eukaryota > Metazoa > Chordata > Mammalia > Primates > Cercopithecidae > Macaca > Macaca thibetana. Next base: position 371,124 of record NC_065595.1, read on the forward strand.
CTTCCCTGACCACCAAAGGGCAGTTACTGGGGCGGCACTGGGGGTGCTGTGAGCGTCGGCTCAAACCTCTGTCCCATCCCTCGGAAGGTGATGTGGCCTTGGGCAGAGGTGGATGCGGAGGGCCTCCTTCCGTAGGGTGCCCATTCTGGGTGCCATGGGGGCCTGGCAAGGGCTGCGCTACCCCTTTCTCCCTGGCCGGGGGCAGGAAAAGTCGGGGGCGGGGGGGGGGGGGGACGAAGTCATCCACAGTCGGCGTGGAACTTCTGGGACTTACTAAATTTATTTTTATCTAGGTATAGAAAATTAAAAATCCAAAGAAAGAAGCAGGGCAGGACACAAGCCAGTGACTTCGCCCAGCGCTGCCAGGGGAGTCAGGCGGGGCCCCGCCGAGTTCTGGGGCTGCTCACACAGGAGGGCCGAGGACGCGGCCGGCAGGAGCCGCTCCCCAGAGCCAGACGACCCCCGCCCCTCGGCGCGCCTCGGGGGTCCCGACGCTGCAGCTGGAGGGGGCGGGGGATCCCCTTGCGGGCGGCGCAGGCATCAGCGCTCTGCCCGCACCCACAGCGCGTCCGCGGAGTCGGCGGCCTGGCCCGCGCCGTCGGGGCCCTGCGAACTGTCCTCGGTGGCCGTGGCCGAGCGCGTGCTGTCCTCCCGCAGGGCCGGCTCGGGGCTGGTCGCGCGCTGCTGCTGCTCCTTGAGCTCGGAGTAGGAGCGCGAGAAGGTGTGGAAGATGGAGGTGACCGGGAAGGCCATGAGCAGGATGCCGCTGAGGATGCTGCTGAGCGCCACCACCTGCCCGGGCAGGCTGCGCGGAACCATGTCGCCGTAGCCCACGGTGGTCATGGAGATGACGGCCCACCAGTAGCTGGCGGGCACGCTGGAGAAGTCGCGGCGCGCGCCCAGCTCGCGCTCGGCCAGGTGCACCAGCGGCGCGAAGAGCGCCATGGCCACGCACAGGAACAGCAGCAGCAGCCCGAACTCGCGCGCGCAGCGTTGCACGGTCAGGCCCAGCGAGCGCAGCCCCAGCGAGTGGCGCGCCAGGCGCATCACGTAGAGCACGCGCAGCGCGCGCAGCAGCCGCAGCACCAGCCCCGCGCGCTCCAGGAGCTTGGTCCCGCCCGGGCCTGCCGCCAGCCCCAGCAGCAGGGACACGTAGAACGGCAGCAGCGCCAGGATGTCGATGATGTTGAGCGGCGCGCGCAGGAAGGCGCACTTGCTCTCAGCCTGCAGGGAGCGTAGCAGGAACTCGAAGGAGAACCAGGCCACGCACACGGTCTCCAGCACGAACAGGCTGCGGCACTTGGGGGAGCACTCGCCCTGCGGGGAAAGGGGACGTGGGGTTGGGGGCGCAGGCCTGTTGGAGGGCCGGGGCGCTGCGCCCTTCCTTCCCCAGGACCAGAGGCGTCCCCAGGCCACCGTTCCCGCGCCAACCCACGGAAGCGGGTGCAAGGGATATTGACAAACAGGCCCAGTTCTATTTGGAAAAAAAAAAAAAGAAAGAAAAACCAGCAAGATTTAATGGTGATCACTTCGGGCTTGAGAGCGGATGCCCTTAGCTGACCCAGGAAACTGGTGAAAATAATGTTTAAACCTTTGACCTTTTAAAGCCTTGGGAAATGATCTTAAGAGCAAACAGCAAACAAAGAAACATCTATTTATATGTGAACATTCTGTAAGAAAGAGCATTTGTGGTATCTGTGTCAAGACTGCATCCTCCTCCTCAGCTTGGCCAGGAGGAGACTCCATGTGGAATGGCTGCAGCCAGGGACACAGCCCTCCCACCCCCACCCCACCCACAGCTCCCAGTCAGGGGGCTTCTTCCCCCAGAAGGGGCCGACATCACCATCTCACATTCTGCCCTCAGCTCCTGGGGCTAGGTCCTTGGGGAGTCCGGTGGAGGGTGGGGCTCCCTCCTCCTGCCCAGTCCCCACTCTCGTGGGTGGGAGGCTGGCCTTGGGCGTCACGGGCGGGAGGCCGGCCTTGGGCGTCACGGGCGGGAGGCCGGGTGGGGCTCCCTCCTCCTGCCCAGTCCCCACTCTCGTGGGTGGGAGGCTGGCCTTGGGCGTCACGGGCAGGAGGCCGGCCTTGGGCGTCACGGGCGGGAGGCCGGCCTTGGGTGTCATAGGAGGGAGGCCGGCCTTGGGTGTCACGGGCGGGAGGCCGGCCTTGGGTGTCACGGGCGGGAGGCCGGCCTTGGGTGTCATGGGAGGGAGGCTGGCCTTGGGTGTCACGGGTGGGAGGCTGGCCTTGGTGTGGCACACTGAGAAGATAGGGCCTGACTGCCCTTGCTGAAGTGATTCCAGGCCAGGAGAGGCCGATGAGGTCTCAGGCTGCTGCCCCCCCCCCCAATCAAGCTCTCAGCTCCTAGAGAGGGAGGGTGTCATTCACACTGAGGCTTGCCCTTGTCCCCATCCCCCAAATCCGTGGCTCAGAGATTTCTGCCAGGAGGGAGATGCAGGAAGTAATCTCCTCTCAAAGGAACTGACCTCATTTGCAACAGAACATGAAGAAGCTTACACCTAAGGACACTCTCAACACCATCAGAGGTGGAGGTGAAGTGAATTAGCAGATTCATGCGTCTGCTGACCATGTAGCCTAGATGCAGGCTGGCTAGGGTGCTGGGGAATGAGGGGAGAAGACAGCTGGCAGGAGCCCTCCTGGGTCAGAACAACGTCAGGCACTCTCAGAAAGCAATGAGAAGGAGCTGCAATATGATCAGGTTGTAGAGGAATAACAGAGCTCTCAGCTGGCAACTTGGAGTTTTAACTACTGGGTGTGGTCAGTGAGACAGAGGAAGAGGTTGCTCCCCAAACCCTTTCATCCTAGGGTGACTGTGGCACACTGGCACTGCCCCGACACAGAGACTGTTGCTGGGGAGGAGGAAGGGCGCACGGGCATCACGACAGTAACCCAGCCAGTCACCAAAAGACTAAACCAGTGAGTAACAGGCCCAGGATGGGGACTACCCAAAGGGCTAGAGTATCTTGTCTAAAATGTCTAGTGTCTAACGATGACAAGATGTGTGGAAGAGGAGGAGGGGAAGGAAGGAAGAAAAAGAAAAGGAGAGTATGACTCATACATCAGGAAGAAAGCAGGCAACAAAAACTGCTGTGAGTGACCAAATGTCAAATTTAACAGAATGAGATTTCAAAGCAGCCACTATCAGTATGTTCACAAAACTAAAGGAAGCGTAAGTGAAAATGCCACAAATAGAGGCTGTTGGTAAAGAGATGGACATTTAAAAAAATACCCAAATGGAAATTCTGGAATTGGAAAGTGCAATAATTAAAATAAAAAAATTTAAAAATCACTAGAAAAGCTTAACAGTAGGTTTTAACCGGCAGAAAAAAGAATTAGTAAACATGAAGATAGTTTGACGGGAATTATGCTGAAGAACAGAGACAAAAAGAATAAAACAAACAGCGCCTCGAGAAGTGCAGGACACCATTATATGCCCCCACGTATGCATAATGGGAATATCCAAGGAGAGGAGAGAAGGGAGAAGAAAAACTATGCAAAGAGATAATGGTGGAAAAAAAACCCTCAATTTATTAAAAACAATAACCTATATATCCAGGAAGCTCAATGAACTCCAAGCAGGATAAACACAGAGACCCACAGATGGACACATCATAATAAACGTAATGAAGGTCAAAGACAAGGAAAAAGTATGGAAGCAGCAAGAGCAAAATGAAGATCACTTACAAAGGAACTTCACAGATAAACAGCTGATTTATCAGCAGAAACACTGCAAGCCAGAAGGCAGTGGAATAGCATATCCAAAGTGCTCAAAGGAAAAAATCCCTGCCAATCAAGAATCCTATATCCAGCAAAGTTACTGTTGAAAAATTAAAGTAAAAAATAAACACTTTCCCAGGTAAACAAAAATTGAGAGAATTCACTGCTTAGCAGACCTGCCTCACAAGAAATACTAAAGAAGGTTCTTCAGGCTGAAAGCAGGTGACCCCAGATGAAAATGTGGATCGACACAAAAAGTGTTAGTAAAGGTTATTATGTAATTAGAAAAGACACTATAAATGCATTTTTTTCTTAATTGATTTGAACAGCAACTGTATAAAAATAAGATGTATATAATGTATTAAGCCTGCAGCATATAGAAATGTAATATATGTGTAATGTTTGCCAATAAAAGCCCAAAGGAGGTGTGTGGGAGCAGAGGTGTGTGGGAGCAAAGGTGTAATGGTCTAAGGAAATGACAGATAGTGAAGCAAAAGCAATAATTGTAACAATGTGTATCACAACAATTGCACCAAAAGGGAGAAAAGCAAATACAGCTATACAGGCGTAACATCTTCATCTCACTGGAATTAAGCACAAACCTGAAGCAGGTTCTGATTATTTATGGTAAACTCCAGAGCAAACACTAAAATAAATAACTAAAAAAAAACCTTTAAAATATAATTACTGGGCTGGGTGTGGTGGCTCATGCTTGTGATCCCAGCACTTTATGAGGCCAAGGCAGGTGGATCACCTGAGGTCAAGGGGTTCAAGACCAGCCTGGCCAACACGGCAAAACCCTGTCTCTACTAAAAATACAAAAATTACTTGGGTGTGGTGGTGTGCGTCTGTAATTCCAGCTACTTGGGAGGCTGAGTCAGGAGAATCACTTGATCCCAGGAGGCAGAGGCTGCAGTGAGCAGAGATTATACCACTGCACTCCAGTCTGGGCAACAGAGACCTCCTCTCTCTCTCTATATATATATATATCTATATATATATACACACACACATATTTATATGTATATATAAAAAATTAGTGCAATTAAAATGCTCCATAAGAAAATAACCAATGCAAAAGAAAGCAGCTAAGGAAGGATACAGAAACAACATGATCCGTGAGGCGCATGAAACAGAAAATAAGATGTGGCAGACACAGACCCAACTATATCAATCATGACATTAGATATGAATGGAGCGAACAACCCAATCAAAAGCAGAGTGGGTTTTAAAAAATAATTGAACTAAATGTTGTCTACAGGAGACACACTTTAGATTCAAAGACACAAATAGATACAATGTAAAAAGATGGGAAAAGATGTATCATCCAAACAGCAACCACAGGAAAGCTAATAGACAAAGTAGATGTTAAAACAAAAAGTGTTACTCGAGATAATATGTAATGATCAACAGGTCAATCCAGCAAGAAGATAAAACCATTAAAACATATGTACCAATGATACAGCAATAAGTAAATGAAGAAAAAACGGAACAGAAACAGAAATTGAGAAAGAGACATTCCATAATAATAGCTGGAGACTTCATTACCCCACTTTTTAATTTTTATTTTTATTGTTTTTTAGACGGAGTCTCACTCTGTCACCCGGATGGAGAGCAATGGCATGATCTCGCCTCACTGCAACCTCTGCCTCCCAGGTTCAAGCGATTCTCTTGCCTCAGCCTCCTGAGTGGCTGTGACTACAGGGGCGCACCACTGTGCCCAGCTAATTAATACGGCACTTTCAATAATGGACAGAACTACTATACAGGAGAGCCAAGGAAACAGAAGGCATGAACACCACCATGAGCCGAACGGACCTCAAAGACATCCGTAGAACGTGTCACTCAACAACGCAATATACGTTTTTCCGATGTGCACACGGAACAGTCTGCAGAACAGGACATATACCAGCCATAGAACCAACCTCAACACATTTAAAAGGATAGAAATAATACAAGTATAGTCTCCATCCACAGTATTAGAAATTAATGACAGGAAAAAAATTGGGAACCTCACAAATATGTGGAAATTAAACATATTCCTAGATAATCAAAGAGGTCAACCAAGAAATCAGAAGGGAGTCAGACTTGGAGATGAGTAAGAATGAAGACAGGACATATCCAGACTTACGTGGGGCAGCTAAAGTAATGCTCAGATGGCCATGCTCAGAGGGCCAGCGCAGCGGCTCATGCCTGTAATCCCAGCGCTTTGGGAGGCCGAGGTGGGAGGATCACTTAAGCTCAGGAGTTGGAGACCTGCCTGGCAACATGGTGAAACCCCATCTCTACAAGATACACAAAATTTAGCTGGGTGTGGTGGTGCACGCCTGCAGTCCCAGCTACTCGAGAGGCTGAGATGGGAGGATCCCCTGAGTCTAAAGGGTTGTGGCTTCAGTGAGCCCTGATGGCGCCACTGCACTCCAGCCTGGGTGACAGAGCGAGACCCTGTCTCAAAAATAAAAATAAAAAATAAAATAAATAAATAAAAAGAAAAAGTAATGCTTAGAGGGAAATTTGTAGCTGTCAATGCCTATAAGAAGAAAGATCTCAAATTAATAAGCTCACACTCCACTCTAAGACAACTGGGAAAACAAAAGTAAATAAAATTTAAAGCAGGCAGGGGAGGAAAATAACAGATGAGAGCACGAACTAATAAAACAGAGAAGACAAAACCCATAGAGAAACCAATGAAACCAAAGGCTGGTTCTTGGAAAAGATCAACAAAATCAACAAATCTTTAGCTCGTTTGAGCAGAAGAAACAGAGAAAATTCCATTTACTAGAATCAGAAATGAAAGTGGAGACGTAACTCTTGCCCTTACAAACGTAAAAAGGGCAATAAAGCAGCACTGTGAATAATCGTGTGCCAACACAATAGATAACTTAGGTAAAATGGATCCATTCACAGAAAAACAAACTACAGAAACAGGAGGAAGAAACAGAGAATCTGCACAGACCCATCACAGTGAAGAGGCTCAGCCAGAAACCCTCCAACTACCCACAAGAAAAGCCCAGGGCCAGATGCTTCACTGAATCCAACCAAACGGTCAAAGGAGAATATCCACAGCCACAGAAAGAATGACGTCTTGTCCTCTGCAGCTGGAGGCCATTATCCCAAGCAAATTAACGCAGGAACAGAAGACGAAATACAGCATGTTTTCGCTTGTAAATGTGAGCTAAACGTCGGGTGCTCATGGACATAAAGATGGCAACAGCAGGCCCTGCGGACTGCAGGGGGGAGCAGGAAGGAGCAAAGCCTGGAAAATGTGCTGTTGGGTGCTGTGCTTGGTACCTGGGTGACAGGACCAATCCTACCCCAAACCTCAGCATCACACAATATGCCCAGGTAGCAGACCTGCACACGTGCCTCCTAAATCTAAAATAAAACCTGAGATTATTAAACAAAAAAATAAAATAAAATTTTATTCATAAAAAAGGAATTAATACCAATTCCTCACAAACTATTATGAAAATACAGAAGTGGAGAGAAGGCTTCCCAGGTCATTCTGAGGCCAGCATCACCCTGATACAAAAACCAGATGAAGTATCACAAGAAAATCACATATGAATACCGACGTTAAAAGATTCAACAGAGTATCAACAAGCTGAATCCGGCAGTGTAGAAAAAGAATCAGACATCAGGACTGAGTGGAATTTATCCCAAGGATGCAAGGCTGGTTTAACATCTGAAAACCCATTAACGTAATACATCATATCAATATTATAGAAAAGAAAAATCACACGATCACGCCACTGATGAAGAAAAAGCTTTCGACAAAATCCAACATCTTTTCATGACAGAAACACTCAACAAACAGGAAACCGCCACAAAAAGGCATCTATAAAAACCCACAGCTAACATCACACGTAGTAACGAAACACTCCGTGCTCCCGTCCGTTCAGGAATGAGATGCTAACGCCTGTTCTTGTCACTTCCAGTGGATTCCGTACTGGATGTTCCGGCCAGGGCGATCAGGCAGGTTAAACAGAATGTGCAGAGACACCTGCTAGGCCAATGACAAGGTCATGTTGGTTCACAAATGACAGGACCTCGTATATAGAAAATCCTTAGGAATCCACTAAAAACACCCATTAAAACTAGTGAGTTCAACACGGTTGTAGAATATGCGACAATAAACAAAAATCAACTTTATCTCTATACACTCACAATGAACAATTAATGTAATTCTACTCACAACAGCGTCAAAAGGAAGAAATGCATCAGAATAACTAACAAAAAAAAAACAACTCATACTCTGATAACTACAAAACACTGCTGAAAGAAATTCTAAATTTTGACCATTCAATAGGGGAAGAACAGTTTGTTATCAAGCGGTACTGGGGTGCCTTGATGTCCACACACAAAAGAATCCAGCTGAGCGCTTACCTGAACCATACGCAAAAATTAAGAAAAAATGGACCAAACCTCAAAATGTGGGTGCCAAAATTACACAACTCTGAGAAGGAGACATGGGGTAAAATCTTCATGACAAAGGACTGGCCAAGGGCTATGAGATACGGCATCAAAAGCACAAAAAATTGATAAACTGAACTTCATAAAATTAGAAACATTTGTGCCTCGAAGGACAATAGCAAGAAAGTGAACAGACAACCCACAATGGAAGGAAGTATTTGGAAATCGGATCCTTGATAAGGGACTTGCATCCAGAATAGATAAGGAACTCTTATAGTTCAACAATAAAGACAACCCAAGTTAAAATTGGGCAACGGAGGGCCAGTGCGGTGGCTCATGCTTGTAATCCCAGCACTTTGGGAGGCCAAGGTGGGCAGATCATTTGAGGTCAGGAGTTCGAGACCAGCCTGGGCAACATGGTGAAAATCTGTCTCCATTGAAAATACAAAAAAAAAAAAAATAGCCCGGAGTGGTGGTGGACGCCTGTAATCCCAGCTACTCGGGAGGCCAAGGCACAAGGATTGCTTGAACCTGGGAGGAGGAGGTTGCAGTAAGCTGAGATCACCTGGACGACAGAGACTCAAAAAAAAAAAAATGGGCAAAAGGTCTGAACAGACATTCCTCGAAGAAGAGCTCTGAACTTTCAGGAAGGACATGAAAAGATGCTCGACATCACTGGTCATCAGGGAAATGGGAATGAGAACCTCACTGCGGCTTCATACGGAGGACGCCGCTGTCCCAGCCCCACTGCGGCTTCATACGGAGGACGCCGCTGTCCCAGCCCTACTGCAGCCTCAGGGCCGACCCAGCCCCAGAGCTGGGCTGGGGGCCTTCTCAAGAGTCTGCAGCCTGTCAGCACAGCTGGTAGAAGCCCCGTGAACCGGTCCCAGCACATGCCCCAAACGTGGTCCCCACCCCATGGACAGGGCTGAATCTGGGCCTGGTAGGTGCTCCCCACAGCTTCTTCCACCCCTGACGCCTAGGTCTGGGTGCCCCTGTGACCTCCTCCACCCCTGAGGCCTAGGTCTGGGTGCTCCCCATGGCCTCCTCCACCCCCAAGGCCTAGGTCTGGGTGCTCCCTGTGACCTCCTCCACCCGAAGCCTAGGTCTAGGGCGTGGGTTTTGTCCTAGCATTTTAAAAACTGTGGTAAAATACACGTAACAAGACACCATCTGAACCATGTTAAAGGGTGTTAAATGCATTCAGAATGTGTGGCCTTCATCATGTCTCCAAGGCAATTACCCTGTGAGCAATGCATTCAGAATGTGTGGCCTTCATCATGTCTCCAAGGCAATTACCCTGTGAGCCCGAGACGGTGGCCCCGTCAGACGTCCGCTCCCCGTTCACCTCCCTCTGCAGCCTTCCCTGGCCACCGACCACAGTGAAGTCTTGACCGACATTCAAGGCGGGTGGCTTCTGTGCGGATCCCTGGCTCCAGTCCATTCCGAGCCTCACGGCTGTAGGAACAGTGGGGGAGCCAGTCCCCGGGCCCCGATCTGTGCCCAAGGGAGACCCTGCAAAGCCCCTCCCACCTGGCAGGGTGTCCGGGTGCAGGCGGCTCTCGGGGCAGAGCTCAGGGGCCTTGGCGCTCCGAACCACTGGGGCTGTGAGCCCTCGGGACGCCAGGCTCCGGCATCCATGGTGTGTGACACGGTGTGTGAGCCCCAGGGAGGCTGGATCCAGGTTTGAAACCCTGATGCGCCCAGCCGGGGGGGCATTGGGATTTGGGTGGTTAGAAAGTTCTCAGCTCAGGAGGTGCCCAGGCCGAGTCCTCCCTCTCACATCTGTCTCTGCGCGGCGGTGACCAGGAGGCGGCAAATTCAGGCTGGAGCTCGAGGCCCGTGAACCTTCTGACACCTGCTGAGCAGCAGCACCGGGCATCTCAGCACAGGTCGGCCCCAAGACAGCCTCGTGGCTCTGAGCCCAGCACGTCCTGGAAACAGCCTCGTGGCTTCTGGCCCAGGGCGGCCTCCGCCTCTGCCTCTGCTGTCTCAGCGTTTCCGTCCCCGTGTCCTGTCCCCGTTTCCCCATAGGCATCTCCCTCCTGTCCCCTCCTATCCCTCCCGAATGCCCCCTCTGCATGTCCCTGTCCCCATGTCCCTCTGTGTCCCCACAGGCATCTGCCTCATCTCCCCTCCTGATTGTCCCGTCCCTATGTCCTTGTGACCCTATGTCTCCATGTCCCTGTCCCTGTATCTCTGTCCCCGTGTCCCTCTGTGTCCCTGTCCCTGTGTCCCCTCAGGCATCTCTCACATTCCTCCCTATGTCCCTGTCCCCATCCCCATGTCCCTGTCCCCGTGTCCCTGCAAGCATCTCCCTCGTGTCCCCTGTGTGTCCCCGTCCCATGTCCCCTGGCAGGTCGCCAGGTTGCACACCCAGGACTGAAGCCAGGCAGGCTGGCCCCAGGGCACCGTCCTAACCACTGGTCGATGCTGCCTTCCACACGAGCCCTCTGAGGAATCTGCGTCCCTGGCGGGGCTTGGGGACCGGCGGGGCAGGAGCACCTGGGCTGTGTGTCCTGAATGTCCCCCCGCCCACAACGAGGAGGGACCGGGTGCAGCTGCACTCAGGGTCAGAAACCGCCTGGACCGGGTCTGCCCGTGGTTAGAGACCACCTGTGGAGCCACAGGTGGGACAGTCGGCGGGCACGTTTCCGGAACTTTCAACCCAGAAAACAGACCCTGATTGATCAGATTGGATGCATCTGGTCTACTTGGCCAAAAATCAGGTCAGAGAAAAAGTCTATATTCAGCCTGACTCACCCAGTTTTGAGGCCCACACAGCCCCCGCCCTCTAGATTTGTTTGTTTGGCTTTTTTGTGCGTTTTAACAGACATTCAGGGTTTTCTGTGGGGTCCCAGGGCCGGCTTCTGCCTGCCTTGGCTGGGCGGGCACCTTCAGACCCTGCCCCGCAGCCCTGGGCTGCTCCACGACGTTCTGTCCTCTGTGCAGGACCCAAGGTCGGGGCTGGGCGGGGGCTGCAGAGCAGGCCCTACTGGCAGCTTCCGCCCTCTGCTGTCGGGGTGGGGTCTGTGGTCTCGGATTCCAGGGCTGGGGACTGTGAGGGGTGTAAGCAGGACCCCAAGAGCTGGGAAAGTGCTTCTATGGGGAGGGAAAGTGGACCCCAAACTCAGAGATCAGTGTGGGCCTCCCAGCCCTGGTGTCAGGACGCTCTGATTATCACAGGTTTCAGGGATGGTGTCTCGGCTGCATCACCGAACCACATGCTGCTGTTTCTATGAACGTGAAAAGCGAGTTTGCTCCCACGTGCAGGAACCTCTGGGTAAACTGCTCCCGAGTTCCTGGGCCCCAGGATGAGCCCCCCTGAGGAACACAGAGCCAGGCGGACCCCTGCCCCCGTGGCTCTCAGATCACGAACCCACACATCTGTGCGCCTCGGGCATGCCCGGTCTCTTTGGAAACCACAAGCATTTCTCAGCTCTAGGTAGAAAACACGAAGCAACGATGAAAGAAATCCCAGAATCTAGAATTCCTGCCCTATGGCCCGGGGAGCTGCCGCACCCAGGCACAGATCCGGCCCTCCTCCTCTACTGCATCGGGACATCACAGCCTGGCTCTCCCCCAGGGACCCAGTGGCCGGGGCTGCAGCCCACTGGGGGAGCTGAGGAGGGGAACCAGCCAGTCCCTGCCGGGTGGCTGCTCTCACCAGAGGACGGGAACCCAGCAGTGGTGGGGGCTGCAGAGCTGAGGACCTCCTTGAAGGACTGAGAATGGAAGTGTTTGTCATTAGGAGGGACCTAGATGGGGAGAATTCTCTTGGGGGTGCAGGTGTGGGGCCCACAGGTAGGGGCGGGAGGAGGGCTGAGAACAGGGACATGGCATGGGGAGGGGCATGAGGATGGAGGCCCTGCAGCTTCGGTGCTGTGCTGGGGAGCTGAGCTCTGGCTTCACGCTGGCAGAGAGAGCTCAGCCTGTGCCACCGGAATTGGAGGCGGGAGGCTGGTGGGAGAAGAGGGCCCAGCCTCCGGGAGGCACTGGGAGAAGAAAAGATGGCAGGGCGGGGATTGGGATAGAAACGTGAGGATATGGGGACTGACTAGATGGGGGTGAGGGGATGGTCCCCACCCAGGCACACCTGAGTTGGGGGTCAGTGGGCCGGGCTGCGTGGGGTCCTGATGGACATGCCTGTGATGACGCCTGTTAAATGGCAGAAGGCGCTGCAGCCGCCAGGACAGGCCCTGTAAACGGCATCATCCACTACCACCAAAGCGAAAACCAAAACACGCCCGCTGGGAACGCCGTGTGCTCACGGCCTGCGTTTGCTCAGGACACCTGGAAGTGGAACAGCTGGTTTCTCAGACACACAAGCACATCCTCACCTTTGCCAGACAGGCCCCCCTTCAACGTTTACTAGAAGCTGCTGAGTTGCTCCCCAGGCAGCCACACACACTCAGCCCCGTCCCCAGCAGACAAGTGTCCCACGGATCACAGTCACAGCCAGGGTTCTGGGACCCACGGTGGCCCGGGCGGGTGGGGTATAAACTCGTAAAACTCTGTACTGACGTTTTTTAAAAGCCTTCAAAGACCGCGCGCACTTTGACCTGGAAGTTCTACTTTGGGGCGTCAATTGTCAGGGAATGTCACAAATGGACCCAAAGATTGATGCAAAAGGACCTGCCGGCTCATCAGAGCTCAGCTTTATGGGAATGCACAAATCAGCGTCCTGGAACCACCGCCACCGCGGAGACGCAGGACAGTTCCCCCAACCCGCAGTTCCCAGCCTCAGCGACAGACCCGGCCCGGCCCCCAACCCCAACCTCACCCCCACCCCCACCCCGGCTTTCCCAGGTATCCCGCAGGCCATCAGCCTGGCTTCCCGACCTGGCCTCTTCCGCGTCTGGCCTCCGAGCTCACTCGTGCTGTCCCGGGCCCCCACCGTCTGCTGCTTTTCACCGCGGAGCCGGCCCACTGTGGATGCCCCGGGGTGGATCTGGCACCGGCCGTCGCCATCCGTGTTGGCTGCTTCCAGGCTGGGCTGTGATGAATACAGCGGCTGAACACTCGCTCCGCACGTGACACACGCTGTCCTTCCCGCGGGTACGTCCTGGGCGCGGGGCTGGTGTGCAACGAGTGCAGGTGGCAGGTGTGCCCGGCGTCCACGCTCCGCGGCCGTCTCGCCACGCCAGGGCCTGCAGGGCCTGAGCCGTCCGGCCGCGCACCCTCCTCTGCTGCTGGTTCTTGGATCAGGGCCCTCCCAACGTCCGAGTGACAGCTCCGGCGGCTGAACCTTGTATTTCCCTGGTAACAGTTCAGGCTGTATCTGCCCATAGGCGTGTCCTCTTGGCTGAAGTGTCTGTTCGAAACTTCCATCCCTTTTTAAATCAGGTTTTCTTACAGTTGAGTTTACACAGTTCTGTATATAGTTTAATTACAAGTCTTTGTTAGATATGTGATTTACAGATATTTTCTCCTAGTCTGAGGCTTGTCTTTTCATTCTCTCAGTCTTTTGTGGACAAAAGTCAAAAGAGTTTTGTCCACAAAACTCTTTTTAAATAGAGATGGGGGCCGGGCGCGGTGGCTCACGCCTGTAATCCCAGCACTTTGGGAGGCCGAGGCGGGCGGATCACAAGGTCAGGAGATCGAGACCACGGTGAAACCCCGTTTCTACTAAAAATACAAAAAATTAGCCGGGCGCGGTGGCGGGCGCCTGTAGTCCCAGCTACTCAGGAGGCTGAGGCAGGAGAATGGCGTGAACCCGGGAGGCGGAGCTTGCAGTGAGCCGAGATTGCGCCACTGCACTCCAGACTGGGCGACAGAGCGAGACTCTGTCTCAAAAAAAAAAAAAAAAAAAAAAAAAAAAAAACGCTTAAAAAAAAAAAAAAATAGAGATGGGGATCTCGCTGTATTGCCCAGGCTGGTCTTGAACTCCTGGGCTGAAGTCATCCTCCTGCCTCAGCCTCCCAACGTGTCAGGATTACAGGCCTGAGCCCCCTCGCTAGGCCAGAAGTTTTAGACTCTGATGAAGTGCAGCCTATCCGTTTTCATCTTTCACGAATCGCGTATCTGACGCCACGTCTGGGAACTCCTTCCTTACTCCCCGTCAGCAAAGGCCATCTCTATGTTTTCTTGTACAAGTTGTATAGTTTTAAATGTTGTTTTATGTTTAGGTCCACGGTCCATCTCAAGCTGAATTTTTGTATAAAACGTAAGGCATGGGTTGTGTTTTTTAAAAATATGGGAGTCCTGTTGTTGTAGCCCCATTTGCTGACAAGTCTTTCTCCGTGCCCGGCCTTTTCACTCTGCCAAAAGCCGGCTGGCCCCAGTCGTGTGGTTCTACTGCTGGACTGTGTCCATGGCCCCACGCCTGTCCTCTCCCCACACTGTCCTGCTGTGGCTTCAGAGCAAATCTGGAAAGCAGGCGGTGTGAGTTCCAACTGCTTCCTTTTCAAAATGGTTCCTAGGCCTTTCCATAAAGATGTCAGAATCAGCTTGTAGATATTTGCAGAAAATGGGATTCTGAATAGGATTTCGGTGAATCTGGAGATGGACTATGGGGAGGGTGGACACAGTCATACTGAGTCTTCAACGCATGAGCACCGCAGGCCTTCCGTTGATTTCGGTCTTCTTTATCAGTGGTTCTGTAATTCTCAGCACGTAGATGGTGCCTAGACCTATGCTGTGAGACTTGCATGTAAGCAATTCATGGTTTTTGCTGCTATTAATGAACTTTAAAAATTTTGAATTCCAACTGTTCCCTGCTAGCAACTCACTTAATTTTCTTAAGCTTTTTTGTGGGTTTCTTGAGAGTTTGTACATAGGCAGTACTCTTCTCTTGCTTTCCACTCCTATGCCTTCACTGCTTTCCTTGCTTCACTGCTCTGTCTAGGACTTCCAGCACGGTGCTGGCTAGGAGTGGGGAGCGGCCATCCTCGGGTTGGTCCCAATCTTAGTGGGAAAACATTTCATCTTTTGCTATGTATGTTGTTAGTGGTAGGTTTTTTTGGTAGATGTTCACTATCAGAATAAGGAAATTCCCTTCTATTCCTACATTGCTGAAAGTGGTGTTTTAAAAATCATGAATGGATACTGAATTTAGTCAAATGCTTTTTCTACATCTGTTGAGATGAACAGCCGGCATTTTTTCTTTGGTGCATTAATACTGTGAATTACACGGGTTGGTTCTGAACACTGAACCAAGCTTGCTTTCCTGAGAAAAACCTCAGTTGGTCGTGATGTGCTGTGCTTTTAATGTCTTTACCAACCCTGATTTACTGATGTTTTGTTGAGGAGTTTCGCATGAGTTCGTGGGAGATACTGGTCTTTCTTTTTTCTTTCCTTGTCCTGTCTCTGGTTTGGTATCAGAGGAGTGTTGGCCTCTTGGAATGAGTTGGGAAGTGATCCCTCCTCTTGTATGTTTCTGGAACAGACCACGTAGAATTGGTGTTATTTATTCCTTAAATTTTTGTTAGATTCACCAGTGAAACTATGTGGGCCTGGAATTTTCTTCTTGGAAGGTTTTTTTTTTTTTTTTTTTTTGAGTCGGAGTCTTGCTCTGTGGCCCAGGCTGGAGTGCAGTGGCGCGATCTCAGCTCACTACAAGCTCCGCCTCCTGGGTTTACGCCATTCTCCTGCCTCAGCCTCCCGAGTAGCTGGGACTACAGGCGCCGCCACCACGCCCGGCTAATTTTCTTGTTCTTTTTAGTAGAGATGAGGTTTCACCATGTTAGCCAGGATGGTCTCGATCTCCTGACCTCGTGATCCACCTGCCTCAGCCTCGCAAAGTGCTGGGATTACAGGCGTGAGCCACCGTGCCCAGCCCCTGGAAGGTTTTAAACTATGAATTTAACTTCTTTAATTAGCATAGGATTATGTTATTTATTTCTTCTTGAGTGAATTTTGGTGACTAAGCATGTTTTTAATTTTTTTTTTTTGAGACGGAGTCTCGCTGTCACCCAGGCTGGAGTGCGGTGGCGCGATCTCGGCTCACTGCAAGCTCCGCCTCCCGGGTTCACGCCATTCTCCTGCCTCAGCCTCCCGAGTAGCTGGGACTACAGGTGCCCACCACCACACGGCTAATTTTTTGTGTTTCTAGTAGAGATGGGGTTTCACCATGTTAGCCAAGATGATCTCCATCTCCTGACTTCCTGATCCACCCACCTTGGCCTCCCAAAGTGCTGGGATTACAGGCGTGAACCACAGCACCTGGCCTAATTTTTATCAAAGTAATCATACATATAATTTTTAAAAAACTTGATTAACACTAGACAGCTTATAAGAAAAGGCAGTTTCCCATCCTCCACTCTTAAGTCCCAGTGGGAATAATTTTTAAATTTCTGATTATTTCTTCTGACAGTTACTTCCCTACTTCTAAATGCTGAGCTGGCCATTTATTGGCATATTAATGTTCTACATTTCGGTGACTTTGTAGAGTTGAGAATCTGGGTCTTCCACACACCCCACCTTCAACCACTAGAACTGTAACCTCTCTCCTGCAGACATTGTTACATCCCATTTTTGGAGTCGGATAAGTCATGAGCATTTACCGTGTTAAGAAAACGTGAACATGCTCTCTGCTGAGCCGAGTCGTGCTCTACAATTACATTTTTTTCTCATAGGATGTTTTGTTTCTCCTGAAGTTTTATGGTTTCATTCCAGAACTGCTTAGGGCCACCTGCCCACCACCCAGGGGGCCCCTTGCTGTTCTGCCTTTGGTGGGACCTCGTTTCTTCCCTGTCACCATGGAAGCTTTTAGAATATTCTCCGTTCCCTGAAGTTTCAGGACGAGATGCCTCGGCACGTGTGCATTTCCATTCAGCGTAGGGGATTCATGCACCGGTCTCACCGACGGGTCACTCGGTCAGCAGCAACTCTGCAGGCAGACTTTAACCCTTAGCTTCCTAAGTACTGAGAGAAAATACTGACTCATTTTACTAACTATGAATTTGTAACAGTTTGACTTTGAACTGAATTGAGGTTTATTCTTTTCACTCATCTACAGAAAAGGCCTCTTGCAGTCAAATGAAGACAGAAAAGCAGAAGAATATTAAATCTATATCAGGGAACAAACTGTTTCAAAACAGCACAACAGCCCTCTGCCTAGAATGTGCTCGTCTGGAATTATCTGCACGGAAGCAGACGTGTCAACTCGATTTCCTGTTCAGCCTGTGTTAAGTCGTTTTGTGCCCTCGTGTCTGGAGAACATCAGCACGGCTTCCCCTCGGCCTTCTGTGCTCTCGCCCTCCCCTGGCTGAAATGAGCCTGGCGGTCCCAGGGCCCCCTGACCACAGCGTATTCTGAGGTTTCCTCTGAGCACGGTGTTCTGTGCCAAACACCATGAGAGGCGTCTGCAAGAAGGACATGGAGTTGGTGGTCCGGGCCTGGCACGGCTGGTGCCCGAGAGCGAGCCCGTGTGGTCTGCAGGTGCAAGCACTCACGGTGCCAAGGGTGTCGCCGATGATTCACCCGGCTGTGCCGAGAGAGGGGCCAGCCCTGCCCTCAGGGCACCGGCACCACAGACACAGGAGAGCAAGCTGCTGGCAGAGGGCACCACTGCCTGTGGATGCAGAAGAGGGCATCCTTCCCGGGACAGAATGGTTCCAAGTCATGAGTTAGAATTCAATCGGGTTGAACAACAGCGTGGCACCTGCAGCCCCTGTCCTGGCCCTCGGCCGCTGTTTTCCCACTGCTGTTTCCCGGGAGCCACAGCCGGCACAGCAGTGGCCACGCCCCAGGTGACCCCTCTCCATTAGGCGCTCTGCACCCAGCCCAGCCCCGCCAAATGCCCAAGCAGCCTCCTTGCAACTTTCTGCAGTGCCAGCCCGATCACACCTGCCTGTCAGGGCCTTTCCACAGCGCCAGCCACCACCTTGGAGACCCCAGCTGATGCCTCAAGGACAGAGCACGCCAACCCCAAACCCAGCCTCAGAATGACCTGCAGACAGACAGCTGCCATCTGAATCCACCATGTTTCGGGGAAGCTTGTGCAGTAGGAAAGAATCAATTCTGGGCTGGGCCCCCCGCTTTGCACTTTTCTCTTTGTTCTCCAGAATCCACCAGCTCATCTTTGTACACATTTCTCTAGATTTTAAAGATTATTTTGTGAGAGTCCAAAACACCCGCCAGGAGGCTGACTGACGCGAAGTGTGTGTGTTAATCTGGGAAGTAGCCTCCCCCCTCGGGGCCGGTGTGCCCTGTTCACTCATTTCTATGCCTCCGCTGTTGCCGGGGCTGTTCTCGGTAGACACAGAACCTCTCTTGCTAAGATTATTCCTAGGCCTTTCATATTTTTGTTATTATGGTGACCAGAATAGTTTTTCTATTAAATTTTCTATGACCGATGGCATAGAGGAAGGTGGCTGATTGTGGCGACTACACGGCTTTTCTTCAATCTGCCCACAAAATGCAGTTCAGAAGCAGAATCCCCACCTCAGCCCGTGATGGGGAAAGGTGGGTGGAGCTGTGAGGGCCGAGAATTCCCGAGGCAGTCAGGAGAGCAGCCCTGCCTGGCCCCTCAACCCCACGCTTGACCTGAGGCTGTAACCGCATCAGCTGTTCCTGCTGGGAGGTTCTGGGGCAGGCGGCTGCCCTCGGGACGTCCTCGTCAAGGCCCTGAAGCTGCCCGAAAACGTGTCTAACTTCAGTGGTCTCTGGGCGTGAGCATGTCACTGACAAGGATGTCCCCTCAGCAGCGAGGCCTGCGCCTCTTACAGGCTGGACCTGGACGCCGCAGCCGCTGCCTTCTTTGGGCTAAATCCCCTCCCGCCGAGTCCCAGGCGCCTCCCGGCCGAGTGCGGCAGCTCAGCGGACACTGTTGCCAGATCGAACCACAGCTGCTCTGCAGCCTCCCCTGCTTTCCTCCCAGACTCCTGTTTTCCACATCGCCAAGTTCAGATGCTGTGAACAGACACTGAGGACATGGGGTGTGCCAGGCTCCCAGGAAAATGCTCCCGTCCAGGGCTCGTGCCCGGACAGCTAGGGCCGGGCTCCCCAACACCCCTTACAGCTGCACACAGGCCAAGTGCGGGCCTGGATGTGCTCAGAGGGACCGGTGGCTACCCAGAGGAGCTGGGAAGACTCACCGGAGATGGCTGGAGGGACCGGCGGCAGGAGCAGTGCTGTGCGCCAGCACGGGGAGTGACAGAGGGAACGGGAGTGTAGGGGAGGCCCGGGGAGGTGGGGAGCACACAAAAACCCTTGCAGGGCACAGAACTGAGAAAAAACAACAGCCCGGGAATAAACAAAGTCCACGAAGAAGAAAAGTGAAGTCTCCCAAGTGACACAGACGGACAGGAGGCAGAGAAACGCTGGGTGGAAGAGGGCAGTCCCCAGCAAGGGCCTCAAGCCTGGGACCCAGGCCCAAAGTGAGAACTCGCATTCCTGTTTTCCTGCCCAAGTGCTGCCTTTTCCAAAACCACCGTGGCCCACCGTGCCATCCATCCTGTCCCCAGGCCCCACCGGCAGAGCTGCCTGGCTTCTTCCTAGCAGGTCCCTTTGTGAACCTCCCCACGATTTCTGCACACCGACCACTCCTGCTGTGTCATCAGAGGGGGACAGCGCACGCCGGCTCACGGAGTGGCGGTCCCCACCCCACACACCCTCCCCACGGCCGCCGCACAGGGACCACACAAGCCTTCGCTTCCCTTGTTTGCAGAAGGAGAGAGAGACCCCGCTGTTTGATTCTGTGTGCTGAGCATTGTCCAAAGCAAGGCACATAAACTATTCAAGTTAATCTCAACAGCTTTGAAGAATCTGCATTTGGTGAGGCTCAGAATGGAGAGAATGTTTCAAGCCCTGCCGTTGTCAGAGCCAGAGCTGGACGGGAGCGCGGGTCACACTCAGGGTCTGAGAACTGAGCCAGCCCCCGACTGAGCCTCGTACTGCGGCGAGAAGAGAGACCGGAGACCTGGGAGGGATTTTATGGAAAAAGAATTGGCCGGGCGAGGTGGCTCCAACTGTAATCCCAGCACTTTGGGAGGCCAAGGTGGGTGGATTACCTGAGGTCAGGAGTTCAAGGCCAGCCTGGCCAACATGGTGAAACCCAGTCTCCACTAAAAATACACAAAAATTAGCCGGGCATGGTGGTGGCGCATCTGTAGTCCCAGCTAGTCGGGAGGCTGAGGCAGGAGAATCACTTGAACCCGGGAGGTGGAGATTGCAGTGAACTGAGATTGCGTCATTGCACTCCAGCCTTGGTGACAGAGCGAGACGCTATCTCAAATAAAACAAAAATACTGAAGCTTTGAGGCTTTTATATCAGGGATTTTAGCTTTTTTTTTTTTTTCCCCAGACTAAAGTGAAAATCCAAAACACAAATCTTCTATGTTTTCCCATCAAATCTGTGCAGGAAGCAGAGCAGCCCTTTATCTTCATCCCCTGCCCAGTGGGTTTCTAGGCCCTGCTGTTTGCAGGTCTCCACGAGCCTCCGCAGGGTCTGATCCCTCGACAGGAGTGCCGAGGGCTGCGAGGGTGGGCGGCTGGCCGCAGGCACAGGACCCAGGCCATCACCGGGCCCTGCCCGCCTCCCAGAGCTCAGCCCAGCGGCATCGTGCGGCCCCAAAGTAGCTGGCCCCGGTGACCCATCTGCTGTGGGTCTTCACTCGGTGCTGGCAGGAGTTTGCTGCCAGTGTCGCAGTGGCAGAGACTGCCGACTGGAACCTGCCTCCCTGGTAAAGGGCAGCCACAGCTTTGCCTAGGCCTGTGGCCTTCGGGTTAGGATGTGCTGCAGACGTCCAGGCCAATGGGATGCAGACGGACGCAGAGGCTCTGCCAAGGCATCACAGGGGGCTGCCTTCCCCACTCTCTTCTGCCCCTGGGTGGAGACCGGTGGTGTGGGAGCCTCCTGGGACGTGGGGCCACCGGCTGGTCCTGCACTGCCCACTCGACGCTGCTGTAAGACGGGGCGCCTGACGTCCACCGAGATCCCCAGGTTTGGATCTGTCGTGGCCCTAACACAGCCCCTGTTATACCACACGGATGGGAAGGGGCCACGGCCCAGTGCAGCTGCCCTAGGGAGCCCCGCTGCCTGCTCTTGTTGAAGAAATCAGCTCTGAATGCACAACCTGCCACCCGGTGCTCAGGTCCAGGACAACTCTGACTGCGGCTGTAGGGACAGGCCACACCCCACGTCCCGTCCACGCCCTGCGTCTGTCCTTGCCGTGCAGCCAGTCAGGGCTCCAAGGGTCGCCCACAGGACAGGCTGCAACAGACACAAGCACGTTTCGCGCTGCTGGGAGGTGCGATCTGTCAGCTCGTAAGGCTCAGCCTCACACAGGTGCAGGTGGACACAACGCTCCCGTGGCAGACTCCGGAGGCCTGTGCCTGACATGAAGGGCTGACCCTCCCCAGCGCAAAGGACTCCTCCTGCCTGGCCACAGGCTGGGACCTTTCTCCTGCCCCAGGCTCGACGGAAACCACAGCTCTTCCTGGTCTCTCGGTGCTGGTCTTTGGGCTGGAACTCAGACCCAGGCTCTGCTGGTCTCCGGCATGCTGACTGCAGCGTGAGGCCTCCAGGACCTGGTGAGCTGACTCCTGCCAATCAGCCGCACCCTTTCATCCCGCACCTGCGGAGAACCCTGATCAGCACAACTCGGCATCCGCAAAGCTCTCGCTCTGCGAGCTGACACGACTCGGTGTCTGTGACGTCTGCCCACGTGCAGAAGAAACTTGGCGACCAGCTTTTAAAGCTGTTGCAAAAATGTTCTCAGTGAATTCAATGCTTCAAATCCCAGTCATGAAATCTATAACTAATTATACTGCTCTTAATTTAATCATGTGAGTTTAAAAGAAAAAATCAATTTACAGAGCCAAAAATCAGCCTGAATGTACAAGGAAGCAATGGATTTTGAAAAACAACCTCCAGCCACAAACCTCCACCAACAGCAGGCAGGCCAGCAGGTGGGTCTCCAGTGGGCGGAGCAGTCTGTCCCGGCCTCCAGCCAGCACGTGGGTGCTCACACCGTCCAGGCCACCCGGCAGCCGCCCAGCGCAGAGGGAGCGTGCAGCTCTGCAGGCACGGAAACTGCCCCCAGCCATCCCTCCAAAGCGCTCCGGATCCTCACAGTGGGCGTCACCAGGCCCCATCCACCGGCAGGAAGCCAACGCGGGTGCCATCCTGACCACGGAGAGCCCACGGGACCCCAAAACCACACCACGTTGTTGCAACCATCATCTAACCTCACCCCAGACACACGTTTCTCAAGAGACACCGCTCCCTGCCGATTATCCCACAGCCATTAGGGCCCACGGCAGCTGAAGCTCGTGATCCTGTCTGTATGTTCACAGGGCACCTTGGGCATGGGGGGCCTCGTCTGGGAGCAGACAGTGGGGAGCAGAGAGGTGGCTCAGCCTCCTCCACACAGCCGTCCACAGCCTAAACTCCCAAAGGCCACAGACTCACTGGAGGTCCCACGAGGGCAATGGGGAGCACAAACGGTGCCCACCCACACGTGGCTGGGGCCTGGAGGTGGGAGGTCCCACCCGGCTGAGCCTCTGACAGCTGGGAACGGGTGGTAACTCCCACTCCAGCTCTGACCTCAGGCCCGTCCGTGTCCCTACAGCCTGGATTACAACGTCCAAGCCAGGGCTGCAGGCCGTCCCGTGTGGTGGCGGTGGAGGTGTCTGCAGGTCGTGACCACGGGTAACCTCTCCTAGGAAAGACGGCAAGGTTGGGGGTGCAGCGGGGGTGTCTGGGTTTAGGATATACTTTTGGGGGGTCAGAGAATTCAGGATAACTTTTGGGGCCACAGATGTTTAGGATTTGGTTTGTAACCTCTGTGGCCACAGGCAGGATAAACAGTTGAGCAAATCACCCGAACGCCTGGCCACAAAGATCCTGTGGGTTTGGGACAGAACAGATTTTCTCTCCTGGGAAAGGCCCAGCAATGGAGTGAATGATCCCACATGACTTCAGGTAGAGGACGGAGCCTGCTTGGACAGTGCAGGGCGGGCCAGGTGTCCACCTTCCGGTCCCCACGGCCGTCCCAGCGCACCTGTGGGCCAGCGCGTCTCCTGTGAGCTCAGACTCAACAACTGCCCCCAGTCCAGGCAGCCCAGAGCCAAGCACACACTGACAACGCCGGGTTCTCAGGTCCTCAGTGTTGCTGGGGACACACGGGCATGTTTTGCTCATAGATAACCGAGGCTTCCTATTTCTTCAGCACCCGCTGTGTGCAGCAGACCAGGCGTTTCCATGGTCTCCGTGCCAAGCCTTCCCCACACGGAGCTGCTGCCCCTGTGCAGGTCGCAGCCCAGGGCGGGAGATTCAGCGGGGGGCAGGCACTGAAACCAACCAGCGCCCTGGGCTTCCCTCATTCTCTGAGGCATCCAGGAGACCTGGGAGAATGTCCTGGCTGGACTCTGGCACGGGGTCTCCCCAGTGTCTGTAGAGCTGTGTGTAGGGGTGCTCACGGCTCCGGCACCCCCACCCCTACACCTGGGACAGCACCGTGCATGGGAAACACTGCAGAGGCCGACCCTGCATGGCGGCCAGACTCAGCCTTCCGTACGTAACCCATCAGACCTCACATTTTGTCAGTAACACCGACTCCTAGTTCTCAAGAACTCGTTTCCTGACAAACGGCACCAAAGCGCCTGCACCCACGTTCCCTCCCGGGAGCACCGAGTCACGGTCCCACTGCCGTCCCTCAGCGGCTGGCTTGGGATGGTCGGCCAGTGACTTGGCTCGTCTGAGGCCTGAGTTGGGCTGGGACTTGCACTGTCTGGGATCCAGCATGTATTTAATTACAAGTCGGGCTGAGCGTTTTTTCATGGGAATCACCAACATTTTATGGTTCCCCACATCTCATCAATCAAGTGGACAGAAGGTGACGTCCTTCGCCAGCCCCTAGCTGGACGCTCGGAGGTGCCCTGGCTTCCGGTTTTGTTACATCACCAACACGTCAATTCTCATGCTTTGAAATATTCTCTTAGGACAGGGGTGAGGACCATCTTTTCTTGGCTGTTCACCCACACAACCGAATCGCTTCCGAAAAAGACCTCGGTCAGCAGTGGCTGCAACACTCGGACACATGTCACCAGGCCCCACGCAGGGGGCGACTGCTTCTTACCTGCACAAGCGATTTAGGGGCGCATGCCAGGAGTGTGAAGCGCTGGGTGCCATGGAGCCCAGGGTTGTCCCTGAGAGGATCTGGGGTTTTGGGGTGCACAGTAAGGATCAGGGCTGGTGTTCCTGGGGTGGCTTCTGTAGCTGGAGCAGCCCAAACTTCTCCCATTCTCTAACATGACACAAATGAATTTTCCCTCCTGGATATTCAACTGAGGACAGCCAAACACTCAAGCACCTTTTGGAAGCACAGTCAGGACCTGGACCTCATGGGGACGACGGGGGAAGGCAGCCCGGCTGCCAGGCACCCAGATTGCAGGCAGCAACTGACTTCCAAACCTGCATTTAAGTCAAATCCGCACTCGGGCCGCCACACACCCAGACTGAGGGCGGCAGCCGACTTCCAAACCTGCGTCTAAGTCATGTTTGCACTCGGGCCGCAGGCTTGGGTCAGTTCAGCTCCTTGCTGTGCCCTTCAATGACAAGTGTCCCCAAGGCGGGCAGGGCCTCTGCAGTGCTGACGGTGGGTGCTCTGCCCTGTGAGGGGCGGAGGGGCCTCCATGCAGTCCAGGGAGGCCGGTGCCGAGGGGAGGGGTGCCCGACCCCCACCTGGTGGGTGCCCTGCCTCCTGGTGTGGCCGTTGGAAAATGCAGGGAGACCTTTTCAGGGCAACACTCAGCTACGCCCGTTCAGACACAGTCACAGCCCCTTCTCCATGAATCTCACCACTCCAACAACACAAACCCCCAGGCCTAGGGCCCAGAGCTCACGGTCCTTCCCCAGACATGACATACACTGGCAAGCTTTCGCCTTCTCTTGTCTCCTCATGGTAACATAGATTAACCCACAAGGTCACACACTTCTGCCCAGGCCTTCTCAGGTTAGTGGGACAGGACGGACAGGGCAGGAAGTCTAAGACAGGGGCAGGAAGATCCACACCCAGATCTCAGCACCCAGATCTCTCAGCACCCAGACCTCTCAGCACCCAGACCTCTCGGCGACCAGACCTCTCGGCGCCCAGACCTCTCAGCACATAGACTTCTCAGCACCCAGACCTCAGCACCCAGGCCTCTCAGAACACAGACCTCTCAGCACCCAGACCTCAGCACCCAGGCCTCTCAGCACACAGACCTCTCGGCGCCCAGACCTCTCAGCACCCAGGCCTCTCAAAACACAGACCTCTCAGCACCCAGAACTCAGCACACAGACCTCTCGGCGCCCAGACCTCTCAGCACCCAGGCCTCTCAAAACACAGACCTCTCAGCACCCAGAACTCAGTACACAGACCTCTCAGCACAGACTTTTCAGCACCCAGACCTCAGCACCCAGACCTCTCAGCACCCAGACCTCAGCACCCAGACCTCACGGCGCCCAGACCTCTCAGCACATAGACTTCTCAGCACCAAGACCTCAGCACCCAGACCTCAGCACCCAGGCCTCTCAGAACACAGACCTCTCAGCACCCAGAACTCAGCACCCAGACCTCTCAGTACCCAGACCTCAGCACCCAGACGTCTCAGCACACAGCCCTCGGCACCCAGACCTCGGTTCCACAGCCAGAGGCCTGCCTGGCCCTGGCACTGTCCTCCAGCCCTGGAACAATGCGGTTGGGTCTCCGTGGTCCAGAATGACCAAATGTCACACAATTCTCTAGGCCCCGATACCCAATACTTTAGCTCCATGTTGTTCAAACTTTGAGGAACTGATGGGCTAAGTAGTTCCAGCGGAGGCCTGTGGAGCAGATACTGCGTGTGGAAACCGAATGTAACTTGGAGGCTCTGCTGTCTCCCGCTGGGGGTGGGGGTTGGCCAAGATCACCATCAGCTGCGCTCCCTCGGTCCGGCCGCCTCCAGCCCCGCCCCGGCCCACCCTGGCCCCTGCAGCCCCCAGCCCGGTCCTAGGCCTTGGCCATGGCTGCCTCCAGCCCCTTCCCCCACCCGCCTCCCCGCACCCAGACCCCAGCCCCAGCTCCGGCCCCGGTCCCCGCCACCCAAGTCCGCGCTCACCCGCTCCTCCTCCGCGCGGATGTCCGGCATGGTGCTCAGGCAGAGGCCCACGGCCGTGACGGCCACGAAGGACACGGACACGCAGGCGAAGAGCTTGCCCGCCAGCCCCGAGTGCGGGTTGTCCACTACGTCGCGCAGGCGCCGCCGGCCGCGCTGCAGCCGCCCCCGAGGCCCCAGGGCGCGCGCCGGGCTCCCCTGCGCCCCGAGCTCCGCCGGCCCCGCGCGCGCCTCGGCCGCTTCCTCCTCTCGGCGGCGCAGGCGGCGCAGGCAGCAGCGCTCCAGGCGCGCCTCGTCGATGCCCCAGTAGGCTAGCTCGTCGCGGAACGCCAGCGCGCACGGGCCCCGCAGCAGCCGCAGCTTCCCCGCGCGCAGCAGCGCCACGATGGCGCGGAAGGCGCACGGGCTGCGGTCGAAGAAGAACTCGTCGCGGCTCACGTCGTAGTCGTCGCACACGCGCAGTAGCTCGTCGTGGCCGCGGCAGGCGCGCAGGCGCTCCAGGCGCGCGAGGGGGCATCGCGCCAGCGCGGCCCAGGCCAGGCGCACGCGGCAGCCGCCCACGTTGATGATGACGTGGCGGGCGCGGGTCCCACCGCCGCCGCCGCCCGCGGAACAGGGCCATGGCTCCATGCGCCGGACCGGACCGGACCGAGGGGCTCCCGCCGGGCTCCTGCAAAAGGAAAGGAGCGCGTTAGGGCCGCGAGAGCTGAGCTGGGGGAGCGCGTCCGCCCGCGGGGATCCAGGGGCCGGCCGGCACCGAACCCTCGGAGGTGAGCTCTGAGACCCCTCCACCCGCCCACTGGCCGCTCCTCCGCAGGCCCGACCCCTGCACCTGGTCCGCGTGGGGGACCCTCAGGCGTCCCGCGGACCCCTCCAGGTTATGGACCCGCCTTGAGTTATCGCCAAGAGAACAGCTGGGTTCTCACACTACGGGTTTGGAACCAGGGGTCGAACGGAGCTTTCACAAATCCACTCAAACTCCAAAGAGCCAGATGTTTCAGGGCGGACCCCACCGAGCAGTGAGGACGCCGCGATGTCTGGCCGGAGAGACGCAGTCCCAGCTTAGTTTCCCACGGTGTGCCCTGAGAGCTAACCACGTCGGAATCAGCCAGGGGACCTGCTGGAAAACGGCGTTCCTGGCTCTGTGAGGCGGAGAAACTGCAGAATAAGGAGCTCCAAAAGTCCATCCTACCTTAACACAATGAAAAACCTGGTAAAAACTGTCAAGAGTCAGCCTTTTTGGAACTCTGGAAACTAACCAAAAGTTTGCACCAGCCGTGGGGCACTGAGAAAGAACAGCTGAGTCTTGGTCACAATAATAAGCTTTACCCTGCTCCCCAGCGCCACGACAGCCTTGAAAGCAACAGCCTGCATTCCCGGTACCAGTAGCAGCACTGGAGGGGGAAGCTACAGGCCTCATTCTTGAGGAATCGTAATTACTGTGGCTCCGTGGAAGGCTCTGCCTTCATCTCCGGTTTCTTTTTTTTTTTTTTTTTTTTTTGAGACGGAGTCTCGCTCTGTCGCCCAGGCTGGAGTGCAGTGGCCGGATCTCAGCTCACTGCAAGCTCCGCCTCCCGGGTTCCCGCCATTCTCCTGCCTCAGCCTCCCGAGTAGCTGGGACTACAGGCGCCCGCCGCCTCGCCCGGCTAGTTTTTTGTAGTAGAGACGGGGTTTCACCGGATTAGCCAGGATGGTCTCGATCTCCTGACCTTGTGATCCACCCGTCTCGGCCTCCCAAAGTGCTGGGATTACAGGCGTGAGCCACCGCGCCCAGCCTCATCTCCGGTTTCTTGGAAGTCTGTCTGTGCAAAGGCAGCCACCTGGGGAGTGTGTGTCAGAAACGTTGATGGGAAAGTGTTTTAGCCATTTGCTGCCTCTGGGTTATAGTTGGGACCACAGGTAGACACAAAGCTGGGGATGAAAGGCTGGGGAATGAGATGATTTTGGAAATAAGGGCTTGATAAGGTTCTAAGAGTTCCCAGGAGTCTGGAATGCCACGCACATGCCGGGAAAATCCCGAGAAGTCCCTAAAGTCCCTCCTGGGACTGACCTTCAGATTCTGCGAGCAGGAGGTGACAAGACAGAGGCTTGACCAGCCTGGCTGAGTGCTGAAGGTGGCTCCAAGACACACAGCCCATCTGCAAAACCAAGTTTTAGTTTTCATTCCAGACGTTTAAGAATCTATGTCGCATCATTTACTGCCCTCTAAGCTAATGGAACAGACATCAATGGCCACATCAGACAAAGAAGATGAACTTTACAAACTTGGTTCACAAAAGTTACTCAACAAACCACAGCAGCTACAGAAAATCCTGGGGAGAGGGGAGTCTGATTTCCACAACTGCCACTTATTAAAAATCTTGTTTCAACAAAAAATTACAAGGCATGCAAAGAATACAAGAGTGTAGCTCATAGACAGGAAAAAGGAACTAAAACACAATATCTCTGAAGAAACACAGATATTGGACTCACTAGGAAAATACTTCACCTAAGCTTGTTTAATATCTTCAGAGAGCTGGAGGAATTTGTGAGAACGATGTCTCACCAAATAGAGAATGTCAATAAAGATAAGTTATAAAAAAAAAAAGTGATAGAAATTCTGGTGTTGAAAGATACTAGCTGAAATGAAAAGCTCATTAGAGGGTCTCAACAGCAGCTATGAACACACTGAAGAAATAATCAGAGAAATTGAAGATGCATCATTTGATGGTATCCTATCTGACAAACAAAGAAAACTGAACAGAGCCTAAGAGACCTGTGGGACCATCAGATGTACCAACTTTTGAATGATGAGAGTCCCGAAAGGAAAAAGAGAACAGGGAAAAAAGAATATTTGAAGAAATATGGTTTTTAAAAACCCTCCAAATTTGATGAAAAACATTAATCTACACATCTAAGAAACTCAACAAACTCCAAGTAAGATAAATTCAAAGACATCCACACTGATGCACCACAAACTGTCTAAAGACAAAGACCCAGCACAGTGGCTTACGCCTGTAATCCCAGCACTTCGGGAGCCTGAGGTGGGTGGATCATCTGAGGTCAGGAGTTTGAGACCAGCCTGGCCAACATGGCAAAAACCTGTCTCTACTAAAAATACAAAAATTAGCCAGGTGTGGTGGCAGGTGTCTGTAGTCCCAGCTACTTGGGAGGCTGAGGCAGGGAGAATTGCCTGAACCTGGGAACGGAGGTTTCAGTGAGCCGAGATCACGCCACTGCACTCCAGCCTGGGTAACAGAGTGAGACTCCATCTCAAAAAAAAAAATAAAAATAAATAAATAAAAGAGAGAGAGAAAAGAAAACAGGCAAAATCCTCCACAAAACAAGAGCAAAATAAATCCAGCTTCATATTAAAAGGATTATACACGATGACCATGTGATCATTTACCATAGAGATTTATCACAGGAATACAAGGGTGGCACAGTATGCAAAAATTAATATAATATACGTATTTATAGGGTGAAGGGAAAAAATCGTGATAATTTCAATAGATGCAGAAAAAGGATTTGACACAGTCTAACATCCTTTTGTGATTAAACAAAAAACTCAATAACTAGGACTAAAAGAGAACTTCCTCCACATGACAAAGTCCACGTAGGAAAAACTCACTGCTAACTTCATAGTCAGCTGTGAAAGACTGGATTCTTTCCCCCAGGACAAGGAACAAGACTGAAATGCCTGCTGTCATGAGTTCTACTTAACATTGTTCTGGAAATTCTAGTCAGAAAAATTAGGCAAGAGAAAGAAAGAAAAGGCATCCAGACTCAAAAGAAAAAAAGTAAAACTATATTTTGAGATGACTTGTTCTTATGGTCTTATGTACAGAAACCCTTAAAGAACACACACACACACCCCACTATGAGAATGGGTTCAGCAAAATTGCAAGACGTGAGATCAGTATAAAAAATCAGTTGTGGCCGGGCGCGGTGGCTCAAGCCTGTAATCCCAGCACTTTGGGAGGCCGAGACGGGCGGATCACGAGGTCAGGAGATCGAGACCATCCTGGCTAACACGGTGAAACCCCGTCTCTACTAAAAAATACAAAAAAACTAGCCGGGCGAGGTGGCGGGCGCCTGTAGTCCCAGCTACTCGGGAGGCTGAGGCAGGAGAATGGCGTTAACCCAGGAGGCGGAGCTTGCAGTGAGCCGAGATCGGGCCACTGCACTCCAGTATGGGCAAGAGTGCCAGACTCCGCCTCAAAAAAAAAAAAAAAAAATCAGTTGTATTTCTATACAAAAGCAATGAATAACTGGAAAAGGAAGTTAAAAAAATTCCATTTGTAAGAGCACCAGAAAGAATAAAATGCTTAGGAATAAATTTAACCAGGGAGTGAACTGAAATCTACACTGAAAACTGAAAACTACAAACATTGCAGGAAGAAATTTTAAGACTAAATAAATGAAAAGACATTCCATGCTCATGTATTAGAAGACCTAATATTGTTACGATGGCACTCTTCCCTAAGTTGATCAACAGAGTCAATCCAATCCATATGAAAATCTCAGTAACTTTTTTGAAGACATTGACAAGTTGAACCTAAAATTCTATTGGAAATGCAAGGTAGCCAAAGCAATCTTGACAAAGAACAAAGTTGGAGGGCTCAAACTTACTTGATATCATTTTATTACATGCCTCCACCTAAATCCTGTGTAGAAATGAGATATGTTCATTTAAAAGTGTGTGGTACCTACCCCTAACCTTGTTGTTGCTTTTACCATGTTACGTGCCTGCTCCCCCTTTGCGTTCTGCCGTTACTGGAAGCTTCCCAAAGCCTCCCCAGAAGCCAAGCAGACGTTGGCACCAGGCTTCCTTCACAGCCTGCAGAGCCATGAGCGAATTAAACCTCTTTTCTTTATCAATTACGCAGTGTCAGGTATTCCTTTCTGGGAATGCGAACATGGACTAGTCCATTACTGCTTTCTCAAGCTAAGTATAAAGCTGCAGCAGTCGAGAGTGTAGGACTGGCGTAAAGAGAGACACAAACATCAATGGAGCAGAATCCAAAGTCCAGAAATGACCCATGAGTCCACCGTCCGTTCATTTTTGACAAGGTCGTCAAAACTATTCAATGGAGAAATAATACTGTCTCCAACAAACGGTTCTCCACATATAAAAAAATAAAGTTGGACCCTGCTATCGTTTGGGTATTGGCCTCCAAATCTTATACTGGAATTTGATACTCAATGTCAGAGGTGGGGTCTAATGGGAGGGGTTTGGGTCATGGGGGCGGATCCCTCACGCATGGCTGGGTGGTATCTTCATGGTAATGAGTGAGTTCTCGCTCTATGAGTTCACTCCAGAGTTGGCTGTTGAGCCTGCCTGGCACCCCTAGCCCTTGCTTCCTCCGTCTCCGTGTGGTCTCCACACACAGCAGCTCCGTGCCATCTTCTGCCATGACTGGAGCCACCTGTGGCCTTCCTCAGATGCAGATACCTGATCCTGAACTTTTCCAGACATCAGAATCATGAGTCAATTAAAACTTCTTTTAAAAATGAATTACCTGGCCTCAGGTATTCCTTTATAGCAACACTGAATGGACCAAGACAGGTGCCAACATCACACTATATATAAAAACTAATTCAAACTACATCAAAGACCTTAACGTAAGAGCTAAAACTCCAAAACACACGTAGGAGAAAACAGAGTGTACATCTTCACGACCGTGGATGAGACATTGATTTCTGAAACAGGAGGCGAAAAGCACAAGGAACAAAAGAAAAAAGATAAATTGGACTTCGTTCCAATGAAACTCTTGTATATCAAAGAACAGCACCAGGAAAATGAATGACAAGTAACAGTGGGAAAAAAAGAGCTGCGAGTCACATATCTGATAAGAGTCTAGTATCCAGGATGTTAGGAACTCTCGCAGCCCAGCAACAAATGACAACCCAAATTACACATGGGCAGAGGATTTGAACAGATATTTCTCCCAAGGAAATATGTGAATGGCTAATAAGCACATGAAAAGGTGACCAATATCATTAGTCATTATGGAAACGTAAACTAAAACTACAAGATACCACTTCTCATCCACTAGGGTAGTTATAATCAAACAAATGGGAAAAAAAAAAAAAACCCCAACAAGTGTTGGAAAGGATGTGGAAAAATTGGATCCCGGTACATTGCTGGTGGGAACATAAAATGTCACAGCCACAGTGGAAAACAGTCTGGCAGTTCCTCAAATTTTAAACATAGAGTTCTCGTGTGACCTGGAGACCCCACTCCGAGGTATACACTCAAGACAAATGAAAACATGTGCTCACACAAAAACTTGTACATAAATGTTCACAGTGGCATCACTATAATCGCCAAAAAGTGAAAAGAACCCAAATTCCATCAACTGATAAACAGAGAAGCAACACGTGGGCCTCCATACAGGAATGTTACTCAGCCATAAACAGGAATCAAGTGCTGCTAATGCCACAGCGTGGATAAAGCCTGTGCTAAGAGAAAAAAGCCAGGAGAAAAGGTCACATATAGTGGGAATCCGTTTATATAAAGCGTCTGAGCCGGGCACGGTGGCTCACACCTGTCATCCCAGCATTTTGGGAGGCTGAGGCAGGCGGATCCCTTGAGGTCAGGAGTTTGAGACCAGCCTGGCCAACATGGCGAAACCCCGTCTCTACCAAAAATACAGAAACTAGCCGGCCGTGGTGGTGGGTGCCTGTGATCCCAGCTACTCAGGAGGCTGAGGCAGGAGAATCGCTTGAACCCAGGAGGCAGAGGTTCCAGTGAGACAAGATCACGCCACTGTACTCCAGCCTGGGAAACAGAGTGGCACTGTCTCAAAAAATAAAATAAAATAAAATAAAATAAAATAAAATAAAATGTCCATGATAAGGAAATTCACAGAGACAGAAAGCAGGTGAGGGGTTCCAGGGAATGGGAGGAGGGGCAAGGAGGAGTGACTGCTAATGGCCCAGAGTTTCTTTTGGGATGATGAAAAGTCCTGGAATTAGAGAGTGGTGATGGTTGTACAACATTGTTAATACACTAAAAACCACTGAATCGTGCACGTAAAAATGGTAAATACAACGTTATGTGAATTTTATTTCAACTTATAAAAATCATTCTGAGTGAGTAGGCCTCGGGGGAATCCAGTAACATGCAAGCCTCATCACTGAGGTTCGAGAACCGCTGCCTCCCACCGTCAACATCAAGCCCTTTTTTTGGTTGTTGCCGACAACTGTAGCCTCGAACTTCTGCCAAGTAAAGTTTAAACCCACCACTACGGCAACTCAGGAACCAGAGAAGGGGCATGGTGGGTTTGCTCAGTGTAGCTCACAGACTGCCCACTTGACCCAAGCGTGTGATTCCCCTGAGATCTTAGGGGGAAAAAGTTAAATGAAAAGGAAGGAGGGAGGGAAAGACAGCCTAACAAAATGGCATTAGTTAGCTTGCCAGTAAGAGCTCAGCGCCCCCAGTGAAGAATTGCAGAAGTCACTTCTGAATGGGAGAAAGCTCCTTGGACGGCTACTGCAACGGAGGCCAGGAGAGAAGCACTCAGCGATCACCAGGACCACGTGTGCTGTGACCTTCAGCGCCAAGTTCGCTGCATGAGAAGAGGGGGGACGTGGGCAGGATTCAAACGGTCATGTGTGCCTCTACGCCCCAAGGTTCACTCAGTGAACATGTGGTCTAAATCTCTGTGACAGACACCGCATGCCAAGGACATGGCCTGGAGCATAGATCCGAGGAACACAGACACGTCCGACTCATCCAATACTGCACAGGGCTGTGGGGGGCGGCTGTGGGGGGCGGGCAGAGAGGTCCAAAAGCAGGAGAGCTCCTCTGAGACGGAGGGCTGGCCTGGCAGAAGGGCCGGAGCAGGGGACCTGATTTTATTCAAAAGCAATCAGCTACTTAGGTCATGGAAACCTGCTGCAGCGATTTCCCGAGCCCTACAAGTCAAGTGCTCTGGGGCATTAAAGGCTCTGAAAGTGCCAACCTGCCGGCCTCCCCGGGGCTCACAAGACGGAGCTTCCTAATGCGGCAGGAAGTCGTCTGAACGTGCTGCCTCAGAAACTGCCCGGAATGAGCAGCGGCTGTCCCAGTTTGTCGAAGAAGCCTAGAGTGCACACTCAGCTGCTGGAGCCCTTTGTGGCACGGCAGATGGCCCTGTGAGCTCCCTTGTCCTCTGTGGTCCCAGGTGGGGCTCGGAAGGGGCCACGCCTGAGTTTGGGCTGCCTGTGAGGCATGCCTTTGACAGGTGTGTGTCAACAGTCGCCAGCGTCTCAGCTTCACCATCAGCAGAAGGCACAAGGAAGACCCTCTGAAATGGAAAACAGAAATCCCAGTGCTACGTGAGGTTTCTTGCTCCATTCTGGCAGGTTCTGGGTTTACCTGGCTCTGTGAAGGTTCAG
This sequence comes from Macaca thibetana thibetana, assembly GCF_024542745.1. Lineage (NCBI taxonomy): Eukaryota > Metazoa > Chordata > Mammalia > Primates > Cercopithecidae > Macaca > Macaca thibetana. The sequence goes on from NC_065595.1 coordinate 405,663, forward strand.
GGTATTCTCTTTCAGGGAACTGGTGAAATCACAGCTGAGACCAGTGGCTTCGACCTGGAAAATGAACGTCCAGTTTCACCCTAAGGGACAGAGAGTCGCCTGAGTTATTACTGCGGAGAATGGTGGCTTTGACGCCCCACCCTCCAGTCCCCGCGGAGCACACACGTCAGGCTTGCGGGACAGGTTGACTTCCCTTGTAGCCAAAGCCATCGCACGCTCCAAGTTTTTTGTAGGCAGGGATGAATCATTATTAAAATAACTGGATAGTCAGGTACAACCTGGAACTTCTGCTGTAAAAGGCTTTCTTCCTCCCAGAACATACATGTTAAAATATGGACATAAATTATATGCTAAAGTGTTCTAAAGCTAATTACTTAAGAGATTGCAAAGTTACTTCTGGAAGCTCTGGAGTTCCTCCCCATTCTCTGCAAAACGTCAGCAAAAGAAAGACCACAAACAGCTCAGAAGAAAAAAAGGGCCAACTGACATAAGGTTCACATCAAGGGGGGAAAAGGCTTTCAACATATGAAAAATCATGCTCAATTTCATTCATAAGAGCAAAAATAAGCATCTTGAATTGCCACAAGGTATTAGAGTAGATCAACCAGTTTGACGACACAGTCTTGTGAAGAGTGTGGCGTCTGGTTCAGTGATGACAGAGGTGAGCGGGAACGGCCGTCACAGCACGAGGGCAGAGGCTGAACTGATCTAAGGAAAGCAGGGGCCATGCAGGGCCCCTCCACAGAGGGTGATCGGGAAGGAAACCCACCAGCCAGTACCGGAAGGTTTCAAGGCCTCTCTCTCGGCCAGGTCAAAAACGATGCTGTGTGTCTATGAGCCTAGCGTGCCCAGTGGGGTGAGGCTGGAATTTTGGTGGGTGATAACAGCCAAGAAATGATCACACACAGGTGGTGGCCGCGATACCCCTGAAGCTCACAGAGCCAAGCAGAGAACCAGCCAAAGCCGCAGTTCCCAGCAGTGGGGGCAATTCTGCCCTGGGGCAGCCGGCAAGGTCTGCAGACATGTGTGATGGTCATGACTGCTGTGACTGGCGTCCAGTGGGTAGAAACCAGAGATACTGCCAATGCCCTGCACAGGACGGGCCCCCAGAGCAAAGAATTATGCAGCCCAATGTCAGCAGGGCTCTGGCCCGGAGGTGCTCTCAGTTCAAGCCTCGTGGGATTCCCACAGACAAAGCCCCAACCAAGACGAACCGAAACTAAAATGACAAACCACACACAGCAAGAGTCCACCGTGAGCACACACCAGCACACACAGCCTCTGGGAACTTTAGAAAACGGAATTATAAAAAATAATGAACGAAGGAAGTAAAAACATGAGGGAAAACAAAGACATTACAAAAAGAAAACAAACAACAACAACAAAACAAAAACAAAAACAAAAAATCCCAAGAGAATCTAAATAAGAAACAAAACTAGAAATGAAAAAGTACAGTCAGTAGACAAGATTGAAAGTAGGAAGGTCTCATGCTGAGGACCGTCTCCCAGAGGCATCAGGGGTCCACAGGAGGCAAATAGGACAGAAAAGTCACACATGGAGGACAAAGTAAAATCACCAAAATTAGTTTACCAGGAAGCTCAGAAGAGGTAAAAATAAGCCAATGAAAAGCAATGTATAAAGACTTGGATTTTACCAGCCTTACGGAAGGCAGGAGGTCTGCCATTAAAGGCTCTTTGAGGATGAAGAATCGTGCACCCCGGGGCCCTCCACGGAGACCTCTGTGACATTTACCTTTTTTTTTTTTTTTTTGAGACGGAGTCTGGCTCTGTCGCCCAGGCTGGAGCGCAGTGGCCGGATCTCAGCTCACTGCAAGCTCCGCCTCCCGGGTTTATACCATTCTCCTGCCTCAGCCTCCCGAGTAGCTGGGACTACAGGCGCCCGCCACCTCGCCCGGCTAGTTTTTTGTAATTTTTAGTAGAGACGGGTTTCACCGTATTAGCCAGGATGGTCTCGATCTCCTGACCTCGTGATCCGCCCGTCTCGGCCTCCCAATAAACGTAGCCGGGGAACTTGATGATGCTGAGCTTGGGGTATTGGAAAGCTCTTGTGTTTCCTCATGCAAGTGTTGTGACAGCGCCCAGGCAGGACACGACCACTGCTGCCCTCACACAGGGGCTGGGGGCTCTGGTGAACGGGGCTGGGACGGTGAGGCTCTGCCGGGCGGTGACGGAAGCAGAAGGCTTTGCTCCTCCTGCACACAGGCAGCCTTCCCTCCACGCCAGGCCTGGACGCCTGAGCCCACGACCAGGACGCCTGAGCCCACGACCAGGAAACAGCCGCAGGTGCAGCCAGCGCTCCCCAGGGGCCTCCTGCAGAAGAACCGGGTTGGAACCGGGCAGGGCTACCCTGGACATGGGCCTGCTCGTTCCTCCCATGCATGGTGGATTCCAGAGGAAACCAGTCTGTGCTGTTTCACAGGCTGGATCCCAAGGTTGGAAACCAGAGGGGAAGCCCCCTGAGTGCGGCTCTCCACCCTGAGGCCCACAGCGTCGGGCCACCTGCCACTCAAGTAGTGCCTGCCTTGGGGTGGCACCTGTCTCAGGCCCAGGAGGGAGCTGCATCTGTCCCTGGCCCGGGGCCATCTGCCCAGCACAGATGTTGAGGCTTTAGGCCTGGCCTGTAGTCCCACCCCGGCCTTCCGCCAGGGTCCCGGGGGATCACCCACAGCTAGGCGCTGCTGACACCGGCTGCCTGACATCTAGAAGCTTCTGGCTCACTGCCGCCTCTGCTCTGAGCCTCCTGTCTGCTGCATCCACAGCCCTAGCAGGTTCCCGCCTCCTCCTCTTGCCCTCTGTCCCCAGCTCAGCGACCAGGGGGCCTCCTAACACCACAGGCCACCCTCTGCTCAAAACGCCGGACTAGGCCGGTCTCTCCCGCCCCTCCTTGCTCCCCTGGGCACCCAGACGAGTCCCGCCTCAGGCCTCAGCACAGCCGCTCCTCTGCCTGAACAGTTGCTCGGCGATGCCCACGGTGACCCCTCACGCTCGGCCTTTGCTCAAACCTGCCTTCTCGTCAGACTCACCTGCGCCACTCGGTTCACGCTGAAGCCAGGCCCACCTCACTTTGCCGCGTTCTTTTCTCCCCTAAAGGACTGAACGATTCGCGCATTATTTTTGCCCAGTGTTATTTTCTGTCCGCTCCCACTAGGATGTAAGTGTCTCGAGGACACGCCCACTGTCCGCTTTGCCCAGGCTCGTGTTCCTGGGAATACTTCAGGGCACACGCAGGTGACCAGGACGCATTGCTGCAGGGACACACGAGGGAAGGACCGGTCTCAGGCTGTCCGCGTGTCCAGCACGCACGGAGCATCCATGCGGTGCCGAGTCCTGCCCAGGGCCTGCTCCACTGCGGGAGTGGGGGGAACTGGTCTGCACTGACACAGGGAGCCCCAAAGAAATGACAAAGACCCTGCTAAGGCAGGAGGCTTTGGCCCCACGCGGACACTGCTTTGTACCAGAAAGAACCCTGAACCGGCAGGAGGCCTGGACTTTAATTACGGCTCCGCCCCTGGTCGGCCGGGAAGCTGGAGAAGCCACTTCGTCCCCTGTCCGTGGCTTCAACATCCAGCTCATCTCCAGAGGGCGGCCCACGCCCGGGCGCAGACGCTGGTGAGCCGCCATCCGCGTGGACAACGGGGATCTTCGAGGAATGCGGCCGTCATTGTCGGGGGGAAGCCCAAGTGGTCCCAGGCCCCTCAAAGGAGGCTGGAACTGGGCTCCCGGGGACCCCTGTACTGAGATGCTCCCTGCGAGTGAAGGAGCTGAGACCTAAAGGAACCTTCCCCTGCTTCTTTAATTAAAGTCGAAATCTCTTATGCACAATTAGATTCTGACAGTGCGCGGGCTCTTTAGACGTGCTTCAATATTACAGACATAAAGCAAAGATTAAGTTGAGTACAGAATGTTCCTCATGGGGTCGAACTGTTCACAGCAGGCATCGTTTGCGCTGCTGGAGATGACTGGCACGTTGCTGGAAAGGACGATGTCCCCGCCAGCTTTTCCCCGGGGCGGGCGCTTGGGAAATGGGGGGCGCTTCCCTGAAACAAGGTCATTGGAGGCGGGGGACCCTGCTGGCGGGAGTGAAATGCACACACAGCGCTTGCCATCCCCCCAATTCCAGCCCCAACCCGAGTCGTCACAGGATGTCTCACGAGCAGAGCGTCAGTGCAGCCAACAATTAGAGCGAGGGCAGACGGAAGCAGGTGCGTGCCGCGGCCCGCACGGGCCAAACAGCCCTGGAAAACCGACTTAATTTTGCTAAGCCTCAGATTCTGCATTTATAAAACGAAAATAACTCGTAATAGAATAGCACCTATCTTACAAGGCTGTTGTGAGGATTGACAACCAATGTGGATGCCTAGAATAGTCCTGGTGCATAAGTGCTCACACGTGTACGTGCACACACACACACTCATATACACACATACATGCACATTCACACACGTTAACACACTCACATTCACACCCACATGCATATTCACACAGACATACACATTCACACATGCACAAAACACACACATTCACACACACATGCATTTTCACACAGACATACACATTCACACATGCACAAAACACACACATTAACACATTCACACATGCACACACACATTTACACACACATGCACATTCACGCACACATTAACATACATTCACAGACACATTCACACACTCACACATGCATATTCACACAGGCATACACATTCACACATGCACAAAACACACATTCACATACATGCACATTCACACACACATTGACATAGGCATACACATTCACACATGCACAAAGCATGCACATTAACACACTCACATTCACACATGCATACACACACATGCACATTCACACACACATTCACACGCTCACACATGCATACACATTCACACACATTCACTCACACTTGCACGCTGCACACAATCACACACCCGCACATGCACACACATAGTGTAGCCTGAAAGGCTATCAGGTCACTTCCTTGAGATGAAGGGTAGTATCTGCAGTGTCTGCTCTTACTGGTTTAGTATCAGGTGCATCCTCTGAGTGTCACAGGCGTTCGAACCAGAGTGACTCCATCTTGACTGAGGGCTGGAAAATGAGGCTGGGACTTGCTGGGCTGACTCCCAGGAGGTTAGGTATTCCTAGACTCTAGATGCTTATGGCTAAGGGAATAGATTGATAACGTTTACTAAACAGACCCAGACTTAGGAGTGTCCTGATAACCCCGATATCTTGAAAACAGAAGCGTTCCCAATTTTGCTTTAAAGATAATAATATTGATTCTTGCAAAATATAGTAATAAAGAAAATTAATCTGTTATCACAAACCCTTGTAGCAGAGCAATCTCCCTACGATCTTTTTTTTACCTTATATATAAAAAAGCATTGTACCTAGGGTGGACGCGTTCCTCCTCTTACTCTTGGGAACGTCCTGCTCTGTGTATGGAGCAGCTGCCAATTCACCTTTACTTTCTTAATAAACTTGCTTTTGCTGCACACAGCAGACGCGCCCTGAATTCTTTCTTGCCTGAGATCCAAGGACCCTCTCTGGGGTCTGGATTGGGACCCATTTCCAGTAACATGAGGACTCCATGGATGTTCGGCGCAGGAGCTGGAACCACGGGCTCCGTCTACTCTGTGCAGCCACCTGGTCTTGAACCACCTCCAGCACCTGCCCCCGTGGGTACGAAAGCAACGTGCGTTCGAGTTCTTACTGGGCCATGATCTCTCCTAGTTTTATACAAAGAAACTCACAGAAAAGGATTTACACTATGAAGGCTGTATGTTTAGTAATTTAAGAAGAAACGCATCGTAGCTAAAAAATTTCCGCAGATTGTCTTACTGTGAAAACCCAAAGAAAGGCAGAGAGGCCAAAACGTGCTCTCAAAAAGACAAATGGGAAAGGAAACAACAACAGAACTGAGGGGAAGGAAGAGAAGGCTCAAATTTAAAAATGAAGATCAGAAAAGAGAAGAACTTCAGATCCGGTAGAGAAGAGAACATCATGAGAAAACACTCATAATGGCTTCATGCCAATAAAGGCAATAAAACGTGGAGTTCTAGAATTGACTTAAGAAATAGGAACTCTGAATAAATACAAAATTACTAAAGAAACGGAAATGGTAATTACAAATCTATTTTTCTTCCAAAAATCAAACTCAAATGACTTTGTCAAGAGTTCTACCAGATATTCAAGGAACAGAATAATCCCAATTTTATACAAACTTCAATCACCTCTGCGTGGAGAGGGAGGAAGATATGAGTAGAGAGAGGGAGGGGCTTTGGCTGTCTGGGTAAAGTTTATGTTTATGTCCATGTATCCACGTATGTGTGCACGTGTGTGCTGGGTACATGGATGACGGCAGCAGGGAGGAGGAAGGTCAGGAGAGCCAGGACCAGCGATGGCAGCAGGTTTGCACACGGCCCTGCCAGCCCTTTAGGTGCCCGGGACACTCCTCCCATGGCCAGGTGGGGTCTCAGGTCCCTCCCAATGAGCCTGGGTGGGGTCTCGGGTCCCTCCCATTGAACCACAGCAGACGTCTCACTGTGTGATTATGTGGGGGGGTCTCTGAGAGGCTGGGCCTTCCACGCGCTCCTGCTCCCAGGACACCCAGGGCGGCCGACAACCAGCATCAGGCCGCAGCCATGCAAGAACAAGACTCCGGCGGCCCCAGCCTCTGCTCTGCCTCCAGCCGAGGCCCAGACTCCACGCAGCAGAGAAAGCGTCTGCCCTGGGCCCTGAGAAATCCTGACCCTCAGAAACCAGGACAGCTAAGAAACAACGGTTGTCTTGACCACGGCGCTTGGTGTAACCTGCTGCCAGAGCAGAGGCTCCCACGCTGACGCAGGGGAAGGCGAGGAGGGGAGGCAGGTGCGGCCTGTCCAGATGTGGCTCCTGCACATGGACGTCCTTGCTCTGGATGAGGTCGGATGCACCTGCCCGAGCACAGGGCAGAAGATGTGGTCAGCTGGGGGTGAGGGGTCCCATCTTCTGAGCCAGGAGGGGCACCTGTGCCCCCCAGAAGCTCAGCGCTGGGAGGGCAGGTTGTGTGTGATTTTGTTTTCTGCTGTGTCTTCTTCCCCGGGACATCGCTTGCATATAGTCAGCGCTCAGTGAGAACATTAAGATTCCGAATAAAGGAATCAGGGGTTAAGGACAGGACTACGCTTGGAGGCCCCTCTGGGGAGACTGTGGGCGTTGAGGGGTCCAGGCTGTGAGGTCCAGGCTCCCTCTAAGGGAGGCTGACTGAAGACAGGATGGGGCTGGCAGAGGGGCTGGGTGTGGAGGTGGGGCTTGGTGTGCAGAGCAGCCGAGTGGCCTGCGTGGGAGGGAGAACTCGGGCCCAGGCCTCACCTATGTCCGCACGGATCCCGTGTCCAGGAAACACTCATTATCCACTGCTCTTTTACTTTGTTGATTCAACAAACACAGAGAACTTCACAGGCGCCAGGCAGTCATTAACCCCTAACAGCCTGTGCTGTGGGTACAAGTGCCCCATGCGGACCGAGGCACAGAGGGTGGAAGGCACCTGCCCGAGGCCACTCCTCAGGGATGAGGCTCTTCCAGCCGGGCAGTCTGGCTTCACCGGGAATGCTGCGGCCTCTGGGGAACGGATGCTCCCGGGGGCAGGCATGGCGAGAGGATGCTTTTTCAGCGAAATACACAGAACAGTGCAGCTGTGCCCCAGCGCGTGGGCCACAGTCCCTGCCTCCTTCCTTCCCCCACATGGCCGCTGCCCAAAGGCAGAGCTGTGGGTTCCACAGCGTTCCCGGAAGCTTGTGCCAGTCTCAGCCCTGGGACCTGTGAGACGGACTTCATTGGGAAACAGGGTATTTGCGGATGTGGCTAAGACAAGGCCCCTAGGGTGGGCCCGAGGCCAGGGACAGGCGTCCCCATGAGGCCGACACTGAGGCCGTGGGATGCAGAGGCCAAGGTCACAGCCAAGGAGGGCCGAGGATTGGCGGTGCTGCAGGAGCTGGGAGCGGCAACGCAGGCCCCTCCCCAGCGGTTCAGAGACAGCACAGGCCTGTGGTCCCCTACGCTGCACTTGGGACTCCCAGGGTTGACAGAGCACATTTCTGGTGTTTTAAGCTGCACAGCTCTAAGTAATGAATGCAGCGGGTTGGGGTGAAATAATTCTAATATTTCCTTCCAAGCAAAAGACAAACCCTACTTAGAAGCATATGTGTCACCACCAGCCCCAGAGATCAAGGACGGATGAGGTTCGGGTTCATCATTGGCCTCTGGCAGCAACTGAGCCCGCGCTGGGGTTTCCGACATTCCGCCTTCACCGGGAGAAGCTCTGCAAGTTTGCTCTGCTCAGGGCCCCCGGTCAGGGTCCGTGTACCGCTCCCCATCCCTCACTCCCTGTTTGCCCAGGATTCCTCCCTGCCAGTCCACTCCTTCAGTCCCAAGGAAAACAGTGACTATTTTGTTTAAATCTGGCTAAATACACATAAACAAATGAAATGGACTCTCAAGCAGTTTAAATTAAATTGTGGCTTAACTGAACCACAAGCTCAGTGCCCCAGGCATTATGTCACCACCATCCCTGATCACGAGCCTGGCCCAGGGGACACATGGCCTCACTGCCGCCAGCAAGCGGGTGCCAGCCTCCAGGATGCCACAGCAAGGGTGGGTCCATATGCAATATGAGTGTGTCACCAGGAAAAGCTGCGACTGCCACTACCAAGCGTATCAGGCTTTCTCGAATGTAATCAGTAAGGAGAAGTCACTGGGATACAATGGTATTTACCATTCTGAGTTACTATTAGAATCTCTGTAAGTGCTTATGTGCATGGATGATGGCTCATGGGGCGAGTGCCTTGCAGTTAGTGGGGCTGTTAATCTACATGAACAAGACCCACCAGAGCTTCCACAGGGAGCGTGGTCCTCACTGCCGGGTAAAGACTGCTCAGCATGGTTTCCAGACCAGGGCTTCTCGGCTGGGATCCACGGCGACCCTCAGATCCCACGGGGCCCCTGGCAATGTCCAGGTTTGATTGTCTCTACGGGGGATGGAGGCATCCCCGGCATGGAGGCGTGGGGGTCAGGAATGCTGCTCAGCACCCGCAGTGCCCAGGATGGCTCCCAGCGAAGCTTTCCGACCCCAAATGTCCACAGTTCCTGAGGGAGAAGCCCCACATCCCAAGGCGCCTGGGGGACCTTGTACGAGGCCAGGAGGGCTGCCGTCCGAGAAGCACAGCAAGGAGGTAGCTCGGGATGTTTCACTGAAGCTCAGAAGCCAACTCTTCAGGACTGAAAGCATTGGTCATGCAGTAGATGCTGCCAGATAATCCAGTCATTGCAGATAGACGCTTTTATCAGCCGCTGCTGCCTCTGTTCTGGCTCTGGCACCTTCACAAATTTGGTTCAAGCGTCTCTTACCTTCCCCATGTCGTCTTACCACCGGCCGCCCTGTGGCCGAACGAGTTTGTTCGCAGGAAATGAAACCCTTGTGACCCACACCTTTCGGGAAGACGATTCTAGGCTCCTCCGTGGGGCCTTTTCCCAGGTGCACACTTTGCCTTTCAGTTGGAACTCTTAACCTCAGCGGTGACACGGGTTCACAAACAGGGCCATGTGACCTTGGAAAAACCATCTAAATAAGGTAACTTCTTCAACCAACCAGCGAGCATAGACTGCAGCTGAGAATTGTTTAAAATACAATGTATCTAACTTCAGTCCCAGGCTAGTATTTACGGTGCCAGTGCAGTTTTTATTTCCCAATTCTTACTTATCCTATCAAGAGAAACATTAGATGATTTAAGACTATAATCACCCATGGGTTACAAAAAGCCAAACATAAATAATTTTGAATAAAATATGACTCAGGAGATTTTTGTTGTAAAATGAAGATGAGTAACGTTAGCTTCATTCCTGTGATCTCTTTCCGACGCACATACGAGTTCACGTGCGGATCTCAACTATTTTGATTTGAAATACTTTTATTTTCCATATACCAAAGTTCCATAAATTATAAAAGGGTTCTATTTTTCATAAATACACACAAGTGTATAAAATGAATAAGATGTAATTAGCAAGGTTTTGGTTCTGTTCAGAAGAGAACTTGCTAATGAGATCCATTTTTAGCCATGTTTTTGACTGAGAAATTGATAATTATTTTTCAGTTATGATTTATGGGACACAATCTCCAAGTCTATAATACATATAGAAACTTGGTAACTAATAGCTAATAACTCTTATCCACAAAGCAGGGTATATACAGTAGAGCTGCATATAATTGCTCCAAAAAGTTTCAAAATCAAATTTTGAGGTAACTGCAGATTCACATGCAGTTGTAAGAAACAATACAGCAGGGGCACCCTCACACCCTTTCCTCAGTTTTCCCCATGGCAGCCTCCCCTAAGCCGTGGAACACCCTCTCCACCGGGACGCCGACACGGACACGTCCAGACACAGAGCTCTCCTCACACCAGAGTCCCTCCTGCGGATGCCCAGCCACCTCCTCCTGAACCCCTGGAAACCATTAATCTGTTCTTCATCGTCATACTTTTGTCATTTCGAGAATGTTATAAAAGTTGAATCACACCCTATGTAACCTTTTAGGATTGGCTTTTTCCACTCAGAATAATTCCCCGGAGATTCATCTGGGATGCTGAATACATCAGGAGTTCATCCCTTTTTATCGCAGAGTAGTATTCCATGGGATGGATGCACTGGCGTTTGTTTAACAACAAGTGGGAGAATATTTGGGTTATTTCCCGGACTTGGCTGTTATGAACACAGCAGTTACAAGCATTTCCACACAGGTTGCTTTTCCTCTCTGGGATAAATGCTCATTGGAGCAACAGGTTTTACTTTTGACAAAATTCAATTTATCCTTTTCCCCCTTACTGACTGGCTGGTTGCATATTTAGTTTTTAAAGAAACTGCCAAATTCCTTCTGGGGTGGTTGTACTACTTGACATTCCCACCAGCATTGTATGAGAGAAAGAGTTTCTCAGCATCCTTGCCAGCATTTGATGTCACCATTTTTAATTGTAGGCATTCTGATAGGTGTGTGGTGACATCTCACCGTATTCATTTGTCCCACTTTATTGATGTCTAATTAAAGGTGCACACTGTGGTGTTTTGATATATGAATACATTATGATTACCACAATCAAGCTAAGGAATATATCCATCACTTCACACAGTTACCTTTTTTGTGTGTGGTGAGAACATTTAAGATCTACTCTCTTAGAAAAATTCAAGTATGCAATATGGTATTATTAGCTATAGTCACCATGCTGCATGTTAGATCTCTGGAAGTGATTAATCCTGTATAACTAAAACTTTGTACCCTTTGATCACCATCAGTTCCTCCACCCCCAGTCCCCTGGCAACCACCACTCTCTCTGCTTCTGAGTTCAACTTCCTTAGATTCCACATACAAGTGAGATCACACATTACTGTTTTTCCATGCCTGGCTTATTTCACGCAGCATAACGTCCTCCAGGTTCTTTATACATTTCTCAAGGCTGAATGATGTTCTGTTGTGTGTGTGTCTCTGTTCTTTAGCCACTCACCCATAAATGGGTACTTAGGTGGATTTCATATCTTGGCTATTGTGAATGATGCTGCAATGCTCATGAGAGTGTAGATATATTTGGTCTTATATAAGTATAACCGCCCCTGCTCTCTGTTGGTTACCATTTGCATGGAATATCTTTTTCTGTCTCTTCACTTTCAGCCTATGCAAGTCTAAAGCAAGTCTCTTGTAGGCAGCATAGGGTTGGATTTTGTTTTTAAATCCATTCAATGATTCTATGTTTTTTGACTGGAGAATTTCATCCATTTACATTTAAAGTAATTATTGATAGGTAAGAAATTACTACTGCCATTTTGTTAATTGTTCTCGACTGTTTTGTAGTTCCTTTGATTCTTTCTTCTTCTTTTGCTGTCTTTGTGATGTGATAATTTTTTCATAGTGTATGCTTTGATTCCTTTCTTTCTCTTTTGTGTATCTATTACAATTTTTTTCTTTTTAGTTACTGTGAGACATACATAAAATTTCTCTCTTTTTTTTTTTTTTTTTTTTGAGACAGAGTCTCTCTCTTTCACCCAGGCTGGAGTGCAGTGGCGCTATCTCAGCTCATTGCAAGCTCCTCCTCCCGGGTTCATGCCATTCTCCTGCCTCAGTCTACTGAGTAGCTGGGACTACAGGTGCCCGCCACCATGCCCGGCTAATTTTTTGTATTTTTAGTAGAGACGGGGTTTCACTGTGTTAGCCAGGATGGTCTCAATCTCCTGACCTTATGATCCACCCACCTCGGCCTCCCAAAGTGCTGGGATTACAGGCGTGAGCTACTGCACCCAGCCTAAAATATCTTTTAGTTGTAACAGTTTATTTAAGCTGATAACAACTTAACTTCAACTGTAAACAAAAACTCTATACTTTTTCTTTTCCTCACACATTTTATGTTATTGATGTCACAATTTACATTATATATTACGTATGCATTAACAAATTATTGTAGCTATACTTATTTTTAATACTTTTGTCTTTCTACTTTTATGCTGGGGTTAATGGTGACTTATGACACCATTACAGTATTAGAACATTCTGAGTTTGACTATATTCTTGCATTACAATAAGTTTTATCCTTTAATATTTTTTCATGCTATTAGTGAACTTTCATTTCAACTTGAAGAACATTCAGCATTTCTGGTGAGGCAGATTTAGTGGTGATAAACTCCCTAAGCTTTTATTTGTCTAGGAAAATCATTATCACTCCTTAATTTCTGGAGGACAGCTTTGCCAGGTATAATATTCTTGGCTGGCAATTTTTTTCCGGGACTTTGAATATATGATCCCATGCTCTCCTGGCCTGCAAGGTTTCTGCTGAGAAATATGCCAAAAGTCTTATGGGGGAATTCCCTTATATGTGATAAATTGATTTCTTTGCTGCTTTCAAAATTCTCATTGTCCTTGACTTTTGAGAATTTTATTATAATGTGTCTTGGTAAATATCTCTTTATGTTTAATCTATTTGGGGTCTTTGGGCTTCATGGATCTGGATGTTTATTTCCCTCTCTAAATTTGGGAAGTTTTCCACCATTGTTTCTTTAAATAAGCTTTCCTCACCTTTTTCATTCTCCACTCCTTCTGGAACACCTTTATTGCATATATCGGTTTGCTTGCTGAAAGCCCATAAGTCTCTAGGATTTCTTCACACTTTTTCTTGCTCTTCTGATTGAATAACTACAAATGTCCTATCCTTAAGATTGCTGATTATTTCTTCTGCTTAATTGAGTCTACTGTTGAAATCTCTATAGAATTTTTCAATTCGATCATCTGTACCTTATCTCTAGAATTTCTGTTTGGGTCTCTTTTATGGTTTCTCTCTCTTTGCTGTTGAACTTCTAATTTTGCTCATGTATTATTTTCTTGATTTTTGTTTAGTTGTCTATTTGTGTTCTCTTGTAGCTCACCAAGCTTCTTTAAGATGATTATTTTGAATTCTTTGTCAGGCTATTTGTAGATCTCCATTTCTTTAGGTTTGGTTATTGGTGCTTTATTTTGTGTATTTAGTGATGTCATGTTCCCCGAGGATTCATGATCCTTGTGGCCTTGCATTGGTATCTGAGTTTTTAAAGAAGTAAGCACCTCTTCCAGTCTTTACACACTGACTTTGGCAGGGAGAGCCCTTTGTCAGTCAGCCCACCCCGAGATTCTAAGGAGGGGCAAGAGTACTTCCATAGGAAAGCCTGCTGCTGGAGTCCTCAGGCAGGTTAGCTTGCTGCCTGGGTTTACAAGGGCCAGCTTGGTGCCTGGGTCCATGGGACAGGCCTGGAGTTTGGGTCTGCATGAGTAGGTGGTACCTGGGTCTGCAAGAGCCAGCCTGGTACCTGGGCTGCAGAGGCCATCCTTGTGCTGGGGTAGGCCTGGAGCATGTGGCTGTGAGGACTTGCCTGGAGCTAGGGTGGGCCTGGAGGCTAGGCCTGTAGGTGCAGTCCTGGCACCTGGGTCTTCAGGGGTCAGCCTGGCACCAAGGTTCACCCTGGGGACGGGGAGGGACCTCGTATTGGGGTCCACAGTGAAGTCGAGCTCTCCTTCCATGTGGAGAGTATTCCTTTCCATGTTATGCTATGTGGACTTGGGGGAAGAGTGGTATGAGTTAATGTGAAACTCTCCTTCCTTTTTCAATGCATCTTTCCTTATTCTTGTGCTCCATTCAAGTGCTAATCTCTCACCTGGATTCCTTAGTTCTTGTGAAGGTATTTTTGTGTGTGGATGGTTGCTCAAATTGTTTCTCTAAAAGTGTGAAAACTGGAAACTTCTATTTTGCCATATTGATGACATCACTCCTCATTGTCTTTTAATTTGCATGTTGTTAATAGCTAGTGACATTGAAGACCTTTTCATGCACTTCTTTGTCATCTATCTATTCTCTTTGGTGAAATAATTTTTCATGTGTTTTGCTCATTTTCTATTTGGATTGTTTGTTATTTTGCTGTTGAGTTTTGAGAGTTTTAAAATGCATTCTAGATACTAGTCCTTGGTTGGGTATGCAGTTTGCAAATATTGCCTCAAAGTCTATAGCTTATCTTTAAAACCTTCACACAAGGTCTTTTGCAGAGCAAAATATTTTAATTTTGATAACATCCAATTTATCCTTTTTTTTTCTTTTATTGGCTGTGCTTTTGGTGTCGAGAATGATTTGCTTAGCCCAACATCTGAAAGGTTTTCTTCTGTTATTATTTATTTATTTATTTATTTATTATGAGATATCACCCAGGCAACACCAGTGCAATGGTGTGATCGTGGCTTACTGCGGCCTCAATCTCAGCTCATTGCAGCCTTGATCTCCCAGGCTCAAGCAATCCTCCCACCTCAGTCTCTTGAGTAGCTGGGACTACAGGTGTGCACTACCATGCCTGGCTGACTTTTTTACTTTTCATAGAGACAAGGTCTCACTATGTTGCTCAGGCTGGTCTCGAACTCCTGAACTCAAGTAATCCTATCTGCCTCAACCTCCAAAAGTGCTGGAATTACTGGCATCAGCCACCACACCCACGCTTCTCCTGCTGTTTTTGTAATGTTTAATTTTACATTTAAATCATGATCCATTTTGAGTTAATTTTTGTATAAGCTGTGGGATTAGGTCAAGATTCATTTTTTTTGGCTTATGGATGTCTTATTATTTGTTGAAAAGGCTATATTTACTTTACTGAATCACTTTCGAACCTCTGTCAAAAGTTAATCAGGAATTTTTTTGTGGACCTGTTTCTGGGTTCTCTGTTCTGTTCCACTGATCTATGTAAGTATCCCTCCACCAATACCACAAAGTGTCAATTATTATAGCTATATAACATGTCTTGAAATCAGGTGGATGAATTTTTCCCACTTTATTCTTCTTTTCCAAATAATTTTACCTATTCTAGTTCCCTTGACTTTCCATATAAACGTTAGCATAATCTCATCTATATATTTTTTAATCACTGGGATTTTGATAAAAATTGTGCTTAACCTCAAAATTTTATATCAGTTTGGGGAGAACTGACATTTTCTAATAAGCTAATTCCATAAATGAACATGATACAACTCTCCATTTATTTAGATTATTTCTTTTATTTGCCTTTTGTAGTCTTCAGCATTAAAGTTCTATACGTGTATTGCTAGACTTATACCTAAGTATTTCATTTTGTTGAACAATTGTAAAGGGTATTATGTTCTATGTTTAATTTTGATGTCCATGTGTCTCGCTAGTGTATTGATTTTGCATGTTTATCTTATGTCTTGCAATCTTGCTGAATTCATTTATTAGTTCTAAGAGGTTTCTTTTGGCTTTTTGTAGATTTCTTGGCGTTTTCTGTGTATACAACCATGCATTTGCAAATAGGGGCAGTCTTATTTCTTCTTTTCTGGCTTTTATGCATTTTATTTCCTTTTCATTTATTTCATTTTATTACCTACTGCAGAGATCAGAGCTTTCAGTTATAGTTGAATAAGAGTGATGAAAGTGAACATTTTTGCCTTGTTCTCCACCTGAGGGGAAGAACATTCAGTCTTACACCATTAAGTGTAAGTCAGCTATAGGTTTTTGTAGATACTCTTTATCAAGTCAAGAAACTTCCCCTTGATTCCTATTTTCTGAGAATTTTTATCAAAAACACGTGTTATTTTAAAAGTTTTTCACATCAGCTGATATAATTATGTGATTTTTCTTTAGCCTGTCAATATGGTGCTTACACTGATTGAATTTAAATATTGAATCATCTTTGCATCCCTGGAATAAACTCCCCACTTGGCCATGGTGTTTAATTCCTTTTACATATTGCTGATTTCTATTTGCTAATATTAAAAAAAATTGTAATATATATACACGAGGGATATTGGTATATTGGTCTGTAGTTTCCCTTTTTTGTACTGCTTTGACTGGTTTTGGTATCAGAATAATACTAGTTTTATAAAATGAATTAGAAAATGTTCCCTCCTCTTCCATTTTTTGGAAAAGACAACATAGATTGGTGTTAATTTTTCCTTAGGTGTTTACTCAGAGGTTTAGTTGTTTAGATGTTTTCCAGTGAAACCATCTGGGCCTGGAGATTTCTTTTTCAGGAATTTTTGATTTACAAATTCAAGTTTATTAAAGTTATAGGACTATTCCCATGATCTATTTTACACTGGGTGAGTTGTGGTAGTGTGTATTTTCCAAGGAATCGGTCCAGTGGATCTGGGCTTTCAAATGTGCATGTAGAGTTGTTGGCAGTGTTCCCTTCTCACACTTTTTAGGTCTGCAGGGTACGCAGTTATGTCCTCTGTTTTGTTTCTGATGTTGGTAACGTGTGTCTTCTCTCTCCTTAATTTTGTCGAGCTTGCCAGGAATTATCTATTTATTTACGCATTTAGAGTCAGGGTCTTGCACTGTCCCCCAGGCTGGAGTGCAGTGGCATGATCATGGCTCACTGCAGCCTTAACCTGGGCTCAAGTGATCCTCCCGCTTCAGCCTCCCAAGTAGCTGGGACTAGAGGCATGCACCGACACATTCTGCTAATTTATTTTTAAATTTATATTTTTGTAGAGGTGGGGTCTTGTCCAGGCTGGTGTTGGATTCCTGACTCAGATGATCCTCCTGACTTGGCCTCTCAAAGTGCTGGGGTTACAGGTGTGAGCCACTGCATCTGGCCAAGTTTATTCTATCGATCCTTTCAAAGAGTCAGCTCTTTGTTTCACTGGTTTTCCCTATTGTTCTACTGGGCTAAGCGCCATTGATTTCTGGTCTTCATTGTTTCATTCCTTCTACTTGCTTTGCTCTTCCTTTCCTAAGTACTGGAGGTGGGACCTGAGATTGTACGTTGAGGCTTTTCCTTTTTTCTAATGTAATTTCCCTCTTGACACTGTATAGCTTTGTCTCACAAATTTTGATATGTTGTGTATATATTTTCATTCTGTTCAGTGTATGTTTTTATTTCCCTTAAGACTTCCTCTTTAGGCCAGGCGAGGTGGCTCATGCCTGTAATCCCAACACTTTGAGAGGCTGAAGTGGGAGGATCACTTGAGCCCAGGAGTTCAAGACCAGACTGGGCAACATAGGGAGATCCCATCTCTACACCCAGACAGGGAAATGTCAGTAGAGAGACGTGGGGAGTAGGAACCCCCATCCCAACCCACCAGTAATGAGGAGCCATCCCTCACCATGGGTGTCAACAGAAGCCAAGTGGGGAATGTGCACTTCTGTCCCCACTGCCAGCAACGAGGTGGTATCCCTCTCTCCCCTGCCAGAGCAGGGCCAAAGGAAGCTAGCCGCAAGAGAGCCAGCATCTGAGAGGCTCAAAATGTCTAGGTTTCCCATTCTGAGAAGCTATTCCCATGACCAATTTAATCACAGCGTGATGGTTTGTGCCTTTTTCTCAGACAGCATCCCCACTCACCTCCATCAAAGCACAGAATCTCCAAGTGCAAGGCTTTGACAAGACAAACGAAAACATAATAGCTTCTCAGAATGGGTTCCTTTTTCTTATCTCCTCTCTGTCTTCTCCTTACAAGTTAGACAGATGGGAGTATCACACCCTAAAATGTAAGAACGATGACCTGTAGGCTCAGACACAAGGCCCCTGTCTTATGGCCAACCAGGCTGCCCTGGGTGTGAGCTGTGGCGGCACCACACCTGAGTGGAGCCCCCAAACGGCCAGCACAGTGCAGAGATGGAGGCAGAGGCCCACCAGACACAGGGAAGCAGAGGCTGACCAGCGTGAGGCAGAGACCCACCGGCGTAGAGAGGCAGAGATGGACCAGTGTGAGGCAGAGACTGACTGGTGTGAGGCAGAGACCCACCAGCTGTAGGCAGGCAGAGGCTGACCAGCTACTTGAGTCACTTCAAGTAAAAAAAAATCATCTGAGAAACGGGCCATGAATGATGCAACATTGGAGGGGCGGGTACTTGGCCACCAGGGAGTGACACGTGCAGGTACACACACAGACACATGCACACACAACACACACACACAGACACATGCACTCACATGACACATACAGACACATGCACACACACATGCAGCCACATCTAAACACACACAGACACACACACAGAGACACACACACACAGAGACACACAGACACATGCATACACAGACACACATGCAGACACATGTACACACAGACACGTTATACACATGCACACATAGACACCCACACACAGACATGTGCACACATCATGGACATGTTACACACATGCACACAAATTCCTGTAGACTGACACACACACACAAATATGCACACACACACGAACACATCATAGACATGTTACACACATCCACACAGACACCCACATGCAGGCACATGCACACAGACATACATACACACGCAGACACGCAGACGCACACACACAGAGACATGCACACATAAACACGTTACACACACCACACAGATTCATGTAGACAGACACATGCACACACTCATGCACATACAGACACTTGCACACACACACAGACACATGCACACTTGCACACAAACATGCACACACTGAGACATGCAGACGCATGCACACTAAGACACACACACATGCACACACAGACTCATGCACACACTGTCACAGGCAGACACGCAATGACGCAGTGTGCACACACATACACACATGCATGCACGCCATGTCTAAGTATTCCTACATGTCTGTATGTCTAAGAGTTTTAAGAATATTATGTTGGGTGCGGTGGCTCAGGACTGTAATCCCAGCACTTTGGGAGGCCAAGGCGGCCGGATCACGTGAGGTCAAGAGTTCAAGACCAGATTGGCCAACATGGTGAAATCCCAGCTCTACAAAAGATAGAAAGAATTAGCCGGGTGTGTTGGTGTGCGCCTGTAATCCCAGCTTCTTGGGAGTCTGAGGCATGAGAATTGCTTGAACAGGGGAGGCAGAGGTTGCAGTGAGCGGAGATCGCGCCACTGCACTGCAGCCACAGCACAGAGGGAGACTACGTCTCAAAAAAAAAAAAAAAGAATATTATGTTCCAGTGTAATTCTAACTGCTAATTCTGTTTAAACATATAGGTAAAAGGATTATAATTGGTACATTGTTAAAACCGTTTTTGTCTCTGAAGTATTTACATCAGTATTTTTGCTGTGGAGCCACATGGAGAGACTTGGGTCCAGCCCACCGAGCTGCATTTCCAGAGCTGCGGCACTGGGTGGGCGGGTAGTGAGCCGGGTTCCAGGGCCTGCATTCAGAGGAAGCGAAATCCAGAGGGGAGGGTGTGAGTCCCCGCTCTTCTCCCTGCGCTTCCCCCTCCATCCTGAACCCCTCCCCTGCCGGCCTCTCAGACACGGGGACTCCAGGGCCTCTCCCACACCCTCCTTCCTCCATGAACACAAGCTGCTGCAGGTCCTAAAAATTCCCGAGACCACAAGTTTGAGAGCCGCTGTGCTAAACTACCGAGTCCCCAGGCCCTGCACCGCTGGTGGGGCTGGAACCTGGCTGGGGTCAGATGACGTCTCCTACCTAAGACACCATCTCACCTGGAACTCTGACCAAGGAACACAACTCTGACACTGCCAGGGAAAACGGAAGGAGGCTTGGTTTGAAACCCTCATGGTTTCCTGTAGGGATCCCACCCACACCTCCTGCCCTGCGGGTTCTGGGGTAGACACAGGACCCCTGAGGCCTGGAGAGTGTCGCTGGGCTGGCCCTAGCCCCAGATCCATGATCACGCTGGGGGTATCTGCTAAGCTTCAGTATCTGGGAGTCTCCAGCCTCTCCCCAGAGGGAGGCTTGAGGCCGTCACCACCCCACAGAGGAGCAACAGAGGCCGGGGTGGACCCTGCATCGCTGGGAGCACCGCATCCTCACAGGCACCAAGCAGCAAAGCTCAGCATCCTGAACAGAAAGCAGGCAAAAACGAAGCCCAATCTCCCACAAACTGTAATTAAAGTTTTACATTTTAATAATTAGAATTTTTAGTTGGTAATTTCTTTTTCTGATCGATTTTATCAAACAAGTGATTAATCACTCCCACACCTTGTTTCACTGAACGTAACACGCCGAATTTAACCTTCCGTGAGGAGCTCCTCACTCAGTTCTTTTGCGGCCGGAATTGGTGGGTTCTTGGTCTCACTGACTTCAAGAATGAAGCCGCGGACACTCGCGGTGAGTGTTACACTTCTTAAAGATGGTATGTCCGGAGTTTGTCCCTTCAGACGTTCAGATGTGTCTGGAGCTTCTTCCTTCTGGTGGGTTCGTGGTCTCGCTGACAGGAGTGAAGCTGCAGACCTTTGCCCTGAGTGTTACTGCTCCTAAAGGCAGCGCATCTGGAGTTGTTCATTCTTCCCGGTGGGTTCGTGGTGTCGCTGGCTTCAGGAGTGAAGCTGCAGACCTTTGCCCTGAGTGTTACAGCTCATAAAGGCAGCGTGGACCCAAAGAGTGAGCAGCAGCAAGATTTATTGCAAAGAGCGAAAGAACGAAGCTTCCACACTGTGTAAGACTTTTGTTGCCGCTGGCTGGCTCAAGCAGCCTGCTTTTATTTCCTCATCTGGCCCCACCCACATCCTGCTGATTGGTCCATTTTACAAAGAGCTGATTGGTCCATTTTACAGAGAGCTGATTGGACTGTTTTGACAGGGTGCTGATTGGTGCATTTACAATCCCTGAGCTAGACACAGAGTCCTAGATAGAAAAGTTCTCCAAGTCCCCACTAGGTTAGCTAGATACAGAGTACGAATTGGTGTATTTACAAACCTTGAGCTAGACACAGAGTGCTGATTGGTGTGTTTACAATCCTTTAGCTAGACACAGTGCTAGACAGAAAAGTTCTCCAAGTCCCCACTAGGCTCAGGAGCCAAGCTGGCTTCACTTAGTGGATCCTGCACCCGGGCTGCAGGCGGAGCTGCCTGTCAGCCCCAAGCGGTGTCTGCACTCCTCAGCCCTTAGATAGTCGAGGTGGGGCTCGGACATGGCGGGCTGCAGGTCCTGAGCCCTGCCCCACAGGGAGGCAGCTGAAGCTCAGTGAGAATTCGAGTGCAGTGCACGTGGGCCGGCAGTGCTGGGGGACCAGGCAGCTGTTGGCCTGGGTGCTAGGCCCCTCACTGTCTTGGGCTGGCCACTCCATGTGCAGAGCCCAATGGAACTCACACCCGCATCCGCCGGAACTCATGCTGGCTGGCGAGCACCACACGCAGCCCTGGTTCCCTCCCATACCTCTCCCTCCACACCTCCCGGCAAGCGGAAGGAGGCAGCTCCAGCCTCGGCCAGCCCAGAGAGGGGCTCCCACAGTGCCATGGCGGGCTGAAGGGCTCCTGAAGCGCTGCCAAAGTGGACACTGAGGACAAGGAGGCGCCGAGAGCGAGGGCTGCTAGCACATTGTCACCTCTTACTTTCACTGAACGTAGTGACATAACACGCCAAATTTAACCTTCCGTGAGGAGCTGCTCACTCAGTTCTTTCACCAAATGTAATGACGTAATGTGCCGAATTTAACCTTCCCTGAGCAGCTGCTCACTCAGTTGTGAAACTTCGTGCGGTGGCGTCCGCTGGGCAGGCCTGGGAATGGAGCAGAACAGACGCCATCCCTGGAGCCCCTGGAGCCTGGCTCTGGAGGGGACTCCACACACCTGCTTTCCCTGCAGCTCCGCCTGCCTCAGAAGGGAGTGGGACCCGCCTTCCCAGAGCCAGGCCCTCTGTCCCCGTCTGACGCGACCCTTCTCCCAGGGAGGCCTCGCTCCCCAGATCACAGTTTCAGTTCAACTACCCGCATTCCCGGCCTTGTGAACAGCCACGGAGCCTCCTGGCCCTTCCTGTCACCCACAACGCGGTGGCCTCCGCCTCCTCCTCCTCCAGGATCAGGGCAGCTTGCAGGGCACAGGCCCCGACGCCAAGAGCTTCCTCTCAAGCTGCAGCCTCTGCCCAGGCCCACATCTCGATGGGGGTCATGCCCTGGACACAGCGTTTCAAAGAAAGGGCGGGTCCCAGAGCGGCCGAGAGGGCAACAGGTGTCCACGCTCCCACCTCCTGTCCACGGGCAGAAGCATAAAGAAACTTCCGGAAGGAAGGCCACCGACAGGCTGACAGTGCAAGGTCAGGTCAAGTGATTTTTACTTTCTTCTTTCTGTCCTTCTCCTGTATTTTCCCCCAAACGATACAGGTAATTTTAGTAACTGGTAAAAGGAATAAAACGATTCTAATTGTAGGGGGAAAATCACATCTGACAGGTTTTTACAGAAAGAAACTGAAGCCCTATGAAATGACAGCGTGATTGATCTATCTTTGTATCAATCCTTATTGACACTTCATCTCCTGAAGCTTGTGGCCCATCAGTCAAGTTGGCATTCACCGACAGGGACTTGGTAACACCTCCTTGGTTTCTGAGCCTCCTGGCTGAAGGGAGCTTCTGTAACTCTCAGGCATTAAAGCTATTTTTATGGAGAGGCAGCTTGTCAGCTAACAGCAGAAAAGGACAGAAAAGATGCTTTTATGGACCCAGACATCAGAGCATTCTTTGCACACTGACAGTAAACACGAGTCTGTGATGTGCTGCTTTGAAAACAAGGCTTATAGCTGTAAGATGATGCGGGGATATTTTCCCATTCTTCAAATTTTTTCCTTTTTCTTTTTTAAAGCCACATTATTATATTCAAGAAATGTAACATTTGAAACAGACTGAACAATCAGAGGAGACACTTTGCAGTCCTCTGTGCAAACACATTTGAAAACCCAGAGGAAGTGCAGACGTCCTCGGGAAGCACAGACACCAAAAACTGTCCCAGGAGAGTTAGAAACTTCAACAGACCCATTTCCATTGAAGAAACAGAAAGTTACTACGGACTGTCCTATACAAAGCACTAAGCCTTGACAGGTTTACAGAGAATTCTCCCAAGATTACAAAGCCCCAATAGTCTCCACACTTTACAAATTATTTCAGAACATTGAGAAGGAAGGAAAGCTCTCTAGTTCCTTTTATGAAGTAAGCAAACACTGACATTTAAACCAAATATAATAAGAAGAAAGAAAACTTAAGTTCAATACCACTCATCAATACTAATGCAAAAATTCTAAATAGAATATTATTAAACAGAATCCAATGCTTCTTTAAGAAAAAAATACTATGACAAGGTAGAATTTGTTCCAGAAGGTGAAAAGTAGGTTCAATGGTAGGAAATCCATTAACATCATGCACCATAATAACAAATTTAGGTGGAAAAGTCATGTAATCATCTCCATAGATAACAAGCAGCCTTTGACGAACACTCAGGGCGTTGAGGGCCATTTCACCAGCACCAGCAGCATAGTGTTAAGTTCTAAAGCCACTCTCTTACTCAATGGAGAAACACTAGAGGCATTTCCACAGCAATCAGGAACAAGGATACCCACTATCTCTGATACTATTTAACATCATACAAGAGGTATTAATGAATACAACTAGACAGCAAAAATCAGAAGCATAGAGCAGGTAAAGAAGAGGTAAAACCGTCTCTCTTTGCAGATAAGATCATCGTATACTTGGAAATCCCAGATAATCAATGACAAAACTTATTTATTGAATAAAAAATTCAGAAAAGTAGCAGGCTATAAGATCAACAGCCTTCCTATACACAAACAATAGAGAACACAATCATTGAAAAAGTCCATTTATGGCCAAGTACCAAGGCTCATGCCTGCAATCCCACACTTTGGGAGGCCAAGGTGGGAGGATCACTTGAGTCCAGGAGTTCATCAGTTTGGGCAAAATGGCAAAACTCTGTTTCTACAAAAAATACAAGAGTTAGCCGGACGTGGTGGCGCCTGTAGTCCCAGCCACTTGGGAGGCTGAGAGGTGGGAGGATCATCTAAGACTGGGGGGCAGAGGCTGCAGTGAGCCAAGATCGTGCCACTGCACTCCAGCCTGGGTGACATAGTGAGACCTTGTCTCAAAAATTAAATTAAATTAATTGACAGAAAAAACACATTTACAATAGGAACAAAAACACGTAGGAACAAATTTCACAAGGAACGTGTACTGTTTTTACAAGAACAAATTTAAAACACGAAAGTAGACGTAAACAAATGGAAAGCGAGCCGTGCTCCCAGACAGGAGACTCGGCACTGTGGAGGAGTCTTCTTCTTGGAGTTAGCTCATCAGTTCCACTCAATCCCAGTAAAACAGGGTAAGCTATTTTATGGAGCTGGACATGTTGATACTAAGGTTCAAATGTGCATGAAGAGCTGGGCACTCGTGGAAAAAGAAAAACAACGAGGGGAAAAACTCATATAGTGTGAACTCTTAAACATCAGGGGGTGAAGGACTGAAAACCCCATTGAGAAATGGGGAAAAACATGAACAGACCATTCACAAAAGATAAAAATGATCCTCACAGGCTGGGCGCAGTGGCTCACGCCTGTAATCCCAGTACTTTGGGAGGCCGAGGCGGGTGGATCACCTGAGGTCAGGAGTTTGAGACCAGCCTGGCCAACATGGTGAAACCCCGTCTCTACTAAAAATACAAAAATTAACTGGGTATGGTGGTGGGTGCCTGTAATCCCAGCTACTCGGGAGGCTGAGGCCGGAGAATCACTTGAACCTGGGAGGCGGAGGTTGCTGTGAGCCAAGATTGCGCCACTGCACTCCAGCCTGGGTGACAAGAGCCAGACTCTGTCAAAAAAAAAAAAAAAAATTCAAGTAAAAATGGGTTGACGGCCAAAATTTAACAGATAAAACTATAAAATTCTTAGAATAAAACATGTGGTCAAATCTTTATGAGGTTGGATTTGGCAATGATTTCTTAAATTGACATCAAACGCACAGGCAACAAAATAAAAATAGATCAACTGAACTTCATTCAAATTAAAAACTTCTGTGGATCCGAGGACACTATCAACAAAATGAAAGCCCATCAGCTGGGGTAAATAATTGCAAATCACATATCTGATAAGGGCTTAATATCAAGAACATATAATGAGCTTCTCTAACTCAACCACTAAAGACAAACAACCAAATCTAAAAACGGGCAAAGGGGCCGGGCACGGTGGCTCACACCTGTAATCTCAGCACATCGAGAGGCTGAGGTGGGAGGATCCCTTGAGCCCAGGAGTTTGAGATCAGCCTGGCAACATAGCGAGACTGTCTCTCTACAAAAAATACAAAAATTAGCTGGGTGTGGTGGTGTGCACCTGGAGTCCCAGCTACTCCAGAGGCTGAGGTGGGAGGATCGCTTGAGCCTGGGAGGTCGCGGCTGATTGTGCCTCTGCACTGCAGCTTGGACAACAGAGTGAGACCCTGTCTCTAAATAAGTAAGTAAATAAAATGGGCAAAGGACTTGAATAGGCTTTTTAAAAATATATACATTGTACCCATTAATGGAACAGACTTTTCTCCAAAGAAGATGTACACATGCCCAGCAAGCAGATGAAAAGATGCTCAGCGTCACTCAACATTAGGAAAATGCAGATCAAAACCACAATGAGCTATCGCTTCACATCTGCCAGGATGGCTGTGATAAGAAAGACGGACCATCCTAAGTGCTGGTGAGGATGGGAGAAACCGGAGCCCGCAGGATTGCCAGTGGGAAAATGGCTCAGCTGCTGTGGAAGTTTGGCAGATTCTCTGACAGTGAAGCATCAGCATCAGCGTCTGGCTCAGCATTTCCCTCCTAAGAACATGCCTGGAGGAGGCAAAAACAGGGACTCAAACAGGGATACACGTGCCGACGTTCAGAGCAGCATCAGTCCCATTAGCCAAACGGTGGGGACAGCTCACGTGTCACCAACAGATGGTGGACGCACACCCTCTGTCGTGGGGTACCCTGTGCCAGGGCACTGTCCAGACAAAACTGAAGGAGGTTCTGATACGCACCTCCTTCCGAGGAGGAAGGAGCTCCTCCCTGGAGCGCGCTGGAGCTGGAGAGCGTTATGCTGATTGAGAGAAGCTGGACACTGGAGGACCAGCACTGTGTGATTCACCTACATGAAATCCCTAGAATAGTGGGGTTCATAGATAAAGCAGAGTCGACCTTACCACGGGTTGGAGGCGGCGCTGTGGGGGGGTTACTGCCTAGTGGTTACGGAGCTCCTGTTTGGGGCAATGGAAGAATTTGGCAAAAAGTGGTGATGCCCGCACAGCACTGCAGATGGAATTCATGCGACTGGACTGTCCACTTGCAATAGTTGAAATGGAATTACCTTAGGTGATGTGTATTTTACCCCAATCACACAGAGGAGCCACAGGGGAGGGGACGGCCTCTATTGCAGCCTGCTGGCCGAGAGGCCTGGCCGGGTCCTTGGCTGAGTGCTCAGCTCATCTGTCGGGAGGACGGGGCTCACATAAACCCCATGGTGTGAGCATTGTCCACAGGTGATGCCCAGGCCCGACACAGCCCGATCTGAAGGGACACCAAGTGCCAGCTGTGTGCCTCATGCCAGGAGGGTCCAGTGCCCAGGGTGGTGCCAGGTGGGACAGGTGCCATGGGAACCACAGGCCTGGCAGCAACAGCCCTCCCTAGAGACCCCCAAATCTGTGACCTGAGGCTCAGCCTCACCCGTACAGCCACCAGGAAGGGCCCCTCGGTTGGTGAGGCTGCCCTCCCTGTGCCAGCTGGGCTGAGGCTGGCCTGCCTGAGCTGCTCCGTGGTGTCCTGGGCTGCACCCAGGTAGGGCCTGCCTGGCGTCTCTGCAGACTCTGGGCCTTCTCCCTCTGGCACGTCCTGGGTGCCCTCGCCGGCCTTGGTGAGCAGTGAGAGGGGTCCTATCACCCCACAGCTACCGTGGGGCTGCTGCCTCCTCCGCTGTTGCGGAACAAATCTCTCTGCTCTTTCTTCTTCCCTTATTTTTGTTTTTTTCATCTCCTGATGCTATTCTTAGATGTCTGTTTTCTCATTCAACACCCAAATGTTCGCGGAGCCCCCGGCAGAACTGGGCACTGTGCCGATGCCTCTCAGACATTAGTCACCAATGGTCGCATCTCACAGGCGAGCTCAGTGCTCAGCCAGACCAGCGGGCCCTCGGCTCTTCGCGGCCACTGGGTGCTTCCGGTGGCTGGAGCTGCCAGGGGCCCCTCTTAGCTGCCTGGGAACGAGTCGCCCCTAAAGCAGCCCCAAAGCCCCCACGGACGACCCTGTTGGAAAGCAGGGCACCTCCCGGGCATTTCTGCCTCAGGACACGGACGTCTCCTGCAGGTACAAACTGATTTCTGGTCGGTTCCTTATGAATCCTAAATCTTCAGACCAGAGAGTATCCAGCTCTTGAACGAGCAGTTTCCGCATCGGAGATGCTGGCGGGAGGGGCTGTCGTACATGGCGACCTGACTGATGGGCTGGGGTCATTTAATTTTTATGTAATTTAACTGTGACAGATTTCCAAAAATAGCTTCATCACCTGTCACAGGAACAGAATTATCAGTTAAGACAGTTTCCTGACATGCTGATGCTTATTTGCTAGAAAAACTGAGGGGACCAGGCAGCAGGGGAGGAGGGAGGGGTGGCCCTGGGGCTGGCAGTGAACCCCAGCGCATCTCTCTCGTGGGCTGGCCGAGGTGGGCATGGGCCGGTCTCCAGCCTCCACGCCCCTCTTGGGCTCCGCACCCGAGCATGACCCGGTCTCTGGGGTCTCACTCGGCCATTTCCATCTGTGCCTCCTTCTGGGAGGCGGGTGGGGGGTGGCCACATGTGGATCCAGGACGGGCACGATGCCCACCCGCCCTCTGTGACTCGCTCTTCCTGGCCTGAAGGTGCTGCCTCAGGGTCTGTGCTCTGCCCAGGGCCTTGGCCGTCTGTCCTGGGGTGAGGGGCAGGCTCCCGCCCACCCGGTGAGGAGCCAGTGCCCATCCCAGGCCCTTGGGTGGCAGGTCCAGTGGGGTGTCCCCTTTCTCTATACCCACGCACCTCAGGAGAGAGCCCAGCACACTGCCCCGCAGCACCCTCAGGGCACCCCAGCCTGAGACCTGGGCTT
Organism: Macaca thibetana thibetana; assembly: GCF_024542745.1. NCBI lineage: Eukaryota > Metazoa > Chordata > Mammalia > Primates > Cercopithecidae > Macaca > Macaca thibetana. The sequence continues at coordinate 434,027 of NC_065595.1, forward strand.
CCACGGGCTCAAACCAGGAATGAGTGAGGGTCCTCATGGTCAGGTCTGAGGGTCCGAGAGTGAGTGGGGAAGGCAGTGTGGGGCCCACCAAAGCTGCGAGGCCACGGGAGGCTGCGGCCAAAAACCATGCTGTCCCCCCAAGGGGCAGCTGAAGGTGGGAGGCGCGGAGGGAGAGCAGAATGGGGCCTGAGTGTGCCTTCAGAGACAAGAGTGCAGCTGTGTGTGACACGCATGTGACAATCGCATGTGTGACAACCAGGTGTGACAACTGCGTGACAACTGTCTGTGTGAGAACCGTGTGTACAAACCACATGACAACCGTGTGTGTGACATCACGTGCAGCAACTGTGTGTGAACCATGTGTGAGAACTGTGTGTGACAGACGTGTGTGACTGATGTGTGTGACAGATGTGTGTGACAACCATGTGATGGTCATGTGACACTGTGACAACCATATCTGATAACAGGTGACAACCATGTGTGACAGCCAGGCATGACAACTCTGTGTGACAGCCGTGTGGCAGCCATGTGACAGGTGTGTAAGTGGCAGCCATGTGACAGCCATGTCACATCCATGTGGCAGCCGTGTGACGGCCGTGTGGCAGCCATGTGACAGGTGTGTAAGTGGCAGCCATGTGACAGCCATGTCACATCCATGTGGCAGCCGTGTGGCAGCCGTGTGACGGCCGTGTGGCAGCCATGTGGCAGCCGTGCCTTTCAGGCCACGTAAGGGGACCTGAGGCTGCTGCGGCTTTTGCTGCCGCCTCCACGCAGCCTCGAGGCACTGGCTCTGCTCAGTAACACAATCCGTGAGTTCTGGATTTGTGACCTGGTGTGTCTGGTCCCCAGTTTCTTTCTCTGCTCACCCCGGGCTGGACCCTCCACACTGAGCCGTGGTTTCACTCAGGAGTCAGCGAACGTTTCCCGATCTGCCAGTCAGCCAGGTCGGCGAGAATGTCGTCCCAGGAAAATTTCACATTCGTGAGAAACAGCAAATGACATGTTGCTCACACCATTTGCACACCTTAATAGCCTTTTAATTCAGTGTGAAATGGGCCCATTATCCATCTCTGGAAGAAAAACAGGGAGCTGGAATAACTCAAATGTCTCGTTCCCACACCGTCCACATTTGGAAAACCAACTTTGAAGAAGTTTTATTAACAATCATCAACGCCTGTAATCCCAGCACTTTGGGAGGCCGAGGCGGGCAGATCACGAGGTCAAGAGATCGAGACCATCCTGGCTAACATGGTGAAACCACGTTTCCACTAAAAAAGACAAAAAAATTAGCTGGGTGTGGTGGCGGGGGCCTGTAGTCCCAGCTACTCGGGAAGCTGAGGCAGGAGAATGGCGTGAACCCGGGAGGCAGAGCTTGCAGTGAGCCGAGATTGCGTCACTGCACTCCAGCCTCGGCGACAGAGCCAGACTCTGTCTCCAAAAAAAAAAAAAAAAATCATCAAAGCATGCAGGAAAGGGAAAAGAGCGCCTTGCAGGGCTGGGGTGCCGCCCCCATGCAGAGCAGAGCCCCCAAAGGGCAGAGAAGTGGGAGGGGAGGGGGATATGGGCAGCCACTCCTCTGAGAACAGACGCGCTGGGTCCTCAGCCGTCGGCAGGTCCCGCACCACTACAGCTGCTCCAGGGCCCCCGACGGCTGCCTCCTCTGAGGAGGGAACTCGGGGGCCACCAAATACCCTGTCGGCAAGGACACCCCGAAATGCCACAGGTTCCCTGAGCCGATTCTGAACAGTGTGGCCTCATGAAGACTAAAGCCCATGTCAGGGCAGGATATGTTTTGATGTTTCTTTTTTTTTTCTACATCAGTTTGTCTAAACGAGTCTTAGATGTTTATCTGCATAAAAAGCAATGTTCCAATTATAAAAGTAATCCGTGGAAAAATGGAAAATCAGACAGAACAATAAAAGGGAAGGAAAAATACCTAATCCCACCACCAGAAACAGCCACCATACGTTTTGCAGGATGTCTTTCTCTCTTGTCTCTGCATAGTTTTACGTGGTCGCCAAATTCAGTGTTGGCTCAGCAGTGTTGGCTGCCATCCCCCTGTGGCAGCGCGGCTCAGCGCCAGGGTGGTGGGCGCCATCGGGGCACACAGGCCAGCGGGGATCCCCGGACTCGGGTTACAGCAGCTGCATCAGGGAGCTGGGCACACAGCACTCACACTGAAGGACTTCCTCAGACCCCTTTCCTAACAGCCCCTCTTTTCTCCCTCCCCACGGGAAATCTGCTCCAGACAGAATGGTTTAGCAAGAGAGCAAGGTGAAGTCGGGGGTTTGTGCTGTGGGCAGGGACAGCCAGGCACAGGGCTCCAGAGTGAGGCCACATCTTTGCTGAGCGGTGGTTCCTTCACTGACCTCAGGAATCCAACAGAAATACAGTTTCGATTCTTCTTTGATTCCACTAGAAGCCATCATAGAACACTCCCCAACACTCTCATAAACCACTTAAGAATTTTTTTTTTTTTGAGACAGGGTCTCACTCTGTCACCCTGGCTGGAGTGCAGTGGTGCAATCTCAGCTCACTGCAGCCCCGACCTCTCAGGCTCAAGTGATCCTCCCGCCTCAGCCTCCTGAGTAGCTGGACCTCAGGCATCCGCCATGACGTCCAGATAATTTTTTCTATTTTTTGTAGAGACGGCATCTCACTATGTTGCCTAGGCTGATCTTGAACTCCTGGGCTCAAGCAATCCTACCACCTCTGCCTCCCAGATTGTTAGGATGACAGGCGTGAGCCACTGTGCCTGGATATAAGCATTTTGTTGGAAACTGCGTAATACCTCACCCTGAGGATGGGTCTTAATTTACTTACATTTCCCTATTGTCGGACATTATTTTGATACTAAAGATGCTCATGAATACTGCAAAGAACATCATTTTGCATATTAAATTCATTTTCTCTGGGAAGACTTCCTGACCCTAATCTGTTTATATTTGAAATTACACTATTAAAACATAAATGTATTTTCATTGTAAAAAAAAAAAAACCACACGCACGCACAGAAGCACGCAGGGTGAAAGCACATGGCCATCCTTACCCTTCCCCCTTCAACACAAATCCACTCCCCACAGGTAACTACTTTTAAAGTGACTTATTTACCCAGAACTTCTACTAAGCCTTTATGTATGTACATATACATTTTTAAAATTAAACCTTTTGAGATTAATAATAGATTAACATGCAGTTGCAAGAAACAATACAAAGGGATCCCCTGTACTCTACCCAGTTTCTGCCAATGGTGGCCTCTTGCAAAACTGCAGGACAATCTCACCGCCAGGACTGACGCTGACCCACCAGGTGGAGTCGCTCCTGCCACCCCCACCCAGCTCTGTAAAACCCTGGCAGCCCCTCATCTGCTCTCATCTCTCTAAGCTTGTCCTTTCAAGAATGCCATGTAAATGGAATGGCAGAGTCTGATTATTTTGAGACTGGCTTTCTTCACGCAGCACAATTCCCTGGAGATTCATCCAAGCTGCCGTGCGTACCGATAATCCGTCCCTTTCTACCGAGAGTACTCCGCACTACGGAAGTGACCTTCGAACTATCACCTGTGGAAGGGTCTCTGGCTCAATTCCAGTTTTTGGTGGTTAGTAATATGTTGTTATGACAATTTGTGTCCAGGTTTTTATGTGAATATATTTTCCATTTCTCTGGGATGAATGCCCAAGACCACAATTGCTGGGTCATGTGGGAGTGACATGTTTAGTTTTATCAGAAATGGCCTGTTTTCTAGAGCTGCTGAGCCATTTTACATTCCCAGCAAGGCATGAGAGGTCATTTCTCTGCATCTCTGTCAGCATGCGTTGTTGTCAATATTTTCTATTGATTTCAGCCACTCTGGTAGATGTGTAGGGGCATGGTGGTTTTAATTTGCATTTCCCTAAAGGCTGATGGTGCTGGGCGTCTTTGCACCTGCTTGTCTGCCTTCCGTGAGTTCTCCACAGTGAAAGGTCTGTGCGCACACCTTGTACATGTCTAACTGGACATGTTTTGAATGTTTGTTTACTGTTGATTTGGAGAGTTCTTTATATATTCCAAACTTTGGTCCTTTAGTGAATATGTGGTTTGCAAATATTTTCTCCCATTCTGTAGTTTTACCCTTCATGCTCTTAAAAAGTATTTTGAAGGGCAGTTTTTAATTTTGATGAGGTCCAATTTATCAAGTTCACCTTTTATGGATTATGCCTTTGGTGTCAAGTCTAAGAATGCTTTGCCTACCCCTGTATCCCAATGATTTTCCTCTAAATTTTCTAGAATTCTTACGGTTTTATGTTTACATTCAAGTCTGTGATCTGCTTTGAGTAGATTTGTGTAGCAGGTGGGAGGTTTAGGATAAGATTCTCCATCTTCCCCCCACCCCACCCCACCCCATCCATGGATGACCAATTGTACCTACATCATTTCTTGAAAAGGCTTCAGATGGCCAGGCGTGGTGGCTCATGCCTGTAATCCCAGCACTTTGGGAGGCCGAGGTGGGCGAATCACAAGGTCAGGAAATCGAGACCATCCTGGCGAACACGGTGAAACTCCGTCTCTACTAAAAACACAACAAATTAGCCGGGCGAGGTGGCGGGCGCCTGTAGTCCCAGCTACTCCGGAGGCTGAGGCAGGAGAATGGCGTGAACCCTGGAGGTGGAGCTTGCAGTGAGCCGAGATCCGGCCACTGCACTCCAGCCTGGGCGACAGAGCAAGACTCCGTCTCAAAAAAGAAAAAAAAAAAAAAAAAAAGGCTTCAGATGTGGATTTTTTGGTGGATATTCTTCATCAAATTGAGGATCTACTTCTAGTTTTCTGGGAGTTTTTATTATGAATAGATGTTGGATTTGTCAAAAGCTTTTCTGCATCAATTAATATGATTGTCTCTCTCTTCTGTTGACATGGTGGAGTGTAGTGATTGATTCTGAATGTTGAACCAGACTCGCGTGCCTGGATTCAACCGCATTTGGTGCAGCAACTTTATTCATTGCTGGATTCTATTTCCTAATGTTTTTGTTGAGGGTTCTGCATGTAACTTCATGAAAGATACTGTTCTATAGCTTTCTTTTTTATTTTTAAATTTATTTATTTATTTATTTTAAGATGGAGTCTTGCCCTCTCACCCAGACTGGAGTGCAATGGTGCGATCTCGGCTCACTGCAACCTGCCCCTCCCAGGTTCAGGCGATTCTCCTGCCTCAGCCTTGTGAGTAGCTGGGATTACAGGCACCCGCCACCATGCCCGGCTAATTTTGTACTCTCAGTAGAGACGAGGTTTCACCATGTTGGCCAGGGTGGTCTCGAACTCCTGACCTCATAATCCACCCACCTCGGCCTCCCAAAGTGCTGGAATTACAGGCATGAGCCACCACACCTGACCTATTTGCTTATTTTTGAGACAGAGTCTCACTCTATCGCCCAGACTGGACTGCAGTGGCGCCATCTCGGCTCAGTGCAACCTCTGCCTCCTGGGTTCAAGTGATTCTCATGCCTCAGCCTCCTGAGTAGCTGGGACGACAGGTGTGCACCACCACGCCTGGCTAATTTTTGTATTTTTAGTGGAGATGAGGTTTTGCCATGTTGGCCAGCGTGACCTTGAACTCTGGGCCTCAAGTAATCTGCCTGTCTTGGCCTCCCAAAGTGATGGGATTATAGGCGTGAGCCACCGGACCCAGCTTATAGCTTTTTAGTCTTCTTTTTCTGTAATGTCTTGGTTTAATGTGGTCACCAGGTATGGCTGAGTGAGGAAGGGTTCCCGTCTCTTCTTTGAATGTTCAATAGAATGAATTCTTCTTTAAGTATTTGGTAGAATTTTCCAGTAAAACCACCAGGTCTGGAGATTTTTCAGGATTTTTTAAGAATTAATTTTGTGACATATTATTAATATTACTTTGAGGCCCTTCGTCTCTTCTAATCTAAGCACTGGATGTTACAAACCTCCCCCCAGAACTGCTCTGCCTGTATCTCACATATGCTGCTCTGTTGTATTTTCACTTTCATTCAGTTCTATGTATTTCAAATTTCTCTTTGAGACTGCCTCTTCGACCCATAGATAATTTTAAGGCATGTGATTTAATTTCTGAGTATCTGGAGATTTTCCTGTTGTCTTTCTGCTTCCTGAATCTGTAGGTCTATGTCTTTTGCCAAATATGGGAGGTTTGGGGGGCATTCTTTCTTCAAATACTTTTTCAGCCCCATTCTTTCTCCTTTCTTTCTGGGGCCTGATGATACAATAATTGATACTTTTGTAATCATCACACAACCCCCTGCGACTCTCTGTCCATGCTTTCTGGTCTTTCTTCTCTCTGCTGTTGGTGTTGGGTAATTGCTGTGGGTCAGGTTCACTAATTCCATCCAGTGTGATCTCCCCTTTACTGTTCACCTCATGCAGTCAGAGTTTAGAAAACTATTGTTATATGTTTCAGTTATGTAATTTCTTTTTTTTTCTTTTTTATATCTTTCATTTCTTTGCTAAGATTTTCTACTCTTTCATTTGTTTCAAGAAAACCCATAATTGATTGGTAAATCATTTTAAACCCATCATTGATTGGTGAAGCCTACTTTAAGACACTAGTCATATAAACCAACATCTGATTCAGCTTGATGTTGGTGTCTGTTGTCTTTTTTCATTTATGTTTTGGGTTTCTTGGTTCTTGATGAGTGATTTTTTTTTTTTTTATTGTATCATGGACATTTTGGATATTTATTCTCTTGTATGTGGAATCCAGTTGTCCCAGCACCATCTGTTGAAGAGACTATTCTTTCTCCATTGCATGGTCCTGGCACTCTCATCAAAAGTCAGCTGACCACAGACGTATAGGTTTATTTCTAGAATCGCGATTGTATTCCATTGATCACTCTGTCTCTCCTTAGGCCAATACCACACTAGTTTACTTACTGTAGCTTTGTAGTAAGTTTTAGTAAATAGTGTGAGAACTCCAACTTTGTTCTTTTTACAGATTTTTTTTCACTTACTTTGTTCCCTTGTAATTCCATGTGAATTTTAGGATCAGCTTGTCCCTTTCTGCAAAAAGCTAGGATTTTGATAGGAATTGCATTGAATCTATAGATCAGTTTGGGAGTATTGCCACCTTAACAATGTTAAGCCTTCTGATCCATGAACATGGGATATCTTTCCATTTCTTTAGGTCTGTAATTTCTTTCAGCAATGTTCTGTAGTTCTCAGCATACAAGTCTTACACCTCTTTGGTTACATTTCTTCCTAGGGATTTTACTCTTTTTGATGCTATAGTAAATTGTCTTCCTAATTCCTTTCCAGGTTTTTCATCGCTAGTATACAACAACACACTGAGTTTTGAGTATTGTTTAACTCTAACTCCTGGTTTGTTTTTGTTTTTGAGAAAAGCCTGACTGATGCTTCTCAGGTTGGACAGTCATCATCATTCAGAGACTGTGTATATATTTACTTCTAGGTTTTTCTAGGTTTTTTGTTTGTTTCTTTTTTATACAGGGTCTCACTCTGTCACCCAGGTTGGAGTGCCATGGTGTGATCATAGTTCACTGCAGCTTCAAACTCCTGAGCTCAAGTGATCCTCCCACCTCAGCATCCCAAGTAGCTGCAACTACAGGCCTGTGCCAGCACACCTGGCTAATTCTTTTTTTTAGAGACAGGGTCTTGCTATGTTCCCTGAGCTGGTCTCAAACTTCTGGGGTGAGCTTTCCACCTTAGCCTCCCACAGGGATTCTGGACATGAGCCGCTGCACCTGGCTACTTTGGTTTTTAATTTTTGATTTCTATGTTTCCTGCCTTGATTCACCAGGACTCGACATCAGTATTTGACACGAGATGGGACCAAAGCTGGGTTGGCCTGCCCTGTAGAGCTCCCTTTCTGTGCCGGGCAGCCCCCAGCAATCCCCCTCCAGGACCGGACCTGGTGCTTCCTCCCTCCCCACTGATCAGAAATTCTCCAGTCTCATCTTGGTCCTCTTTGTCCACCCTCTCTTCTCTCTTTTCCAAGGCTTCCTTTTCAGTTTCTCTTTTTGTCCCTTTCACCTCATTTTTTCCTTTAGACTATTTCCAAGTCCCCTGCCCCCTTCCCTGGCTTTTAAATCAGATTCTGCCTTTGCACATGAGAAGCCCAGCTGGGCACTGACAGGTTCTGACGGATGCTCTCCCTCGAGGTTTCATCCTCACGGGCCCTTCCACCCAGGCCGAGCGCGATGGGCAGGCGGCTCCGCGAGGCTGGCCGTGTGGACGGTGCTGAGACCAGAACCCACGGCCAGATGCCAATGAGCACAGGACAGCGCCCACCGGCCCTACAATCCCACCAGCCCCGGAAAGTTGGAGCCTCAGGATCGTGGGAGAAGGAGCTTTAAACCCGGCAACAATGAAGGAGACGCAGAGGGCAGCCGCGGGCATTTGGCCACATTCTTGTTTTTTCTGGGTGAGGTGACCGCAGCTCCTAGTGTGCAATAGGACGCCTGGGCCGCCCCATCTGAACAGTATGTCTTGAGTGGGAGCGAGTATCTGCCTTCCCGGGGGCGAGGCTTAGAACCCAGAGTTGCATAAGTGACAGGTGTGCCGGGCGCCTGGAGCGCGGAGTGTGGTCGGTGCGGCCCCAGCAGCTGCTCAGAGCGCGGACTCCGGGGCCCAGGCTGAGCCGGGGGCTTCACAGCTGCACCTGCTGCTTCGGGTGTGCGCGGCGGGAGGGAGGAGGGGCGGCCCGGGGCGAGGCCACGGAGAAGAGAGAAGCTGCGGGCCCGGGCCACGCACGTGGGAGGCGCGAGGTCTGGAGCTCTGCACTAAGTCGTACGCTTCTCATCTGTAAAATGGAGTGAACGCACCAGCGCAAAGGCTTCTAGAAATCCCGGTGGGGTGACGTGTCTGAGCCCTCCGTGCCGCGAGGTGGTCGCTGAGCTTCTCCTGTGAGGACGCCGCGTGCTCGGGCGTTTACAGTGGAGCAGAAACCTCGTCGTCCACGTCCTGGGGCAGATGCGGGGAGCGCGGCAGCGTGAGGAGCGCGTGAGGTTTGCTTGCGGCACCGCAAGACCGACAGGCTCAGAAGTGCATCTCCCTCTGAGGATCCTTCCTTCCTTCCTTCCTTCCTCCTTCCTTCCTTCCTCCTTCCTTCCTTCCTCCTTCCTTCCTCCTTCCTTCCTTCCTTCCTCCTTCCTTCCTTCCTCCCTCTTTCCTTCCTTCCTCCTTCCTTCCTTCCTCCTTCCTTCCTCCTTCCTTCCTTCCTTCCTCCTTCCTTCCTCCTTCCTTCCTTCCTTCCTCCTTCCTTCCTCCTTCCTTCCTCCTTCCTTCCTTTCTTCCTTCCTCCTTCCTTCCTTCCTCCCTCCTTCCTTCCTTCCTTCCTCCTTCCTTCCTTCCTTCCTCCTTCCTTCTTCCTTCCTTTCTTCCTTCCTCCTTCCTTCCTTCCTTCCTCCTTCCTTCCTTCCTTCCTTCCTTCCTCCTTCCTTCCTTCCTTCCTTCCTTCCTTCCTTCCTTCCTTCCTTCCTTCCTTCCTTCCTTCCTTTTTTCCTTCCTTCCTTCCTCCTTCCTTCCTTCCTCCTTCCTTCCTCCTTCCTTCCTTCCTCCCTCCTTCCTTCCTTTCTTCCTTCCTCCTTCCTTCCTTCCTCCCTCTTTCCTTCCTTCCTTCCTCCTTCCTTCCTCCTTCCTTCTTCCTTCCTTCTTCCTTCCTTCCTTCCTTTTTCCTTCCTTCTTTCCTTCCTCCTTCCTTCCTCCTTCCTTCTTCCTTCCTTCCTCCTTCCTTCCTTCCTTCCTCCTTCCTTCCTCCTTCCATCCTTCCTCCTTCCTTCCTCCCTCCTTCCTTCCTTTCTTCCTTCTTCCTTCCTTCCTTTTTCCTTCCTTCCTTCCTTCCTCCTTCCTTCCTTCCTTCCTCCTTCCTTCCTTCCTTCTCCTTCCTTCCTTCCTCCTTCCTTCCTCCTTCCTTCCTTCCTTCCTTCCTCCTTCCTTCCTTCCTTCCTCCTTCCTTCCTTCCTTCTCCTTCCTTCCTTCCTCCTTCCTTCCTCCTTCCTTCCTTCCTTCCTCTTCCTTTTTCCTTCCATCCTTCCTCCTTCCTTCCTCCCTCCTTCCTTTCTTCCTTCCTCCTTCCTTCCTTTCTCCCTCTTTCCTTCCTTCCTTCCTCCTTCCTTCCTCCTTCCTCCTTCCTTCCTTCCTTCCTCCTTCCTTCCTTCCTTCCTCCTTCCTTCCTCCTTCCATCCTTCCTCCTTCCTTCCTCCTTCCTTCCTTCCTCTTTCCTTCCTTCCTTCCTTCCTCTTTCCTTCTTTCCTTCCTTCCTCCTTCCTTCCTTCCTTCCTCCTTCCTTCCTTCCTCCTTCCTCCTTCCTTCCTTCCTCCTTCCTTCCTTCCTTCCTCCTTCCTTCCTTCATTCCTCCTTCCTTCCTTCCTTCTTCCTTCCTTCCTCCTTCCTTCCTTCCTTCCTTCCTTCCTCCTTCCTTCCTTCCTTCCTTCATTCCTCCTTCCTTCCTTCCTTCCTTCCTTCCCTCCTTCCTTCCTTCCTTCCTTCCTTCCTCCTTCCTTCCTTCCTTTTCTTTCTTCCTTCTTTCTTTTTCTTTCTTCTTCTTTTTTTTTTTTTTTTTTTTTTGAGACGGAGTCTCGCTCTGTCACCCAGGCTGGAGTGCAGTGGCCGGATCTCAGCTCACTGCAAGCTCCGCCTCCCGGGTTCACGCCATTCTCCGGCCTCAGCCTCCCGAGTAGCTGGGACTACAGGCGCCCCCACCTCGCCCGGCTAGTTTTTTGTATTTTTAGTAGAAACAGGGTTTCACCGTGTTAGCCAGGATGGTCTCGATCTCCTGACCTGTGATCCGCCCGCCTCGGCCTCCCAAAGTGCTGGGATTACAGGCGTGAGCCACTGCCCCGGGCCGAGGACCTCACTTTCATGCAAAAACATCAGACTATGTGAAGAGCTCCAGGTATCCCTGACCCACCCACTCGGAACCCTCAGTCCATCGACATGTGTGACCCCGAGGTGCAGACAGATGCAGGCAGGCTGAGGTGGATGCTGACCCTCCCTGGCGAGACCAAACCCTTCCCCGGCAGCTTTCTCCTCCACAGAGGCCTTTCCAGCTCAAAGGCGCCCCTGAGCTCTCTGCAGCCCACGGCTTCAGGCTCTTTCTCACATTTAAACATGAATAAACATGAGGAAGTTTGCCCCTGGTGGGAATCTGAGACCCCACACAGACCCTAGATCCATGAGTAAGGGTGGAAAGAAAATTCTATGTATGCATTTTCTCTTTCTAGCCTTAAGTCAATGCAGATTTTGGAAAACTGCCCTTGAACTGAAAAGGAAAGAATATTATTTTCTTCTTTATAACTTTTGCCTGGAGAGGTTCTGAAGCCCTTAGTTCTGGTTTTATTTGAGAAAGGGTCACCATTATAGTCTGAAAAGGAAAGCTTCATGTATTAAAAAGGAGAGAAAGAGGCCAATTCATCAGTAAATCAAAACATCCTAAGGAAGAGTTAGAGAATCCACGTTCTGACGCTTCCTCCTAGCAAGTATTAATTTTACCAATATTTTTCTAAAAACCATCATTTGAGAGATAAAAGACGACCTCTGATTCTAAAATGCTTTCTTCTCAAGGCCTGGCTGGAGTTAAGTGAAGCATTTGAAGGATCCTAGAATAATTTCCATAACTCAGAGGCCCCCAGCAACGAGTGAGATCATATCACAGGCAATGCAGGGCACGGTTCAAGAAACACCGTGAGACTGTCCACCACGAACGCTCAGGGGGCTTGCTGATGGCCCCACGCCCCAACCCCCATCACAGCGGCCTCGCCTGAGACCACACGGTGGTTTCCATGTGAGCTTCATGGGCTGGACGCCTGGCTCTCAGCACCTTTGAACGAGGGTCCCTGAGTCCCACTGGGTGAGATTGAGACCTGCTGTCCTGCACCCTGGAAGGGAGAGGAAGACCCCAGGCAAAAACCAGTCCTACAGACAGGCTCCTGCCACTTGTGTGAGCTGTCCTAGCTGCCTCCATCCTCTGTCACGCTAATGTCCCCAAGCTCTGTGTGAACAGACACAAGCTTGGGCCTGGCTGGGTCAATCCACCTGCCACTCCCTGGCCTTCACTCCAGTCTCTCGTCATTTTTGTGTTTTCTTGGCTCTGCCCTGTCCCCTGGGCACGAATGTGTACACGTGTGTGTGCATGTGTGCATGTGTGCATGTGGGTCTGCGTCTGTCTATATTTCCTCCTCCCCCACAACTAGACTCTAGATTTTAGCAGGTGGAGACATTTTTCTAGCTCTAACTCAGCACAGAATCCAACTCACACTCAACTCAGAAACGTCTGCTAATTTAACTTCCTCTGGCCCTGCAGCCACACATGGTGGATGCGTCCTCAGGTGAAGAGGCTGCTGCCCTGCAGGACGCCAGGCGGCACATGGCCACCAGGACCACAATGAAGACCCGAATGCCAGAAATGTGACAAATGGGAGACAAGAAGCCACTAAGATCGTCACTGAGAAACAGACGATAGAAGAAGGAAAAAGGCGATGGAGAAAAACATTCGGCCTTAGCCAGACGTCATCAAGTGCAGCATTTTCTAGAAACTCAACCTGTAGCCGGCACACCTCCGTGTGGGTGCAGCCAGCGGGGCCCACGTCTGGGGGAAGCTCCGCAGGTGCCGGCCTCGTCCTGAGTACGTGGCACGACCAGGCCCTCCTCTCACACCTCCTGCTGCGTGTGTGTCCTAATGACCATGTATCCCTTTTACAGCAAAAAGCCACGTATTTGGAAAATCAAGAAGAGGTCAAAGCACTGAAACACAGTGCGGTGAGGCGGAGAATGTGAAGGATGCACCTGGCGCAGCTTTCCCGAGAAACGAGCTGGCATCACGTGTGAGATCTTAGTGTTTCTAACTTTTGACGATATGCAAAGTTTCTTCAAAGATGTAGCTACAAATACGTCCCTGACAGTGGTATTTGGAACATCGACAACCTACATGGCCAATAACAGGAGGACACAGAAGCAGAGTTTGACAAATCCAAACAAAAGGATGTGTTTGATATAACGACATGAAATAGTCCCAAACATGCACGAGAGCCTTCACCCGTGTGCGTGTGTGCACGTGTGTGGTCATTCTGTAAATAAGCATTGAAACTATCCTAATGTATTAGCAGCTATTACCTCTGGTTAGTGGCAATCTTACACAAGATTTTTTAAAAGTAATTTATACTTCTTTTTAATTTTCATTTCCAAGTCTTCTGTGATGAAAGTGTACTGCTTTTAGAATGCAAGAGAAAGCAATAAAAGGCATGTTAAATTGCATTTGTTGTACCTGGAAGCCTGACAGAGGCCCTCTACTTGTTCCCGTGGGGCTCACTGTTGGCTTCTTTTTGATGCCACATTCCCTTTGGTGTGAAATGATTTCAGAGGCCGACAACCGCGATTCACATCAAAGAGCGTCAGCCCAGCCTTGACTGAACTGCACAGACTCCAGGAAGCAGTTGGTGCGTCAGCAGCTGTGGGGCTGGGTATGTTTTTGCACCTTGGCTCAGGACCGGCCACGGGTGCACCTGAGCACCCATGGGAGGGCCCCCCACAGCCACAGCCTGTCAGGGGAAGGACCTGGGCCTCTGACGCAGCACCGGCTCCAGCAGGGAGCCCCAGGTGTGTGGCCTGGGTGCTGAGTGCCTCCTGGAGCCTGGTGCAGCACTGGCCAGCGGGAGCTCAGCACACCGTGTGCACACCCCATGCAGTGACCAGTGGGTGCTGGCAGGCAGAGTCCAGCAGGGCCAGGGTCCAGCAGCTGTGGCTGGTGCCTTCTGACCCGGGCAAGAACACGCTCTCAAATTCCCTCTTCTTGTGGGCTTTGGGAAACAGGTCACGTAGGCCTGCAGTGAGGGTGGCCAGGTTTGGTGTGGGGTTGAGCAGCACCTTTCCATGGGGCCTCGGTGCAGAGAACGGCACAGACCCGAGGCGGCAGGTGCTCTGGCCACCCCATTATCGTGCTCCCAGGTCTGGAGACAGTCAGTGCCATGCAGCACTTTTAAAGGGAACAAGATCCCCATGTTGAGGAATAATCTGCCACCAGCAAAGGACCGGCCTGCTGCAGACCGGAGCTCCCTGAAGGTGAGACAGGAGTGACATGGCCAGGCCAGGCCTAAGATTCTGATCCACTGGCACCAACCCTGGAGAAACCAACTCAGAAGCCTCAGCATGGCCCCAGGGCCACCACAGCGAGGAGAAACTCAGAGGCAGCCCAGTCGCAGGCACTTGCTGGCATCCTGGAACCTCAGCCAGGACTGGGGCCTGTGGCCGGCAGGTGCTGGAGGGCCCCAGCTGAGCTGTGAGGGCTCCTAGACAGGAGGGCAGGCTCCCTGCCCGGGCGGGATGGGACAGAAGGCCTCCTCCGTCAGCCCAGCAGAAGCCTCAGACCACAAGCCACCGGTGAGAATCACAGCCGGCCCTGCAGGTTTCTCAGGAAAGAAACGTGATGGGACCCCCCAGAGTCGCAGGCCCCCTCGCCGTCCCCAGCACTGTGCATGTACCCCCTCCTAGCCACTGTTTTCTTCACCCTAGAATGTTTCTGTTTCTAATTTGGCAAGTATTAAATAAGCCAATGATATAATTTCCTATCTTCCCTCTTCTAGAAGATGTCTTTTCTTTTGGCAGAAAACAAGGGGAAATTAAATCAAAGAAATTTGTTCACAGTCAGAAACTGTCATCCTGAAGTGACTGTGAACCTCTGGGAAGACGAGCTGGAGGCCTGGAGGCTGAGGGGGCCGGCCCCTCCTGTGACTACAGAGGTGATCAGGAAGCCTCAGGAGTGTTAATTATTTATTTTATTTTATTTATTTATTTTTATTTTGAGACAGAGTCTTGCTCTGTTGCCCAGGCTGGAGTGCAATGGCACGATCTCGGCCCACTGCAACCTCTGCCTCCCCGGTTCAAGCGATTCTCCTGCCTCAGCCTCCCGAGTAGCTGGAATTACAGGTGCCTGCCACCATGCCCAGCTAATTTTTGTGTTTTAGTAGAGATGAGGTTTCACCACGTTGACCGGGCTGGTCTCAAACTCCTGACCTCAGGTGATCCGCCCACCTCAGCCTCCCAAAGTGCTGGGATTACAGGCGTGAGCCACCGCACGTGGCCAAGCATTAACTTTTAATGCATTTTATTTCCCCAAAGCGTTTTCATTCCATTGCATCAATTGCTATGACATTAAATAAAATATACCGAAATAAAACCTGTCATATAATTTTTTCCTGTTAATCTGCACACACAGACATCCCCTCCAAAAGAACAGGAAAAAAAAAAAAAGCCAAGAATCTCCTCCTGGCTATAACCGATGGTGCTAGAGCCACTGTACACTCAGAATCTGTTATCTGCCAGGTTGGGGGTGGCTCAGGTGTGCACACAGGTGTCACTGCCTGGGAGGGGTGTCCTCGGGGTGTGAACCTGAGCCGGGAAGGAAAGCAGGGGAGCCAGCCAACTGTCTGCTTAGCCCTGGGTGAAGAAGTTACAGCCAGGCCTACCCCACTAGTGCCGACGCTGCAGGGGGCGGGCTGGGACAGGTGTCCAGGCCACGCTCTCCAGACCAGAGCAGCACAGCTGGGAGAGCTGACCTTCACTGCACCTGCCTCAGGGTCCCCAGACGCCCCTCCACGAGCCGCGTCCACTTGGTCTTCTAAGTGCTTTTTGAACATTTCTAAATCGCAGAGAAAAGGTGAAAGGATCCCTTTAGCTGTCGGTAGTTTGGGCAGCTCTTTCCATGATTTTTAAACCCACAGTGAGAAAAACATTTTATGCTGTGACCAGGAGCACACAAAACTAACCGCACAATGTGTGAAATGCTCTTACTTTCTGTCGATTCCATCTCACTACGAAAACGCAAGTCACATCCACAAATCATCATTTCCAAAACTTCTCAGACATGAGCGTCATGTAGGATATGTGCTAAGAATCAATTCCAGGCCCACCCTAACCCACCACCTGGAACTCCCGGAGAAGGGGTCCCCAGAGTCCCCGGCGAAGTGGCTTCCCGTTAACGAGGTGATGAGTGTGAAGGGAAACGCGGGCAATGAAGTCATCCACGTGAGGGCGGAGACACGGGTGAGAGAACCCCCTGCTGGGGCACAGGAGCCCCTCTGTGCCCTGCACCCGGAAGCTGAGCCAGGAACAGCTAGGACCACACAGCCTTTGCCACTGCGCTAATCCTGTGCAAGAATACATTTGTCTCTTCGAGCTAGAATTTAGTAAAAACTGCTGCCACATTCAGATCAGCCTGAAGGTTTCTGAAGCTCCACTGGGCCCCATAATTCTAGCCTTTGATTTCATGCGCTCACTACCCACGTCTAATCTAAGGTTTAAACTCCATCGCTTAACTATCCGAGAAGGTTAAAAATATCCAGAAGGCCATTAAACTCTGGGAACTGCCTCAGAGGCCTCCCGGGCCTAGCGTGTGCGTCCCCTCCTTCCCGGGGCCTGGGTGAAGGGTGGGTGGTGTGGGGCAGGTGTGGCCCCTCCACAGGCCCCAGCTGAGGAAACCTAGTAGGGATGGAGGACCTGGACCTGCTGGACTGAGACACGAGGATCCCCTCGGGGGAGAGGAGGACGCTGGCGAGGCCTGAGGCCTTCACAGGTACCAGTTCTCACAGTCTCGGCTTCCTTAATTGACTAAGGCAACATAAAGGTCTTCTGCGCTATTTTTACATTACATTTCAATCAGTCTTTTTCTATATTCACAATCAAACTAAAATAGTGCATGCTTTTTTTTTTGAGGGAATGTATTACTGATTTTGACACAGATCAGAGCATCATCATTCAGTCCAACCCTCTCATCTGATGCGGCGGGAATCAGAGATCACCAGTTAAAGCCCTGCCCAGCATCTCTCGGCTGCCTGTGACATCCGTATGGCTGTCTGCAGAGGGAGGTTGTCTGATAGTTCACGGTGCCTCAACAGCACGGAGCTCCTCGTGGCCAGACCGTTGGCAGCTGCCTGGCGTGGTCTCCCGTCTCATGAAAAGGCTGAACCGGCTGTTGATAAGATTCCTGTTAGCAATTCCATGAGTCTGGGTGAACTCCTGGCCCCGCCAGGGACCCATTTTGACTTGGCATTTGCTTTGGGTGCTCCTCGCCGTGATTCCCCAAGCAGACCTGTCCCTACAAACCAGACTGCGGGTGAGCGGAGCCTGCGGGTGCCCACGGAACACACCAGGCCGACTGCAAGCACAGGAACCATCCCACCTCCCGTCTGCTCAGCGCCGACCGCCAGGGGAAGGAACTGCTGAGGCTCCTGCAGGAAAGTCACGGCTGCGAAGGAGCCAGTGCTGTGTTTCTCCGACACCAGCAAGGACCCTGAGTGCCTCCCACACGGAGAGGCGGGGTGCATGTCTTGTCAGAGGCAGGCTCCCATTCAGCCGGTTTAGGGGGCCGAGATCCGGCCTCCCAAGCCTCATCTGAGGAAGGGGGTCTTAAATACCCTGGGTCACCGTCCGCCCTCGTTGGGCTCCTCCCCACAGGCTGGGCCGCCTGATGGCAGCCCCCGTTTCTGTCTGAGCAACCTCACAAGCAGCAAGGGCTCCTTTCCTCACCACCAAGAACATCCCTGACCAAGTGTTAGCCCTAAGATGTCCCCATTCCTCAAAAAATTACCCCCCCACCCGTGGACAGGCGCGCAGTGCTCAGACACAGGTGGCCGTCCCTGGATGCCCTGCGTGTCCTCGTCCTGCAGGCCCTGCCACCGCTCCCGGCCCGCAGAGCTCATGCCTGGCGGCACAGCCCCATCTGCTCCCTTCACTCCCGCCCCCACGCCTGCTAGGGCTGCAGAGCGACGCGCCTCCCACAGAAGCAGCCCTCCGTTCTCGCTGCCCTCCAGGTGCCTGCCTGAGACCCACTTCTTCCGGAAAACCAGCCCCCAGTCATCAGACAAAAGAACAACAAAGCTGCGCAGATCCTCCCGAGACATTCAGAACCCAAGCACCTGTTTTTCACCAGGGCAAAACCCACCACACTATCGTTTCGGACCGGCCTGTTCCTACCAGCATGATCCATGAGTGGAGGCACCTGCACCTGTGACTACAGCCATGCAGCCTCAGCCGCCCGCTGGGCAGAAACCCCGAATCACAGATCGGCTACCCGCCCCCCACATACTTCCTGTGCGCCTGGCACAGGCAGGGCTCAGCCAGGCGCTGAAAAGGGAAGCTGAGCAGCCTCCTGCCCGT
Organism: Macaca thibetana thibetana; assembly: GCF_024542745.1. Classification (NCBI taxonomy): domain Eukaryota; kingdom Metazoa; phylum Chordata; class Mammalia; order Primates; family Cercopithecidae; genus Macaca; species Macaca thibetana. Next base: position 452,144 of record NC_065595.1, read on the forward strand.
GGCAGCTGAGAACTCACTTCCCTCCTTTTCTTCTCATGCCTACGAAAACACCATTTTTTCCCTTAAATTATCGAAATCTCAAGATTTAAAACACACTTTTGCAAAGTGGAATATAACTATTGGCACTGGCCTTGGACAGACCTGGAAGTTGTTTTTGTCACCTCTCCCCAGGGAAGATGCGGACACAGCAACCCTTCGTGACAACAGTGTATAGTCCCGAGAACGTGACAGCCAAGGTGACCTCATCCCCAGAATGTACCACAACGCCCCCCAAATTCCCAGACTGAGAGGGCTCGGCAATCCCATCCCACTGACGGACTAGGAATTGCTAAGGAAGAAGCTTCGGAGGCCAACTGTGTAGCCTGTACCAGCCCAGAGAACAAGGGTGGGGGAGGAGGGTTCCCGCTTCTACGGACCTGCTGGGGGTCTCGGGAAGCCTCCTGGACTCTCAGCAGAACGAAAACCGCCCAGGGCTGAGGCCGTGCCCCTGTGGCATGTGGCCCGCGGGGTCACCCAGCTGTCTGGGCAGGGCTGAGGGTGGAACAGCCTCTCCACTTAATCACTCCGAGATCTCCCAACTGGGTCAAAATCCATTATTGACAACCTGCCTGCCTGGAGCACACGCGGAAGCCAGAGGACTTCCCGGAATGCTCCAGGCAGGTGGAATTGTTCCCAGCCCCCTTGGAGGAGGTGACAGAGGGGTCCCCGCAACCCCTGCTGTGTGGGGAGACCTCGGGAGCCAGGAGCGCGGGCGGCGGCTCCACTGGTCACCCCGAAATCGCAGGACGCCCCAGGGTCTCCGGGACTCGTGGGTTTGGGAGAACGTTCGCGACGCGGAGCGGGCCCTGTTCACCTGCCGGACGCCCCCTACGTCCGTCCGAACCCGGGAGCCCCGCAGCAGGGACCCTCCTCGTCCCCAGTGACCACCGTCTGGACAGGGCTGCGCTCGGCGGGCAAGGCTGGGAGCCCCCCGGACGGGAGGACGCGGCGCACGGGCTTCGAGTTTGCAGATTTCGCGGTTGCGGGAGCTGAGCTGGGTCTTCTCTCCCCCAATTCGGGCCGCGTCCCTGCGGGTCGAGGAGGCAGACGTGGGGGCGCGGTCGTGTGTCCGAGGGGGAGTGGGGCGTTCATCTCCGGGAAGAAGGGGGACCGGGAAAGGCAAAGCGCGCCGAGCGTTCGCCCACCCCCGCCCTCTCTCCGCGCGAGCCGGGTGCGCCCCCAGCCGAGCCGGGGCGGGCGCCGGGAGAGTCGGGTTTTCCGAGACCCGCGCCCCTTCCTCGCCTTCCGCTCACCCGGGCTCCCGCAGGACCAGCGCGGACAGACGGGGCGATGTGCGGCCGAGACTTCCATCCACGCGCGCGGCGCGGCCAGACCCGCGAGCGCCTCCGGCCAGGCGCCCTCCCCCGACCCCCGGACTCCCGGCGCTGAGCAGGAGGGGGCGGCACCAGCCCCGCCCCGCCCGGAGCCGCCCCGGTCCCCTTGGCCGAAATGGGGGGATTCCAAGGTCCCCTCCCACCCTCCCGCGCCCGCGCGCACCGCGCGCCCCGAGAAGAAGCTGCGCGCGGAACCATCGGACAAGAGCCCGCGACCCCCGGCTCACCGCCCACTGCGGCCCCGGCTCCTTCGCCGCGGACCCCCCACCCTCGGCCCCACGGCGCGCGCAACTTTACCTGCGGTCCAGACTCCGCGAGCTGCTGACTCCGCTTACCCAGCTGGCGGCCTCCTCGGGGCGGAGCGCGGCGTCTCTGGAGCCGGCATCCCAGACTCCGGCACCGCCCCGCGCACCGCCCCCGTCCCGGCCTTCGGTGGCGCGGCGCCCCCTCGCGACATCCGAGGGTCCCCAGGGGCGAGCCGACCCCTTACCGGGTCTGGAGCGGGGGCCACGTCCACCTGGAGGAAGCATGGAGCCCACCCAGCTGCCCTTGGGGCGCAGGAGGCCCGGGCCCCACTCTGCACTCCGCACCCACCAGCGCACGCCCTGGCGGGCACACACGCTCACACTCACATAGGTGTACACTCACATCGACAATCGGTGCAACTCACACACTCCCTGCCACAGTCATAATCACACTCACACAGGTGCACACTCTCACATAAACAATCATAACTTCACACTCACACAGGTGCACACTGACTCTCACATACACACTCAACTTCATTCACAGGCACATGCATACACACACTCATAACCATATTCACCCAGGCACACATGGACACACACACGTGCACATTCACATAGACAATCCGTGCAACTCACTCACTGCCACACTCATAATCACACACAGATGCACACTCACATCGGCAATCCGTGCAACTCACACACTCACTGCCACACTCATAATCACACACACAGGTGCACACTCTCACATAGTTTCATAACCCTAGTCATTAACGCACATGCATACACACACTCGTAACCACATTCATTCAGGCACTCATGGACACATGCACACACACACTTGCATACACACACACTCACACTGTGGTCATTCCAGAGGCACAGGCTGCCTGCTGCCTGCTGTGACCACTCCCAAGCAGCCTCTGAGGTACACGGGAAGAGATGAGGAACCCGGCCCAAGACTCTGGAAGGACAGGACTGTGGGTTTTGAGTCAACAGCCAAGGCACTTCTGGTGGAGCGGATCCCCAGGAGACGCCAGCTGTGAGGATTCCGGACGCGTCTGTGGGATGGATCCTGGAGCCGCAGCGGAGCCTCTAGTGTGTGGATGTTTCTCATTTGCATCCACAAAAAGGAAGTGTTCCTCTACAGCTCCAGCCAGAGCACCAGGGCTTGGAAGGGAATATTTTCTCCATGGAAACATCTACCAGATTCAGAGCAGGAGGTGCCTGCACTGCTGTCCCTGAAAGGGCAGAGGCTGCCTTTTTTTGGGGGGGCGGGCAACTGGTGGTTAGCAGAGGCCTTTGAGACTGAGCAGAGCTGCCCCGGGGACATTGCTCTGAAGGTCCAGTGGACGTTTGCAGCTGCAGGAGGCAGAACCAACCAGGACCCCTTGATCACAGAAGCCCCTGTTAAACACACTCGTTAGAAAAGTAAACAAGATAACAGATCGCTCTGTGTGTGCCTGGCACGCGGGGGTTGCCCCATAGCTGGTGGTTTGGATGTGGGGGGTCTGAAGGGTTTCTCAGGCTGCGCATTCTCTGACCTCAGTCTATTCTTCTTGGCCCGGTTCAGCCCTGGCGCCTCTTTCAGACCCTGCACCTTGACCCAGTCTCTGGTGGCTGTGACCGTGCAGAGTGCAGCCAGCCCATCACCTCTCTTTTGCAGACTCTATACCTCTACTGATCCAACCAAAATGCTCACCAGCCTTTCCAGGCACCACATCACATTTCAGACAGCCCTGGCTTGCTAGTCAACTTAAAGCTCTAGGTCTGTGCAGTTGTTGGTTTATTTTTCCCCATGAGTTTCTGCTTCTTGATTCTTTAAAAGTCTAGGTTTTGTATATTACAATTTGTCCCTAGTACATTGTATTTCACTAGTTTTTATGAGGTTAAACTTTTTCATGAGTCTTGTCAGATGTTTCAGAATCTTAATTCTGTTATTCAGCTTATTAGCTTCCTTCTCATCTGAAGCCATTGGAAAACTGCTAAGTGGAGCTGGGCCATCCAAATCATCAGTATAATTCATGTTTCCAAAAGAAGGGGTCACACCAGCAAGCCCGGGTCCCTGACTGCTGCCCCGATGCCAGCCACGGCTCCACTCCCACCCTGCTGGTTCATTTCCCATTTTGTTTGGGAGGATGTCGTGGAGACTTTCAGAAATCAAAATACAATGAATCGGGCATCCAAACTAGTAAATCTGCCAATATCACACACAAAAAAGACAGCAAATAATGTGGTCTGTTTAATAAGTTTTTTTAGTATTGGCTAATATCCACCAATCTGGGGGATGGGGCGAAGTATGACCCCTCGGTCCTGGAGCGGGGAAGGGTCTGTGTACCCTGGACCAAGTTCCTAACGCGTGGTGCCTCAGTTTCCTTGTCTATAATAGCAGAACACGTGTTGCTGTTTTACTAATTAAATGAGACAATGCTAGTACATATCTGGCTCACGGCAAACAAATGATCGTCATTATTTTAGGTGCTTGCAAAACCCATCACAATCTGGAATGTTTCCAGAATGTTGAGACACTGAACATATCTGCAAACTGAGTCTTGAAAATGGGACCTGGGACTTAGAGCGAGGACGCAGCGCGGTATCCTGCCCAAGGGCAGTTCGCCCCTGCACCGCGTGGGGGTGAAACACGTCCCTTGACAGGCGATTTGTACAACCCAGTTCTTTCCCCCTGTGATCCTGTAAATCGGTCCCGTGTCTCTCGGATGTGGGCAGGTCTTGTGTGTGTTTTTCTCCCCCTGTGATCCCGTCAATCGGTCCCGTGTCTTTCAGATGTGGACAGGCCTCGCGAGAGTTTCCCTCCCGCTGTTGTCCTGTAAATTGGTCCCGTGTCTCTGGGACGTGGCCTCGTGTGTGTTCCTCGTAACTCATCTCTGTTCTCTTCTTGTATCCCTAAGCCACAGACTTCCTCACCGTGTGTGTCTCCTTCCCGTTCATGGTTCCTGTTGCTCCGTCTCTGAACGTTGGATGTTTCACACGTTCCCTTTCTTCTTCTAATTGTTGTTGACAGCGGAGTTAGGCAGACACTGAGGGTGTTGGGCCTTCCAGCTGCTCAGGTCCCAGGACCCCTGCACTGTAGGTGTCCTAAGAAAGCGCCGGTGATGGGCTGCAAGGACACAAGGATGCGGGGACAGGCCACAGAAGGTGGGACTCGCTCCGTTCCATGCTCATGACCCCCCTTTCTAAATCACACACTCACTGTCACACTCACAATCACACTCACACAGGTGCACACTCACATCGGCAATCTGTGCAACTCACACACTCACTGCCACACTCACGCACATGCATGCACACACTCATAACCACATTCATCCAAGCACACATGGACACACTCGTACACACGTGCACGCTCACACACACTCTCGCACTGTGGTGATCCCAGAGGCACGGGTCCCAGGTGATGTGCCTGCACCTTCCTGTAGCTTCTCTTTTACGAAAAGAACAGACTCTTTAAGATGTTTTCTGTCTGTAACACACGCTCATTGTAGAAAATGTGTGAACTTTTTGTGAAAAACACAAAGAAGAAAATAATAAATCACTTCTAACTCCCATCTTCAACATCCAAACTTATCCCTGTTAACAGTTTGACACCTAAACACTTTGGTCTCGTTTGTTGTTGTTGTTGTTGTTGTTGTTGTTGTTTTGAGACAGGGTCTTGTTCTGTGGCCCAGGCTAGAGTGCAGTGGTACGATCATAGCACCTCCTGGGCTCAAGTGATCCTCCCACCTCAGCTTCCTGCCTAGCTGGGACCACAGGTGTGCCACCACACTCAGAGAATTTGGTTAGTTTTTGGGGAGACACAGTCTCACTATGTGGCCCAGGTTGGTCTTGAACTCCTAGGCCCAGACAATCCTCCTGCCTTAGCTTCCCGAAGTGCTGGCTTACCAGGTAAGAGCCACTGTGCCTGGCCTACTTTGGTCATTTTTTATGTAAAAATAATTTTTGGTTTATGATACAAAAATTGCATCATAAATACACACTGGGCAGGGTACACACACTGCACAGAAGGAAATGCACACTTTCCATTTTTTCCAGTCTCCAACACCATTTTAAACAGAGCTCCATCCTGAGGATGCTGTCACACTTTAACTTATTTGACATTGATGTTTTCTCCAGTTTTTCACCGCCATAAAATTCTCTGCCATAAACATCTTCACAGACAAATCTTGACCCACTTTCTTGACTGTGGTGACATTGCTGAATCCCAACCAATGTATTGTTAGAGGAAAATCCTTAGTGTGAACATTAAAATTGAAATTTTATTTTTTCAAAAAAATAGGCACAGTGGCTCCTTTTTGTAATCCCAGCATTTTGGGAGGCTGAGGCAGGAGGATCGTTTGAGCCCAGGATTTCAAGACCAACCTGGGCAATATAGCAAAACTCCGTCTCTAAAAAAAAAAAAAAAAAAAAAAAAAAAAATTGAAAAATTGTCTGAATGTGGTGGCACATCCCTGTAATATTAGCTACTTGGGAGGGTGAGGTGGGAGGATCACTTAAGTCCTAGGAGTTGGAGGCTACAGTGAGCTGTGGTCATACCACTGGACACCAGCCTGGGTGACAGAGAGAGGCCCTGTTTCAAAAAAAAAACAGAAAATAAAAAATAAAGAAAAGAAAAGGAGGAAAGGAAGAAAAGAAAAGGAATAGTGAGCTTGTGTGTCCACGGGCTTATCTGTCTTGGGTGCTAAGCCTCTTGGGCAGGGGCACCTTCATATATGTGTCCTTGGGCCTCGGCATGGGCCGGGCTCTGAAGCATGTCGTCGGCAAGCATCCACTGAAGGCGGAAATGAGGAAGTGGGTGGGACTGTCATAAACTTAGATGTCAAACTACTTTCTTTACTATAAGTTTCCAAATTAGTCATTTTCTTCTAGATAGTTACTACAATTTTCATTTCTTGGCTGATTTTCAAAATAAGATGATACATGCTGTGGCTTTTCCGAGATAGAATTGACACCTACAAGTCACCCATTTAAGTTGCACCGTTCAGTGGCTTTTCATTTACGCAGCGCGTGTACAGCCATTGCTACATCCATTTTATTTTATTTTATTTTATTTTTTTTTTTTTGAGACGGAGTCTGGCTCTGTCACCCAGGCTGGAGTGCAGTGGCGCGATCTCGGCTCACTGCAAGCTCCGCCTCCCGGGTTTACGCCATTCTCCTGCCTCAGCCTCCCGAGTAGCTGGGACTACAGGCGCCCGCCACCTCGCCCGGCTAGTTTTTTGTATTTTTTAGTAGAGACGGGGTTTCACCGTGTTAGCCAGGATGGTCTCGATCTCCTGACCTCGTGATCCGCCCGTCTCGGCCTCCCAAAGTGCTGGGATTACAGGCTTGAGCCACCGCGCCCAGCCGCTACATCCATTTTAAAGCATTTTCACCACCCCACCGGCAAACCTGTGTCCCTCGGCCCTCCCAACCTCCGCCCACTCCCTTCCCTGTGCGTGGTACTGAGGGGACTGGGGAATCCGCCTTCTGCAGTGCGGGAGGAGCTCCCACGGACGTCGGCCCCTGGGCTTCTGTCCGTCTTTTGGACGCGTTCATTCTTCTGTGCCTCTGCCTGGCTCTCTGCTCTCTCCCTTCTTTTCTGTTTCTTCTTCATGGGAGATTGGGGCCCGTTTCTGGCATCTGCAGCCTCCTCTCTGCATGCGAGGGGAAGAGGCCGTGCGTGGAGGGGCTTCTGGTCCACTGGGTGGCCGTTCCAAACGCTCATCCTCCTGTTTCCAGTCCCTGATGTCTCACGTGCGTTTGTAGCGTGGTCGGTGTCTGTGCGGTTCCCCCGGTGCCTGCAGGCTCGTCCCTCTCCCAGGAGGCTCCCGGTGGGTGCTGCCCTGGCGCCTCCTCTCAGTGCCAACCGGCTTTGACAGCAGACACTTCACCTCACAGGAAACATAGGGTATCTCTGGGGCTTTCTCAGGCTTCCTCCTGTGTTCATTACTTTAATCTCTACCCTAAATTCCCTAACTCTACATTTACTGTTACTCTATTTCCTCATCTGAACTTGAGCTCCAGGTGGGAAGCCGTCCACTGAAACAAGCACACGTTCACTCCACGAGTCGCCGTCTGCCGAGTGCACTCTTGGCGAGGGAGACGACTCTGCTCTGGGGTCTCGGACCCACGTGTGGTGCAGAGGATAAGACCACCTTCCGCTCAGCTAATAGATGTGCTCCTGAAATCTGGGTAAATTCAGACGCTGGAAGTGGATTGAAACGTAAACACGTCGCTGGTGGGCTCTCTGACCAACGGGTCTGCATGCCAGATTCTTTTGTAATGTAAGCAGTTGCGTTCTTACCGAGCTGTTGGCAAGGGAGGAGTTTTATATGCTGAGTTATCTCAGCCCGGGGGGCATCTGAGCAGTGACCTGCGCCTTCTGTGATCACTTCCTCCCCTCTTGCTGCATGTGGTTGAGGCCAGCAAGCAATGCCGTGCGGTTTTTGTATTTGTGAACGTTTATAATCAGTGTCCTTAATGGACAGCTTACATAACACTTCCCGATAGTGCCTTTGCTATTATGAAACGTTCCCGATGCAGTGAGCAGCCAGCGCTTCCTCCGAACATCTCATCGTTTCGTTTAAACCCACAGCGGAATGCAGACGTCCTTTCTGTCTCTGTCGGTTTTGTGCTGTGAATGTAACATTCCATTTCACTACTGTCACAGTTCTGGGAAATGGCCTTGGATTTGATGAGAACACCCCTGTAAGTTATTTGCACTGCCCAGCCCTGCACCGTGTGCTGTGAACGGTTGTGGGTGCCTGGGGCTTCCTTTGCCCCCAAATTACTTGGCATCCATGACATTCTGAATAGAGGTATTTCTCTTTTGTGAATAGAGTGGTTTACTTTTATGCAGTTCAATAAATATTTGTTCACATGTTGCGTGAAGCACGTACCCAGCGCTGTGTGCCGGGCACTGCAGTGCCTGAAAATGCACCAGACACAGCTTCCCTGGAGAGGCTGGAAAACTCTGTGGAAGGAGGCAACACCCTACGTAACTAGCTGCATTAAAAGCCACACGCGGGAACGGTATGTCGATACGACCCAAGACCTGGAGGTGCTGTTGTTGCTCAGGAAAGACGATGGCCCGACAGTGTCAGCTCATCCTGTAAAACGTGCTTTAAATTCTACCAAAAACACAAGCCGCCCCAGCCCCCGACTTCCATCTCCACAGAAAACTTGCTCAGATCATAGAGGCAGGAGGCAGCGCTGAGAAAGAGGGAGAATCAGAGGGCGAATGGAGGGAGAAAGTGCTAGAGAGAGAGAATGAGAGGGAGGGAGAGACAACCAAAACGGAGAGAGAGAGAGGGGGATGCGGTGGGGGGCAGGGAGGGAAAGAGGAGAGAGAGACAGGGAGGGAGGGAGGGAGGGAAGGACACAGTCCCCTCTGTCCCCCAAACCCCGTTAGAGCAAGGAACCATTCTCAGATGAATAACAAGCCGCAGGCATCTTGGCCTGCCTTGGAAGCAGCCATCTTCCTGATAGCAGGTCAGTGCATCGGAGCAGGTGCATGGCGAGAACAGGTGTTTCCTGCAAGTGACAGTGAGGATGGCGCGGAAGAGGCTCAGCGGGTGAAGCAGAAAGTAAGGGACTCAGCCACCCACAACAGTGGTGGCCCAGCCTCCTGGGATGGGACTGGGTTTTGGGTCTGCGTGTGGGGACCACGCTTCGGGGTCTGTGTGGCTTCTCCCTAACTGTAAAAGACTAGCCTCTTCCTCCACCCCCGAATCCGGGGCGCACTGGGCCAGCACAGCAGCCCCTACAGGTCTGCGCTCGGTCTTCCCCTGTCTCCCGCCTCCTGTTCACCGCTTCAGACTCTCCAGCTTCTCCCAGAAGACGCCACTCCCCGGGAGGCGCACAGTCCTTTGTGTGCTCATCTTTTAAACATACGCTGCCTCTCCCTCCCTGAGTGGCAAGACCACTGCCTATAAGGACATGTGCATTTCAGGCAGAACGCGCTTAGGATGGGAGGCTTCCTGCATGCGCTGCCGCCTCGCACCCGTGTTAACAGAGCCCTTGCACCGCATCCTCAGAAGGCCCCGCCACGCTCTTGTGTCTCCTTCCCGTTCGTTCTTGCAGGGCAGCTCAGGCACTCGGGGCTTTTGGCGGTGCTCTGCTGGGGGGCGGGATCACTAGTCCCCGGGGCCCGGGGTGAAAGCAGGGGTGCCCTGGTCTGACCACACCAGTCTGCGGCCTTGCCCCTGCCCATGGTGAGAACCGCAACTCCACAGCGGGCGCCATGGAGCCGGGCTCCCCGGGACAAGGAGGGGCACGGATGTCCCTCTCCTGCGCACAGGAGGCACCTCTGAGCAATTTAGGAATTTCCGTACTTCTTATGAGACTGGAGTCTGGTCATGGCCTCTGGAATACCAAGGACAAGACAAGGTCCCTGCGCAAAAAGCCTGGGAGGCTGCTCCCGACGTGGCCCGGGAATTTCCCGCAGCGGCCCCTGTGGAGGCTCCTGTCCCCGCCAGCGTCCAGCCCGCGAGTCCCCTTCCTCATTCTGCCTCTCGCGTGTGCACCGCGCTGTGCGCCTGAGGCTCTAAGGCCCTGTCCGTGGATGCGCTGCTTTCCCTGCGGGGCGCCTGAGTCAGCCAGGCTCCAGGGCCTCCTGTGCCGCTCAGCGCAGCGCTCGGCCTGTTCGTGTCCTGCCCCCGCGGCGGGGGGCGTGCGGGACCCCCTGAGAGCAGCGGAGCCGTGGCGTTTCCATCCTGGGAGGACGCGGGGATTCCGTGGGAGGCGCCTCACTCTACAGATGCCGCGGCGAGCCCGCCCGTGCTGCTGACTCACACCCGTGTGTGCCTGTGTGCCCAGGTCTGTGGGATGGGAGTGCATGTGCGAGTGTGCATGTATGTGCACGTGAGTGTGAGCGAATGTGTGCATGTGTTCATGTGTGTGTGGGTGCGTGTGCATGCATGTGCATGTGAGTGTGCATGTATGTGTGTGTATGCATGAGTGCGTGGATGTCCCTGTGTGAGCGTGTGCATGTGCGTACATGCGTATTAGTGTATGTGTGTGCGTGTCTGCATGCATGTCCATGTGAGTGCGTGCATGTGTGCGTGTGTGTGTGCGTGTGTGGGTGCGTGGGTGCATGCATGTCCATGTGAGTGCGTGCATGTGTGCGTGTGTGTGTGCATGTGTGTGGGTGCATGAGTGTGCATGTGTGTGTATGCGTGTGTGTGCGTGTGAGTGCATGCATGTGTGCCTGTGTGAGCGTGTGCATGGCTACATGCGTATGTGTAGGTGTGTACGTGCATGTGTATGGTGTATGTGTATGCATGTAGGAGTGCGTGCGTGTGTCGTGTGTGAGTGGGTGTGTGCATGCATGTTCATGTGTGTGCACGTGTGTGAGCGTGCATGTGTGTGTATGTGTGAGTGTGCATATATGTGCGTGCTCTATCTCCTCGCCACGCCCCAGTGTGTGCAGGACCGGAGCCAGGCGCCCTCCCGAAGCCTGGGCTGGCGTTTGCGCGGTGCCGCTCGCCACGCTGTCTGTGAGAGAAGCCCGGGGGCCTGCACCTGCCCTGTCCAACCACTGGGGCTCCGGTCCCCAGAACACAGAGGCCCTGAGCCGGCCGACACAGCATCCCATAGGGACCCTGGGACCGCCGCCCGGGGGTACCCATGAGGAGGAAAGGCCGAGGAAGAGACGCCCCTGCTCCTGGGCGTGGCCGGGAAGGGCGGGGCGGTTCCCTGGGGGGGGTGGGAGGTGGTGGTGGGGGGGTGGGAGGTGGTGGTGGGGGGGTGGGAGGTGGTGGTGGGGGGGTGGGAGGTGGTGGTGGTGGGGGGGGGGAGGTGGTGGTGGGGGGGTGGGAGGTGGAGAGGGCGGAGGTGGTTCGCACAGGGCAGACCCACCTACGGCTTGGGTGCGACCCCGGGTGTTCCGAAGAAACGGGTTAATTTTACCTTTCATTAGCAAACCGGCCATATTATTTCTAAGGGGGCGGGGGCTGCCGTCGGGATGTGATCCCAGTGTTTTCTCTCCCTCGGGAATCTCCTGGGTGGAAGCCACTTTGACTCCCTTGGAGGAAGGAGCCCCCTCCCCAGCGCCCCCCTGGAGAAGGGCTGGGTCCGGCGGCCCGCGGCGGAGCGGGGGTTGTGCGGAGTCCCACGCGCAGGGTCCCATCCACCCGAGGAAAAGGGGCTTCCTCAGAAAAACCCACAAAGGCAACGGGGGCGGCAGCTGAGCCTCGTCCGAGCCGGGCCTGCTGGACGGGAGCGCGGGGCAGGCGGGCAAAGGCCGTGCAGCCGCCGCGGAGGAAACGCGCCCCTCTGCGTCCTGGAGCGGGTCCACCGGGCGGGCCGGGCCTGGGCTGTGCGCGAGGATCTGCTGCGCTGCGGGACGCGGCTCGGGGGCGTCTGCGGCCCCCCAGGAGGGACCCCGGAGGCCGCGGGTTGGGCCGGGCTCCCACGTGGCGGCCCCGACTCTGAGCACCGGGCGAGCCTTGTGCGCCGCGGAGACCCGCGTCCCCCACACCCGGACCCCGCGCTCCTGGGGCGGCCTCCGCCTGCGTCCGCCTCCCCCGGGTCCGGGAAGCGCCCGCCCCGCTGCACAGACCCCGGCGTCTCCTCCCCGGCTGGGCCGCCTTGTCAGGATAAGACGTTCTAAATTAGCCTGTGCTCCGGGAGTGTTTGAGCGGCTCCTTCACCGAGGACTAAAATAAAAGTGACAAAAAATGTAAATATCGAACATTTGAAAAAACTGTTCAAGCTCACTTATAATTAAAGAATGCAAATGAAAACAAGGGCGCTTTTCCTATAAAATCAGGCAAGTATCTTCTAACTGTCCGGCTCTCCGGTTCTGAAATTCCCTCCTAAGGAAATAAACGAGAGCCGGAGAAGCTTCGGTGCGAGAACGTTACCAGGCATCGCATCCACAGTATTGAAAACCTGGGAATCGTGGAGATGTCCAGCCGCAGGGGCCTGGATGGAGTTCGGCCTTCTTCGGGGTTCGACCACGTGGTACACGGGGTGCACGCGGCCCCTGGGGGGTCTCTGAAGACAATTCTGCCCCGGGCACCGCTCAGGACGCTCAGGTGAAAGGCTGGATGGAAACCGCACATCTGCGGATGCTGACCCAGGTCATCCGCGCTCCCCGGTCCACCTGCGGCTCCACCTTGGAGAACCCGCCTGGCTTTTCCGTAAGCTTCACACTCGTCCAAAACCCGGGATTTGTGCGATTCGCGGCTGAGGGCTGCTGGATGCCTTGAGGCTTTCTGGGCACCTAAGCAGGCCTCTCACACTAAGCAGGAAAACAGGAGGCGAAGTCACACCGGTCCCACGTTGCATTTGAGGGATTCCGATTCCCCTTTCTGCTTCCTGGTATTTTCCATATTTTCTACAAACAACTTGTCTAACTTAGACAGTCATAAAACGTGGAAAGCATACGACTTACAGAGAGGGGACCCTGGCCGCTCTGTGGTCTCTGTCCCTGAAGTCACATTCTCTGGGATAGGAGGAGCCGCTCACCTCGTCAAACCTTTCGGGTTTAAGCTGTGAAAGCTGCTGATTTGCCCCAGCGGCATTTTACAAGCAGGTTATTTCACAACTTTGTAAGATACTGAGAATTTAAAGTGCTGCTCCTGACCACAGAGCAACCGAGTGAATAAAGTTAAACAGAAAGACCCTAATTTTCAGACTTCCTCACATTAAAAAAAGGAAGGGGAAGGAAGGAAAAATAATTCTAGTTGATGTATTTCCAACTTCAGATAAAAGAATCATGGGCTTTGCAAAACACCTCCCATTCGCCTGGTAGGCTACTAGACGGTGAGGATTTTATTTTTATATCTATAGTTTGTCCCTTTACTTTGAGCCCCTGGCTTAAACCAGGCCATGGGGCACATGCCCTCTCCCTGTGTCTGGCACTGCTGCCCCGTCCTGGCCCTGCCCAGGCAGGTGCTTGCACAGGGAGACAGAGGCCAATGGCTCCAAAGCTCCATCTTAGTGACTCCAGTGAAGAGAAAGTTGTGGCCAAACTCACTGGCTGGTGTGGCTCAGGCGCCGTGTCCTCAAGGATGGCTATTGTGGCCAGGGGCACGAACGACCCTGGGGAACCAGGCTGAGAACCGGGGCGGCGGTGGTCAGGTCTGGCCGAGCCCCGTATTGTGGGGCCCCATGGGGAATAGCACTGTGGCCTGTGACAGCTCAGTGCCAGGGACTTGACCCAGTGACGCCAGGCCGGGCTCTCCCTCCTCAGCATGGCGCGTGGGCCTTTGGCTGGGCTTCCCCACACGGGCGTTCTGTGCATCTCCGGGTGCCAGCGGCAGGCCTGCCCCACCCGCTCGATGCCAGTGGGCCCCCACCCCGCCATGCTGTGCAATCAGAACTGCCTCCGGGCATTGCCAGTGCCCCTGGGGTGGGGCGAGGGCAGCGTTGACCTGAGGGGAACGTGCACCCTGCATGTCCACCCCAAACTGTGTTAAAATAAAGAAAATCGGGCTGCTTCAGAGCTGAAAGGAGATTTTAGTTGCGTCTACTTAATCTTAGAAGTCATCTGGTCCCTTCTCATCTCACAGGTGAGGAAGGCTTAGTAAGGCCTCAGATACAGTTTAGAGGAATAGAAAAGGCAAAACCCTGTTCATGTTCATTGTTTGGGGCTGAATATTCATGGCCACGAAGGAGAATGTGATTCTGACAGGTTCAGAGAGGGTGCGGCCAGCTCACCAGAGAAAACAGGTTCAGAGGGTGCAGCCGGCTAGGAGCTGCCAAGCAGCCCCCACCAGGCTCTCTGGCAGGCAGCGGCAGCCCCCAGAGGGAACGGGCTCTGACCATCCTCCAAATTCCCAGCCCCCAAAACGGGAATTGCAGGGGCTAAAAATAGAGATGTGGGCTGTTATGAACATAGCTCATCTCCCTTCTTCAAGCTGAATAATTCCAATTCTGTCAGCAATTCTTCATGAGATTTATCTGCCAACACTTGAGTAATCCATGTGGCTGTGGCTTAAGTCCGCCCTGAGTGTTCCCACGCTGTTAAGTTGTGGGGTCCAGAGCAGGACCCAGCACTTAAAATTCTTGCAGCGTTACTGCTGGTGCCCTGGGAAGGGAACACAAGTTTCTGTAGCGTCTGCGTACGGCGGATGCCATCAGGAACGGGGAAAGGGGAGTGTGTGGTCGCTTGGCCGGGGGCCACTCCCGCTCATCCTTGTGGAGCCCAAGCCGATGCCCCAGCCGCTTCGACTCAGATGTCAGCCAAGCCGTGAATCCGGGACTCTCTGCCTCATGGTGCGTCAGTGGCTCAAACCCACCCTGGAAACACCGTTTGTCCGCAGGGACACAGGCATTCATTTTTATTCACTGAAGAGCTTTCCCTAGTTACCCCCTCAGTCCAGGGCCATGTGCTGAGCTGCGACAAAGAGGGTCTCCGCGATCGAGGTGTTTCCGCTCGTACACGGGAGACGGCACAGAGATGGGTGGCAGGTGTGACCACGCGGGAGATGGCACAGAGACATGTGACAGGTGTGACCACGCGGGAGACGGCACAGAGACGGGTGACAGGTGTGACCACGCAGGAGACGGCACAGAGACAGGTGACAGGCGTGACACCATGTGGGAGATGGTGCAGAGGCAGGTGGCAGGCGTGACCGCACGGGGAGGCGTGGTGTGCACAGCAGCCAAGGGCAGGTTGCACACCCTATGGGGGACCGGCCCCAGTGAGAGGCACAAAGCATTTAAAGGCAACTTTGAACCCATACGCGGGGAGGGCTTCACTTCCAAATTCTTTCTTTTGGGTGAAGCAGTGGGAGGGAAGAGGGGTTGGTTTTCTCGAAACTTGGCTCCCGTTTGTCATTCCCTTATCAGCCACTGAGTTCATCTTTTCTCCACTACAACCCCAGTGCTCGCCTGTCACAGGTCCCAAAGTTACCAGGCTGCCATCAGCCTTGGCCCTCGTTCCCACCCAGCTCGCTGACTGTCTCCGCTTCTTCCCCTGTGCGTCGCCCCAGTGCCTCCACGTGATGTCAAGGGGCCGGTCACCTTTTTGTAACCTGCTTGTAGGACACACTGGGTAACACCGAGCGTATAGACGCTCTTCCCCAGTCTATGCCCCAGGTTAAAGATGTCGTCATCCTTGTGATGTCGTTCTTATGATGTCATCCTTGTGACGTCATCATGTGTGATGTCATCCTGTGGAACAGGCATGTCATAGTGCCATGGACAGGCGCCACTGCTTGCGGGGGTCTGAGGATGCCGCGGTTTGCCTGCAGGCTGCTTTTGCTGCCCGTTGCCCCATCTTCTCCCTCCCCCTCCTCCCCCAGCAGTGTGCATTTTCCCATCTATTGTCAGAAGCGGGAAACGCAGGCAACCAGGTGAGCCCTCCTCCCCCAGCAGTGTGCATTTTCCCATCTATTATCAGAAGCGGGAAACGCAGGCACCAGGTGAGCCCTCCTCCCCCAGCAGTGTGCATTTTCCCATCTATTGTCAGAAGCGGGAAACGCAGGCACCAGGTGAGCCCTCCTCCCCCAGCAGTGTGCATTTTCCCATCTATTGTCAGAAGCGGGAAACGCAGGCACCAGGTGAGCCCTCCTCCCCCAGCAGTGTGCATTTTCCCATCTATTGTCAGAAGCGGGAAACGCAGGCACCAGGTGAGCCCTCCTCCCCCAGCAGTGTGCATTTTCCCATCTATTGTCAGAAGCGGGAAACGCAGGCACCAGGTGAGGCATCACAAGCGCAGACTTTTCCTTAGTAACTGGCAAGAAGCTGATTCCAAGTTTGCTTTGCATACAAATGTCTGCTTGTTGGACGGTGAGATAAATATCAACAAGCAGCAGCTTTAAAAAGATCACTTTAGTTGGAGGGAATTTTTGAGGTTTCCCAGTATTCATCAGCTCTGAGGCCTGAGCTTAGCTCCACGCACGCCCCGTGACACGTGGCCCCCCCGGTACTGCAGGAGCCACACCTCGGGAACCCAGCTTCTCGCAGAGACACGCGGTAGGAAGCCCAGGTGCGTTTAGATGCCCACCAGAGATTTTCTTTTTTCCTTGATTATTATTTTTTTTTTGAGACAAGAGTCTTGCTCTGTTGCCCAGGCTGGAGGGCAGTGACGCGATCTCGGCTCACTGCAAGCTCCGCCTCCCGGGTTCACACCATTCTCCTGCCTCAGCCTCCTGAGTAGCTGGGACTACAGGTGCCCACCGCCATGCCTGGCTAATTGTGTGTGTGTGTGTGTTTCCAGTAGAGACGGGGTTTCACCGTGTTAGCCAGGACGGTCTCAATCTCCTGACCGCGTGATCTGCCCACCTCGGCCTCCCACAGTGCTGGGATGACAGGTGTGAGCCGCCGCGCCCGGCCGCCCCACAGAGATTTCAAAGGGATCAAGCCTTGCCGATCAGGTGGCACGCTGCTGCCAAGTGGGCTGGGCTTTGGGTCTGGGCTTTCCTAGCGGGAGCAGCAGGGCCAGGCGGAGCCCACGGGGATGGCGCGGGAGCCACCTGCCAGCCCGGCCTGCAGCTCCCAGTGACACTGGACGAGGCCCAGTAGACGCCGGGTGGGAAACGGAGGACGGCCACCACGCGCCACCCACAGAGGGCTCTGCGCCCGCAGCAGGGGGTCTCCACCCACACCACCCAGGGGCGAAGCTCAGCCTCATGCTGCCGCCAGGGACACAGGCTCGGAAAGCAGGAAGATCTACCTGTGCCAGGGCTGAGAGGAGCCAGGAGGAGCTGCTCCATCACCCGCCAGCCGACGGCACCCCAGGGTGGCTCTGAAGCCTGAGTCATTCACTGTACGTGTTTTGAAAGGGGAGACTTCGGTGAAGCGTCGTTTATTCGAGGGACCACGATGGCCTCGTGTGTTTGCTTGTCTGGTTCAGTGTACGGGTATGAAGGGCCCATCCCATGCAGGGCCTGGGGCTGCTTGCTGGGGGGCCGTGAGACCTCAGGGCATCTACACCCGGGCACAACACTCACAGCTTATAGAGAACAGGCAGGTCAACGTGACCGCGGCCAACACTTGATTCTGGAAACGGTCACCTGGGGAGCCGTCGCCAGGCCGCAGAGTCGGCGTTTCAGCCCGAGAGGGAAGCCGCGTGCTGGGGGCGGAAGCCCGGCGTCTGAACTGTTCCCCTGCCCACATATTTTACTATATTTGCTGTGGAATCACAGGAAATTTCTTTACCCCTCAACACTTATGAACCGGACATTATCAGGACCAACACTTAAAAGGCTCTGCAGCTTTTCAAACAGGTACAGAGAGTGACGGTGGGCGCCGCAAGACGCTGGCGAGGGCCGCTGGGGAAACTCCAGCAGGTGCAGCGACCAGGGAGACGTTGGCCACTGATGAGAAAAAAATGCCAAAGGCTGCTATAGCTTTAAAATGTGGGGTTTTGTTGTTGTTGTTTGTGTCAAATTGGACTCTGGCCAAGTTATAAGGGGGAACATTTGAATTTTACAAGGAAATGCAACAGCCCTCTGGATTTAGAGTAACACCAGGGCTCGTGGGAGACGATATGAAGCACACAGAGGGAGAAGGTCCCTCCTGAGATGCCCTTTGTACAAAACCCGAGTGGGATTTAAAGATCCCCGCATTCCCGCATCTGTTACGGTGGAAGACGCGCCCTGGAGTGCCACGTGCCCTGCCAGACAGCGGGGCCTGGGCCACCATTGGTGCTCCCAGAAGTCTCCAGGCCTTTCCCTCAAGGATAAGCTTCATTGATGCTTAGCTGGGACTTCCTTCCCCGGCACGGAGGGCACCGTGGGGAGACGAGGAATGCTGGGAGCCAGTCCCGGCTCTGCCTCCTCCCGGCCGTCCCCCCACCAGGCGTGCCCAACGTGAGGAGTTGGTGTGGAGGCCGGGGCTGCACGCTTGGCACAGGATTGAGGAGAAAGGTCACAGAGGAGGTGGTGTGCGGTTCTCAGGGCCCGGGCCTCGGCGAGATGTCTCCGGACCAGCAGGGACAGGAGGTCCCTTAATTTGCAAAGGCAGCCTTCGAGCAGCTCCAGTTTTCAAGGACGTGATGCTTTATGCCACGAGGCGGCTGTTTATTTGGTTCTGAAACAGGGACCTTGCTCGCTGGATTAGCCCCGGCCAGGCGCTTGGTGGCCATGGTGCCAACTCCAGGGAGGGCGCAGGTCAAGCCGTGGTCATTTTGGAGCCGGGCCTAGCAGCACAGCGGTGACGCCAGCACCAATGGTGACGCACCTTTTCCTGCTTGACCTGGGAGTGACGGGTGGATCGCCACACTCAGATGAAACCCTGAAGGAAACAGTCTGGAGGCTGAAGGCTCTCAGGCTCGCCGTTATAACCGGTTTGCATGTTTCATATCAGGTAATCACACAGCAAATATTCTTGGGGAATTCTGTTTACATACAGATTTCTTTATAATTCTTACCATTTGCTTAATACATATGTGCATGTGTGAGTGTACTGGAAATACCTGAAAACGTGTAATGAGCTTCCTAGGGAGAAAAAGGAGGGCAAATTGAGATGCAGATGAGAGAAGGGGGCGCTGCCACTCTGGCCTCCCTGCCTGGCAGTGAAATGTGGACCCTCACCCACCGTTCAGCATCTTGTCTTTCATTTTGTTTATTTGTTTATTTTTTTGACTCCACATCTCACTCTTTCACTTAGGCTGGAGTGCAGGGATGTGATTACGGCTCACTTCCGCCTCGAACTCCCAGGCTCGAGCAATCCTCTCACCCCAGCCTCCCAAGTAGTTGGGACTACATGTGTGTACCACCACGCCCGGCTAGCCTATTTATTTTTGTAGAGATGGGGTCTCACCATGTTGCCTGGGCTGGCCTTGAGCTCTCAGACTCAAGTGATCTGCCCGCCTTGGCCTCCCACAGTGCTGGGATTACAGGCGTCAGCTCCCACAGTGCTGGGATTACAGGCGTCAGCTCCCACAGTGCTGGGATTATGGCGTGAACCACTGTGCATGGCCAGGACTTAGGATTTTTAAGTGACTAATGGGGTCCCAGTCCAGGAAGCCCCTGCCCAGCATTAAAGGGCAGCCTCCGGAGGGTGGGCTCAGCAGGGCCTAAGATGCAGGAAGCAAATTCGTGGCTGGACCAGGGCAGACGGTGATCCAGGTGCACCCGGCCAGCACTGATGTTCATAGCAGTCGCTGCTCCTTCCTTCCCAAGGCTGGATCCAGGGTGCTCCCTCCCAACCCTCCAGCTTCTTCAGTGCCCAGAGCTGAGTCCTCTCAAGTCATGGCCAGTGTCTGTGCTTGGCCTTCCCGGACGGCCTCTGGCTCCGGATTCTGGTGCCCAGGTGACCCCTTCCTTTTGTAAAGACCCACCTGGATTTCCATTCCTGTGCGTCTCCTCCGACCTCCAAGTCTGGGCCCGTGCGTGGGGGAGTGACGTCAGTTTTTTTCTTGCCCTAAACCGCCCCTTCTCATAGGACCAGCACCTCCCTTTGGAAATCACTTCTTCTCCATTAAACCACACGTTTTCAGTGGCAGAGGACTCTGATTGGCCCAAGGATGGCTGACAAAAGGCTTTTAAACCATGGCGGAGGCTGAGGCCCCGGGCTTTGGAGTCTGTGCGGGGACCTGACAACATGCACTGCATGATGGGGTCTTCCGATGGCTACACGGCCTTGCGTGCCCCTGGGGGCTCGTGGGCGGCGCGCGTCGGGTGATGACCAGGCAGATGCTTCTGTCTGGGGGACACCCGGCAGGGTGACTGCTGGCTGCAGCCGTTCCACAACCTGGGCGCTGTTCCAGAGGGCTTTACTGTTGCTACAGGCTGCTGTGCCACTCACGGAGGGGGTGTGGGCTGTTTCAACCCACCCACAGCACTTTTCTGAAGAGTTGGAGGGACTTCCATCAAGAACTCGAAATGAAGCCACACACGGATTTTCAGAGCCCATGGCTGGCGATCAGCCCACCGACCCCACGTGACTGAACGGGAGAATGGCCGGGAACGTGTGTCATCATGTTTGCTTCCGAGCCGAGGGGGACGTGGATCCCTTGAGACAAAAACCACGCCACACGCGGCTCAGGGGGCCGGGTCCAGGAATCATCGTTTAAAACGCACATATGTATTTATAATGTAACATATGCAAACAAATTTAAGTTCCTATGTGCGTGGGTGTCATATTTATATCTTTTTCTGTTGCTGAAATGGAAAACCACAGCTAAATGCATACATCTCTAGCTTCTGCTATCTTCAGCATACACCTTTTTAAAAATACCTGATCTCTTTGACATACTTCACATAACAGGTTTTTTAAAGACAATGCACTTCGAAACAAGAACCCCTTATTGTTACTCTGTGGGCTGTTCTGATGAAGGTGCTCAGGTTTTCTTCTCTCTCCTTAGGTTCTGTCCCCAGACAGCTCCTGGGAGCTGCAGCCCTGAGGAGCTTTGTCTCTGGACACTTGGTTCTGCACCGTCCCTGCAGGGGGTCTGGGGCCACCCCACCTGCCCACTGTCTGACTAAACCACACAGAAGGTTAAGCAGCAAATTCGAGGCTCCCTCCTCGGAGATGCCTTTTGAAGTAAGACTCAGGAACTCAGGCCAAGCGATCAGAGGCCCTGGGTCGCGCGGCCGCGAGTGCTTCTTGGAGCCGATGAGCACAGAATCAGTGTCGTGGGATCGTGGAGCAGGCCTCTACCTCTGCATCAGGACTCAGGGCTCAGCAGGGACAGGGAGCACGGCGGCGCCACGCACGGCAGCAGGGCAACTGTGGCGGCTCCAGTCCAGAGAGTGCGGCCTCAGCCTCAACCTCAGGCCCACGCACTGCCTGTCAGCTGTGTGGACTCCTAATCAGGTAAGAGTTGGAGAGTCAGGAATCTGGGGAGAAGAGCTCGTGCCCCCGCCCTCCTCCGGGCAGACCTGGAGCTGCTAGTGCTTCAACAGGCTCGTACCTCGAGGGAGCACCACCCCGGCCTTGGCAGTGATGAGGCTGCCCAGCCGCACGGGGAGGTCACGGACCAGAGAAGTCACGGAGGGCAAGGCTGTGGGGAGCAGGAGAAATGAGAAGCGTCTGGAGCAAGCGTTTCTGAAATCAGGAAGGGACAGGAGCATGGAGGAAGAAAAGCGGGAACTTGTAGAAAAGAACCAAAGACAGACACAGCTGCAGAGAGGTTTGGCCTCTGCACGCAGGCGCACAACCTTTTCATTCCTGTCTTCGTATTAAATATAGTTTTCCCAGGCTATCCAACCCAGAGGACAGCTAACGCTCGAATGTGAACAGCTGTACGGTGTGAGGCTCACCTACACGGCACAGACCCCACTGACACTCCCCACAATATCCACCACTCTCGGAAGTCTACAAGTCCCACTTGAATTTTTTTTAGATAACCTCATTTCCTGCTGCCTTGCCAGCTGTGTGGGAGCCATTCAATGCGATGGCTGTCACCATCCTCCAGGACAGTCCTCTACCCTAGAGTAGAGCTGTCTCAACCCTCCTGGACAGTCCTCCACCCTAGAGCTGTCTCCATCCTCCAGGACAGTCCTCCACCCTAGAGCTGTCTCCATCCTCCAGGACAGTCCTCCACCCTCCAGGACAGTCCCCCACCCTAGAGCTGTCACCACCCTTCAGAACAGTCCTTCACCCTAGAGCTGTCTCCATCCTCCAGGACAGTCCTCCACCCTCCAGGACAGTCCTCCACCCTAGAGCTGTCTCCATCCTCCAGGACAGTCCCCCACCCTAGAGCTGTCTCCACCCTCCAGGACAGTCCCCCACCCTAGAGCTGTCTCCATCCTCCAGGACAGTCCCCCACCCTAGAGCTGTCTCCATCCTCCAGGACAGTCCTCCGCCCTCCAGGACAGTCCTCCACCCTAGCTGTCTCCATTCTCCAGGACGGTCCTCCACCCTAGAGCTGTCTCCATTCTCCAGGACAGTCCCCCACCCTAGAGCTGTTTCCATCCTCCAGGACAGTCCCCCACCCTAGAGCTGTTTCCATCCTCCGTGACAGTCTCCATCCTCCATGACAGACCTCTACCCTAAAGCTTTCTTCATTCTTCATCCTCCATCCTGGGCCTCCAATTTGGGCTGCCTGTTCTCACACCCTTACTTTCCCCAACCTGGTTGGGGTACTCTTTGAGTCCTCATTTATAGCCTACCTTGAAAATCACTAAACATGCCCTGTCCATTTAGTTTCACCTTAGAGATTGTGGGGGCGGAACTTAAACCCAGACTTCTTGCTCTCCAGCCACTGGGTGCATCCGGCCTGCCTCCTCAGCCCGGCTCATGGGGAGCCGGCCCTCTTCCCCTTCTCATGCCCAGAGTCGCTGCCCCGAGCCTTCCCACCCGCCCCTGCCCCCTACTCCGCCCCTGCCTCTGCCCTCACTTTCATCACCCAGCGGGTTCTCAGCTGTTGAGTTTCTTTGTGATTGGTTAAGAGGTCCTGGAATCCTCAGAGGGGCCCCCAGCCTGTCATTTTGCACAAGATGTTCTTAACAAACCCTAAAGCCTGCTCTGGGGGTGAGTGTGAAGATGTCTGTGTCCTATTTTTGTCACTGGATGTCTTTAGATTTTTCACTTCGGCACGATCCTCCCAGCAATCCAAGCCTGCCCTTTGCAAGAGCCAGTGAGGTGTGCTGGAAAACCACGGGACCCCCGGACCCGCCCTGGGGGCCGGAGCCTCGGGCCCAGCGTTCAGGAAGTCCTGGACTGTGGAGACGCGTGGCCATCACAGCCTTCACCCATGCCACTGTCCCATACAGAGTGGATTTAAAAGCAAAACAAAAATTTAAAAATCTCCTCTGTGAAGTCAGATTTTAGAGGGGTAATTCCACTTCAGCACGTCCAGAGCAAATGTTCCCATTCATGGACTGGCTTGGGTCATGTTTCTGAGGAGCTCCTTGGTGCTGGGACTAGCCACCGTCCTTCTCTAGCCCATGCAGTGGCCGTGCTACCTGGTCCCCCGCTGGCGGCCTGCATCGTGATGACCAAAGGGTTGTGGCCAGTGGCAGGTGGCAGGGACCCCATAGGTCCCCTTGCTGTGGGCGGTTCTCCTGGCAGGCGACGGGCTCAAGGACCCCCATGGGCCGGCCAAACTCTTGGCTGTGTTTCAGTCTGAGCTCCTACCTGCCTGTTGCTGCCCTCCTCGTCCTCGCCTGCATGATGTAGGTATGGTGGTGAACTTTTTCACACAACAGCAAAGGCACAGTCTATGACAGAAGTAACGGATGAGCTGAACTTCATGAAAATGAACAACTTCTGCTCTCTCAAAAACACTGTCAAAAGAATGAGAAGACAAGGCAAACTAGGAGACAGGACTTGCAAGAGACGTGTGTGAGAAAAGGATTGTTCTTCAAAATGCATACAAAACTCTTTCCTAATCAGAAATCAAAACTCGCCGGGCATGGTGGCTCACACCTGTAATCCCAGCACCTTGGGATGCTGGCAAGCGAACTGAGCTCAGGAGTTCGAGACCAGCCTGGGCAACATGGTGAAACTCAGCCTCTAAAAAAAAAAAAGAAAGAAAGAAAAAAAAAAGAGAAAGTCAACAAGTAGAAATGAACTGATTTCAAAATGGGCTAAAGATTTTAAAACCTCATCAAAGAAGATACGAATGAATATAGCGATGGCAAATAATCACATGAAAAGATGCTCTGCAGTGCGTGATCAGGGAAATGCAAACTAAAAAAATGGTGAGAGCCCAGCACACACCGACAGAAAGGCTGCCACCCAGAACGCTGACACCACCAAATGCTAGTGAGGACGTGGAGCAACAGGAACTCTCATTCCCTGTGGGCAGGAATGCAAAATGGCACAGCTGCTTTGTGAGACAATTTGAGTTTCTAAATGCACTCTGACCGTAGGATCCGGCAATCACATGCCTTGGCATTACCCTAAGGAATTAAGAAGCTATGTCCCAGCAAAAATGTGTACATGGATATTTAGAGCAGCTTTATTCATTATTGCCCAAACTTGGAAACAACCAAGATTATTTTTCAGTAGATGAATAGAGAAATGAATTGTCTGATTCAGTGCTAAAAAGAAATGAGCTCTCAAGTCATGAAAAAACATGGAGGAAACTTAAATGCATTTACTGGGTGGAAGATGCCAATCTGAAAAGGGTACATACTGTCGAATGTCATATAACATTCTGGACAAGGGATAACTATGGAGACAGTAAACATTAGTAGCTGCCAAAGGTTAGAACACAGGATGCACGGGGAGCACAGAGGCTCGTTGAGGCGGGGACACAATTCTGTGCGACACCGCGGCGGCAGACACGCGGGGACACGGTTCTGTGCGACACCGCGGCGGCGGACACGCGGGGACACGGTTCTGTGCGACACCGCGGCGGCGGACACGCGGGGACACGGTTCTGTGCGACACCGCGGCGGCGGACACGCGGGGACACGGTTCTGTGCGACACCGCGGCGGCGGATACGCCATCAGACATTTGTGAAAACCTACGGCACGTCCGGCACTAAGAATGAGCCCTGGGTGGCACCAGGTGGAGAAGCAACACCTCCCAATCTCCGTATCTGCCAGGCACCGTCTCACAGCAGGCGCACGTGCAGATTAGAGCTTCATGGTTGTTCTGAAAACTCAATATGAAAAACCGACCGGATATGAAATCCACTCAGGCTGTTATACAAAATTTCAACTTTCCGTTTCTCAAAAGAGAAAAGGAAGGAAATTTCATTAAATTTAACTGTTACAGATTTTTGAAGGGTCTAAAATTTATCATCTATTTATACGACTATCTCAAACTTTAAGGAGTTACCTCTTCAAATTCTAAATCACAAATTTCCTTACAGCCACTTCAAGCTTAAAACCTGACATGAAATTTATACTCAGGGAAGCAAGTTCAAGTTTAAAATGTCTTAAGACTTTATTTGGAACAGTTGTACAATTATTCAGGATTTAATATTTTCCCTAACACTCAGTAGTTTCTTCGCCTAACAGAGAACATTTCTTTTTTTTTTTTTTTTTTTTTTTTTGAGACGGAGTCTCGCTCTGTCGCCCAGGCTGGAGTGCAGTGGCCGGATCTCAGCTCACTGCAAGCTCCGCCTCCCGGGTTCACGCCATTCTCCGGCCTCAGCCTCCCGAGTAGCTGGGACTACAGGCGCCCGCCACCTCGCCCGGCTAGTTTTTTTTTTGTATTTCTTAATAGAGACGGGGTTTCACCGTGTTAGCCAGGATGGTTTCGATCTCCTGACCTCGTGATCCGCCCGTCTCGGCCTCCCAAAGTGCTGGGATTACAGGCTTGAGCCACCGCGCCCGGCCCAGAGAACATTTCATAAACGTCGATCACAGTCCCACAGGTGACTTCCTGGCTCTTTTGTGCAGAACACGCACCACACTCAAGGGCTGCCCGCGTGGAGGCGCCGCTCTGGGCCGGCTTTCCAGCAGACCGCCATCGCCGTGGGCAGGGCCAGGGGACCCGCCGGGCAGCAGAGTTTGGGAGCTGCTCCAGTCAGGGCTCCAAGGACACGGCTGGTGCTGACGGAGGCTGGAGCCGAGGACAGGACGGGGCCCTTGGAGTCCCCGCAGTGGGGTCCCCGCTGCTGCATGGGGGCAGGCCAACACTGAGGCAGGCAGAGAAAAGTTCCATTTTAAGCTATTGGTGTGGATGTGCTGGTGCTGGGACCTGCCTCCAACACGTGAGGGCGAATGTGTGGAGCATGGCTGGGCAGAGATGCGGCTGGGGGTGCTGGCCCGCTGCCCCCGTGGGCGATCCCAGAGCCTGGGGTAATTCTGCTGCTCCTCCAGGAACGGGGGACCCCTTGCTCTTCTGCGTCAGAGAGAACTGGCCGCATCTCCCCTGCATGCTCCGTTCACTCAGCTTCCCTCGGGAGAAGGGTTTGGGTCCTCTTTGTTAAAAAGGTCTTTTAGGACACATGGGGCGGGGGCAGAAACACATCAACCTGCGGACAACAGCAGAGACCACACGGCCAGACCAGGTGGAGCACCAGGGGCCACGCTGGTCCTGAAGGCTGCACGCGACCCGGCCCCGCCCGTCACCAGGCCCCACGCAGACAGCGACCACCCCACCCTCCTCCCGTCCTCGTCGCCCCTAGGCCAGACGCAGCAGCAGAGGTCCCTGTTGTTGCTGCCCCTGCAGGGCCATCTGCATCTCCGGGCTGGTTTAAAGAGGCCTTGCGGAGCCTCATGAACACCCCTATGAAGTTGGAGGGGACTCAGCCAAGAGCACAAGGGGCCACCTTGGTCCCAGCAGGACCCGCCACACGCAGAATCGTCCTCAGGGAGAAACCGCGGCGGAGTGGGGGGAGGTCCCCAGCCTTTCCCGGAGGCCTCCAGAAAGCATCAAGGCCTCGTTCAGCTGCCCCTGTCCCCAACCCCCACCCCCAGCACATCACTCCCTGCACATTTTGTGCCCCTATAAACCGTAGAATCTTCTGCTTTCTTTGGGTATCAACTTGTACACCTATTTTTGTTTTCTGTCCAATTCATCTTACATTCTTGCTTGTGGCAACATCGGGACTGAGGTGGGCCCAGTTCACCTCCCGCTTCTCTGGACAGGAGGAACTCCCTGGCCGGCGTCTGGTCATCCTGCGGCCTCCTCAGACTGCAGACTCAGACCCCGGGGAACCCACAGGCGGGCTGGGTGGTGAAGCTGGCTCTTCACTGGGCCTTGCAAATAACCTCGTTAGTACAGGAAACAGTCGCCCAGGGCTGGAACGCTGCCGGGTAACGGTGCCTTCCTCTGCTGCCACGTCGCCGTATCTTGACGACAGCACCAGGACCCCTGGGGTCCTCTACCCACTGAGGACGCCTCCCGCCCCAGCCAACCTCTATCGAAACCCCCCCAGGAAAGGTCTCACACCCAGCGGAGACAGCCTGAGCCTGGAGGTCCCATGAGAGCCGCATCCCGTGGACGGAGACTTGTCACACTCGCTGCCTCCCGAGCTGTGGTCAGGGGAGGGTGCTGTCGGAATGCAGGGGTGTGTGCTTTTGGACAAGGGCCGTGGCCTCGAGGTGCAGCCTCCCGCCCGCCACACTGCGGGACCGATGCTGGGAGGAGTGACGTGAGCCGAGACTGCTGGCCGGGAGGGGTCCTGGTGGTGGCCACAGCCCAGCACCTACCTGCAGCTCTCAGGCGTCCGCATCCCAAACAAACAAGGGGAGGATGGAAAATAATGCAAGAGAGTAATTCTTCACACTTAACCATTTTAAAATACCAGCTACAAGCCTGGTTCTTATGCCCAGAGGCAAAACCCTGAGATCATCACGCAGTTCTGCTGTTTCCATTTCTGACATTCCACACGGTCTCGCCTGCGAGGATTTTTCTCCTTTTCTGTTTCACAGAAAAAAAACAGACTAAAAAACGTGGAGATTTTCATTATTGTTGATGCGAGAGAGGCAAATACAGTTCCCTACCTGAGCAAGGAGATGAGGCAGGGCCTGCGCCTTGGCCCTTGGAGGCCCTGGAGGCCCGGCAGGCCCTTCACCTGCTCAGTGCCAGTCCCCCAGGTCCACGGAGACACGCCATCCCCTCCTCTGTCTACGTCATTCCTGAGTGTGGGTGGAGTTGGACCATCTCAGCTGGGACGTGGAGAAGGCCTGGCCGAGGAGGAAGCCAACCGAGAGAAAGGCCAAACCACAGGAAGAGAGGCCCGAGGCTCCTGGTGACATCTGGCCAACTGGCGAGCACTTGGATTCAGCCGCACCTGCAGCTACCCGCAGGACTCAGAAGAGAGTCAATACGTGAAGAAACACCTACTCTACTTGTGATTTTGTTACTCACAAATGAAAAGAGTATGATGAATACACAGCCTCGGCCTAATGCCTCACTTTTATTAAAAATTAGAGACAGGGTCTCGCTGTGTCACCCAGGCTGGAGTGCAGTAGCTCACAGCTCACTGGGGCCTCAAACTCCTGGGCTCAATCCTCCCACCCCAGCACCTGAGTATCTGGGACTATAGGAACACATCACCACGGCTGGCTACACTTCACTTTCAATTTGGTAATAAATCCAGAAAATGGAAGGGTTGGCTACGCCGCTGATCCATGGCTGGCCACACTTAGCTTTCGATTTGGTCATTAATCCAGAAAATGGAAGGGTTGGCTACGCTGCTGATCCACGGCTGGCTGAAGCAGCAATTCAATAGCCAAGTCTCAGAGAAAAGCTCGCCCCTGGCTGGAGTCCCCGACCTGCTGTCCGACAGAGCTGGGGCCTTGGCCGTGGTGTTACGAACACGGCACAGATGCTGGGTTTCCTCCCGCACGGCCCAGCTCAGCAGGAACCGCGCCCAGAGCGGTGGGGCCGCCGACGAGGCTGCTTGGTCTAGAGACCTCAGAGCAGCGTGACCTGAAGACAGAGGATGCCGCATGCCTGCCGTTCTCGTGGGGGGCTGCAGGGGGCTGCGCGGGGCTGCGAGCCAGACCCTGACCAACCCCAGGGAACAGCCCAGGGTCGAGCTGTGTGGCAGACGCCCCAGGGAAGGACCCCACTTTCCACCTGTGAACGCCCTCCCAGGATCAGCGCTTCCTTTGGGCCCCTTGGGCATCTCGGGTTTAAGTTTCGTAAAAATCTAATAATTAGAAAAACAGGCCGGGCGCGATGGCTCATACCTGTAATCCTAGCACTTTGGGAGGCTGAGGTGGGCAGATCATGAGGTCAGGAGTTCGAGACCATCCTGGCCAGCATGGTGAAACCCTGTCTCTACTAAAATACAAAAAATTAGCTGGGCATGGTGGTATGTGCCTGTAATCCCAGCTGAGGGAGGCTGAGGCAGGAGAATCACTTGAACCCGGGAGGCGGAGGTTGCAGTGAACCAAGATCACGCCACTACAATCCAGCCTGGGAGACAAAGCCTGACTCCATGTCAAAAAAAAAAAGAAAAAGAAAAAGAAAAAACAACGGTCTCTCGCATTCTTAATGTTTCAGTGCCATCTTTTGAAAAATCCCTCCTAGATAACGGTGAGTAAGCCACAGCAAGACGCTCTCCTGCTTACACTTCCGCGCCCTGGTCACGCTCAGACGAACCACAGCGAGCTCGGAGCCCGCCCAGCCCACGTCCCACGAGCGTCTGGCTAAGGAGCTGGATCTCAGCGAGGGAGGAGCCGGGTGCTCACCACTGCCACACACCCACGAGAAGAGAACTTACAAAAAGGATTTTTATTAAATGAAAGAAAATTCTGCTTGGTGGGTCAGATATGAAATAGATTTACAGAAACTTTACATCAGGTCTCTCCAAGACATAAAAGGTCGCCCAGGAAAAGCAACGCCGCCTGCCAGAATGCCAGTGGGAGGAGGGCAGGTGGCAGCCCAGGTCACGTGGCGTGGACCCTGCGGAGGAAGCTGCAGGAAACTCCAGGCCGCCCGAGACTCACGGCGTTCCCCGGAAACGGGTCCCCTAGGAGGGAGCGACGGGGATGTCTGTGGGGGGCTCGGCGCCGGGTGCACACACGCTGTCCCGTTTAAACTCCTAGTCCAAAGCTGTCCCGAGGAATGTGCTCTGGTACCCAGAGGAACACACACCAACCCTCCCCTTACCGGGACAGCAGCCGGCGCCAGCCTGGGCCACGCGAGCCTCTGCTGAGCTCTTTGGCACGGCACACCGGGGCCTTTAACACCTGTCACTATCCTGTAGTAAAACTTCTTAAAAACACCTATTTCTGCAAAATAATGTGTTTCTGTATGTGGAGCTCTGCAAATATACATTTCCTTTGGGAAGAAAGCAGCGTGGACCGAGACTGAGGGCTGGTCCGGGGACGTCCGAATTCTGCTGGAGGCCAGCCAGGCTTCAGTCCCTGCCCGCCGCCCGCGCTCACATGAGGTCGTTGAGCTCCGCCTCCAGTGCCTTGGCCATCTCGTCGGCCTCGGAGCTGCTGCCCTCGTCCTCGTTGCTGGACTCCCTGCTGGACTCGCTGGCGGCGTCCTCTTCATTCAGCTTCCTCTTGTGGCCTCTGCAGAGAAGCAAACACGATGTGAGACGCTCATGGCAAACACAACGCCGGGGCATCGCCTGGTCTGCATGTGGAAAGGGGCTTCCGTGGTTTTAACACAAGACACAGCACAATTCTCTGGTCAACGACGTACACAGGCCACCGACCCAGGGCCACGTCACCCGCGTGTGGACAGCAGGGGCCCAGCACAGGAGAAGAGGCCCCTGGCCCTGTTACACACGCGGACACCACCGACAAAGCGGTTCTTCACCTGCTGCAAACGCACATTCCGGTCGCTCATGAACACCTGTGATGCCAGAGGACATCAGAACAGGAAAACCAGGACAGGAGGCCGGGCCGGCGGCTCACCCTGTAATCCCAACACTTTGGGAGGCTGAGGCGGGCGGATCACGAGGTCAGGAGATCGAGACCATCCTCCTGGCTAACACGGTGAAACCCCGTCTCTACTAAAAATACAAAAAACTAGCTGGGCGTGGTGGTGCACGCCTGTAGTCCCAGCTACTCGGAGGCTGAGGCAGGAGAATGGCGGGAACCCGGGAGGCGGAACTTGCAGTGAGCTGAGACTGCGCCACTGCACTCCAGCCTGGGCGACAGAGCGAGACTCCGTCTCAAAAAAAAAAAAAAAAAAAGAAAACCAGGACAGGAAAGTAAGATTGTCTGTCAGAGTAACTGTTAGTGTTACGTTAACAAGCACCTCCCAGGTCATCGAGTGGGCCGCGGTCTGGAAATTCTCATTTCCTCAGGCTGCTGCTAAAATGACTCTAATAAAAGAGAACACCAGCCCTTTGCATAACCAGCAAATGCCACTAGGCTTTTCTTCTGAGCCACTGCAGACGCACCTGGTTCCTGTGATGTCGGCCGGCTTGAATGGAGCACACCCACGAGATCCCCAGAGCCCTGAAATTCCGACCGGCTGACGTCCTGCCAGACACCCTCCCTTCCGGTGCCATGCTGGGACGTCCCACTGTGCCAAGGAACCTCAGCTACAACCTTAGAGATGGAAGCCTGGTTAAATGTGCACAAGCTGTTTTGATTTTAAACAGATTAGGGGCAACTGGGCCATACCAGCCTTCAGTTACAATCCTGAAAAGTCACTGAGAGAAGTTAGTAACAGTCACCATACGTGAATACCCTAAAAATATTTTCTTGGCTAATGCAGACACAATATAGCTAACACACATGCCTATGTGGCACATTATGTGTGATATAGCTACACACACAAGCACACATGTAACATACATGTATTCGAAGCTAACACACACAAACTATAGCACGGTAGTGAGTGTGATACAGCTGCACGCACACACAGCAGGCATGTAACACGCATGCACTCGAGGCTAACACACAAACTATAGCACAGAAATAACTTGAAGCCACACAAGCTGGTACTAGAAGAATCACAGTTCATTTATAAGAGACAAAAGACATAGAATCAGCTGATCAGATGGAGCCAACAGAAGACAAGAGAACCCCATGGGCTGGACTGACACCCACAGCTGATCAGTCACGACAAACTTGTTCAGAGAACCCAACTGTGCTTGGTCCAGGGAATACGGCACGAGAGAAACACAAGGGCCCCAGAACTCCAAATCCTGTCCAGGTGGCAGGCACTGGGCCGCAGGATGACAGCTCCTCCCTCCCTCCCTCTTTCCCTCCTGGACCTGCCTCTGTGCCCAGCCTCTCCCTCCCCGGCTGCCCTCTGTGTGCCCAGCTTCCCTCCCTCCCCGATCTGCCCTCTGTGTGCCCAGCCCTTCCCACCCCAGCCTGCCCTCTGTGTGCCCAGCTTCCCTCCCTCCCCAGCCTGTCCTCTGTACCCAGCCCCTCCGTCCCTGGCCTGTCTCTGACTCCAACCCGCCGTGTAAGATGGGAACTGCCATGTTTCATCACACACTGGGACCCCTGGATCCATGAGATCCTTTCCTGAAAAGCAATGCATGCCATCATTTAAAAGCAGAGTAGGCGGGGCGCGGCGGCTCACGCCTGTAATACCAGCACTTTGGGAGGCCGAGGCGGGTAGATCACCTGAGGTCAGGAGTTCGAGACCAGCCTGACCAACATGGTGAAACCCCATCTCTACAGAAACAAAACAAAACAAAACAAAAGCAGGGGTGGTGGGCCCCTGTAGTCCCAGCTACTCCAGAGGCCGGGGCACGAGAATTGTTTGAACCTGGGAGGCGGAAGTTGCAGTGAGCTGAGATCACACTACTGCACTCCAGCCTGGGTGACAGAGTGAGACTCTGTCTCAAAAAGAAAAAAAAAAAGTGGAGTAGCAGGAAGAGCACGCCCTAGTATCCACCATCCGAGTTTTAAACGAATTCACTATTTTCATGTCAACTGGAATGGATATTTTCTACTGAGAAATAAAGGCTTACTTTTAATCGCTACATGAGAGTGAGGGGTTGCAAATTAGCTGGGCGTGTCGGAGCATGCCTGAGTCTCCGCTGTTTGGAGGCTGCGGAAAAAGGATCCTCTGAGCCCAGAAACTGGAGGTGGCAGTGAGCCTGGGCCATGACTGCACCACCACACTCCAGCCGGGGCGACACAGCAAGACGCTGACTTAAAAGAAAAAAATCTCCACGCACCTCTTCTGTGTGTCTGCTTCCCCTCCGCGTGCCCCCTCCACATGCCTGGTCTGCAGACCTTATGCCCGAGCCTGTGTTGGGCTGGGCACCTCCCGCTGTTTGCTTTGAGGACGCCAGGCGTATCATGCACGAGTTTCCTTTATTTCCAGTCTCTACTGACACCAACAACGCTGTCAAGGCCACAAGTCTGGCCTCTGGTTGCTACGGCAATAAGCTTTTGGCAATTAACAAAATTCATTAGTGATTTCTCTTCCTCCCTAATACACGCTGGCAGCTGTTCCAGGAAAACCTGGCTCCCGTCCTCCCATTAGGCTTCCTCCACTTCACTCAGTTTCGAGAACTTAAAACAAAACAAGATACAGACAGTTCTTGTGAAGGTTAAGGTGCTGCAGTGAGGGGCGCCCCGAACCCCGGGAAGAACCCGCTGGCGGGTGGGCTGGACAGAGGACCCTCGCCCACAGAGGCGGCGTTTCAGGCCCTCAGAGCAGTGCACGGCGCTGACCCTGGGGAGCGAGCAGTCATGACTGTGAACAGGAAAGCCGAAGTGGCATCTCAGGTCGAGCTTGGGACGGTCACCGAGTCCAAAGAGGGCAGGCCTGGATCTCGTGTGCACGGGGCCTGGGGAGTGCGTGGCGCGACCCCAACAGTCTGGTGACCCAGCTCCCTGCCCGTGTGCTGACGCCTTGTTCAAGGGAGCCCTGGTCCCTCCTAGTGGGGCCAGACTCGGGGGGGCTGGCAGGTGTGGTTGGCTCCCTCACAGCGATGCTGGGCTGGACACACCAGGGGCACCGAGCAGAGCAGGGGCAGGGTCCCCAACAAAAAGTGAAGACGGGGCAGACACCAGCCAGGCGGGACCCTGGGGGCAAGTAGGGGGAGAAGGAGGAGGGCGAGAGGTACAAGAACGAGTTCCAACAATTTCTTTCTAAAATCAAGTGAGGAAGCCATCCATGGCAGAAAAGAGTTCTAACGGCAGCAAGAGGATGACAAAGAATGGGAAACGCCAGCTGTGACTCTTTCTGTTTGAGGTTTAGAAATATGCCACAATGTTCCCCTCACAAGGCCGACAAAAACACCCAGTGTGCTGTTTACAGCAGGACACCTTCAGAAACGCCAGCGAGCCTTGGCAGGGTGCCATGGGACCTGAACCGAGCCCATGGAAGGGGCCGCCTCAGCTCCTGCTGGAGAGCCCTGTGCACACGCACCAACACAGCTCACACACACAGACACAGCTCACACAGACACGGCACACACACAGACGGCTCATGCACCAACACGGCTCACACACACAGCTCACGCACCAACACAGCTCACACAGACACAGCTCACGCACAGACACAGCATACACACAGACGGCTCACGCACAGACACAGCACACACACAGACACGGCACACACACAGCTCACGCACAGACGTGGCACACACACAGCTCACGCACCGACACGGCACACACACAGACACAGCTCACGCACCAACACGGCTCACACATACAGACACAGCTCACACAGACACAGCTCACGCACAG
The DNA here is from genome assembly GCF_024542745.1 of Macaca thibetana thibetana. Classification (NCBI taxonomy): domain Eukaryota; kingdom Metazoa; phylum Chordata; class Mammalia; order Primates; family Cercopithecidae; genus Macaca; species Macaca thibetana. The sequence continues at coordinate 486,645 of NC_065595.1, forward strand.
ACACAGCACACACACAGACACGGCACACACACAGCTCACGCACAGACATGGCACACACAGCTCACGCACCGACACGGCACACACACACAGACACAGCTCACGCACCAACACGGCTCACACATACAGACACAGCTCACACAGACACGGCAGGCACATAGACATGGCACACACAGAGACATGGCACACGCACAGACACGGCTCACGCAGAGTCATGGCTCACAGACACAGCTCACGCACAGACACGGCACACACACAGACGGCTCATGCACAGACACGGTTCACGCACAGACACGGCTTACAGACTCATGGCTCACGCACAGACATGATAATGATGACTCTAAAGGCCTCTGATCATGATTCTGTTGCTGTTGTGTGAGACGAGGCGGCGGCAGGCGCTCACAGCACTTGCTGGGAACCCTTTACGGATTCACAGCTGGAGACGCTGTGGTTTGAGGCCAGCTGCACCAACTGTTTCTTCCTTTGATTTTTCCAAGAAACCCCACGGGCAGGCGCCACCATTCCCGTCTCAAAACGGGGGCCTGGACCCCACGATGCTGGTGAGAATGCTGAGAAATGTTTTCCACGCACTTTGGAAAAATGCGGCTGACTGGGAGACAGGACAGGGCTTACATGAGGCTGCGTGTCTGGGACCAGGTCGACGGCTTCCACCCCGAGGGGTCACAGAGCCCGGGCTGGAGCGCACCTCCCTCCATGGGTCCCCCAGGCCGGCCCCGCGCGGTCCCTCCTGGTGCCGAGAATGCCGCAGCCTCGGCCTCCCGTGGGCTCCCAGCTCCGTAATGAAGAACAGGGAGCGCTTCACGACGGTGGCACAAACCCTCGCCAGCTCCGTAATGAAGAACAGGGAGCGCTTCACTACGGTGGCACACACCCTCGCTCTTGGTTAAACGATGTTCGGAGTATGGCATTTAAAAGTACAAGACGAATGGATTTTAGTCATTAAAAATTACCTCAAACATTAGACACGCTGCAAACCATGGTTAGTAAATGTCTGTAACTGATACCAGCTTCGCTTCCTCAGCATAACATGCAATATTTCTATTTTGTTTCTACGACCGGTTGCACAGCTCCATAGACCAATATTAACAGATTTAATCTGAGGAAAATTTAAAGCTTGAACATTTATCTCAAATTCAATGTGGAATAATAAGGCAAGAATACAAACAATAATAGGTATGTACATCCTCCCCCCATATTTCAGTTTTCCAAACACACTGGGCCGGCACAGTGCACACGACTTGGCACCAGAAAGACACCCGTCAGCACAGCAAACACACGCACAACCGGGTCACACCAGCATCTTATCCAACGGGGACGGAGCAATCGAGGCACAGGGTTCCCGTGGCCGCCACCAGCACGGCTGCCGGAAGAAGAGGGAAGGTCAGTGCCGCTCACAGCGAGGCCGCCACGCCCCTGAAAACCCACACTGGCATGGCCAGGTCTGCACGCGCTGGGACGCCTGCGGGAGGCGCTGCGCATGGCGGATTATTTCCCCAACGCACCCTAGAGTGGAACATGGCGTGAGGGCGGCGGGGGGCTGCCCAAAGCAGGCAAAGCTGCACACAAGCCTGGGGGGCTCTGCACTCTGCGGGGACCTGCAGGGAACCTGCCAGATGACGTGAGCGGAGACCCAACAGTCCAACCCCCTACAGCACGGGGCCGGGCTCCGCCAAGGAGAGCAGGCGGCAGGCGTCGGTCTGCTGCTGAGAGCAGGCCCAGGCCGAGTGAGAGACAGCGGTGCCCTCCCTCTGCGGCGTCCGCACCTGAGCCCCAGTCCCCACAGGGCCCCGGCGGGGACGCCACAGCTCTGGGCGTGGACATCGTCACGCTCTCCTCAGCAATCTCACAGCATGAGAATTAACCTGTGTGTGTTACAGGAAGAGAAGCAGGGACCCAGCAGGTGCTCACCGCACCCAACCCCCCTCCGAGTGCTGCTCCCAGGCGGGGCTCTTGAAAGTGGGAAGTTCAGTGAGGTTTCTCAGGGTGAGAATTGTTGCTTCATGTATCGGTGTGAAAGGACTGGGAAAAAATGAATGTGTCTCACTTACTGGGCAATCATTAAAAAAACCATTCGATGCGGCAGCTCTGTACCCAAATTCTAAACTGCAGGCACTGGAGTGGCCGGCAGCACACAGTCGAGGCACGCAACTAGGAGCCTTCAGCCTGGTGCGCCAAAGAGCACCTTAGCACCCGTAGGCACGGCGGGCACGGTGTTCACGCCTGTAGGCCCAGCACTTTGGGAGGCGGAGGTGGGAGGATCGCTGGAGGCCAGGAGTTTGAGGCCCAGGCTGGTCTCAATAGGCAACACAGGAATTCCCCATCTCTACAAAAAAATTTTTAAAACATTAGCCAGGCATGGTGGTCCACACCTGCGGTCCTAACTACTTGGGAGGCTGAGGCGGGAGGATCCCTTGAGCCCAGGAATTAGTGAACCACGATTGTGCCACTGCACTCCAGCCCGGGCAACAGGCAGGCCTTGTTTCTTAAGCCCCTAAGTATGGGGTGGGCAAGGCAGGGCCTCCCGACCTGTTCACAGCGACAGCGGTTGTCAAAAGGCTCTCACTTCTCCAAGAGATGCATGTTTGTGTAACTATGAAAATACAGAAAAGCAAATCTTCACAAACCAAAACTCCGCACACTGTGTGCAGGGAGAACGAACACAGCCTACACCTCCCACACCCTCGAGGGGCAAACCCTGGAGAGGCCACAGGGTCAGAACACGCAGGAAGGACGCGCGATCTCGCTCTGCCGCCCAGGGTGGAGTGCAGTGACACGATCTCGGCTCATTGCAATCTCTGCTTCCCAGGTTCCAGCCATTCTCCTGCCTCAGCCTCCTGCATAGCTGGGACTACAGGCACATGCGGCCACGTCCAGCTAATTTTTTGTATGTTAGTAGAGACAGGGTTTCACGGTGTTGTCCAGGCTGTTCTCGATCTCCTGAACTCAGGCAATCCGCCCACCTCAGCCTCCCAAAGTGCTAAGATTACAGGCGTGAGCCACTGCGCCTGGCCGTGCTTCACTGTTACAATACCACACCCACGCACGCCACAAACCCAACAATACGTCGTCGAATTATTTACAGCAGGAGGGGGAGCAGGTGCACACTCGGAGCACGTGAGACCGACCTTCTTGTTCAGCACTCCTGGGTCTCTTCAGCTCTTGCTGTAAATTCTGGTCACCATGGGCCGTCATTTCATCCCAGGCCCCTCCTCGGCATGGCTACTGGCTGACGTTACATCCCCACATGGTATGGGCCCAACAACAGAATTAGGTACAAAGAGTTGTTTGTTTTTTTTTTGTTTTTGAGACAGGGTCTCGCTCTGTGGCCCAGGCAGGAGTGCAGTGGCGTGATCTTGGCTCACCGCAACCTCCGCTCTCTGGGTTCCAGTGATTCTCCTGCCTCAGCCTCCTGAGTAGCTGAAATTACAGGCGTCTGCCACCACACCCGGCTAATTTTTGTATTTTTAGTAGAGACAGGGTTTCACCATGTTGGCCAGGTTGGTCTTGAACTCCTGACCTCAAGTGATCTGCCCGCCTCAGCCTCCCAAAGTGCTGAGATTACAGGTGTGAGTCATAGCCACCGCACGCCCGGGCACAGAGTCTTATACTATAAAACCATACTGCTTTTTAAACCAAGAGAAAAAAGGAGAAGCAACACGTCGCCGACCTTACAGAGTTACAAAATCTCCATTCCTGGCGCTCTGCTTGTTTGTGTGGATTCAGAGTTTCATCCAGGTCACCTGCTTTCAGCCTGAAGCGCTTCCTTTAGAACCTCTTGTGAGGTGTGTCTGCTACTGAATTCCCACTTTGGGAAAACCCTGCCTTTGTTTTGGAAAGGTTGTTTTGCTGCTTACAGGGGCCTGGGGGTGGTGGTACCATCTCTGAGGAGAAGCAGCCTGGTGTGATGGGCTCTCCCACCCTCAGGCCTCTCTCCCATAACATCTCACGCCTCCTCTGCTGCCCTCAGGCCTCCGCCTCGCTTCCTCTGTTGCCCTCAGGCCTCTCTTCTGCGGACGCCTCAGGCTTCCTCTGCTGTCCTCAGGCCTCTCTCCTGCAACGCCTAACGCTTCCTCTGGTGCTCCCAGGCCTCTCTCCCGGATGCCTCACGCCTCCACCTCAGGCTTCCTCTGCTGCCCTCAGGCCTCTCTCCACCAACACTTCAAGCTTCCTCTGCTGCCCTCAGGCCTCTCCCCTGTGATGCCTCATGCTTCCTCTGGGCCCCCAGCCCTGCTCCTGGCATTTCCACTTCCAATGGGATGTGCCCAGGTGAGGATCTCTGTGTTCATCCTACTTGGAGTTTGTTGAGCTTCTGGGACATACAAATTAATGTTTTCCATTAAATTTGGGGAGTTTTCAGTCATTATGTCTTTGAATAGTTTTTCTGCTCCTCTCTCTTCTACAGATTATCTTTCTTAGTTAATTATCCAAGATTAAACCCAACTTTGATGTGTGAGTGTTTCTGGTGGAGCACTACTCCCCGTTGTCTAAGTGGGAGCTCACGCAACCCTCCCAAATGGACAAGAGGAGGTCAACCTCAGAAGGGCCCTGCCTGCTGCCCCGCGTCTCCCATGCAGGCTGATCACACGCCCCCGTGGAGAAGAGCTGAGTGTTGGGATCTGGGTAGTCGTGTCAGGAAACTAAGCCTTTAAAATGTGGTGCTGTTTTCCTTTCCTGTTTATCACTGCACCAGATGGGACAGGAAACGGCGCCAGGACTAAAATCTCCAAGTACTTAGGGAGCCGTCGTCAGCTGTTGTCTCTGTCAACAGATCATGGGAACGACCAGCTCATCTTCTTGCTGCTAACAGCTCCCACCAATGCTATGCTATGTTTCTTGGCAGTTAACTCAATGTCGTTTTCACTTCTCCACGAACTCTAGGAATGATCTGAAAAAGGGTATGGTATATTTTAAAGTTGCCTCTATGAGCGATGATTCACCTCCGGCAACCAAAAGCATAAAAGGACGGGCTCAGGGATAGTTCACCTCACACGGGGGCCTCACCCAACCGGGGCACAGGGACAGATCACCTGAGCAGGAGACCTCACCTCACCTGGGTGCCGGTTTTTTTCAGTACCTGGAGCTGGTGGTGGGACCATGTGTCTGTGAGATCCTTAAACATTCTGAAGATGCCTTGTTTGGTTTTTTATTTTGAGGATTTACTTTAAGGAGCGAAAGTGCCTGGCAGGCGGCTGCATATAGAGCAGGCATCTGATGTTTGTTGACTTGAGGGAAGAATGAATCACTTCTTGGTAGACAAGTAAAAAACACAACCTTCCCCCTTCTGTTAAAACTCATTTTCAAGTTCAACTGACATTAAGATTCTTGGCCATGAGAAATCAGCAAGACGTCCCGCCAGCCAGGGCCCTGCCGGGAAAAGCGGAGCTGCCTCCAGCTTCCGTACGGAATGTGTCGCCACATGGGAAAGAATCACGATGAAACTGACACGTTCGACATGCAAAAATAAAAAAACTAAAAACACATTTACTTCATCACAAGCACAAATTTCATGAGAAAAATTTCACACCATTCATGTCTCACTGAATACCCCATAAACAGGAATGAAATAAAACCAGAAGGCCCCAAGTCCCCTGGTCTTTAAGGAAGAAGTGAGGTCCCCAAAGCCCAAAAGTCACAAAAACCGAGCTGACAGGAAGCTGAACAGACCCCACTGCCCCACCCTTTCGAGGGGCACACATGGCCTCCAGCAGTCAGGCTGCTATCACGGCCACACGCCCACAGCGATCCGCAAACGGCAGGCGTGGCGCGGGCAGGGGGCAAGCGCCGACTCCCACCGTCCCGGCGGCAGATATGAAGGCTGTGAGCAAGTGCAGAGTCCCGAGTCCCACTGTCCCGGCGGCAGAGGTGAGAGTCCCACCCGTCCCGGCGGCAGAGATGAAGGCTGTGAGCAAGCACCGAGTCCAGAGTCCCGAGTCCCACCGTCCCGGCGGCGGGGATGAGAGTCCCACCGTCCCGGCGGCGGGGATGAAGGCTGTGAGCAAGCACCGAGTCCAGAGTCCCGAGTCCCACCGTCCCGGCGGCGGGGATGAAGGCTGCGCAGCAGAATCTGAATAGACACCCAGGACGCTTTATTCTCCTGATCTCAAATTCTAAAATCACCCAAGCCCACCCAGTCCCTAAGACAGGGAGTGAAACGGCGATTACCGTAACGATCCGGTCCTTGACTGAGAAGCCAGAATGGAAACGGCGATTACCGTAACGATCCGGTCCTTGACTGAGAAGCCAGAATGGAAACGGCGATTACCGTAACGATCCGGTCCTTGACTGAGAAGCCAGAATGGAAACGGCGATTACCGTAACGATCCGGTCCTTGACTGAGAAGCCAGAATGGAAACGGCGATTACAGTAACGATCCGGTCCTTGACTGAGAAGCCAGAATGGAGAGGCACAGCCCCAACCGCCTCCTGCAGCTGGGAGAGCAGCATGGAAGACACCCCAAAGTAGAGGGGCTAATCTCGTCTGCATGGTTTCACCAGTGAGGTTCACTTCCGCCATGGGCAGGTCATTTAGCAAAAAAAAAAGAAAAACCCAGGGGTGCTAACTCCAGTCCTGGCCCCCAAGTCCTCTGTAGCTCTGGGTCCCGACCCGCTGAGCGCCACGTCCAGGTGCCCACAGGGGGAGGCACGGACATGGCATGTGTCATGGATGACGTGGATGGATATCAGCAACACCGTCACCAGTCTTAGTGGAAAAGCACTTTGGGTTTCTTCTTTTAATTAGAAAAAAATTATCAGGTTAAAACCACCTATGTTCATACCCAGAGCACGCTGCAAATCCAGATACGAACATGGCCGCGGCAGGCGGACTCCTTGGAGCTGGCTCAGCTTAGCCCTGGCCTAGAGGGTCTTCGGGGGAGAGCAGTGGAACCCTCCCAGAGGCCCCCAGTGCGCCACCTTCCCCAGGCCTGACCCCAGAGCTTCACAACAGACCCAACGGTCTACACCGAAAAGTGAAGGAAGGTAGGCCAGGCAAAACCACCCCGTAATTCATGTGCGAAAAAACAAGGCATGTTATCACCCAATACAGAATTTCAAAATCTCTCCTAAAACAATTTCACATCATTTCAGCACAGCTGGAAAATACTGCTTCCTAGATGGTAAACACAGGGTGGGCTGCCCGGAGAGAAGCTGCACTCATTTCCCTGCTAAACCACAGAGCAGAAAATCAAGTGATTTTCTGTAATTCTCGCAAATGGAACAATGACTATCTTGTCTGCATTTGTGGTTGGAATTTCTGGCCCAATTTTGTAACTGGATTGCCTGAATGAGTTACACTCTTTTCTTGAAATGTTTATTCACCTACAGGAGAGCCTAAGAGTAAGACCAGACGTGGGGAGAACCGCTTCAGTGGAGAAAGCAAGCAGCCTGCACTGTCTTCTTCACCACAGACGCCAGACGTGCACCTGGAGCGCCCCCTGCTCGCCTGCTGAAGCTGGGAGTAGCCCCTCTGAGGCTGGCGCTGCTCCTACCTCATTTCACAGGTGAGGAAACCAGGATACAGAGGTTTACTGGCCCCAAAGCCCCGCAGCAGCCGCAAGAAGGCTCTGGAGGCCAAGTTCTCAGGGCAAATCCTCGGGACACGCATCTGTACTGAGGATGTCGGCAGGACCTGGGGGGCCACATCCTGTCTAACGGGCAAGCAAGACAAAGCCTCCGAGGTTACCTCGGACGGGCTTGGAGCAGCCCCGGAGCTAAAGGCGGGAGCTGTGCTTCCAAATCCTCAAGGAGATGGTGCCACCTGGGGATCACGCGTCCCGCCGACTGCGGATCACGCGTCCCCCCGACTGCGGATCACGCGTCCCCCCGACTGCGGATCACGCGTCCCCCCGACTGCGGACGTGTGGACAGGACAAAGACACTTTCTCGGGAAGCTTCTGGGAGGTGTATATTCCACCAAAATGCAGAGACAGAGAACACCCCAGAGAGTGAGGAAGGCAACTCCTGGGGGCAGCGAGCAGGGTGGGTCGGGGGAGGCCGGGGCAGTGGAGCGGAGAGGCAGCCAGGGATTCAGAAACAGGCAAAAAGGAAGAAAGCTAACAAAAGTGAGGTAATTATCAAATCCAGGTAAAACAGATGTTTAAGAAAGGGAACAGCATCACCGTGTCCTATTCTATTTGGTAAGAGCAATTTACGGTCACAGGAAACACCGAGTCATTCCACACCCGCAAATCCTGGCATGTTGATATTGGCAGGGTGGAGGGAACAACCGACGCAGTCTTCATGTTGAACACTAAGAATCAACAGACGGCACGTGTGCAGACACTGCACACACGCCTGCGCACATGTGCAGACCCCACACGCCTGCGCAAATGTGCAGATACCGCACACACGCCTGCGCACACGTGCAGACCCCACATGCCTGCGCAAATGTGCAGATACCGCACACACGCCTGCGCACACGTGCAGACCCCACATGCCTGCGCACATGTGCAGACACTGCACACACACTTGCGCACACATGCAGAACTGCATACACTCCTTGCACACGTGCAGACACCGCACACGCCTGCGCACATGTATGACATGGAGTCAGCATGGAGACAGCCAAGCGGCCACCACCAGGGCCTGCTGAGTTTGGAAGCTGCTGGTTTCACACACAGAAGGGGGGACGGGCATGAAGAACGAGATGCAGCCGGCGGTCCATCAACAGCAGAGTCACCTCTGGGAGCCTGCGTAAGGCCCCTCCCACCTCAGACCCCACACTCACCTGGGCCCCCGGCCGCCTGCCACGCTCCTCTCGCTGGACGCCGCTGCCCCGAGTGTCCGCTCCCTGCGAGCCCCTGGCGTCCGGGGCTGGGGCTCCTCCTCCTGCTCCTCAGGCCGCCTCTTCTCGCTGTCGCTGTCGTCGCTGCCTTCTCCGAGGATGTCGTCCACCTGACAAATGGCCAAGAGTCAGCGACAGACCTCCTTCCCGGGCCCCGTCCCCCCCCAACAGGCCTTCTCCCGGCAGAGTCCAGGGCTCTGAGTGCAGCAGGGTGGGGGCTGGACATGGGACTCTGCTTTCTACCTGAGCCCTGGGGTTTGAAACTCAACCAATCCTTAACAAAGCCCCGGGTGAAAGAGCAAACCCAGACAGGCGGTTCGCAGGCAAAGATTGGGTTTAAATTCCTTCTGTCCCTTATGTGAACACGGATTTTATTCCTAGTGCACTGTTGGATTTTATGGCGAATAACCAGCATATTTGCTTGAAATTCTCAAGATCAGTGAGATTCACAGCACGACTCCTGAGGGACAGGGCTTTCCGGGAGGCACCCGAGTCCTTCCCATCCTGGAACCTGGGAGGAGAGCAGCCACCTGGGAGTGGAGACGTGGCGGCACCACGGGACGCTCACTAAGATGCCCGCCTGCTCGCTCTGGGCACGCCTCCAATTTGGGACACATGCAGAGAGGGCGACTCCTGAACACCTGGGGTGAGCTCAGCCGGCCCCAGGCCTGACACGTGTGACGCGGATGGGATCGGAAACAGGCGGCAGGCGAGTGAGCAGGTGATGGGAGCGCCGCATCCAAACCTCAGCCTCCCCGAACCTCAGCGGGCAGGAAATGGGTGACGTCAGTGCCTTGCTGCGGCGGCGGGAGAGGCTGAGCCCAGTGCGGGGAGGTGAACTCAAGTTCTCACCTCCTTTTCCGGAACTGCACGGAGATGGGAGAAGGACGTGCAGAAAGAACCCGCACCCAGCATCGAGGGGCCCGCTCAGCCGGCGGCCAGCGGAGGGAGGAGTGTTTTATGTCCGGCATGGATCACGGTGGGGGGTGCTGCTGGGCAGCTCTCCTGGGGGCTCCCTTTCCAAGAGCACAGCCCTGCTCACAGCTCTCCCACTCTCCCACGTTGAGGGCGTCTGTGTGCGAAGGCACAGCCACGTGGTCCCCAAGACAGGCAGGTGAGGCGGGGCGGCCTGTCCACAGTCCCCCAGCGCAGGCTGCTTCCCAGGAGGGTCTGGGAGTGCACACCTGGCTGGGGCCCCGAGGGGCATTCACTGACACAGACCCAACCCCACCCCCGCAGCAGGTACGAGAAACGGCCACAGAGGACGGAGCACAACTCCCGAGACAGGCGCAGTTCGGAGCAGGGGAGGCCGAGTCCAGAGTGACAAAGGCTCGGTGTGAGGCCGCTTTGATCAGAAATCACGGCTCAGCCCCCTGCCCGCACGGAGGCCGACTCATCCAGCCCGCCCAGTCTGCAATTTCAAACCCATCGCCACTGTCCAGCAGTCACAGCACATGTGCCCTGGCCCGAATCATCAAAAGGCGAAAACATTTTAACCAATAGTTAATTAGCTGAGGCAGCGGCTTTATCATCAGGTCATGATAACGATCCCTGAAAGTAACGCATTACCAGAGACGCTGGCGTGAACTGGTATTTAATCAGAGCATCTAGTTACTTCAAGACGTTACTGCTGTTCACACTTCACCAGAATGCTTACATCACTGTATTTACTGTTTTGATGGCAAATCTCCTAAGGGAATAATTCTATTCAATTCTATTCTGAAATACTTAGGGCCTTTAACACTGCATCACACCTTGTCAAGAGAGAAAAAAAGGCACTGTTAAAAATCTGTTGATTTACATCTGACAGCCAAGGGCGGGCAGGCTGGCCCGCAGGCAACCCAGGGACCCCGAGGGACCCTCGCTAGTGTGGCGGCCCAGCTGGGAGGCCTCAGACGTCTGTGCCAACGCTGGTGACACAGGGCGGCCTGGCACGTGTCCCTTCGCTACCATCTGGAAGATCCGGAGGCACGCTTGGCACAGCCAAACCAGAAACACGGGCACACATTAAAACCTGACCTCACCTACACCGTGCTCCGATCTCCTCTCCCTCTTTCTGCCTGACTCATGTAAACATATCGGTGTGGGAACAACACCTATCTTTCCTGGGCTTGTTGTTACAAAAACGGTGACCGCACTCTTTGAAAAACAGTTTTCTGTACCACAGAGGCTCCTGGACTCAGGATGGGGTCACGTCCAGATGAGCCCATCACAGGCCGAGAACGCGTCAGCACACCTGGCCCAGCTGCCTTCCACACGCAGACATTACCCCATCGCTAGCAAAGTCGTCCAGCACAAGGCCGACTTGGAACGAGCTGTTCTACAGAATTCTGAGTCAAGACTCCTGATTCAAAGTGTGGTTTCTACCGAACACACATCCCTTGCACATCATTGCAAAGTTAGAAAATTGTTAAGCGAATCATTGTAAGTTGAGGGTCGTTTGTATTTACTTTACTTAGAACATGCTAACATAATTTTTTTAAATCTTAAGGAAAATTTAGAAGTATGTAAAAAGAAAAAACACAAATGAATTCATACCTAAGTGTCGGAATTTCTACCAACGGGGAAATACAGATAACACCAGATGCTACTGTATCCTGTCAATGCACGGAAATGAAATGCTTCTACCAACCTCCTTGCATGACCCGGGATCACAGAATAAACCTCTACCCAGCTCTGCCCTGCAGTGAGGTGGGACGGCTTCGAGAGAGGATGGGACATGAGAGGGACACGGAGCAGGGTCGGGAAAGTACCCTGAGCATGAGAAGCAGAACAGGCAGAAACGAGGTAACACAGCTGGAGAGGCTGCGGGCGCCGGCTCTGGAGCCCAGCAGGCTTTCCCGCAGAGGTGTGCAGGGGACAGGCCCCACCTCAACCCTCTGGTGACCTCGCAGCCCTGGTTCTGGCACCCTCCCTTCCCCGCAGTTCCATGATCACACAAGAACTTGCAGGGGGCCGACCCGTGGGGGTGAGTCTCTTTGTGAGCTGGCTGAGACGGAGGCGGGTGTTTGCGTGGAGACACGTAGGCTTCAGCAGATGACAAGACACGGCACCTCCTGTGAAAAGGCCACCATCCAACTGGCCAACTACACGTACTCTAAGCTCGAGTCTCAAGGAACAAACATCTATTAAACATGAAATCGAAATTTGCCTGAAAAACTATAATGTGGAATGAATTTTTAAGTGAAATAATGCCAACTGGAAAGAAGCTTTTATGAACAGAAAACATCAACTAAAGAGGAACTTTAACAAAACGTAAAAAAACCCCAAAACTTGGAAAACAAACTCAAGCATTCAGAAATTGCCAAGCTTGAGTGGTGGGACCCACAGCCCTTCACTCAAGACAAGGCTGCAGGCAGCACGTGTCCCCAGAATGACTCACGCAAATCACACACTCCAAAATCCACCGAGAAAGCTTCTCTACCTAGAGGGGACTGTGACAAGTCTCTCATCAAACAAAAGATAACGTCTTATCTATTCAATGACACCTGCGGGAAAACTTTAATTCACTATCACTTCAGTAACCAAACCTTTCAAGAAATACTTAGAGCCCAAGGAGAAAAGCATTCTTTCTAGTTATCACCTTCATGAAAGAAAAATCAAAACCAAGTCCAAATACCTAAAGTTCCGACCATGCAAAGAATGATCAGATCTTTAGACATGGTTGTGACTGAGTCTTTTTTTGCATCAACTGTCATCAACAACTTCTACTGACTGGATAACAAAATTTACAAAACTAACTCATTCTTAAAGGATTTTGGTTAATCAAAATATTTTAAAAGATCAAGTCACAACTGTGGTTGAAAACCACAAATCAGACATATAGGGAAAAATCACTGCTCTTCAGTAACAGCAAAGTTCCCAAACATCACTGATTTCACGAGCACTGTGTGTATTTTAACGAATCTTCAGATGTGTCAGCTGTACACAGCCATGGGTAAGGGTTCTGGCCCTTTAGTTTCCCTGATTCTAATCCACCATTAATTTTGCAGTCTATTGTGAGTCTACTGTTAGTCTGGGAGAAGGCCTTCCACGTTAGCAGGTGCCCAGCACTTCCTGAACAAATGTCGAGTTCAATAAACACAGCTTCACTAACATGTTTAGGCTCCAAGACTCCGCAGATACTAGGAGTGGAGCTGCAGACACGGCCTCGTAAGAAGCACACCAAGAAAAGGAGTGGCACCGTAGGGCCTCTGGACAGGCCCCGATGTTTAATATTTGTGTCACCGATTCCCGAAAGAGAAAAAGACTGGCCTTGAAAAAATACTGGAAGACAACGAGGTTGAAAACTCCCCAAATTTGCTGAAAGACAGGCATGGTTGCGTCCATGTGTAGAGACGAGTGTGGCGGCCGCCCACATTCCTTGTTTGCTGAAAGACACTGATGGCCACGCCCACGTGTAGAGATGAGTGTGGCTGCCGTCTGCAGTCCTTGTTTGTGTCCAACACCTCTTGCTTCCTTTCGCGGTGTGTGTGTGGGGTAGGGGTAGGGTCAGAGCAGATCTGTGGAAAGGGAGCAGGTGAGCGGGGTCTTTACTGATGGGTGGGAGTGGTTTCAGGTGTCAGAAGAGCACAGAGCCCTGGGCTGGGATTGCAGCACCGCTGTGTTCACCGGTGCCAACTGCAGAGAAGCAGCTTGGACACTGCCTAAGAGCACACTCCAGGCCGGACCGTTCTGAGGTTCTACATCCAGGCACATTTCATGAGCAATAAGAATCTGCAAAGTTTTAACTTTTTGTGACAGCTTGAAACTTTTTGCATGTAGCCTTCAACCTGTTTTTGGTAGCCAGACGTGCCGTGTAATTGTTTCACATGGCCTGGGCAGTCATCCTGATGTTAGTGAATTCTTACATCTCGTGATTTTGGGAGCACTCCCAGTGACAGCAAATTCTTACATCTCATGTGATTTTGGGAGCACTCCTAGTGACGGCGAGTTCTTACGTCTCACGTGATTTGGGGAGCACTCCTGATGTTAACGAATTCTTACATCTCGTGGTTTGGGGAGCACTCCCGGTGACAGCAAGTTCTTATGTCTCGTGATTTGGGGAGCACTCCTGATGTTAGCGAATCCTTACATCTCATGGTTTTGGGAGCACTCCTGGTGACAGCGAGTTCTTATGTCTCACGTGATTTGAGGAGCACCCCGATGTGAGTTCTTACGTCTTGTGATTTTGGAAGTGCTCCTGGTGACAGCGAGTTCTACATCTTGTGATTTTGGGAGGGCTCCTGATGTTAGTGAGTTCTCATGTCTATGTGATTTTGGGAGCAGTCCTGATGTTAGTGAGTTCTTACATCTCACGTGATTTGGGAGCAGTCCTGATGTTAGTGAGTTCTCACATCTATGTGATTTTGGGAGCAGTCCTGATGTTAGCGAGTTCTTACGTCTCACGTGATTTTGGGAGCACTCCTGGTGATGGTGGCCCCACACCCGGCCTCTGTTCTTCAGGCATTTTATCGGGGTCATCACATTTCTTGGCTTCCACGTATATTAAATGCAGGATTTAAAAATGGTTAAGATAAAATTACAATGTTAATTTTCACGGCTTTCAAGTTTCTTCAATGCCGGTTCAGGTGAACGCTTACTGACATCATGCCTGACACTGCTTAGGCACGTTCTGGACGTGGAGATCAGAAGTACGTGCTACGTGGGGGACCGTTTTTCTTTGAAAGCAGAGACATCAAGTGAGTGGTCTGCTAGCTGTAGAAGCCTCTGCGGTTTAAACCCAAGAAGAAATCCAGATGCCTGCTGGGTCTGACATTCCCACAGCACTGACCGGGCTGAGTTCTCCAAGCTGCTCCTCACATGAGGGGCGGGGAAGCCCCCGTCGGGGGAGTGGGAGTGGCATCCCTCACGGCACGGGCAGCTCTTGGGTCAGCAGCTTTGCCCCTCCTCTGTCTACACGGAGACCCTTCCTCTACCACTGAAGCAGCAGACGCCCGTCTAACACACTGACGTGCCGGAAACGGCCAGAGGTCTCCACACCCCTCACTCAGTGGCCCCTCCACAGGCTGCACTTGATCCTGGTTCCAGACCACTTGACTCCCCATTACCTGAGTCCCAAAAGGAGAAGCAGCCCCCACCCCATGTATCCCCAGGATGAAGAGAGGCCACGGCAGCCTCCAGGGAGGGCCACGGCAGCCTCCAGGGAGCACCACGGGGCAGGTACCCAGTTCGTCTCACAGGCCCACGGGGGTGCAGCCAACGGGCCCGAGAGACAGGCTTATCTGGGGTGCAGCTGCCTCATCTGCCCCAAGTACAGGGAGTGGCAGAGGGACAGATGTGAAACGAGGCTGTCAAACCAGGGCCGGGTCACGAGGAGCTTCCTGAGGCTGCTGTAATAACCACGCACCATGGCTCAAATGATCCAAATTCACAACCTCACAGCTGTGCAGGTCAGAAGTCCAACATGAGCCTCACAGGACCAAAATCCAGGTGTCCACAGGGAGAATCCCTTCCTCACGTCTTCCAGCTCCTAGAGGTCTCGGGTCCTTGGCTCCGGGGCTCCTCTGACCCTTTCTCCTGCAGGCGCTGATTGTCTTAAGGGCCCAGGACTCAGAGAATCAAGCAGGCTTTAAATATTCACAAACATAAAACCCTCTGGCCTCTCTCCCATGCACAGAACCATCCACCGCTGCAGTCTTCCGCTTTCAATACCGTTTGTTCCCGAAGAGCCATATCTGGGGGTTTATGATCACTTTTTATTTCTGAGATATAAAGGATTAGGTTTTGGGGTGGCTGAAAGCTGCTGAGTACATTCAAGACATCTGTCTCCCATTGAGAATTCAACCCCCTTTGATATCGAATGACTAAGAATCAAGTTGTCACCACTGCCTGAAACAGGACTGCGTGGGGAACAGACCCTGAGTCCTCCAAGCCCGACCAGGAAACCAGGAGGGAGATGGGATGTGTCAGCGGCTTCCAGGTGGGAAGAGGTAGAGTCCCTTCCTCCTCTCTTCCTGCCCCTGGTCCTAGGCAGGTGGCTGTTCCTTACACAGAACCTTCTGGAATCTCAAATAAAGTGGTCTGGGCTTATAGGTAGTGGTTGAGAAAAAATTTTTTTAGAGAAAACATTTTTGTGAAACAAAAAACAGCTAATGTTCAAAAAGACAGAAAAATGGCAGAGAAATTCAGCACACCTGAAAAAAGGTCTGATCCTCACAAGATAAACTGGTATCTAAAAGTGGTAACCTGAGTTACTGAGACGAGTCTGCCCTGAACAGAACCGTCTGCATTTTTCTGCTACTGTTGAAAATAAACAGGAGCTGTTTTCCTCCTCAAGAAACTTCTGCTGCCTTCTGGATGCAAACAGAATGGCGGCTCTCTCCAGAGGACAGCGGCACCAGGCGGGCAGGGAGGACGGACTCTGGAGGGAACACGAGGACCTGAAGGAAGGGGATGGCCTGTGCCCTGACCGGTTGCGGGTGAGGACCCCACACAGGTGCCACCCACGAGGGCAACTTACGGGAGGACATGGGACGTGGTTTCCCAGGATGGTCCTTCTAAAGAATAGTATCCAAAGGACGGTGCTGCGAGATCGCCTGCCCCAACACCCCGACTGTTGTGGAACCTTCCATCGGGTGGCCTGGGACCCAAGAGGAGAAGCACGCGGGCCAAGGCCCAGGACACAGGAGCGAAGCAGGACCCGGCTGGGAAAACCCCAACTCCACCGACGCGGCCTAAAGCTCTCTAGTGCTGTGGTAACGAGATGCTGTGAGAATCACCAGCCACTCTGTATGTGTGTGTAAGGCCCATGTGCAGCGGACACACAGCGCTCCAGCGTTTCTCAACCGGGGCCTGTCGGCGTGGGGCAGGGGGACTCACTCCTCCTCACAACCATGAGTGCCTCCAGACCCTGTCCCATGTCCTTGGGGTGGGCCAGGAGAGCAGGAGGGGCTGGGCAGTGTCGGTCCTGGTGAAGACGCAGGCACGAATCCTAAGCCACAACTTCGACGTGTTCTCACGCCACACATTGCGGACACACCGCTTAATGCTGTTCTAGGTCTCCTTGAATAGGAAGTTCCATGAAAACCACGAGTGCTAGTCTCGAACTAGACACGACTGCACAAGTGCAGAATTCTCGCTCTGCCTCCACCCGCACACCGCAGCTCTGCGGCCCCAGCACGAGCGCCGCCGTGGGCACCAGGGCGCGGTTGGCTCACCTCTGCCCCAGCACGAGCGCCGCCGTGGGCACCAGGGCGCGGTTGGCTCACCTCTGCCCCAGCACGAGCGCCGCCGTGGGCACCAGGGCGCGGTTGGCTCACCTCTGCCCCAGCACGAGCGCCGCCGTGGGCACCAGGGCGCGGTTGGCTCACCTCTGCCCCAGCGCGAGTGCCACCGTGGGCACCAGGGCGCGGTTGGCTCACCTCTTTGTCCATACTCTCTAAATCTTCCTTACAAAGAGTGTACAGCGGCATTGTCTCAGACATACTGGGCTGTCGCTTTCTTCTAGAAGGGCCAGGCTGCTCTCCGTCCGGAGCGTCAGGCAGCTCTTCGCCGAACGTCTGTGGCTGGGGTGGCGGAACCGCTCTGTAAGGAATTTCATAGGCCCCACATGAGGAAGTCAGTTTGAATCGCACTTTTCAGCACCGAGTCAGACTCCTGGCTCTCGGACTAGGCAAACACTCACACCCCAACAGGGAATCACAGGAAAAACGGGATGTTTCGCCAACACGCTTTTCAGAGTTTAATAGATCAGAGGTGGCTAACTGGGCCAGGCTGAGTGGCAAAACATGTTTCTGACTATCCTGTAGAAAAGTAACACCCAACTTCTTTTATCCACAAAACCCCCGTGGGGCAGAGAGCCTCTGCTGGGCTCCAGCATCTCAGAATAAAGGGCAAAGAGACACAGGAGACGGAGACTAAGCATGTTCTGGGAACCCCCAGGACACGCCATTCACCCTGAAAACAGGGTCTGGAGAGCTACATGGCAAAATACAAAACAAGAAAATGCACCATCTCTGGGCTGCGAAAACAGATACAAAAAATGGTGAAGTGACAAAACATGTCAGTGGGCTGAAATTAAAATCATTTCACAGGTTTGCACGGTGGCTCATGTTTGTAAAGCCAGCACTTTGGGAGGTCAAGCGGGGTGGATCGCTTGAGGTCAGGAGTTCGAGACCAGCCTGACCAACATGGCTAAACCCCCTCTCTACTAAAAATACAAAAATTAGCCCAGTATGCTGGTGCATGCCTATAATTCCAGCTACTCAAGAGGCTGAGGCAGGAGAATCGCTCGAATCCGGGAGGCAGAGGTTGCAGTGAGCCGAGATCACGCCAATGCACTCCAGCCTGCGCAACAGAGCAAGACTCCATCTTTAAAAAAAAAATTCACAAAAAAACCCAGAAAAAGGTAATTCTCGTGCTTGTATGGTTAAATATTAATATAATAAATCAACTAGAAAGGGCCAATCTTCTGTTTCAAGGATTTTTCTGCTATGTTAAAACCGCAGCTCCATTTGAAATGGTTTTTCTCCTCTGTACATATCTTTCTCGATCTGGATGTGTGAATCTTATTAATATATTCTAATGCATGCCTCTGACTGCTAGAATTTAAGGCAGGCCTCTGGGAAAATGAGTGGTGCTGCCCTCCTCAGAGGCGGCCGTTTCTAGCTGCTGGTTCTTCCCTGAGTGACCAAAGGACGAGACCAGGAGGCACTGAGCGTGCGTCCCAGACATCAGCTCGCTCGGGACAGGCACGAGGATGAGGGGATAAAACCCATCCTGGTGAAGGAATACAGGCATTAAGTCAAAGTCACAAAACTAAAAAGACACAGCTATATTAGGCTATTTACAATGAAGAGAAGATTTTCTGCCCAGAAATCTGAAGGTGCTGATCTGTGCTGTTTGGAATTCAGGACTTCCTGAGCCTTGACAAAGTCCACTCTTCACCTTGGCCCTCTGTGAACACACGCTTCCCATCCCGCGAGCGCCGCGCTTCCCATCCCGCGAACACGCGCTTCCCATCTGCATTTGGCTGAAACACCCATGTACGTATAACCAGACACACGCAGTTCAAAGCAGTGTTGTTCAAAGGACCAACTGTACTGTTATTTTAAACTGAATTAAACGTTTCAATTAATGTTAAAAACCTGTGATAACTGCTCTACTCCAGCCAAACACCCCACCTCTGAGGTCTCAGAGAAGGCCATGGGGGAGCCTGTGGGGAGTCCGACATTCAACCCCACTGGCAGCAGCGAGGCCCCTCCCACCCATGTGGGGGGGGTCAGGACTGTCACCAGCCCCCACTGAAGGTGCAGACACCCCTCCCACCCATGTGGGGGGGTCAGGACGGTCACCAGCCCCCACTGAAGGTGCAGACACTCCTCCCACCCATGTGGGGGGGGTCAGGACTGTCACCAGCCCCCACTGAAGATGCAGACACTCCTCCCACCCATGTGGGGGCGTCAGGACTGTCACCAGCCCCCACTGAAGATGCAGACACTCCTCCCACCCATGTGGGGGGGGGTCAGGACTGTCACCAGCCCCCACTGAAGGTGCAGACACTCCTCCCACCCATGTGGGGGGGGTCAGGACTGTCACCAGCCCCCACTGAAGATGCAGACACTCCTCCCACCCATGTGGGGGGGTCAGGACTGTCACCAGCCCCCACTGAAGATGCAGACACTCCTCCCACCCATGTGGGGGCGTCGGGATTGTCACCAGCCCCCACTGAAGATGCAGACACTCCTCCCATGGTGCCAGCGATGACGTGGGGAGCCAGGACTGCCACAGCAACGGCGTCACCCCCATCGCCACAGCTGTCCACCAGCAACAGCGTCACCCCCATCCCCACATGTGTCCACCAGCAACGGCGTCACCCTCATCCCCCACTCTCAGGCATCAAAAAGAGGCCGTGTGGGGAAATGGACTCCTGTCCCGACTGGCAGGAACTAGGGGGCCTCCACTCCTGCTGCTGGAGCATGGCCCAAAAAAAAATGAGCGATGGGAGAAGGTTTAAATAAGATCCAGAGTTTCCTAACATGATGTGAAAAAGGTCCAGGTTTCAATCCAATGTCACTTGCCCCAGCAAGAAACAGGAAGATCTCAAACTATGGAGAAAAGGACAATCAACAGAGGCCAAGCTGAGAGAGCAGAGATGCTAAAATTCATAATGACTTATAGCATCCATGATAAAAATGCTTCAACAGGCAATTGCAAATATGCTTCAACAGGCAATTGCAAATATGCTTGCAAATACGCAAATGAAAAACACAAAGGGTTGGTAAAGAAATAGAAGATACAGAAATTTTATAACTGAAAAATAAAAACTAAAACCAAAAAATGTCATGGACAGACTAGCAGCAAATGAAGGAGACAAAGGAAGGCTGTGAACCTAAAAATCTAACAGAAATCACCCAACCCGGACAACAGAGAAAATGAGCTGAACAGGAAAAAGAACACAGCTTAGGGACGCACGAGATACGAAAAGCCTCAGCATCCGTGTCCCTGCCGTCCCATGCATGGCAGAGATGGCCTTGAAAAGCAATGGCTGGAAATGTCCCAAAGACGTCAAAAGACATAAACCTTCCAACTCAAAAAGCAGAGTCAAACCTAAACAAAGTAAACCCTCCAAATCTACACCAAGACATGTCATCATCAAACCTCAACTAAAGATGGAGAAAAACCTTGATGGCAATGGAAGAGAAAACACAGCTTACCTACAGGAAAAGCGGCCAAAGACAGAAGATCAGTCATCTGAACGACGGAGCCCAGAAGGAAGCCAGATGTTTCTCAGGCCCTGAGAAAAAGGAAGATCAACCCAGAGTCTTATCCCGTGAAAACGTCCCCCAGCAAGGGAGAGACTGCAGAGGGCCCAGGCCTGCCCCGAGAGCATGATGGACACCGCAGGGCAGGTTGGGAGGGAAGGGACCCCTCAGGGAACTCCCGCAAGGACGGAAGCAGGAATCCAGGCAAGCACTGGAGACTCCGCTCTGGTTCTCTAGACCACACCTGACTGTCGAAACAAGTCATAAAAAATAATCCCAAAGCAAGCAGAAGGAAGGTAAGAAATAAGGAGGCTGAAAACCAAAAAAAAAAAAAAAAAAAAAAAAAAAAAAAATAGAGGTAAGTGGAGCAATTCCTTAAAAAACAGAACCAACCACAACTCACCCGAACACAACAGGTCCTGTGAAAAGCCCTGTAACTATTAAGGAAAATGAACATGAAATTTTAAATCTGCAAAAATAAAATCTCCAGGACCAGACGGTCTCACTGGAGAATTCTCCCAAATAAGTGAAAGGAAGGGGCAAGTCTACAGTCTGACCAAGGATGCTAGAGGGTGGACGCTTCCCACCTCACCACGGGAGGCCACCGAGCGACAACAAACCCGGGGACAGACGGCACACAATGTGACAAGTACAGCCCCACAGGCCTCTCAACATCAACATGAAGACACTTCACAGAAGTGCATCACGGTTACTACACACCACAACCAAGGGGATTGGTTTCTGAGTTGCAAGGTTGTTTTCATGTCCAAAAATCAGTCAATGTGACCACCGCATACTGACAGGCAAAAGAAGAAAAACCACAGACACCAGAATATCAATCAACAAACACCGAAAAAATGCAACACCCACTGGTGTTAACAACTCACAGAAAACAGGAAATCCAACTTGATCAAGGGCATCTCCGGGCAGAAAACCCAGGAACAGACCACACAGGTGCACCTGAGCACACTTGAGACGCTGGGGCGGAAGCAGCCGTGGCGGAAGACAGCGCCCGCGGCAATGTGGCTGGGGCCAGAAAACCAACCTCAGGAGCATCGCGGTGTAAGATGAAAGACTACAGATCTTTCAGGATAAAACATCAAGAAAATCTCCGGGATCTGGGACTAGGCTACTAGTTAACTTCACATCAAGAGCATGATTCCTGAAAGAAAGAAGTGATAAATAGAATCTTGTGAAAATTAAAAACTTTTGCTCTGCCGAAGACCCTCTAGAGGATGATCTGCCTGACTGGAATTCAGGACTTCCTGAGCCTTGTCAAAGTCCACTCTTCGCCTCGGCCCTCCGTGAACACACGCTTCCCATCCAGCGAACATGCGCTTCCCATCTGCATTTGGCTGAAACACCCATTTACGTATGACTGGACACACACAGTTCAAAGCAGTGTTGTTCAAAGGGCCAACTGCACTGTTATATTTTAAACTGAATTAAATGTTTCAATTAAATGTTAAAAACCTGTGATAACTGCTCTACACCAGCCAAACACCCCACCTCTGAGGTCTCAGAGAAGTCAAGTTGCTGCCTGGGAGGAAGCAGCACAGCCAACCAAGGACTAGCAGATGGAACACACACAGGAGGTGATGTTCAGTGGCATTATTCACCACAGAAACGCAAGTCACAGCCACAACCAGCTCAGGACACACCTATCAGAACAGCTGCAATAAACAGCTCTGGCCACGCCACCTGGGTCACTCACCACCACTGAAAATGTGAGATGATGATGCAGGTATTCCGGAAAAGGGTCTGGCAGTTTCTTTAAAAAGCTAAACACACACTCACTATCCAATTCAGCGACTGTACCTACCACTGGACATTTATCCCAAAGAAATAAAAACTTAGATAGGCTAAGTATCCCACATCCAACACGCCTGAGACCCAAAGTGTTGTCTACTTTGGATTTTTGAATTTTGAAATGTCTGTGTTACACTTACGGGCTGAGCATCTGCAACTGGTGACCCCAAATTCGAACGCTCAGATGAGCATCTCCTTCCAGGCCACGTCACTGCTCAGCAAGGTGCGAATCTTGGAGCATTTCTGATTTTGGATTTTTGGATGAGATGCTCAACCTGTGCAAACATTTAGAGCAAAGGCTGGAGACAACCCAAATATCCCTGAAACGGGGAACGGTGAAGCCACAGACGGCCCCTCCACACACCACGAGACACGGCTCAGCGAGAGGAGGACATGAACGAGGGGCGCAGAGGCTCCAGGAACCGGCCGAGGGAGAAGGGTCAACTCTAGAAGGCTGCCGACCACCGTCCACAGCACTCCGCAGAGGGCACGGTGCAGGGAGGGACAGCAGGTGGAGGGCCAAGGGTCAGGGAGGGGAAGTGGCTGAGGCCGTGAGGGCTGCAGGGGAGCTGGTGAGGGTTCTGTCTTTCTGTCTGGATGAGCCCCTGTGGGTCCCAGTGATGAGCTTGTTCCCCACTTTCACAAGAGGCAACCACAGGGGAAATGGGATAAAGGGTCCAAAGGGCCTCTCTGCATTATCACTGCGTGTCAATCTACAAATATCTCAAAAAGTTTAACCAAAAAACTGAATGTTCCCACTCACCCGCAGGTCCACAGTGAGCCAGGCTGCCAGCCCAGCACCAAAAAGCTCAAAGCCAGAATTTTAAAAAATGTACAACATTCAAAGCCTTAGATGAGGACCAGTCCAGGGATGAAGGGCCAACCGCCCTCACCGCCGAGCTCCTGTCACAATGGGGTCTACACAGGGTTCCGGGAACAGAACGAGGAACCACCACTCTTAGGATGGTGGGCGACGGGGCCACCTCCACAGCAGCACAACCAATGCACACAACAGATGAGGCCTGGGGCCGCGCAGGTGCGGGCCTCACCGTAAGATGGGGTGCCACGGGGAAACTGGGCAACCAATGCACGCAAGAGATGAGGCCTGGGGCCGCTCAGGCGTGGAACCCACCTTGAGACGGGGTGCCACGGCGGAATCACACCAGCGCTGTTACAAGGGTGTGAGGGTGGCTGCAGGAGACCACGCTGGACTCGTCTTTACAGGCGGAGTGGTCCTGCAGGAACCAGGGGTCCGCACGTGGAGGGGCACTGCAGACACAGGTCTATGTAGTGCAGGGGACTGGGCAGGCGCCACACGAACTCAAAACAAGCAGGGGGGACTCTTGGATTAAACCAGAAGAAACCACTCTGCCTGTTCCTCCAAGGAGGAGGCCTACAGAGAAAAGGTAGGGTGTGACCAGAGGTGTGGCCGAGCCACACAGGCCCAGGTCCTCACTGCAGCAGGAAAGCCCCACAGAACGCCTGCCGGCCGGTCCCGTTTCCTCAGACTGTCAGCACCATGTCCAGCCTGGGGAAGGAGACCTTCAAACAGGCATTCCTTTTTTCTAATACAAATAGGTAGTTCCATCAATTTTGAAAACTATCAAAAAGCAGAACCCAGGCTCATTTTAGGAGAACTCAGTTTCCAACACGTCCAAGTGAAGGGAGAGACATTTCCTTAATGTGGCAAAGGTGTGCCCGCCTGCAATCACCCAGGCCAGGCGGCCCACTGCCGCGGCCACAACAATGCTGCTTCCCGCCACCAAACTGATGATTATCACAACCTAACAAATCACATTAACATCCACTCATATAAATGAGCTGGAATTAACTGAAGTAATATTGGTATTTTGGTGCAAATTACACTTTCAAATTAAAAACAGCAAAAGTCAACTTATTCCAATGAACTGCAGCCCAGCGTGCGTCTTCCTTACAAAAGACAGGCAGAGCTGAACGGTGGTTTATGACGTGCCATTCGAAACGTTCTGAACTGCTACTGTTGACGTAAACTATACACATTTCAGAACACGTACACAGTTATCGGTTGCCATATTATTAGTGTCACTCAAGTAAAAGTGTTTGACTTTATTCAAATGTAGCTTACTATCTGCAAGTATGTTTTCAGGTAACAATTATTTTTTTCTCATTGATCTTAGAAATTCCTAGCTCACTTCAAGCAAGGCTGAATTATTAAAAAACCTTGTATCTAATCTTTAACCACTTTGCGTAGTTTTAAGACAATGAGGACAGGAGCTTGAGACCAACCTGGGCAACATGGTGAAACCCTGTCTCTACTAAAAATACACAAATTAGCCGGGCGTGGTTGCATGTGCCTGTAATTCCAGCTGCTGAAGAGGCATGAGAATTGCTTGAACCTGAGAGGCGGAGGTTGCCGTGAGCCAAGATTGCACCACTGCACTCCAGCCTGGGCGACAGACCAAGACTCCGTCTCAAAAAAATAAATAAATAAAAATGCTGAAGAAAAAATAAGTCAAAGGTTTGTGATTTTACTTTTAATTACGAAAAAAAATTTTTTTCTGAGACAGGCTCTCACTCTGCGGCCCAGGACGGAGTGCAGGGCGCGGTCACAGCTCACTGCAGCCTTGAACTCCTGAGCTCAAGCGATCCTTGTGGGTCCACCTCCCAAAGCACTGGGACTACAGTGCCAGCCCCTGAACATTTCAGTCAACAGTATGAAAAGCAGCATCTAAAGAACAGGTGCTCTTCACGGTACTGATCGTGTGGCTGCTTTAAACTATGTGAGCGTTTTGCAAAACTGCAATTTCAAAGCTAAATCTCAGCAGTGTCACTTCAACGCACGTATCTGTCCTGCCATCGTGCTGCTACTGATTAGAATTACAGCACACAACAGACCCTGACTTCCTAGCCACGGGGTCTCTGCATCATTCGGCTCTAGGTGGTGCTGGCCTGTTCACTGACTGGCCCACAGCAACCCCATAGGCCAGGCTCCACCATGCTGTTCTCAGAAGAGTCCAGGAGCTTTGTCAACTGGCTGGAGAGCTGGAATTAACTGAGTTAAATGAAGGAATGAGAGTAGCATCAAAGGACGAAGCCCTGATTTACGGAGAGACCTGTTCCCAGTCCCTGGAATCACCGCTGCGGTGAGGGGCTGTGGGCTGGGCCTGAGCAGCTTCAGGGCAGGGCTGGTCACCAGAAGGCTTTGCAGGAGCAAGTGGGTAGTGGGTGGGATCAGCCGTGCCTTCGCCACAGACGGAAGGACGCAGAGCTTCCGGGGGGACACGCGCCGTGCTCATGGCCCTTCTGGACCCTGCCCCTTGCACCCCCTCATTTGGCTGTTCTTGAGCCTTTAAAATAAACTGGTACTGCTGAGTGAAATGTTTTCCAAAGTTTCGTGAGCTGATTCAGCAGATGATCAAAACTGCAAAAGTCTGTGTCTGGGGACCCCCAACCCTGTGGCCAAGCTGGACGGTGAGGGGCCTGGGGGTCAGAGATGAGGGCAACCCTCAGACGAGGGAATGAGCCCGTAGACTCAAGGCCTGATGCCAACTGTGGGTCGTCAGCATCAAAAACAGACTGAACTGCAGGCGTCTGTCGGCCCCGAAGAGCTAGAGCAGCAGTGTTGGAAAGACACCTCGTGTTAAAAGCCCAACCAGCCCGGACAGGAAGCCTTTCTAACGACCAGAAACAACGTCACCATCAGGACGCCTTCTTAATGACAGGCGACGACATCGTCACCAGGACGACACGATGGGAGGTGACATCACCACCCAGCGCCTTCCTAACAACGGGAGGTGACACTGTCACCAGAATGTCTTCCTATCCTTCGGGATGACATCATCACTGTGTGGCTGGGGATCCTCTTCCCTGTCATCAGAATGGAGAACCTCAGATTCATCCCAAACCCCCCATCCCCCAGGTCCCAGCGCGTTGCCAGGCTGCCGCACAGGAAGCCACCCTGCACCTGCCCACCTCCCAGTCGCCCGACCCGACGACTCCTCTTAGCAACACTCCCCACCGTGACCTCAAGGGCTGTGAAATCAGCCGAAAGGGGCACACGCTACTCTCTAGAATCACAAAAGACAAAACACAATCTAAAAACAGAAAACCTGGGAGGAACCAGAGCGCGTTTCCAGAGGGAGTGGCCTCTCCCGAAAGCTGACTGGGCTTTGTCGTGGTGCCTGGCGGGGCCTCCTCACTCACCTGCCCACCCAGGCTCGGGAGCTGCCGCCCACTGTGCAAAGGCCACGCTCTGGCCACCCCGCTCCTGACCTGGGAGGGCCATGCACTCCGGGCCTCAGCGTCCCCACGCAGGGACAGTGCTGGATCCTGCAAGGGCTCGAAAAGGACACCAAGTCGTACCTCTCCATCTCCCCATTAACCATGAGCACCCGTCTCCCTCCAGCAGCCTGCGTGCTGCACCCGTCGCAGGATTTGAGGCGTTGTGACCTGTCAGAGGGCTTCCAGGGGTGAACACACACCAGGTCTTGGTAGATGCTCCTCGCCCGGGTCAAGTTTAATCTAGTTAAACTTTTGGTTGAATTTCAAAGCAACAACCACAGAACAAAGACTCATTTAAATCTCCAAGAATGTCCCATGGGGTCTGCAGGGGCCACCACCTCAGGCTGAGGGCTGATCTCCGGTCCACACCGGTAAACAGGCACAGAGGCCACGTGCGCAGGAAGCATCCCCCGGGGCCTGCAATTTCCCCTCTCCAGGGCAGCACAGATCCCGGCTACCAACGCCTTCCAGTCCAGTCAAGTTTCCCTTCCTCACGGTGCTGTTTGCCAACCGCCACTGCCATCACCCCTGCGCCTGCTCTGTGTGGAAACAAAGACGGCAGCCCGGGGTCTGGCAGAGCAACAAACGTGGAGCCGGCAGAGAGCAGCCGGCGAGGCGACGGGGGCGGGGGCTCGAAACCAGCCCTGCTCTGCCCATTCTCTGCTGAGTGTTCCCAGGACCGAGTGCTCTGCGGGGCGGCCACAGGTGTGCACATGCAGGTGCCTGGACAACATCTGAGAAGCTGGCTGTAGGGTTTTGTTTCAGTTTTGGGAACCAGGAGAGGACAGAAGAACAAAAGGACCCGAGAGAGCCAGTGGGGGCGGCGTTCCCACAAGGTGGAAGCGGGAGTC
The DNA here is from genome assembly GCF_024542745.1 of Macaca thibetana thibetana. Classification (NCBI taxonomy): domain Eukaryota; kingdom Metazoa; phylum Chordata; class Mammalia; order Primates; family Cercopithecidae; genus Macaca; species Macaca thibetana. The sequence goes on from NC_065595.1 coordinate 514,069, forward strand.
ACCGTCTGCAGCCTCCACCCGCCCTCATGTTGGGCAACTGGCGCCATCCCCCTAACGGACCAGAGCAGCTTGAAGAGCCCTCACTAGCTGGGGGCAGTGGCTGCGCCGCCATGTACCTGAAGGAAGAGGGCTCCCGGTGGAGGGGTAAGGAGCTGGGGGGCGCTGGGGGCCCCCGGGCGCCCGTCCTGATGAGCTTCCCCGTGTTGGAGTCGTAGATTCGAACCTCGGGGCCAGGCTGGGCCTTGGGAAGAACCGGCATCGGGTGGAACAAGGTGGTGGGGGGCACACCCTCCCGGTCGGGAAAGGCTGCAGGACTGTTCTCCCTGTCGGAGGAACAGAACAAGGGCCATGAGCGGGGCGTCCGGGCGACGCAGAGCAGGCACCCAGGGACACCTGGCGGGCATTGCCTAGGTGTGTGAACCAACAGCTGTCTGGCGAGGGAACGCCTGGCAGGGATGTGCGGGGTGCGGCGAGGACCCACCTCTTGCTGTGGTCGTCCCTGAGCGGGAAGAGCTGCTCCTCCACCTTGTCCCAGCGCTCCAGGCAACTCCACAGCCAGTCAGGGTTGACCACGTGCAGGTGTCCGCACTCCTGCGCCTGCAGCACCTTCTCTGTGCCTGCGGGAGACCCGGCTGCGTCAGGCTGTCTTGGCCAGCACTGGAGGCTCAGGGCCCACATCTGGCTGCACCCACCAGGGCCCTCACCCGACTGCACCCCACCAGGGCCCAGGGCCCTCACCCGGCTGCACCCCACCAGGGCCCTCACCCAACTGCACCCCACCAGGGCTCAGGGCCCTCACCCGGCTGCACCCCACCAGGGCCCTCACCCAACTGCACCCCACCAGGGCCCAGGGCCCTCACCCGGCTGCACCCCACCAGGGCCCTCACCCAACTGCACCCCACCAGGGCTCAGGACCCTCACCTGACTGCACCCAACCAGGGCTCAGGGCCCTCACCCGGCTGTAATCACCAGGACTCGGGGCCTTCACCCGGCTGCACCCCACCAGGGCCCTCACCCAACTGTACCTCACCAGGACTCAGGGCCCTCACCCAACTGCACCCCACCAGGGCTTGGGGCCCTCACCCGGCTGCACCCCACCAGGACCCTCAACAGACTGTACCCCACCAGGGCCCTCACCTGGCTGCAACCACCAGGGCTCAGGGCCCTCACCCGGCTGCACCCCACCAAGGCCCTCACCTGGCTGCACCCCACCAGAGCCCAGGGCCCTCACCCGGCTGCACCCCACCAGAGCCCAGGGCCCTCACTCGGCTGCACCCCACCAGAGCCCAGGGCCCTCACTCGGCTGCACCCCACCAGGGCTGCCCACTGCAGGTTCCCATCTCCCAGGCCAGGGATAAGCAGCCATGGTGGGAAGTGGTGGATCTCAGACGAGGAGCTGGGCACAGCAGGTGACGTGAGCATGTGTTCAGGAAGGCCCCTCAACAGTGAGGCCACAAACACCGAAGCAAAAAGAAACGTGAGCACAATTCCGGGGGAAGGAAGGAAAGCGAAAGAAGGGTCAAGAGCTGGGCAGACACAGGGCAGGGCAAATGGGCACCCGAGGGGCCAAGGAGGACCCCAGCCTGGCCCACCTCCATGCTCAGGAGAGAAGGGCCAGGAGCTGGGCACTCACGGGGCAGGGCAGATGGGCACCCGAGGGGCTCAGGAGGACCCCAGTCTGGCCTGGCTCCATGCACAGGAGAGAAGGGTCAGGAGCTGGGCAGACATGGGGCAGGGCAGACGGGCACCTGAGGAGCCAAGGAGGACCGTGGCCTGGCCCGGCTCCACGCTCAGGAGAGAAGGGCCTGACTGCCCGTGGGAGGCCAGGGCCTGGCTTTCTCCTGGGATCAAGGGTTTCGCTGGGCTCCACGGAAAGCCTGCCCCTGCCCTGCAGCCAGCACCTGCCTATTTCACACTGAGATGGAGCCTTCCATGTACCCTTGATTCAAACGCTTTACTGAGCACATGCATGTCCAACACCACGTGACACGGACTAGAGGCGTGGCCTCAAATAAGACCACACTTGCTGTCAGGGAGCATGCGTGGTCAGGGATGAGCTCACCCCACAAGGCTATCCTGAGCCCTGGAGGCGGGGCCACGCACTGAGAAGCCCTCTCAGGAAACGCCGCCAGGACAGGAAGCGCGATTGGAGGAGCAGAACCTGAAGTGATTTAGGCAATCTTCATTCGGGGAAAATCCAGGTGCTTATGGGAGCATTTTCACAGAATAACTAGAATACTGAGATATTTGGGTTTTTTAAGCACTGGGGTGCAAGTCTTCCTTCAAGATTCACCTATCGCTGAAAGGTTGTTTTATTCGGCAGAACTTTCAACGTGTCAGAGCGGCCTGCCCTGTCTGGGACAGGTTTCACCATCAGGAGACAGCAGGCCTGTCCTCCGCTCTCCCAGCCACAACGTGTCCTTCTATGCACGTTTCAGCCAAAGCTTTGCACTTAGTTTTCTAACTCAGAGGGTTTGTCAACCTTTTACCTGCGAACTGAGGGCCCCGCATCCTGTTCCTGCCTGGAGTTTTTCCACTACACCCCATCGCTGATTCCTTGTTCTCTAATCCAGCCATGGCTCATTCACCCCATCGCTGATTCCCTGCTCTCCAACCCAGCCATGGCTCACTCACCCCATCGCTGATTCCCTGCTCTCCAAGCCAGCCATGGCTCACTCACCCCATCGCTGATTCCCTGCTCTCCAACCCAGCCATGGCTCACTCACCCCATCGCTGATTCCCTGCTCTCCAACCCAGCCATGGCTCACTCACCCCATCGCTGATTCCCTGCTCTCCAACCCAGCCATGGCTCACTCACCCCATCGCTGATTCCCTGCTCTCCAATCCAGCCATGGCTCACTCACCCCATCGCTGATTCCCTGCTCTCCAATCCAGCCATGGCTCACTCACCCCATCGCTGATTCCCTGCTCTCCAATCCAGCCATGGCTCACTCACCCCATCGCTGATTCCCTGCTCTCCAATCCAGCCATGGCTCACTCACCCCATCGCTGATTCCCTGCTCTCCAAGCCAGCCATGGCTCACTCACCCCATCGCTGATTCCCTGCTCTCCAAGCCAGCCATGGCTCACTCACCCCATCGCTGATTCCCTGCTCTCCAAGCCAGCCATGGCTCACTCACCCCATCGCTGATTCCCTGCTCTCCAACCCAGCCATGGCTCACTCACCCCATCGCTGATTCCCTGCTCTCCAAGCCAGCCATGGCTCACTCACCCCATCGCTGATTCCCTGCTCTCCAAGCCAGCCATGGCTCACTCACCCCATCGCTGATTCCCTGCTCTCCAATCCAGCCATGGCTCACTCACCCCATCGCTGATTCCCTGCTCTCTAATGCAGCCATGGCTCACTCACCCCATCGCTGATTCCCTGCTCTCCAAGCCAGCCATGGCTCACTCACCCCATCGCTGATTCCCTGCTCTCTAATCCAGCCATGGCTCACTCACCCCATCGCTGATTCCCTGCTCTCTAATCCAGCCATGGCTCACTCCAGGGAGAAGCGCTGAACTTTCTACACCGCACGTGAGTAACTCACACCACCCAACACTGTGCGTGATGACTGCGGTCCGAAAGCATGAACGTGCCCGAACTCGAATTTCACCCAACGTCATGATCTATTCTTAAAAGATGGTGATTCTGGGAAACGTTTCTAAAAGCTGAATGTGAGATGAACAGCAATGCCAGCTCTAAGGAGTGCCTGCAAGGAGACGGCGGGCCTGACCATGCCCGGGGCACAGGGAGGCAGCACTCACCAGCCCGCGCGGCGATCAGGTGCGTGGCCCTGTCAGGGGCGTCGGGGCTCAGCACCAGCCGAGTGAGGATCTTCGCTCCCAGCGCCGTGGCGTGGTAATGCTCCCGCGTCTTCTCTATCGGGAAGTTTGTCGGGTGCAGCCCACTGAAAATTATGGCCACATCAGCCAGCACCTTGCTCTTCAGTTCCGGCACGATCTTGCGGATATCCGGCGCCTCCTCGATCTCCTTGTTGAGGAAGCGGTCGTACTTGGCGTAGTAGTCGGTGTGCACACGGACCAGGATCTCCTCCAGGTAGATGAGGTGGTCATCCTCGTCCGTGTCCTCCTCCTCCTCCTCCACACTCTGGTCCAGGGACTCGCCCGCGGTGACGCCCGACAGCTCGCTGTTCTGTGACTCGGTCTCCGCCTCCTTCCTGTCGGCACAGCCATTGCCCAGGCCGCAGAGGCCGTCCCGCTCGCCCTCCTCCTGCCCACCCAGCTCGGGCCCCTTGTCTGGGGCATGCGTGCCGGGCTCGGCCTCTCCGGGGAGACTCAGTGCTGCAGGCCGCCCCGGCTCCAGGGAACTGCCCTGAGCCAGCGCCCCGGCTCCCTCTGGAGCCGGGTTCTCCTCCTCCTTTGGCTTCTGCCGGCTTCTCCTCCCCTCACTTTCGCCGTCAGAGGCGGAGGAGGGAGACTTCGTGCCCTCGGACTCACTGCTGCTCTCGCTGTCGCTGGATAAGTCGAAGTCCAGGTCAGTGCCCGTGGCACCCTGGGCAGGCCGCTGTCCCGGTGCCGCCCGGCCACCCTGCACACAGGATCCTTGGGGCTCAGGAGTGCCTGCCAGCTCTCCACTGCTGGTGGGGGCCTGCGCAGCGGGCCAGGTGTCCCTCTCGTCCGGTTTCCCAGGGCGGGGCGTGTCCTGTGGGGCGGTAGCCTCATTGCCGTTCAGCTCCTGAGCCGGCTTCTCCAGGCCATTGCTGGGCTCCACTCCAGGGGCCTGCGTTCCCCACTCGGGCTCTCTCATGGGCGGAGCTTGCTCTGCGATCTCGGTGCCTCGAGAAGAATGATTTACTAAATATGCATGCAAAAGGAAAAGTTACCGCGCTTCAGCATTAAACATTAAATAGCATTCCAAGTTAAAGCAGCGCCCTTCTTCATGGCTGTGAACTCTGCCACCCTCTAGACCAGGCCTTGGCAACCTTGCTGTGAAGAGCCTGACGGGGTGAGCACCCCTTACCCGAAGTGCATGGGGCCACAGATGTTTTGGACACTGAATGTGTTTCTGAGTTTGGAGTATTTGCGTTAAACTTACCACTTGAACATCCCAAATCTGAAAAATCCAAAATGCTCCAATGAGTATTTCCTTTAAGCACCATGTGGGCAACTCAAAAAGCTCTGGATCTGGGGGAGGAAGGATCCTCCGTCTATAAGAACAACTGGAGGTCTCCAGGCTGCAGACCTGGCGCCACCGTGGCCACAGTTTCCCAAGCCCCGGTCTGGAGGAAGTCAGCAACTCCACGCTGACCCCAGCCATCTGGTGAAAGCCTCAGCCTCCTACAGGAGGGACCCCAGTCCCACCCTCTTCTGGTTTCAACCTCCAAGTTCCATTTCAGTGACTAGAGCAGCAAATGTACGCCTCAAAATATTTTTTTTTAAAAACTAAGGGTCAAAAACACTTAACTTTTCACAGGGTGGACGTCAGCCGCAGGCCTGCCTGACAGGTTAAACCACGCTGCTCTCTGGGCCCAGCCAGCGCCGGGCCTGAACACTGCACTCTGGGGACGGTTCTTCCCTGCACAGCCACTGCCCCCACATTCGCGCTCTCTACAGAATGCCATGGCCCGAGGCCCAGGCATGCGTTTAAGGAAAACTGGGATGAAAGGAGTTATTCACATGTTAGGTTAAACAGTATCCTTTAGTTTTTATTCAACTGGGAAAATGCTTAAGTGAGGGCCATTTTTTTTAAAGCCCAAATCAAAACGACATAATATCCTGTTTTCCAGTACTATATACATAAATCCAATAACCTCTATTGAAATACAAATAAAAAATCAAAGTGTATCTTGAATTTAGAGCAGTCAAAATAGAGATAAGAAATAAGAAGAGCTAAACAATAAGCAAATGTAAATTCTAGAGACTCAGGAAGGAGGTTACCCACCTTTCTTTCTCATCTGAGAGTCTCGGGACCCAGGGGGCGCATTCATATCACCTGTGCCCTGGAAGTACACGTATTTCTTCACAGTTATCAGATTGGGGGCAAACTTCCAGACATCTTCTCGATCATCAATAATGCAAACCATTGAGTCTCCACAAGGAAAGAGGTTTCTACAAGTGAAAATGCAAAATTCACACAAAATAATAATGAAAAGAGTTTAAGATTCTAACCCACATGTAACCAACAGACAGCAGGTTCATCAGAAACTGACACCATCCGCCCCGAAGCCCTTTCTGTTTGGGTCACATTTAAACCTCAGTAACATCTTCTCCACAGCTTCTGAATCTCCTTCAAGCCGGAGTTCGCAAACTGTTTCTTAAAGCGCCAGAGTCACTACTTCAGGCATGAAGGGCCACAGGGATGAAACCCAACTCCAACCGCGTGGGCGTGGCCATGTTCCAATAAAACTTCATGTACAAACCAGGCTGTGTAGCCTAAAGGCCAGAATTTGCTGACTTTGAAAACAGCCCGGGATGGGCTGTGTGGCTCAGGCCTGGAATTCCAGCGCTTTGGGAGGGCCGCTTGAGCCTCAGAGCCTGAGACCAGCCTGAGCAACACGGTAAGACCCCGTCTCTACAAAAAATACAGAAGTTAGCCGGGTGTGGTGGTGTGCACCTGTAGTCCCAGCTACTCAGAAGGCTGAAGTGGGAGGATAGCTTGAGCCCAGGAAGTCAAGGCTGTGGGGAGCTGAGACCACACTACTGCACTTAGGTCTGGGCAACAGAGTTAGACCATCTCAAAAACAAAAAAAACAAAAACCAGACCTACTGCCGATGCAGAATTTCTAAGTGGACCTACAGCTACCTCCATGCAAACCACAGTGCCCGCCACTAGGGCCTATCCTGGGTGTGTCCCCATTCGATCCTATCATTCTGCCTTCAGGTGACTTTTCCCCTTAACACGTCACTAACAGCACCTCTCATTCTCTTTAGCCCTGATTAATCTGCTCACTCTGGCGCTAACTAGCAAAAAGGAGGTTTCTGAAGTAAATACTTTCAGAGTCTCTTCTTAGTTAACATCAGCTTGCATAGGCCTCACAGTCTGCGTGGACTCCCTAAATGTAAAAACCGAAGCACTGGGAGGCGGCGGCCACCGTGAGCCAGGAAGCGGCTGAAGCTGAAGCTGCGACCGCCAGGGCTCCTCGGGAGAACAAGCCACACCTGATGCGTTGCACCAGCAGGGACAGACTTCCAGGTGGAAATGGGGAAACTCCTCGTACAGAGTGGGCAAGAAACGCCAAAGAATACAGAAGGATATAAAAAAGTCTCTACGTAGGGGCAGGGAGGGGCCACCCTGTCAAAAAGGCTCAGAGGAGCTAAGAGGAGAAGGCTCTGGAGCTCATGGAAAGGAAGAAATGGCAAAAAGCAAAAAGACGGGCAAAAGTCATGTGACTTAGGATTTTATAAATTATCAGTAGGATTAACACAGGCAAGCTCCTAAGAAAACTATAAACCTCAGATGCTGACGCTGACGTCAAGAACTGCCCCTAAACCAGGAGCCCCACAGAGCTGCTGAACTTGTGCGTGGGGTGGGGTTATCCACATTCCTCTGCCCACTCGGGTCCCTGATGCCATCCCGTCCCTACGCCTGCCCTCCTGGGTTCTGGGCCCAAAAGTCCAGTCCCCGAGTTCCCCAGGAGCCCTGGTCATTCCCTGGATACTCAGAGGCAAAAGCTGGCCTCCTGTGGGGACGCACCCCTGCCTCCTGCCTCTCCAACCACAAGTCTTCGCACAGGAATGAAAACCTGGAGCTAAAGGGACTAGAATGATCACACATGCCAGGGTTGTTAAGCAAACAGATGCACGACGTCAGGCGGCGGGCTGACTTCGAATGGGTGCCGTCTGACACAGATGAGGCTGAGAGGATGACAGTCCCCGCCTCCACAGACGCAAAAGCCCAGCCCAAGGATGGTTTCAGGGAGGGGCTGTTGGGACGGGGCAGAGCCTGGACTGGGGGCCCTGCACAAGCACCGGGGCTCAGGCAACCTGGGAGACAGTGGGAGTACAGGTTAGAAAGGAACTTTCTAAGTACTCTGAGGCTAACAAGGAAAACTGGAGAGGGGACGTTAAATTCCTTAAAAACATCAATACAGAAATACTGCTCTAGGACGGGTGCGATGGCTCACGCCTGTAATCCCAGCACTTTGGGAGGCTGAGGTGGGAGGATCATGAAGTCAGGAGATAGACACCATCCTGGCTAACACAGTGAAACTCGTCTGTACTAAAAGTAAAAAAAAAAAAAAAAAAAAAAAAAAAAAAAAATTAGCTGGGCAAGGTGGCGGGCACCTGTAGTACCAGCTAAGTCAGGAGGCTGAGGCAGGAGAATGGCGGGAACCTGGGAGGCAGAGCCTGCAGTGAGCTGAGATCGCACCACGGCACTCCAGCCTGGGTGACAGAGCGAGACACCGTCTCAAAAAAAAAAAAAAAAAAAAAAAAAAAGAAAAGAAATAGGAAAAGAAATACTGCTCTAAATCTCCAGATGCGATTTTTGAAACAGGAAATGAACAGCAAGAGTTCTCTGTGAGGAGCGTGGCCAGGTACATACCTAAGGTTTCCCGTTTTAGAAAACGGGTCAATACATTCATCCCTGGATAATATTCGATGAGAAAAAAGCTTCTTCTCGGGGTCTAAAAAGCCTTGGAAAAGAAAACAGGACAAAGATTACACGCCTGAGACACGTTTAGGTCACACAGCGCGTGGTGAAGTCTTGAATGTTATTTTACAGTGGCAGACACAAAACACGATGAATTGGCACCAAACACTTCATCCCTTTTCGTGTAAGACCGGGCTCACGGAGGGCTTCTTTTCTCTTACGGTGAACTTATTTGTCAAACACGAATCATGTCTGTAAGTGTTTATAATTCTATTAACATGGAAAATTTGTAACATCCTACTGAAGCACCTGTCTAAACCAGATGGACATGAAAACTACGGAAGGCACTTCATAAGTCAAACAGGTGAGTCACCGTTCAATGTCAAAACGCTCTGCATGTGGTTCTTCGCGTGATGGAGTCTGGACGCTGAACTGAAACTACCCTGCGTCACCTCAGACACGGTCTTTACGAACCCCGGGCGGGCGGCCCTGCTGTTATCTGTAACGGTTAGTGGAGGAAAGGTTACCAAGGAAGCTTGCTTCTCCTAAGTTACTTCAGTAGAATCACACAAACTCACACGCTGTGTTGTAGAACACAGGAAGGTCGGTTACTTCTCACTATGACACACGTTTACGCTGGTCATTCAGGCAACACCGAGGAAGCCTGCCTGACAGAGCAGACTGGGAAGGAAGGACATCGCGACACCACAATGACCAGCTAGTGCAGAAGCTGCTTCCGCAGCGAAGAATCCGCCCGGGCTACAGTTGACACTTGTACTTTACACGACATCTGTTAATTACAAGTCTAGTTTAATTTTTTAAAAGTAATTTTCTAAAGAGCTTTACGTGCTTGATGCTCTGCCTTGACTCTTTAAAGACGGTAAAACCATGCTATCTGCAAACACCCCTTCTGCACTTCAGGAGGCACCGCCGTCACAATCAAGAAATCAGGCAGAGATTTCTTGGTATTACCTCTGCTCTGGGTATCCTGATCTATAAATTTATCTTCTGAACTTTTAGCTTACTGTATTACCTTCCTAAGTTTGCAAAGTCTTCAATTTACAGTGAAGTGCCCATAATTTTAAAGAAAGATAATTTAAAAATAAGTCATCTCTTGCTAATTTACAAGAACCACAGAATATATAGTAAACGTATTTCAGTTTGTGGAAGTAGGGGTACTAAACAAAAACAAAACAGACTTTTCAGGTAATTTATTCTATTGGTAAAATATGTTGGAGGCATCAAGTTCAATGTCAATTTAATTTCACTGGCCATTTAAAACATTCTGGAGAGAAAAAGCTACGGTAAGTATGAAGCCTCACAAGGAAATGTTTCAGCTACTCATCATACAAGTGGCTGAAGCCATAAATCTGGACATACCTCAAGAGATAGGTATTCCATGGCACGTAGATAATGTGTAAGAGTGTTTGTTCATTTAACATTTACTGAGTTTAACATTACTTGGAATTTTGCCAGGAATATAAGGTACAGGAATGAATACAACACAATTATTACCCTCCCAAGAGGCTGAAATTATAAGAAAACTGAACACATTAACACACAACCTCTATCTGGCATGACACGTGCAGGTGCCATGGAACAAAATGGAGACTAGACTGCAGAAGAGTGAGCCAGTCCAGAGTCGAGAGCTGGGTCTGTGATCTCATCATGGCACACAGGTCCCCTGCATAACCGTCAGCTCTGCATGAAGCACAGGAGGTAGACCAGACATCTCAGAAGCACTGTGAACCCAAACTCCAACCACGCAGCCCACATCCTCTCAAGACTTAAGACTCACTGGAGCACCTGGCTCCACGCCCCTGTATGACACACGGGGTCCACTTCCAGATCCGAACGCACCCACGACGCCCGGCTCCACATCTCCGCGCGGCACACGGGGTCCACTTCCAGATCTGAACGCACCCACAACGCCCGGCTCCACATCTCCGCGCGGCACACGGGGTCCACTTCCAGATCTGAACGCACCCACAACGCCCAGCTCCACATCTCCGCGTGGCACACGGGGTCCACTTCCAGATCTGAACGCACCCACAACGCCCGGCTCCACATCTCCGCGTGGCACACGGGGTCCACTTCCGGGATTTGAACGTGCCCTGACTACACTCCACGCAATCACTATTGTTTTCACACTGGCTTTTAATCAACTACTGCCTGCACCCATCCCTACTGAGCTCAACCTCTGTACCACCACCTCTGAGATCACAAACGCGAGAAACACGCTGGCTGTTTTCGATACAGGCTGAAACATACGCATGACAGTTAAAACAGAAAGGCTGCTCTGGGCGCCACCTCAGTTACCCTGCAGCCCCGCGGCGCTACGCACAATGCACTCCGGGGTCCGTAAGATCTTCTGGGAAGATGAACCCGCCTCCTGGCTGAAGCATCACCACCTCCAAACGTTTCAAATGCAGCATTGCCAGGAGCTTTCCCTTCCTTGATGTCACTGGTTTGTTAGTATTTCAGTAACAAAAAGATACCTGGACTTAAAGGAGAAATAAACGCAATTGTTTCTTACTATACACAGACACTTAACTTCTAGATGATCACTGAGGCCACGAAGTCGCTAAATCTAAAGTCTGTTAATGGAATTATTAGCGTCTCTACAATCACATAAAAGACACGCATCCCAAACACTCAACATTTCTGTCCTAGTCATACTGAAAGCACACATGCTATCAACACGGTCACTTTCAAAATGAAAAGCATCAAAGGCGGAAGCTCAGCAGCCACCTCAGGCTTCAGTCCAGACCTCACTTTCTCACTTGCAGAAAAGCTGACCCAGGTCATCTCTACAGATCCCGCCAGCCACGACGAAGCCAAGCTGGGCCTTCCTGAACCGCAGCCTGGACGCAGTCCTCCTCCCGCGTTGCTGGGCTCGAGGGCCCGTGTTCTGCTGAGAATCTCTGCGTCCATGTTCAAAGGGATACTGGTCTGCAGTTTTCTTGTGATGTCTTCGTCTGGTTTCAGCCCATCTCTTGGACATACTGGAATGCTGGACTTTCACGTAGATAGCAGAGCTTGAAACGCAGAAGGCGCCAGACAGGGCCCGGTGATGCCAGCAAACCCAGCGGGTCTCCCCGCAGCAGGACCCACGCTCGAGGCCCTCCGCAGCCACGCCCCCACCCACGCTCGAGGCCCTCCGCAGCCACGCCCCCACCCACGCTCGAGGCCCTCCGCAGCCACGCCCCCACCCACGCTCGAGGCCCTCCGCAGCCACGCCCCCACCCACGCTCGAGGCCCTCCGCAGCCACGCCCCCACCCACGCTCGAGGCCCTCCACAGACACGCACCCACCAGCAGGCTCCCGTGCTCTGCTGTCCAAGCGGCTCAGGGGCCTGCAGATGTCAGTATGGATGTTCTGCTGAATTTGCAGGCAGCTACCAGGCTCCCTCCAGCTTTCAGGCTGATAAAGAAACATGGCATTCTCTTCACCTGCTTCATCTTTCACCACACGAGGCCTCATGAACGTGGAATCTGACTGTAGTGTCCCACGCCCTGCCTGTCGGTGTGAAGGGTGGCAAGGGTGTGGCCCAGCTAAAACCTGGGACCTCTCTGCTTTTGGCCCAAATCCCCTCCAGCCAAGCATTTAAACAGACTCGAGCCTTCCACATACTCATCCTCACTGGGGCTTGTGTGCTCTGACCAACAAACGTTGACGTCCCTCAGAAAAGGATAAGCAAGACGTGTGCAACAGCCAACCTACATAACCCCAACTTTAAAGAGAGAGACCTGGAGAAGGATGCCCCAAAGAAGAAACATTTGCATGGGCACTAGATACACGGACAGAAGATGGGACAGGAGAAGAAGGAAACATCACCGGTGCATCCTGGACTGCCTGCCGCCTTCAGGAATCAGACTTGCAGGTCGCCAGGCTGTGCCCGCTGGGGAGCACCCTGTGTGGGAGGCGGGAGGCAGGAGGCAAACGCGTCACCTGCCAGGGAGCAGGCCACACAGCGCGCGGCGCTCACAGTCCTGGGGGTCAGGAACCACGCCCCCACTGAACAAGCTGGGTTTCAGGAACTCACCCAGAGGATCCAGTCCACAGAGGAGGGAAAACTCACATAAAATGATGAAGATTTATAACAAAGGGATGGATGAATTCTTGGTGATGAAATCTTACGTGAAAAGAACAGTACATAAACTTGTGCACATATTAAGACAAACTCGGCAAAATTATACACACAAAAAAACAGAGAACAGGGGACAGCCACGGATATGACGACCGTGAGGAAGACTTCTCTGGTCTTTAGTCTCTCCCTGACATTTGTTATTGTGAACGTGACGCCCCTCGGGCGTCTGGTCTGCGTGGGCGTCACCCGCACTGCGGTGTGTGACTTACGGGTTGGCCCCGGGAGGTGCCTGGTACTGGCTGCGAAGGCACAGTCCAGGGCTGGAACACACACAGGGATTCGGGGCTGGAACACACACAGGGATTCGGGGCTGGAACACACACAGGGATTCGGGGCTGGAACACACACAGGGAGTCAGGGCTGGAACACACACAGGGATTCGGGGCTGGAACACACACAGGGATTCGGGGCTGGAACACACACAGGGATTCGGGGCTGGAACACACACAGGGATTCGGGGCTGGAACACACACAGGGATTCGGGGCTGGGACACACACAGGGATTTGGGGCTGGAACACACACAGGGATTTGGGGCTGGAACACACACAGGGATTTGGGGCTGGAACACACACAGGGATTCGGGGCTGGAACACACACAGGGATTTGGGGCTGGAACACACACAGGGAGTCCGGGGCTGGGACACACACAGGGAGTCCGGGGCTGGGACACACACAGGGATTCAGGGCTGGAACACACACAGGGATTCGGGGCTGGAACACACACAGGGATTTGGGGCTGGAACACACACAGGGAGTCGGGGCTGGAACACACACAGGGATTCGGGGCTGGAACACACACAGGGATTCGGGGCTGGGACACACACAGGGATTTGGGGCTGGAACACACACAGGGACTCGGGGCTGGAACACACACAGGGATTCGGGGCTGGAACACACACAGGGATTCGGGGCTGGAACACACACAGGGATTTGGGGCTGGGACACACACAGGGATTTGGGGCTGGGACACACACAGGGATTTGGGGCTGGGACACACACAGGGATTCGGGGCTGGAACACACACAGGGATTCGGGGCTAGAACACACACAGGGATTTGGGGCTGGAACACACACAGGGAGTCTGGGGCTGGAACACACACAGGGATTCGGGGCTGGGACACACACAGGGATTCGGGGCTGGGACACACACAGGGAGTCCGGGGCTGGAACACACACAGGGAGTCTGGGGCTGGAACACACACAGGGATTTGGGGCTGGAACACACACAGGGATTTGGGGCTGGAACACACACAGGGATTTGGGGCTGGAACACACACAGGGATTTGGGGCTGGAACACACACAGGGATTTGGGGCTGGAACACACACAGGGAGTCCGGGGCTGGAACACACACAGGGATTTGGGGCTGGAACACACACAGGGATTCGGGGCTGGAACACACACAGGGATTTGGGGCTGGAACACACACAGGGATTCGGGGCTGGAACACACACAGGGATTTGGGGCTGGAACACACACAGGGGGTCCGGGGCTGGGACACACACAGGGAGTCCGGCGCTGGGACACACACAGGGAGTCCGGGGCTGGGACACACAGGGATTCGGGGGTCTATTTCCACATAGTGGAAGTTGACTAAGGCAGCTTAGTCGGCCTGGGCTGCTCTGAAGAAACTCCACAGCGTGGGTGACTCAGGAACGGACGTCCCTTCCTCACAGTTCTGGAGGCAGCGTCCAACCAAGGCGCCAGCGACGCGGCTGCAGGTCAGTGGGAACTGGCTTGCTGCACCTCCCGCAGCTCCCAGAACCCGCCTGGGTAAGGGCCCTGATTCCACTCAGGAGGATGGAGTCCTCACGACCTCACCGCCTTCCACACCCCTCCTGACACCCTCGCCTTGGGACTGGGTTTTATTTATTTATTTATTTATTTTTTTTTTTGAGACGGAGTCTCGCTCTGTCGCCCAAGCTGGAGTGCAGTGGCGTGATCCTGGCTCACTGTAAGCTCCGCCTCCTGGGTTCACGCCATTCTCCTGCCTCAGCCTCCCGAGTAGCTGGGACTACAGGCGCCCGCCACCGCGCCCAGCTCATTTCTTGTATTTTTAGTAGAGATGGGGTTTCACCGTGGTCTCGATCTCCTGACCTTGTGATCCACCCGCCTCAGCCTCCCAAAGTGCTGGGATTACAGGCGTGAGCCACCGCGCCCGGCCTAGACTGGGTTTTAACATACGGACTTGGGGGCTGTAAAATCCCAAATCATAGCAGGCGTTATTTCTTTTGTTTTTTGTGGTTTTTTTTTTGAGACAGAGTCTGCTCTGTCGCCCAGGCTGGAGTGCAGTGGCGCGATCTCGGCTCACTGCAAGCTCCGCCTCCCGGGTTTATGCCATTCTCCTGCCTCAGCCTCCCGAGTAGCTGGGACTACAGGCGCCCGCTACCACGCCCAGTTAATTTTTTGTATTTTTAGTAGAGACGGGGTTTCACCGTGTTAGCCAGGATGGTCTCGATCTCCTGACCTCGTGATCCGCCTGCCTCGGCCTCCCAAAGTGCTGGGATTACAGGTGTGAGCCATGGCGCCTGGCCAGCAGGTTCTTTACTGGCTTGAGGACGTGAGCAGTATCACCCTTGTGCATAATTACTTCTCTTCACATCATCGATCTCAGGCAGCCATACAGCAGCAGCCATAATGTTACAAGTGAATGTTTCGAATTTCAATTACAAGAGGAATTAAAGGTCATGATCAAAATTCCTAGAAAGGCACTAAATATTAAAGGAGGATTCAAAATTCATTTCCCCACCAACAACAAAAGACTAAGACCAATCCGGAAAGATCTTTGAATTTTAAAACACTCAATCTAAACCTCTGGAGCCGGCACGGAGGAGCCCACACTGCCACTCGGGCCCACGTCCACGTGGGACAGACGGTCACCGTCCCGCGTCGTTGTCCCCTCACTTTGTCCACGTGGGACAGACGGTCACCGTCCCGCATCGTTGTCCCCTTGCTTCGTCCACGTGGGACAGACGGTCACCGTCCCGCGTCGTCCCCTCGCTTCGTCCACGTGGAACAGATGGTCACCGTCCCGCGTCGTTGTCCCCTCGCTTCGTCCACGTGGGACAGACGGTCACCGTCCCGCGTCATCCCCTTGCTTCGTCCACGTGGAACAGATGGTCACCGTCCCATGTCATCATCCCCTTGCTTCGTCCACATGGAACAGATGGTCACCGTCCCATGTCATCATCCCCTTGCTTCGTCCACGTGGGACAGACGGTCACCATCCTGTGGCATTGTCCCCTTGCATCGTACACATGGGACAGTCACCGTCCCGTGGCACTGTCCCCTTGCTTCATCCTGCTGCTGCAGACTGGCACTCACGCTACCACCCAGGGAGACAGAAGCAAACGCTAAATCCTAAGGGTGCCCACGTGCAGGTAGGGGACGGCCACACTGTGTATAGTGAGAGCACCCGGCACGAGCACACACAAGCAGCCTGGCCTGAAGTCCCTGTGAACTGATTAACAGGTGTCTGTCAGAGTATCTCACAGAAGGTGGTTCCACGTGCCCACGTCGTCCTGACAAACTCCCAAAGTGGCCCACCCAGTACTGCACCCGGCCAGAGCGGCTCCAGCCCCACCCGCCGGCCGCAGTGGCAGAATTCCCTTACCTCTCACAACCCCCTGCACAACGGCCAACTCCAAGACCACAACTGAGTTGCAGGGGAGCTTCTTTTCTTTCTTCATCTTTAAGAAACCATCACCGAAAACAGGAAAGAAACCCACGGTTCCCACGGCCCCTCCGGCCGCGGCGCACTGACCTGCGATGGTGTGCGCGTACAGCCGGCTGCCGAAGGTGAAGACGTGCAGCTCGTACAGCTTGGCGATCTTCTCCAGGAAGTCCTTGCAGTGCGGACGCAGGCGCGTGTGCAACATGGGCTCACCCCGGCCCAGCTGGAAGTGAAAGATGCCCTGAAAAGAACGGCAGCAACAGTCAGGAGAAAAGGTCTGAGGAGCCCCAGCAGCCCCCACAACCCGTGTGCCTGAGACAGGCGTCCTGAAGACACACGTGTCCGAGACAGGCGTCCTGAAGACACACGTGTCCGAGACAGGCATTCTGAAGACATGCATATGCCTGCCCCTCCACATGGGACACAGGACATGTGTGTGTATGCACCTCTCCACACGGACAGAGAACATGTGTGTACACGCCCCTCCACATGGGACACAGGACATGTGTGTGTATGCACCTCTCCACACGGACAGAGAACATGTGTGTGTACACACCCCTCCACATGGGACAGAGAACACGTGTGTACACGCCTCTCCACACGGACAGAGGACATGCATGTGTACACGCTCCTCCACACGGACAGAGGACATGCGTGTGTACACGCCTCTCCACACGGACAGAGGACATGCGTGTGTACACGCTCCTCCACAAGGACAGAGGACATGCGTGTGTACATGCCCCTCCACATGGGACAGAGGACATGTGTGTGTACACGCCCCCCCACACGGACAGAGGACGTGTGTGTACACGCCCCTCCACATGGGACAGAGGACATGTGTGTGTACACGCCCCTCCACACGGACAGAGGATGTGTGTACATGCCCCTCCACATGGGACAGAGGACATGTGTGTGTACGTGCCCCTCCACACAGAGGACATGTGTGTACACACCCCTCCACATGGGACAGAGGACATGTGTGTACATGCTCCTCCATGTGGGACAGAGGACACGCGTGTGCACACACCCCTCCATGTGGGACAGGGGACAGTGTGCACACACCCCTCCACATGGGACAGAGGACATGTGTCTGCACTCGCCCCTCCACATGGGACAGGGGACAGCAGTGTGTACACGCCCCTCCACATGGGCATGGGACAGAGGACATGTATACATGCCCCTCCACATGGGACAGAGGACATGCGTGTGCACACATCCCTCCACATGGGACAGGGGACAGTGTGTACACGCCCCTCCATGTGGGACAGAGGACCACACGTGCGCCCATCCCTCCATGTGGGACAGAGGTTGCATGTCCACCTGCCCCTCCAAATAAGGACGTGACCCTAACTGGTGCAAGGCGCTACCTGTGGCATTTAAAACCCACTGTGTAAGCACTTTCCATGAACGTGGTATGAGTGAGCGAGTGCGGCCTTCTCAGCTGCGGGAATGCCCTCGATGCATGTGATTAACGACTGCCCATGATTACTAGGATAACCACCCACCTGCAACAACTGTTCAAGACCACCACGCTGGGTCATCGCGTTACCAGTAACAGCCTCTACGATAACCACACGATAACCACTGACGACAGCTACACTCACTACTCATGCTTAGCTACCTACCTGCAGCAACCCGTCCCTGATAACCACCCCGATAACCAGCCAACAGTAACAACCTGTGATAACTACATGACCACCCCAGATAATCAGCCAACAGTCACCACCTGTGATAACCACATAACCACCGATGACAGCTACACTCACTACTCACGATAACTACCTACCTGCAACGACCGCCTAGGATAACCACCCCGATAACCAGCCAACAGTAACAACCTATACTAACTACGAGATAACCACCGATGCCACTTCTGCCTTTGTTTCTTCAAATGCTGACACGTTGCTGACAGTGCTTTCCTGAGCTACTGAACAAAGGAAATCAACATTCCCAGGTAACCTGGTGATTTTCAGATACAGTTTCTTTCATTTGCATACACAACACAGAAGCCGAAACGTATTCTAAATCGTATTTAGTAGACAGATGAAATGAGCGATACCGACTCACTCGCCTACATATGATCGACATGCAAATAAGACTGCTTTCCTCAGGAAGTTAAACTTCTATCCTTTTAACCCTGTTAATTTCTCAGTAAAATATTTACTCTTAATGGCTTTAATTAAGCTCAGTTACATTTTTCCAGCTCTAAGTTAGTTAGGACCCTCGGGAAGAAGCTACTCTGTTAAAGATCTACCAGCCAAAGGTTTTAGTAACAACTTTCCCAGTTACATTTTTCTAGCTCTAAGTTAATTACGACCCTCATGAAGAAGGTACTCTGTTAAAGATTTAGGAGTGAAAGGTTCTAGCAACAACTTTCCCATTACTCAACAGTAACAAGTCCAGCAGCTGTCCAGGCTTCGGGAGGTGTGGCCAGCACCACTTCTGAGCCCCGAAATTGCTTTCAGAGGGGCCAGGAGTACGGCCAGGCACCGCCTCAGGGTCTCCTCTGGATGTCGAGTGGGGTACACTAACACTACTGAGGAGGCAGAGGACGGTCAGTTCATGCTTAGACCCCCTTCCCCACTACATCAGGACATTGTCGCCTTCCAGACCACACAAGTGAGAAACAGCCACATTATAACCAGACCCAACTGTCTTCAGCAGGCCTATCCTGGAGATACTGAGAATCACAGGAATTTTTTGGTTTCCCAGTGACTATAATCCATGCTGACACTCTACTGTAGCTTATTAAATGTGCAATAGCATTATGTCTAAAAGAACAATGTACCTAGCTTAATTTAAAAATACTTTATTATTAAAAATGGCTGGATGCGGTGGCTCAATGCCTGTACTCCCAGCACTTTGGGAGGCTGAGGCAGGTGGATCACTTGAGGTCTGGAGTTCGAGACCAGCCTGGCCAATATGGCGCAACCCTATCTCTATTAAAAATATAAAAATTAGCTGGGTGTGGCGGTACACACCTGTAG
The DNA here is from genome assembly GCF_024542745.1 of Macaca thibetana thibetana. Lineage (NCBI taxonomy): Eukaryota > Metazoa > Chordata > Mammalia > Primates > Cercopithecidae > Macaca > Macaca thibetana. The sequence goes on from NC_065595.1 coordinate 533,433, forward strand.
TCCCAGCTACTCGGGAGGCTGAAGCACAAGAATGGCTTGAACCCGGAGGTGGAGGCTGCATGATATAGAGATCGTGCCACTGCACTCCAGCCTGGGCAACAGAGCGAGACTCCGTCTCAAAAAATAAAAAAATAAAAAATAATTTTATTATTAAAAAATGCTAACAACATCTGAGCCTTCAGCAAGTCACATTCTTTGGCTGCTGTACGGTCTCACCTCGATGCTGACGGCTGCTGACTGATCAGAGGGTGTTTACTGAAGGCTGGGGGTGGCTGTGACGGTTTCTTGAAATAAGATGACAAGGAAGTTCATCCCATCAATCAACTCTTCCTTTCACAAAAGGTTTCTCTGTAGCATGCAATGCTGTTTGATAGCATTTTACCCACAGAAGAACTTGTTTCAAAACTAGGGGCAATCGCCGTAGACCCTGCCACTGGTTTATCAACTAAGTTGATGGAATCTTCCAAATCCTTTGTTGTCATTTCAACGACGTTCACAGCATCTTCTCCAGGAGCAGATTCCATTTCAAGAAACTTTCTTTGCTCATCTGTAAGAAGCAACTCCTCATCTGTTCGAGTTTCATCCTGAGGTTGCCAGAATTCAGTCATCTTCAGGCTCCACTCCTAATTCTCTCACTATTTCCACCACGCCTGCAGCCCCTTCCTCCGCTGAGGTCCTGACACCCTGGAAGTCATCCATGAAGGTGAGAACCAACACCTTCCGAACTGAGGGGTGGAATCACCATCTCCTGAACTCCTGGTTGATGCTGATACTCTGACGTCCTCCCATGAATCACAAATGTTCCTGGGGGCACTCACAACGGTGAATCCTTTCCAGAAGGATTTTCTGTTTGATTTTCCCAGACTCATCAGAGGAATTGCCCTCTAAGGCAGCTCCAGCCTTAGAAGATGTAGTAAGACTCGAAGGTTGAAATCATTTCTTGAGCCCTAGGTTGCAGGGTGGATGTGGTGTCAGTAGGCGTGAAAACATTCTTCTCCTGTACATCTCCATCAGAGCTCTCGGGTGACCAGGTGCATGGTCGATGAGCAGGAATATTTCTGAAAAGAATCTCTTTCTGAGCAACAGGTCTCAAGAGTGAGCTTAGAATGGTCGGTAAACCACGCTGTGAACACAGGTGCTGTCATCCAGGCTTTGTTGTTCCATGGATGGAGCGCAGGCAGAGGAGATTTAGCCTCAGTCTTAAAGGCCCTGGGATTTTCAGAATGGCACCTGGGCACTGGCTTCAACTTAAAGTCAGCAGCCGCATTAGTCAGTCTCCAACGAGAGAGTCAGCCTGTCCTTTGACGCCAAGCACTGACTTCTCTCTAGCTATGAAAGTCCTAGACGGCATCATCTTCCAATAGAAGGCTGTTTTGTCTGCACTGAAAATCTGTTGTTTAGTGTGTTTAGTTTCATCAATGATCTCAGCTCGATCCCCTGGGGAACTTACCGCAGTTTCTCCATCAGCACCTGCTGCTTCACCTTCACTTTTATGTTACTGAGACGGCTTCTTTCCTTCAACCTCATGAACCAACCTCTGCTGGTTTCCAGCTTTTCTTCTGCAGTGTCCTCACCCCTCTCGGCCTTCACAGAATCGAAGACAGTTCGCGCCTTGTTCTGGATTAGGCTTTGGCTTAAGGGAATGTTGAGGCTGGTTTGATCTTCTACTGAGACCACTACAACCTTCTCCTTCTCAGCAACAAGGCTGTTTCACTGTCTTATCACTTGTGTGTTCACCGAAGTGGGAGTGTTAGTTTGCTTCAATAACTTTTCCTTTGCATTCGCACCTTGGCTGTTGAGTGCAAGAGGCCCAGCTTGCGGCCTTTCCTGGCTTTCGGCGTGCCTTCCTCACTTAGCATAATCACGTCTACCTTCTCATTTAAAGTGAGAGACTGGGGAGCCTTCCTCTCACTTGAACACCTACAGGTCCCTGTAGAGTTATTACTTTGGCCTAATTTCAATACAGTTGTGCCTCGGGGAACAGGGAGGCCTCAGCACCGGGACAGAGACAGGGAATGGTCGGTTGGTGGAGCAGTCAGGACCACACATCTACCCATTACGCTTGCCGTCTTATGTGGGTGTGCTTCACGGCACCCCAAAACAATGACAACAGTGACCTCAAAGATCGCAGATCACAATCCCCTAGAGCAGACAGAACACTAATGAAGCAACTATGACAACAGTGACCTCAAAGATCACTGACTACAGGTCCCTGTAACAGCACACCACTACCGAGGAGTCTGAAGTACACGGGAATTTCCGGAGTGTGGCACACACGCCGCTGGAGAATGACACCCACAGCCGTGCTCGCTGGGTGCCCCGAGCCTCCTCTCTGGGAACACACAGTATCCGTGAAGCACCATAAAATGAGCTGTGCCTATAGAACTCACTCAATGCCCAACTTCACAGGCACAATAAAAGCAGGGAACAGTCACAACAACTCACGAAGGTGTATGTGTGCAGAATGTATTTTCATAAAGTCCTTACATCCTTCAAAATACCTAGTTTGTCAGAAAATAGGCATTAAAAAAAACCTTAGTGAGTAGAGTAGTGGATATGAATGAAGCAATCTGAAAATATCTAGTCACAGTTTATACTGCATAGAAGAATATATTGCTGTATAACATGCCATGATACACACAAATGACTAACACAGCCAAAAATAGAAGCTGTTTTGTGGGTGAGGCCTGAATTCCGGCCCTAAAGGAAACTCCTGTGCAGCACGGCAGTTACTCGATTCTCTCCATTCTGCAAATAGCATAAAACGTGAGAGTTTGTGCCACCTGGGGGATCTGTGCAGCTCACCCTGGCCACCAGGCTGACGTACCAGGCCGAACTTAACCAAACATCTTTCAGACGAAGCTGGTCACCAATTTGACTTAGGTGTAACTGTCATCAATCTGTCCCAGCTGTTGGTGCCACGCCCCACCATCCCGCAGTGGAGGGTGCCTGGCTCTGCGGTGCACCCTCCAGCCTGCTGGGCGTCTGCTATCGGGACCTGCAAGATCCCCAGGAAGCTTTAGGAACTGGAAAGGTCAGAACTGACAGGCCCCTGAACTCCCAAATCTAACGCCAGAGTCCACATACTATCTGTTTAACAGCAAACATTTAAAAAACAACTCAGTGTTGGTGAGGGCCTCCCTGCTGGCGACCGTCTAGGCCCACACAAGCCTCTGGGCAAGCCTCTTGGCACAGACATAAAGAGCCTTTGGTCTAGAAATTCAGTTTCTCTGGCTCCATCCTGAGGACACAGCTGAGGTGCAGAAAGGGTTCTGTGTGCATTAAACAGGGCTCTGCCCTTATCCTTCGTTTCTCCCTGTATTTCCTCTGCAGAATGCACACTGACCACCTCCCAGCCTCTTCCTCCAGCCCAGCTCTCCCAAGCACAAACCCAGGGGTCCACCACCTGCCCTTGACATCCCAGCGACACAAAGGCATCCAACACCAACGTCCTCCCCACCAAGACCACCACTCTCAGGACACGTCTCACACCATCCCCTGCACCATCCTCACAGGCTCGGAACGCTTCCGCCCTCTCCGACAGCCTGCCGCGCGGGCACACAAAGGGCTCCCGCACAAACAGCAGGAAGTGCGAGACACAGTGGGCACCAAGATGTCTGCCTGGGGGCCCAGATGCTACCCAACCGCCCAGCAGACACACAGCCCACACCCAGAACAAGAGAGTCTGCTTTCGAAATCCAGGCTGACCTGTGGGAAATCATCTAAAAAACAAGGTAACACACTTCTGAATCAAAGTTCTAGGACCTGCGGCTCCGGGACCCGGGGTGCCAGCCGCACTCACTTTATTCGACATCTGCTGACAGTGCTGCTCGGTTGTGTGGATCAGCGTCTGGTCCAGGTCCACCATGAGCACCAGCTTCCGGTTCCGATGCAGTCGCTGCTGGTCTTCTCTTCCCAGCTCCTCTGCTTGCTACAATTAAACAGAAACAAGAAATGACAAAGTCAGTATGTTTGCATCCAAGGTAAAACTCCATTTTATCAAGAAACAGAAAACGAAATAAACGCGTCCCTCTCCAGCCCCTGGCACTCCCCATGGCCTGCGCCCTACAGGCCGAGAGCCGGGGCCGGGTCACCAGCTGGGTCACGGCAACCTTGCTTGTGACCACGATTTTATAATTCAGTTAAATACATGAGCCAATGAAAACAGAGGGGAAGAGAAACTGGTTGTTTCTATCAAAGCCACTTCAATGGTATGGAGCACTTAATAAAAGTGAGCTGCAAAATTAACGAAGAAACCAAGTCAGCCGGCTGGGAGAAGGGAGACGCCGGGTGGCCCAAGCTGGGCAGCAGAGACTGGCAAGGGCCATGTGCTCAGAACCTCCCACGCTCAGCCTATTCTTGTGCCTCGAAGAGACCCGGGGACCTGGCGACAGCACATCAGGGTGTCCCTCCACGCGGGGCCCAGAGCGGTGCTACCAAGCGCCCACTCACCCAGGCATCAGTGGCCCAGCGTGGGACGCAGGACGTGACGTGCTAGGACGCACCACGCTGCCTTTCTCACTGTAACTGGCCCCCACTCTTCACAACGAAATCCTGGTCCCGCTCAGGCGGTACCTCCTCCCGTCCCCGTCCCCGAAGGGAAATGCACAGAGGGGCCGGCAGGTGCCGGAAAGATGAGGGGTACTTCCTCCTCCCTTCACCCCCAAACTTGCTGGCTTTGGTTTACGTGCACACATTTTACATTCGTTTAAAGTTTGGTAATTCAGAAAACCCAGAATCCTGTATCTGGCATTTTGTTTTTCCCGTAAAAAGACAGACTGAAATTGGTGTCCATCATTTAAAAGCACGAATTTACCAAAATCGTAACACTGCAAAGTGTTTTACCTATTCACAAAACTGCGCAGCCCTGAAAGTCCGTAAGATCACACACTAGTTTTTCTCGGCTCCCAGAGCATTTTCACCCACGGGGTGAAGTGAGGTCGGGGAGACGGCGTCTGCCTCGAGCACAGGAGGTGCCGGAGCCGCCGACCCACAGAGCCCCAGCAACTCCTGAAATACATACAGGAGGCGTAGACACTCGAAGATAAAAACCCAAATCACTCTTAACTGGGCACACGAACACCTGCCCGTTCTCTCCACCCCACGTACCCGCCATGGGCTCTCCTGTCAGCACAAGGCAAACAGCCCTGGGACCCCCCAACCCACCCCCGCGTATGCCCACTCTCCCGAGCCAGCTTCCCACTGGTACCAGCAGCAGCCACTCCTGTAGCCAACAAAGTGCTACCACTGCCCCCTCGCCCGACCCTGGCCACCGACTCCTTGCCATTATCTGCCCCAATAGACGTTTTGCCCTCCCGGCTCATCTGGCACACGCCTTGGCAGCGCGGCCACCTCCTGAGCTCCACAAGCAGCTGTCACATCCCTCCCCAGTTAGGACTTGGCTCGAGGGAACCCAGGCTGAGCCTGGCTGTTCACAGCTGCGGAAAAGGGCCCCGAGTTGCTTTTGCAGGCCGACTTGTCTGTGGAGAACCAAGAGCAGCCGTCCCTGTTTCAGGAAAGCAGCAGCCCCATAAGTCATCTGTGTGACGAGGGTTGTTTCAGTAACAACGAAGACAACCACACATCAGTGCTACTGTAGCCGCCCTCCCCCCGCAGCCGCCCTCCCCCCCGCAGCCGCCCTCCCCCCCGCAGCCGCCCTCCCCCCCGCAGCCGCCCTCCTCAGAGCACCACGCTTCCCCAACACGCAGTCGCTGACGCCCAGCTCACCTCGGAGCTCACCATCAACTCCGGCACGCTGTGCACCATGGACACGGTCGCCGTGGACAGTGGCACCTGCTGCCTCCCGTTCTTACTCTGCAACCTGTGAGTGCAAGGACAGGTTCAGGGCTTTCCGCTGAGTGCCTGGGCACAGATGCACACGGGGCTCTAAGTGATGGGATTCCCGCTGATGTTTTAACAGACACATGCTGCTATCTGAGCACAGAACTTAATTCTGTTGGCAACTGTGGAAACGTTCTCCACTGTTTAAAGACAGACAGGAAAACTGGTGGAAATACTGAGCTCATGGCCACACTCGTGAACACACAGAGCCACAGTTCTTCATGAAAACAAACCACAAAGTCACAGAGAAACAGAAACAGGCCCTCAACCATGAAAATGCAGAAAAAGGAGCTGCCGCACCTCCCACTGCCCAAGTGATAAATCCAAGAAACCACTGGGCACTAGAGGTAAAGCAGCCCCCAGCATGGGGGCGCTCGGGGGAACCAGCCAGGCTGTCCTGAGGGAGGCGCTGCTCCAGATACTCGGCGACCTGCGTCTTCACAGTCAGGAGAAAACAGACAGGTCTCAGCCCTCCAGCACCCCCACGACCACAACTGACAATGGCACGAGGCTGGGGTGATGGCAGAGCGGGAAGGACCGCCTCCTAAGGAAACCCGCTGAGTGGGACTCGCGTGGGGCCCAAGGGAGGCGTCTGCATCTGCCGCTGGGAAACCAAGGGCCTCACTGGGTCCCTAGCACAGCTTCTCAGCCTCCCGGGAGGCCACCACCTTGAGCCCCAGCAGGCAGATCTCACTCTTCTGGACACTTACTGGGTGAGGTCTTGGCCACATTCAGCACACAGGCCTTTCATGACAACCGGGTGGCTGCATCCTTCCAGTCTCACCAGAACCGCCCTACAAAACACGAAGGGAAGAACACTTCAAAATCGCTTGGTTTATCACAGGAGCCCTCCCGTACAAATTTTAAAATCTAAGTTTTCGTGCCAATACTACACCAACTCTCGCATAACTTTGTAGGCAGGTGGCCTCACCGCTTGAGGGCATTTCTTCGTCTGTCAAATGACTTTCCACCTGTAGGTCTCTCTCACGAAAACGACACGCAAAAAACAACACGCCACCACGCCTCAACACCCCCGTGCCACCCGTGGAACGGCTGAAAACACAAGGATGTCTGGTTCAAAGAGGAGACTCGGGGAGAACGTAAAAGTTGTCTCAAAATACACATTTATATGTGATCCTCTGACATTTGTGATAGAGAACTTATAAAATCTAAAACTTTTACATCATTCCCAGTCTAGAGAGAGGCTGATGCAACTACGTTTTCCTAACAAAACTACTGTAATATTCTGGTTTTATATAAACACAAACTGTTTCGTTTGTCCAAACAGTGGTCATCTGGAAGAAGTGCTGAAATCTGAAGGCCACAAGACCAGAGGCCGCCCAGCTCTCAGCATCCGCCCAAGGTGCCTGCGGCCCCACACTCCCGCCCCAGCTGGGCTGCTCCAACCACCCTTCCTTGAAGACATGAGGCCAGTCAGCACTCAGCGCCCACCCCTAGGTGCTCACAGTCCCACACTTCTGTCCCAGCCGGGCTGCTCCAACCACCCCACCCACAGACATGAGGCTGCCCAACACTCAGCATCCGCCCCAGGTACTTGCAACCCCACACCCCCCCACCAGCTGGGCTGCTCCGAACACCCTGCCCCACGGACACACACGAGGCAGCCGCCCAAGCTGCATCTGTCAACGGGATTTTTCCAGGCGGGATGCCCCATGGCCCACCGAGACGCCCAGCCATGTCATCGAGAGGGCACGAGGATCAGGCCGCAGGTGGCAACGAGGCGGAGCTACATCCTCCATGCCCACTATGCCATGGCGGGCTGCGCTGGGAGACTCGGAGGGGTGGGTCTGCAGTCTGGAGGGGGCGGAAGGGAAGCTCGGAGGGAAGGGTCTGCGGCCTGGAGGGAAGCAGAAGGGAGTTCTTCCCGGGGAGGAGGATGGGCGTGTGCAGATCACCCGGGAGAGGAACGGTGCTGAGGAGACACGACACGGTGCGGTGCGGGGCTCTGTGCCCTCGGGGATGGAGTGGGCTGCCAGTGACCATCAAGACTCTGAGCTCCTCTGGGTCCTGGAACCCTGATCCTGACCCCGCGAGGAGAGTGAGACAAGGCAGCCCTGTCCCTGCACCTCCTCTGCCCTCACCAACCCCAGGACCCATGACACTTCCCGGCCCCCACAAGCTCACACAGAGCCTCCCACCAGCCCCCCAAGAGGAAACCCAGACACATCTAAGTCAGAATCAGAAGAAACAAGAGGAAAGAGAGAAAGAGTCATTAAAAAAAAATCACAGGCCAGGTGTGGTGGCTCACACCTGTAATCCCAGCACTTTGGGAGGCTGAGGCGGGAGGATCACGAAGTCAGGAGATTGAGACCATCCTGGCTAACACGGTGAAACCCCGTCTCTACTAAAAAATACAAAAAAATATTAGCCGGGCGTGGTGGCGGCACCTGTAGTCCCAGCTACTTGGGAGGCTGAGGCGGGAGAATGGCGGGAACCCGGGAGGTGGAGTTTGCAGTGAGCTGAGATGGCGCCACTGCACTCCAGCCTGGGCAACAGAGTGAGACTCCATCTTAAAAAAAAAAAAAAAAAAAAAAAAAAAAAAAATCACAAGGAGAACTCTATCGAGAACTCTATTCTGTAAATCCACAATTCTCAGAAATAGTTTAAAAACTGCTTCTTACTAGTTATAAGAATCTAAATTTTCACACTCAGATTGGGCTTTCCCAACCCAAATATGAAACCTCCTGAGCACGGACACGACAGCACACGGGAAACTCCACACCTGACCCTGTGGGAAGGGCAGCAGTCAAAGCTCTGTTCACGCATGAAACTATTACAAGTGTTGTGTAAAATTACCTTCGGGCTGTGTGTATACGGTGCATATGCAACATAATGGATTCTGCACTTGGACTCGGGTCCCAACCCCAAGACATCTCGTCACGTATATATGCAAATACTCCAAAATCCAAAAAAAATCCAGAAATCCAAAACACTTCTCTGTCCCCAAGCAGTTTGGACAAAGGAGACTCAGCCCTTATGAGGTTTTTTCTTAAACCAGACAACAAATAGTGATACCTGTTCGAAAAAGTGTTAAACTTCCTAAGGTGACAAGTATGATTTCTCTAATTTTACCAAAGTACTTTACGATGAATGATTACAGTTCTGCCCTAAAATGCCCAAATGAGCAGACTTAACATAAAAAACCCAACCTCTGAAAAAAAAAAAAAGAAAAGAAAAAAAAGAAAAAGAACACACAAACCCCCACACTGGACCATCCTCCCTCCCGGTCACGGCACCTGGTCAAAGACACCACCAGGCTTTCCAGGTCTCAGGGACATCTGCTCCCTGCTTGCTGAGGCTGCGGGGGCCATCCCCGCCCAGGAGTCTGTGTCCCCACCGCCATCACAGCTGCACTCGGGATGTCCACATCCAGGTTCCTCCCCGGTGCCTGGCACCCTCCAACCCCCACCGCCGACTCCCCGGCTGAGCTGTTTTCCTCCACCCACAGGGCTCTGCGGCCCCACCACCAACACCTAAACCCAATCCTCCCAACGGCCCCATGTCCTTCCCCTAAGCACTGCTCCTTCAGTCCTAGCAGCAACCCGACTTGGGAGCCTCAGCCCCTCTAACAAGCGTCCCTGGTCTCCAGATGACATCATTTTGCCATCGGCCTTCTGCAAGGAAACCCTGCACAGTTCCTGCCCCACGCAGGACACCAGCTGCGGGCTACTCACTCCATCCTCTGTCCCATGCAGGACACCAGCTCATGGCGGGCTCCTCCTTCTATGCTCTGCCCGACGCACGACACCAGCTCACGGCGGGCTCCTCGCTCTACCTTCTGCCCGACACAGGACACCAGCATGCTGTGAACTCCTCATTCTACCCTCTGCCCGACGAAGGACACCAGCATGCTGTGGACTCCTCGCTCTACCCTCTGCCTGACAAAGGACACCAGCATGCTGTGGACTCCTCATTCTACCCTCTGCCCGACACAGGACACCAGCATGCTGTGGACTCCTTGTTCTACCCCCTGCAAGGTGAAGAGAGGGAAAGGCGACCGCGGCAGCACCCGACGCTCCTGCCCCAAGGCTGCAGGTGCAGCTCAGGTCTGAAGATTCGCGGGTCTCTGTAACCTGACGACTTCCGGCTCAGTCTGTGTGTGCCCCTCGCAATGCTGGCTGCAGGTGTTAAAGACACAGGCTAAACCAGCTCATTCAGCAAGGAGGAAGCACGTACAGGGCGAGAAGGACACTGCTGCCTCCTGCTGTGACCTCTCCTTCATGTGCACAGCTAACGGGCAGTTTGTATTTATTTGCTTTGCTCATTTTTAAACTAAAACTACGGCTTGGGAAATATTTTTTCAGGAATCCTCAAATATGGTCTAGGAGGACTTTGCCAATCTTTCCTAAACATGTTAGCATGAAGAAAGATCTGGGGTGTCTCTAGCTTAATCAATAAATAAGTGGGTTTTTTTTGTAGAAAGTGACAAGTTGATTCTGAAATTTACATGGAAATTCAGGAAACCTGGAATCTCAATTTTGAAAAATAACAGAACTTTTACTACCTGACTTCAGAACTTATCAGGCACACACCGTAAACACATGGAACACAGGAGTCTAGAAAGACTCAAAGTCATGACCAACCGACAACCAACCAAGGTGTCCAGCAAACTCCGTGGGGGGGGGGGGCACCTTCCAGCCACTGGGGGCTTCACACCAACGGATAAAAAAACGCCTGTAGAGTGCGTTCGGCAAAGGTTTTCTCCCCTGTTCCCCACCCCGAGTCCACCCCGGGAGCCGTCCCCTGTTCCCCACCCCGAGTCCACCCCGGGAGCCGTCCCCTGTTCCCCACCCCGAGTCCACCCCGGGAGCCGTCCCCTGTTCCCCACCCCGAGTCCACGCCGGGAGCCGTCCACTGTTCCCCACCCCGAGTCCACCCCGGGGGCCGTCCCCTGTTCCCCACCCCGAGTCCACCCTGGGAACCGTCCACTGTTCCCCACCCCGAGTCCACCCTGGGAACCGTCCACTCTTCCCCCAGCCTCAGTCCACCCTGGGAGCCGTCCACTCTTCCCCCAGCCTCAGTCCACCCCGGGAGCCGTCCACTCTTCCCCACCCCGAGTCCACCCCGGGAGCCGTCCCCTGTTCCCCACCCCGAGTCCACCCCGGGAGCCGTCCCCTGTTCCCCACCCCGAGTCCACCCTGGGAGCCGTCCCCTGTTCCCCACTCCGAGTCCACCCTGGGAACCGTCCACTGTTCCCCACCCCGAGTCCACCCTGGGAGCCGTCCCCTGTTCCCCACCCCGAGTCCACCCTGGGAGCCGTCCCCTGTTCCCCACTCCGAGTCCACCCTGGGAACCGTCCACTGTTCCCCACCCCGAGTCCACCCTGGGAACCGTCCACTCTTCGCCTACTTCCAGTCCACCCTGGGAGCCGTCCCCTGTTCCCCACCCCGAGTCCACCCTGGGAGCTGTCCACTGTTCCCCAGCACGAGTCCTGCCTGGGAGCTGTCCACTCTTCCCCTAGCCTCAGTCCACCCTGGGAACCGTCCACTGTTCCCCACCCCGAGTCCACCCTGGGAACCGTCCACTCTTCGCCTACTTCCAGTCCACCCTGGGAGCCGTCCACTCTTCCCCACCCCGAGTCCACCCTGGGAGCTGTCCACTGTTCCCCAGCACGAGTCCTGCCTGGCAGCTGTCCACTCTTCCTCCAGCCTCAGTCCACCCTGGGAACCGTCCACTCTTCTCCCAGCCTGAGTCCACCCTGGGAACCGTCCACTCTTCCCGCAGCCTGAGTCCACCCTGGGAACCGTCCACTCTTCCCGCAGCCTGAGTCCACCCTGGGAACTATTTACTCTTCCCAACCCCGAATCCCCCTGGGAACCGTCCACTCTTCCCCACCCTGAGTCCACCCCGGGAGCTGTCCACTGTTCGCCCACATTGAGTCCACCCTGGGAGCAGTCCACTCTTCCCCCAGCCTGAGTCCACCCTGGGAGCTGTCCACTCTTCCCCCAGCCCAAGTCCTGCCTGGGAAGCTGTGTGACCCCTTGCACAGTGACCCTAGGCTGCCACCAAGGACGGGGGCCTCTTGCTCCAAAGAAGGGCTGGTAGCAAGGCCAGGTGCCACCTGCCTTCCCCAGCACAGGTCTAAGAGCGAGTGTGCGCTGGCCCTGCTTCCCACAAACAGCCTCCCTCGGGCCATCAGCTCAGCCTGAGGTCTGAAAAAAGTTGACCGTAAGCTGAGCTGGGCGTGCACTGCCTGCTGTCACCAACAGCGTAATACGAGTCAAACAAGAGCCACTGCAAAACCGAGGTGCCACAGGCAGGGTGACTACAGCAGATGCCTAGTTCTATATGAGCAAGGAAGCTTCTAGAACAGCATCACAAGCTGTAACAGCTGGGTCTTGACAGACAAGGAGGAAAGAGGTGAGGGCTGGAAATGACAACCACGCAAGGTCCCGGTGGCAGAGCCAAGGCCGGCTCCTGGCACCTGCGCCCAGTGCACGTGGGCAGCACCCCCCAGGCTCTCAGCAACGTGGACCAAACGCAGACCTTCCGTAGAAAATCGTTCGCATACTGGCCACATCAGAGTCACATAATTTTCTGTACTGGGGTCTAAAGGCTCTGCCTGTCTTATTCCAGTGGAGGCTCTGCTCCCCCAGGACCCCTGTAGTGGCTGGAGACACTCCCGGATGTCACACCTGGAGGCAGGGACGCTGCTCAGCATCCCACAGCATGCAGGACACTGCCAGCCAGGCCATCTGGCTCAGAATGTCTGTGTGTGCAAAGGCCGGGAGACCTGCTTGCAGACAGGGAGCAGAGAGCAACATATTTCCTTTCTTAACACGAGTCATTTCTACACTTCGTCTTTGCAGACACTGACACAAAACAGGGGTGAAAAGCCCTGAACGCTTCCACTCCAGCCTCCACGATCCAGCCTCCACGCTCCAGGCAGAGAAATGTCTCCACACCTTAAAAAGGGGAGTGACACATTGTGGATTCTTTAACACGGATACAGGATACACAAGCGTAAAAACACCCGAACCAAAGCGCTCAGCCCAAAAAAGTCAAATCAGTCACCAATAAACGTTTTCTGGTTTGTCCTAAAGAAAATCCATGAGAAAGCCATGATATGCAATTTCTAAACAAGTTATCTTCCTCAAAATACCCAAGTGTAGTAAGTACCAAACTCTCTGGGGTCTGGGCTCTCAGCTTCCTCGGGGAGGTCCGAGGGCACAGGCACAGCAGAGAGGACTATGGGCTGGGCCTGGACCACGGACGCCATCGCCTCTGAGCATCGGCTCCAGGTGGCTCCAACCTTCTCCCTTCCTTCTACAGATCAGTAGGGCTCCAGGGTCTTCCCTAAGTTCCAACATTCTGAGTACAGAAATGTATTTAGAGGGAAGAGTGTATTTTCTGCACCTAGACCTTGGGTTTCCAAATGCCATTCTCCACTAAGAGGATGCAGGACTTGTTAAGAGAATGGCTGATTCCAGGACTGTGGCCAGGAGAGCAGCAGCCACGAATCTGTTACGCACACAAGGTGGCAGTGCTCAGCCGCCAGGAACCAGCACCACGGGGATCCCGCCAGCCACAGCTGGGATAAACTGTGTGTCAAGGCAAATAAGAACAATAACAGACTATAAGCCATTAAATAAGAAGCCATGAGCCTGCACTGCTAAATAGGCATGTTAGTTACTTGTTCTTTTTTTTTTTTGAGACCGAGTCTCGCTCTGTCACCTAGTTTGGAGTGCAGTGGTGTGATCTCGGCTCACTGCAACTTCTGCCTCTGGGGTTCAAGTGATTCTCCAGCTTCAGTATCCTGAGTAGCTGGGACTGCAGGTGCGCACCACCACACCTGACTATTTTTGTATTTTTAGTAGATGGGGTTTCACCATGTTGGCCAGGCTGGTCTCAAACTCCTGACCTCAGGTAATCCGTTCACCTTGGCCTCCCATGTAATCATGGGATTACAGCATGAGCCACTATGCCCGGCCTTATTTGTTCTTATGACAGAAAGCCAACCAAAAAATGGAGAAGAAATGCTGGAACTGAGAACACCACCCCTGGAGTATCATCCTAGAAATGAAGCGATTCCAGCAGGAATCACTGAGAGATACCCAAAACGGTGGGTCAGCTTGGTAAGAATGTAAGGTATTTATGTAGTAACAAAGTATATCTTTCAAGTTACTGAATCACAACAGGAAAAGTAGTAACTTTTTGCAACAGACACCAACTTCACCTAACGCAGGCTCTGGGACAGTCTTATCAGAGTGCATTGCTGTGATCTAACTGAGGGACGTCCTACAAAACCAGGCAATGATACCGAAAGAAAGACGGATGGAGGAGCTGACTTGTGAGGGTTCAACCAGCGACGCCACGTGGGGCCCACGGTTTGCTTTTGTTACAAAAGACTTTGAAAGGACTGCCGGGAAATCTGCAGAGCAGGACACCGCACTGTGTGGACGTTCATTTCTGATTTTGGTAACTGCACAGCCATCATGTAAGAGAGTGTCTTTGTTTTCAGGAAACTAAAGTATTTAGGGGTGAAGTGACATCACACCTGCAACTAACTCTCCAACTTCAGAAAACCGTGCGTGTGCGTGGGCAAAGATAAGCAAACTCAGCAGAGCATTAACATTCGCGGAATCTGGGGTGAAGCTGGTGTGAGAATTCTGTGCACTGTTACTGTAACTTTGAAGTCAAAAATTATGTCCCAAAAGAGCCCAAATGGTTGGGTGTGGTGGCTCACGCCTGTAATCCCAGCACTTCAGGAGCCTGAGGCAGGATCACCTGAGGTCAGGAGTTCTAGACCAGCCTGGCCAACATGGTGAAACCATCTCTACCAAAAATACAAAAATTAGCTGGGTGTGGCCAGGAGCGGTGGCTCATGGCTATAATCCCAGCACTTCGGGAGGCCAAGACAGGTGGATCACCTGAGGTCAGGAGTTCGAGACGAGCCTGGCCAACATGGTGAAACCCTGTCTCTACTAAAAATACAAAAATTAGCCAGGTGTGGTGGCTCACGCCTATAATCCCAACACTTCAGGAGGCTGAGGCGGGTGGATCACCCGAGGCCAGGAGTTCAAGACCAGCCTGGCCAACATGGTGAAACCCCGTCTCTACTAAGAACACAACAATTAGCTGGGCGTGGTGGCGGGCGCCTGTAGTCCCAACTACTCAGGAGGCTGAGGCAGGAGAATGGCGTGAACCCGGGAGGCGGAGCTTGCAGTGAGCTGAGATCGCGCCACTGCACTCCAGCCTGGGTGACAAGAGTGAAAATTCATCTCAAAACAAAAAGCAAACAAACAGCGTGAAAGGAACGAGTGTTGTTGTTTTGTCTCCTGTGTAGCCACAGGGGTAGGAGGGTGCTCCAGCACCAGCCCCAGGCTGGAGTCCAGTGCTGTGCACACAGAGTGCAGTCGTCAGCTGTGGCTCACACTCTGCACCTGGTTCAGTCGCCCAAAGCCCAGAGGCAGCCCTCCGGGAGAACCTGCACAGCGGGGCTCTGGCAGCGGTTCCTGAAGCTGTGGCTGTAAAGCACAACGTCTGAGGAATGTGAAGAAGGAACAAGGGCAGTCCAGCCCGATTCCCAACGTGGCACACATCCACACAGAGCCACGGCGGGGAAGCTTCAACACTGCCACTGTGGTCTAGAGCAGGTCACCCAACAAAACCAGTTCCCAGCACGGCTCAACACCACGTGGTGCCACGTGCACCACACCATTCAGACCCTACTGCCCTCTCTGCTGGCTAAACAGACCTGCAACGAAGGTCCTTGCCTCAGAACCTCAACAGACCGCAGGGAGCCATGGTGTCAAATGCTTCCAGTGTGAAAACACTTTAACCCCTGGTGGTATGCTCAGGACAAAAAGCCAACTGTCACGGAGCAGGCCCACCAGCGAACTGAAAGTCAACGCAACGCTGGGTACCGACTCGCTAACTCCGTCATTCCCGCTGGTTCACAGTCAGCACAAAAAATGCACCAAAACAGTATGACACCAGCGTTATTCACCATTTAAAGCACCATAGGAAAATAACTCTTTCAAAAGCTACTTCAAAAGTATTACAAATATTAAATGAGTTAAATTTTAGCTCCAATTCCTCTTAAAATTGTAAAGAATTTTGTACATAGATGATGCTGAATATATATTTAAAAATCTATCAAGACCATCTCTTCATAATCTTTACAAGGTACATTTATCCTTTAAAAAATATCACCTGAATCCTTTGAAACTCATCGGTTCCATTCTGTCTACATTCTCTTTCTCCGCAAAATATAAAAAGCACTTTTTCTGAGACAACTTATTTCAGTTTTGATATTTGTGCACTTCTAAAATACACATAAAACTGAGAATTCATCCATTCTTCTGTACCCAGATACTAGATGATTTCACGTAACCCACTTCAAAACTAACTTTAAAGGAACCATGAAAATTGAGGCACATCTGATAACACACAACATTTCTGAAACCTACCAGCTATTTCCAGGCGGACACGCTCCAAAGGCCTTTATCTAAAAGATTAGATCGGAGATACCTAAAAATCACGACAAAGGTAAATCACAGATGAACACAACCAAGGAAGGAACAGGCCCAGTGGTTTTCTGTTAGGTGAAAAGTGGGAAAAACAAAGCAAAGCACCTGAAGTGCACCTTACCCACGTTCCGCGGGCGACAAACCGGCAACCCCCGGGCTTCAGACACAGATATCATTTCTAAAGCATCATTCTTTACATAGTGCAGGCAGCAACAGGGAAGAATAAAGTTATTCTAAGGAATTAATTATTAGAATTATTAATAATAAAATTATTCTAAAAGACTTACCAGTTCATCAAGATTCTCAGTACCCGGATGAAAACGAACTCTCCTTATTTCCAGGACCTGACCCTCAGATGACGACGTTCATGCAGGACTGAACCACATTTAGAATTTCTGAAGCTTCTACTCCCCAATCACAGAATAAAGTGGGGGGACTAATCCTGGGTAGTAGCCTATTCTAACTTCATTACTATTTCTCAAAGACTCCTATTCTAAAATCTACAAAGCAATAAAAATAGAAATACTGTTACTGTTGGAATGATCTTCATTTTACTCAGCAATGTTTCTCCTGCTCTTCTGTAGCACCCTCACACCCCGCACTGGCCAATGCAGACGCTCTTCCTGCCGACCAGCTAAAGGCATAGGTGAGGCCAGTCGACGTCACCAACCCTCGCACACGGCCTCCATCTGTTAGTTCTCACTGGTCACCGCAGGCTCCCTGATTATTTTAGGTAATTTCCCCTTTCTTTGGAGATTTAAGTATCTCCCTGTGAGTGACTGGGAAAAAAACCAAAGCAAAGAAATCTGTAGGAAAAGAAAGACTTAGTTTCTGAAAGATGGTGACCTGTCAGAATATTTTCTATTAAAATAATTGCACTCCACTAAACGCTACTGTGCTAGCTACTCCCCCCACACTAGGAACCTCCATGGCTGAAACCTGGTCTACAGAGAGCAGCACGCAGAGGACCAAGGACGGAGGCTCTCTCAAGGCCCTGAGCACACCATGAGGTGCCTGCACCGTCCTCGCCAGGACCCTCACACCCCATAAGGGGCACCGCGGAGAAACGAGGACTAGAGACCACGAGGTCCCTGCACCGTCCTCACCGGGGCCATCAAACGCCATAAGGGGCGCCGCGGAGAAAAGAGGACTAGAGACCACGAGGTCCCTGCACCGTCCTCACCCGGGCCATCAAACGCCATAAAGGGCGCCGCGGAGAAACAAGGACCAGAGACCACGAGGTGCCTGCACAGTCCTCCTCAACAGAACCCTCACACCCCGTAAGGGACAGGGCAGGTCCAAACTTCTTGGAACCTCAGTTTCTTTCCTATAGAGTAAGGAGGCCCTTCTGCCAGATAGGATGAAGCCTGACAAAAACATATAATCTTATTAAAGATCAGAACAACAATCTAGTGACTATTGTAACTTCACCCAAATGCTCCCAGAATGGTTCTTTGTCTAAAAATAACCACTCATGTGATTAGGATGAATGCAGTTGATAACAACAATGAAGGCAACAAGGGCACGGACCCACCTTGCCTGGCTGGTGCTGGTGCTTTTCACAGATTCACTCACACCTGCTATTTACAGAGGGAGGTTTCACGTGGCCACAGGTTCCATCACCTCTCTCCGCTGTGCTCTGCCTCAGTAACTAACACCAGGCTACACAAGACTCACTCACACATACCCACGTGGGATTCTTTCTTTGCTAAAATTCCGTGCTATAAAGAACTGTTTAGACTGACGTTCTGATCTACGCTCAGGACCAGCACGCCCTCTGCTCCTCGGCACTGTGAGCGTGCTGGCTGCTCATGTACAAGCAATAACCACACCTCTCAGTTTCTCAAACACAGTCTCAGCTAAACAAGTTACTGTCAAGCAGCCGGCGGCCAGCAGGGTCAGGAGCCACCTTCACTAAGCTGACAGCACATGAGCGGACGCTGGAGCTCAGTACGCTCAGGCTGCTGCCGCTGTCTGCTCTCTGCAAACTCCGGTTTAGCTGTTTTCAAAGACACTTCCCGTTATTCCTGAAACACAAGTATTTTTATAAGCCCTGTGAAAGCATCAAGATGAAGGAACAATAATGGGGCAGGCACCCCCTAGTCCCAAAACCATCCTGGGCGGGAAGCTAATTCACAACACCCGCGGGGCGAACACAGCGACCAGACCGAGCCTTAAGAGAGCCACGCTGTCCTCCCCCCAATTCCACACCTCGTCAGCAATGTCCTCAACACCACCCTCGGAAACCTGATTTCCCAAGACTTTCTCCAAAGGCCCTGACCAAGCAGCCACCAGGGCACACAGGCACCCAGTAAGCCCTTGAGGGACCAAAACTGTGTGGCCACATCAAGGGCTTCACCCAAGCCAGAATTCCAACATCAGATCGCCTGCGCATTCCTCAGGCAGCCACCCCGAAACCCCGATTCTGACACCTGCGTTTCTGACCCGTCAGCTGGGCAGGACCTGCTCTCTCTCACCAGGAGCCACGGGGTCCATCAGCGCCGAGGCAGGGGGGTCCGTGTTAAAAGTGGGAGACTCTCTTCAGCACAAGTCCAGGAGCAGATTCTGGACCTCCCCGGCCCTCACACACAGATGAGCTGAAGCCAGGGTCGGAGCCTCCTCAAAAGCAGTTGTGGATTCTGCCGTGCTGGTCTGTACAAGGGCATGTTATTTGCATAACCTGAAAGGGGTGCTCTAAGGATCAATACACAATAATCAGTCTACAAACATTTGAAGCAAACTTCAACCAAATGCTTGCTCTCCCAGATAAAGATCTCAGGAACCTGCAACTTCAAGAAAACTTTTAGAGGTGATCAAGATAAGTCAATTCTAAAACAGCCCCTGTGCGATTCTGGGAACTTGCTCAGTAAAAGTCAAACACCTGGGCTGGCGAGCAGAGTCACCCACGGTTTAAGGCAGTTCTCTTCCCTGACGTCCTCACCTTCCAGCCTCCAACCGGTGTGACACCACAGAAGAGAACCGTGGAGCTGCCGCTGGACATGGCCGCACCAGCAACCAGAGAAAAAAAGAAAAACACGGGAAAAACCTTTCAAGTTAAAGTACTGTGACGCAGGCTCTCTGGAGGAAGGGAGGTGCTTTTCACCAGCCAACGTCCCAGAGGCAACGCAGGGATGAGAACTAAACTCATGCCCATCACCTTCCAACATCAGGATGGGATTACGCCCAATATTCTCCACGTCATCAAAAAGCGGCACAATCTGTTACGGGAAGACTTCCAGATATCATCAGTCCCTCAGTCTGCACGGGGGGCGGGCTCCAGGACTCCTTCAGATTCTGCAGATACTCAGGTCCCGCAGTC
Source organism: Macaca thibetana thibetana (assembly GCF_024542745.1). Lineage (NCBI taxonomy): Eukaryota > Metazoa > Chordata > Mammalia > Primates > Cercopithecidae > Macaca > Macaca thibetana. Next base: position 553,086 of record NC_065595.1, read on the forward strand.
AGCCTGGAGAACCCACGGATCCAGAAAGTCAGCCCTCTGTATAAACAGGCTGGGCTCCACACCCAGCAAACAGTGTCAGGCATGGAACCCACGGATGCGGAGAGCAGACGATTTACTGAAAAACATCTACATAAAGGTGGCCCTCGCAGCCCAAACCAAGTTGTTCGAAGGCCAGCTGCAAACTGTATAGAGCTGCTGAGTTGGAACTCATGTCCTGGAGAGATGCGTCACTGTTGGGCTTCAAGCAAAAGCTGCGGAGATTTCTACCTGCATGCAGCTCTCTACAGAGACGTCGGCAAAGCCACAAGTCTACACTGCAGGGCGCTACTCCCATCACAGGCGTGCTGCCAGAGAAACGCACTTGTAACCCCCACCCTGTTCACAAAATCTGTCAACAAGTGACTTAATCTAGCAATTTTCAACTGTGTTCCACAAAGGTGCAGCAGGCATTTTGGGGAGGCCAACACATACCGGCTCCCAACGGCAGCCCGCCAAGCCAGGGCAGCGTCCTCGGGACCGAACAGAGCCATTGTCAGCAGCATGGACTCCTGCTGCAAATGCACCTCCCGAATTCAGCTAGCTAACAACCGCGAGGCAGGAACCTGATTCCAAACAGACGACCAGAACTGCCAGGGCACACGCACACGGCTTCAGACTAAAGCCTTCCCAGCCGTTCCTTCCTGGATCTATGGCACCCGTGCCCACTGCAAGGGGAGGAACACCTCTGGAAATGCTGACGTCACACCACCACACTCCCCAGAATGCTCACAAAACCCCTGTCCACAAACCCACAGGAGTACACGGAAATGGGAAAGGAGGCACCTTGAATTCCAGGTAACACCGCCTGTGGCTTTCTCTAAGGCAGGGATTCACCTGCCACCAGTGGACTGGAGGCAGACAGACGAGCCTCCTGGAACTAGAGGAAGACCTGGTGCCACACAGACGCTCCGAGGAGAAATGACATCACGTCAGTGTCTCAAAGGGCCCTGTGACGAACCACTGCTGTGAGGTACCCCAAGATCTCAAACAGCACCTCCCTGTAAAAAAGTACTGACTGCTGGGAACCCGTCATCAAACTAATTAGCCGGCTGATTGATGCACTGGGTTGGTTTTATTCACTAGACTGACTGAACATGGAGTTTCAATACTACCTAGTCACATAACCAAGTTATTCACCTGTCTAGGTCAAAGTGGCCCTTTCTGTACAATCAGAGGAACAGAACGAAACATCAGTACGGCTCTTCGATCCTGGGGTTTTCTGCCCAGAGAATACACCAGCACTGGGGTCTGCCTCCACGATCCTCGCAGGTATGACCAGTGCCCACTGAGGAAGCCGTGCAGGCATTTCCTGGGAGGCACGGCCCTCAACCTCCCAGCCCCACCCACCAGCACGCAGGGGACAGAGTGGGTGCCCGTGCAGAGGGTCAAGGACCCAGGCTCTGTCTCCAAACGAAGCGGAGCCAGGACGTTTTGGGGCTGTGATGGGAAGACTCCCGTCCCAATCCTTACTCCTGCAGAACCAGGTGCAGAGCAGATTCTCAACCAACACAGGGTCAGGGCAAGCCACAGGGACGAGGAACGGCGGCTGCCGAGGAGGGAGAGACTGGCATCCCCCGAAGGAGCGGCATCATTCCCAGACGGAGCTCAGGCCCGGCCCACTGCAGGCTGGAGTGCCCACCTCTCCCTGGAGTTTCTGTTCTGACAATCAAAACCACCACAGCCAGGCGCACACGCGTGGCTACATGCCTGTTCATCCCAGAACACAAGGGTAGATTCAGACACGGCTGGACGCTTCGGTGTTACGGAAACACATCCCAGAAGGGGTTCTGGGGTCAGAGCACAGTTACGGACAGCTGTGGAGTCTGTCACACGCCCACATCACCTGCAACAATGCCCACTGTGGTCAACCACGGGGCCACTGCCTTCGCTGCAGGCCTGGGTTCCGCCCGTTCCTTAGCCACGAAACAGAACTGCACCAGATTTTACAACTGCGTTTCACAAAGTTTACAAAAATTTAAAGATGTGCACACGCCCATCAATAATAGGTCTGGAGCCTGCCTGATGACTCTTGTGCTCACAGCCACCCATGAGTTTTCCCAAGTCACAAAGGTGGAGCTAAAGGAAGGGGCGGGGACTATCACTGCAGAAGGAAAAAACAAACACCATCGCTTTCCCAAACAGTAACTTCGTGTCGCTACGCAGGACCCTTTCATCTCAAAATGCTCCCCATTGGTAAAACCACAGGTGGTGACTATCTAGTTTTAGGGGAGAAGCGCAGTGCCCGCGTCCCGCTTTATCGCCCCGTCCCCTGGGCGCCCCTGCCCACGCGGCCGCAGCAGCCCGGGCGGTCCCCCAGGACCCCTCCCCGGAGCCGCCCGCCCTCGGCCCCGCCCGGCCCGGCGCACTCACCCTGGAGCGACCATCTGGCCCGGTTGCGCGCACAGCTCCCGCACCACGCCCGCGCGCTCCGACCTCAGCCTGCGCTCCGACCGCGCGGGGCGCACGCAGCCCCCGGAGGCTGCACGAGACTGAGGAGCCCCAGCGGGCTGCGCGGAGGCGGCGGCCTCGAACACGGCCAGCACCGAGCCGATGCGCACGGCCGCGCCCGCCGCCACCCTCCACTCCAGCAGGCGCAGCGGCGCGGGCCCCGGGCAGCGCACCTCGGCCACGGTCGCCGTCGGGGCGCCCTCGGAGGAAAGGCGGCCCGCGGCCGGCACCTCCATCGCGGACAGAGGGCGGGCGGGCTGGCGGGCGGTTGCTACGGGGCCTGCGGTGCGCTCAGAGCGCAGCGCCCACCGCGGCGGCACGACCCGGGCGGCGACGCTTGTAGTTCCTCTCGGTACCGGCTTCCACCCGCCGCCTGGCCCGCGCCGACTTCCTGGAGGGCGCGTGACGTCACGGCAAGGGCGCCGCGTGCGTGCGTGCGTACGTGCGCGTGTAAACACGAGCGCCGCGCGAGTGTCGGGGCCGGCTCCGTCTTGGGACCAAGCCTGCGTGCCGGCCGCGGAGTACTGCGTTTCTGCGCCCTACTTTTCCTCGGGGAGCCGGCACCGTGGAGCAGTGGCATGCAGCGCGGCCCGCTGTCTCCCAGTCCCACTGACAGTCCTGGCGCGCTCGGAACTTGGTATCCCGGCGTGCATCGCGGACAGGGCATGGCGGGACTACGAGTCCCAGCGTTCAACGCAAGCCTGCGGCCTATTACCCCGTCACACGCCGAGACCCAGCCTCCTGAGACTACGAGTTCCGGCATGCACCGCGAGCCGCTCTCCTCGACTTCCGTCGCGCACTGCGAGTCCCAATGTCGCGAGACTACGGGTCCTGGCATGCCGTGCGCGCCGCGGGCAGAGAGACCTGAGGCTGCTGGCGTCCGGGGGGCCCCGCCTCGTGTCCCGCTCCGTGTCCAGCGCGGACCCCACGCCGCGGGAGCTGCTGTGGTCTTCTCTTCCTCCGACCTCCCCTTCGACGCGGAAGCGCAGGGGCAGGTGCGCCGCCCTCGGCCCGCGCAGGCGGTGGGCCCGCTTGGGGCAAGGCGCCCGGAAGCGCCTGGTGGGCTCAGAAAATCCGAGCGACCGCAGCGGGAGGGCGGGCACGGCGCGTGGTCCCAGTGGCCCCGGGCGAACCCTGATGAGCAGCAGCCGCAAGTGTCTTATTAAAGGAGAGCCAGTTTCTACGTTTGTCGGGAGTTTACGTGAATTAAGCTGGCGGGCGGGCGGCCCAGCCTGTAGTCCCAGCACTTTGGGAGGCTGACGCGGGCGGATCACCTGAGCCTGGGAGTTGGAGACCAGCCTGGGCAACATAGCAAGACCCCATCTCTAAAATAGATTCATTAATACTTAGCCGGGCGCGGTGGCTGAGGTCCCAGCTACTCGGCAGGCCGAGGCGGGAGGCTGGACTGAGCCAGGCCGCTCTGGACTGTTTTTACTTTTTCGGCCTTAATACGTGCCCGAGTTCTTTTTTTACTGTGTATCTTTGTCCTTACATATGTAAATGTTATGTACAATTGAGTTTATCCTGTATTTGCCTTTTCCCCTCACTTTTATATGGTGGCTTTTCTCATGTTAGTAAACATTTTGGAAACTGTCGGCCTAAAAGGAAGCGGAGGCACAGTTTCTTTAAGTAGAGAGTTTATTTGGGCCACCCTTGAGGAGCAGAAATTCAGGGCACCCTGAGTGTGTACTCCGATTAGCAGTTAGCAGTGGGTTTTAAAGGCAAAAAAGGGAGCCAGGGAGTCGACTAAAAGGAACTTGTTTTTCAGGAATTTCACTGGTTTACAGAAATAATATTGATTAGTGACTGACTCTATGTTGTTAAGCTGTTGAGTGTGGGTGTAGTGTCCAGTGTGGCGTTATTAGGTTAATTTATAGCTGTTTGTAGCGCTCTTGCCACCGGGCGCAGTTTAAAGAGATGAACACAGGTCAAGGGGTAGTGGGGCGTGATTGTCACCTCATTTGAATGTCTCTCTCGGCCTGATAATTAAAAGGACTCACATTCCTCAGATAAAAATTCTGTTTTCTGATACATTTGGTAATTGGAATGGCACAGAATGGGCACAGTGCCTTTTAGCCCTCACCATTACTTGCTGTTAGGAGTGCATTTTTTGTAGCTGTGGGGTTTTGCCTATCTCTGCTGCCTTCTCCAGCCCCTGCCCCCATGACTGCAAGGGAAAACGTGCGGCGCTCACGAGACAGCGTTTATGGGATTTTTTTTTTTTTTTTTTTTTGAGGTGGAGCCTCGCTCTGTCCCCCTGGCTGGAGTGCAGTGGCGTGCAGTGGCGCGATCTCGGCTCACTGCAAGCTCCGCCTCCCGGGTTCACGCCATTCTCCTGCCTCAGCCTCCTGAGTAGCTGGGACTACAGGCGCCCGCCACGGCGCCCGGCTAATTTTTTAAAAAATAGAGATTGTGGGAAAATGGCACCAGCAGTCACAGCCTTTCAGTTTCTCACAGTCCCATAAAACAGAGCAACCAGGTAACAAAACTAAAAGCATGGGCAACATTTACAGGGCCACTGGATGATGAAGAATTCCCATGAACCCCTCGTTGACACTGTAAGGACAGACTACTCATGTAGCTGCCTCCTTACATACTCTTAAGTTTAGCCTGTAGGTTTCTCCATACATAGTGATCTGTAATCTAACTGGATGTGTGGACAGAGTATAACCTGCTCTTGAACCAGTCACGGGTGGTCAGCTCTTCAAACTCTGTTTCAATAGGCCACCTGCGAGCTGTAGCCGCCTGCTATTTGCCTTCTGTGCCTCACTCTTTTTTCTGTCCGTAAGTCTTCGGCCACACAGCAGCACTGGAGTCTCTCTGAGCCTGTTGTGGTTTGAGGGGCTCCCTGATTCCTGAATCATTCTTTGCTCAGTTAAACTCTGTTAAATTTAATGTTTCTCAAGTTTTCCTTTGAACACTCCCAGCAGCGCAAGCCCTGGGTGATGTCAGCGCCTGCGAGAGAGAAAGTAGGGGTGCACAGGTTTGTCTCAAAGGATGTTGACATGTATCAGCATTCCCTATTTGAACCTGTTCCCACCGGTGGCGTGTGAACTTTGGTTTGAAAACATAATTCTGTAAAAGGGGAAGAACCATGTGTTATTTAGGGATTTGAAATGCAGACCTTGATGGAACTGACAGACTGATCTAGGTAGACAGATGTGGACATCCCTAGACGATTACAACTCCAACCTGGATAGATGCCCTGTGGTCTTCCAATTAGAGATGCTAGACAGCAAATGAAACTTACCTTGTCTTTAATTGGTGTGCTACCTTTGGTTAAAATCAGCTATCTTACAGGTATCATGAAATAAAACATTAGTATCAACAGATTGAAACAAATTTATTGGGAAGAAAGTGAGGCCACAGTCAGGAAAATTAGCATAAGCCACCACCTCGTAGTCAAGAATCTTAGAAACAGATGTGTTTCCCAGAATTCTGAATTGTTCTGATGTTAGGAAAGTGATGTGTGCATGTTCCATTTGGGGGCCTGGGGCAACACCCTCATCAAACTGATGCTCCTGCAGCCAAATACAAGCAGCATGAAAAGGATCATGGGTAGTCTCATGCCAGTTCAGGTTAGACTTTCCTGCCAAATGAAGTACACAAAACTTTCCATGTTTAGAACTATGGATTTGGGCCAGACACTGTGGCTCATGCCTGTAATCCCAGCACTTTGAGAGGCCGAGACAGTGGATCGCTTGAGCCCAGGAGTTCAAGACCAACCTGGGCAACGCAGCAAGACCTCATTTCTACAAAAAATTGGCTGAGTGTGGTGGTGTGCACCTATCTGGAGTCCCAGCTGCTCAGGAGGCTGAGGTGGGAGGATCCATTGAGCCTAGGAGGTCAAGGCTGCAGTGAGCTGTGATTGCACCACTGTCCTCCAGCCTGAGCAACAGAGCGAGACCCTGTCTTAAAAAAAAAAAAAAAAAAAAAGGATACTGGGGCCACAGATAAGAGGTACGGACTGTAATGCAGTCACCTTTCCGTAGTGGCCCAGGGGAAAGGAGGAATCTCACACCCCGGAATTGTAGGTTTATCCGTGTCTCGGTGGTTTCGGTGAAGCCTCTGGTCGCTTTTCCTCACTGACGTGCGTTTCCTCCAAACTCACCTGTGTTGTTTGATTGGCATACGAGCGTCCGTGCTACGAGGCCAGGACAGAAAGAGGTTAAGGGGAAGGACAGCAGTTGTTGAACCTCAAAGCTCACTAGGCACAGGTGGGAAAACATAATACTTCTGTCAACCTAAAGAACAAACAGAGAAAGCCTCTGTCAAAGAAAAAAGATATTTTTTTCAAGCATAGAGCATTGCAATGGGAATATACATTCCACAGTAAAGGCTGCACATTCAGAGGGGGAAGGAATCACGTAATTATTTTGAGATAATGATCCTTGGTACAGAGATCGGTAACAAGGACGATCCAGTCTGGGGTTGGACAGGCAATTGCTGGGCAGGTGATCTTGCCAAAGCACCTTTTGTGTGAAGTTATGATAGCTTTAGTGCCAGGTTTTGGGTTTTGTCATCGTTTTTGTTATCAGGTGTACAAGCATGAGAACCCTCTCTTCATGGCCTTCACTGACTCTTTTTGTCAGGGGCTTTGTGTACAAGCATGAGAACATTCTCTTCATGGCCTTCCCTGACTGTGTTTGTCAGGGGTGTTGTGTACAAGCATGTTGTGTATACCCTGTGGTTAGGTTTGGATGCCTCTCCATGCTGAGATGGACCTGTCGTTGCTGGTGGTCTCACCCCACTTTGAGGGGAATGATTGCTGACTAGGATCCAGTGTCAAAACCCTTTTAGCCACATTTGAGCAGCAAGGGAGGTTTGAAGGGAGTGGCTCCCTGTATAAGTCTACCTGGAGTGCATTGTTAAGTTCAATTTTGTCTTTTCCATGATCTTTTGCTATCATCTGAAAGTGCTGGGCCAGCATTATACTGTTAGGAGTTGTACTTCTGCAAATCAGTTAACAAGCAGCCAGGTGTGGTGGCTCATTCCTATAGTCCCAGCTACTCAGGAGGCTGAGGTGGGAAGATTGCTTGAGTCCAGGAGTTCAAGGTCAGCCTGGACAACATAGCAATACCCTATCTCAAAAACATGATCTTTATTCCTGTGTATCCTGGATGGAAAAAAAGTTGACAAGGAACAGATACAAAGTTCAAAAAGGGGAAATAAAAAGTAAAATTAATAGTAATATGTCAATCCCCGTTTGCATCCATGAACCCGGCAGGCTTAAAGACAAGGGAATGAATCAGCGACCACAGGGAATTAGGTAAGACTTGAATGACGCGGCCTGTTTTCTTCTTTTGTGTATGTGGGTCTCAACTTTCCCCGAGGAATTGATCCAGGTACCACAATAAGAAATGCACAGGCATTTTCTTATTTAACCAATGAATACTAAGTATTTTTTTTTTTTCTAGATGGAGTTTCACTCTTGTTGCCCAGGCTGGAGTGCAGTATTTTTTTTTTTTCTAGATGGAGTTTCACTCTTGTTGCCCAGGCTGGAGTGCAGTGGTGTAATCTCAGCTCACTGCAACCTCCACCTCCTGGGTTTAAGTGATTCTCCTGTCTCAGCCTCCTGAGTAGCTGGGATTACAGGCATGCACCACTACGCCTGGCTAATTTTTGGTATTTTTAGTAGAGACGGGGTTGGCCAGGCTGGTCTCAAATTCCTGACCTCAGGTGATCCACCCGCCTCGGCCTCCCAAAGTGCTGGGATTATAGCTGTTACTAAAGGATTTTTAAAGGTTATGCTCTGTTAAGTTACCAACAGAAGCTACTGATTGTGAAATTTCAATGTCATCATTATCCTGTCAAGTGTAAAAGATAGACATTAAGAGGAGTTGAGGAGTTAGGGTCTCCTTGTGATATAGAGTCTTGTTCCAATGTCTAGGGAAAAACTTATGTTTACAACACGAAAACATCAACTTTTCCTTCCAGTTTGCAGCTTGAATCTCTCTGGTTGTGGCATCAAGCGGTTTGGTGAACCTTATGTGTGGACCATACATCAGGCCTGAGGCTTGTTTCTTAAAATGTGTTTAGGTTCATCTTACAGGGCTTTAGGAGAGAAGCAGTTTTAGTTTTTAGTTGGAGAATTATAGCCAAACATTGGAGAAAATTAGGAGAATTCAGGACTAGCCCATTCTACAGGTAGATAACAAGAACTCGAAAACAAGGCTCAGAGCTACAGTCTAATAACAAGGGTATGATAATTTTTCTTTAGAAACATAACTTTTTCTCCCTACACTGATCACATAGGTTATCAGATTTAAAAACCTCTTGAGGCTAGAAAGCCAAACCTGGGCAGATCTTCGATTGTACTTACAATCTGAATGTTCCTGGGCCTGCCAGGAAATGACAATTTTTATTTAGTGATTGTAAGGCTGGAAAGCCTTAAAACCAGGCTTTCTATGGATACCTTCAAATATGATATTCAGTCAAAACCTCTGTACTATAATCAAATGCTTCCAATTGTACCCTGCTATAAAGAGAGAATAGATTTTTGTTGAACTTATATAAATAATTATATTGTACTTAAAACTAAGAATATACGTGAATAGTTTCCAAATTTTGGAAGAACCAAGTAGAGAGAAAAATCAAATGCCTCCACCTTTGTTCACTAAATTATATCAAATTGTTGTAAACTATAGACAACTTTTGAGAGAGAATTTTCTTAAATCTGGAAAATAAAACATGTAGGTAAAGAACTAAAAATGTTTCAAGAAAAAGTCATTAAAACATTATCTGTGTTAATTTCTAAATTTCATATAATGAGTATTTTGTTTTGCGTGATCTTGGTTAGCAGTGCCACGGACCCGTCAGTTTCTTCATCAGAGTTCTGGAAATTCCTTTTCCGTTCATGATCTTAAAGTTTTCAGAAATCTGTGTCCAAGAGTTCTTGCAAGTGTTTTTATGAAAGGCACATTGGGACTGTAGTTGATTGCAAAGACTTTTAGGAAATAATTGAAAATAATTAGTAGGGAAGCCAAAAGCTTAAAATGGCCACGGTTAAAAATCTGATGAAAATTCCTAATTACCAAGGAAATTTAGTTACTTACATGTAACATATGGCATTTTTTTTCTTTGGGATGTAGTCTCGCTCTGTCCCCCAGGCTGGAGTGCAGTGGTGCTCGGCTCACTGCAAGCTCTGCCTTCCAGATTCACACCATTCTCCTGCCTCAGCCTCCCAAGTAGCTGGGACTACAGGCGCCCACCACCACGCCCAGCTAATTTTTTGTATTTTTAGTAGAAACAGGTTTTCACCATGTTAGCCAGGATGGTCTCGATCTCCTGACCTCATGATCCGCCTGCCTCAGCCTCCCAAAGTGCTGGGATTACAGGTGTGAGCCACCGCACCCAGCCAACATATGACGTTTTAAGAGAACAACTGGAATCATGACAGACAGCTGGACTGATATCAGGACCATGAAACTTATAAATTTCATATCATCTTTAGAATGCATTAATAACATAGCCATACAAATACAACTTCAGAAAAAATGTAATATAACAACCAAAATTATGACTGATAACATGTTAGATTTCTATGAGTTTACATGATTTTTGAAACATATCAACAACATACCCGTAAATGTATTTGAAAGAAGACCTAGTATCACTTTTCGTTTGACAACACTTCCCTGCAGTTTACCAAAGAAGCCTAATTATTTAATGTCTCAAGAAGATGAGAGATATGTGAGTCTCTCCAGGAGCACAACTAGAAAATCCGAAAGTTAGTTCTAGGTCAAAAAGACTTAATTTGGTATTCTGGTATTTGGGAAACTTACCAAATATGTCAAAAAGTTAAAAACACTTGATCAAAACAGAATCACAGGGCCAGGTGCGGTGGCTCATGCCTGTAATTCCAGCACTTTGGGAGGTTGAGGCAGGTGGATCACTTGGGGTCAGGAGTTTGAGACCAGCCTGGCCAACATGGTGAAACCCTGTCTCTACTAAAAGTACAGAAATTAGCCAGGTGTGGTGGCGGGTGCCTGTAATCCCAGCTGCTGGGGAGACTGAGGCAGGAGAATTGCTTGAATCTGGAAGGTGGCAGTTGCAGTGAGCTGAGATCACACCATTGCACTCCAGCCTGGGCAACAGAGTGAGACTCTTGTCTCAAAAAAAACCACTACAAGTCATGTAAAATATTAACCATTCATTTAAGCAGAGTGATAGTTAAAATACTTCAAAAGCAAGTACGGAAAATTACATGAATGTAAAAGCCTTAACCCATTTAAAGCTCAGTTTTCCTGAGTAATCAAAAACTTAATAAGAAACAAATCTAGCTTGATTAAATGTAAAAATGTCTTGTGTTGAGGCCAGTTACCAAAAGTAAAGAAAAACCTCCTGCTGTGTGATTGCTTCTCCTTAGATAACTCAGAAGTCAAACCTGAAGAGAAGGGTACTTGAATTTAATTAGACACAGGAAGAGTGCGTCCAGGGTTACGAGTGTTCACTTTATTATAGAGGACTGTAAACAAGAAAAGGAGTGCCTGGAGCAGGGAATTACATGACTCTTAGTAACAGCACAGGAATTTTCTTGGTTACACAGAATAATCCAGACACATCAGGAAAAGCTGGCCAGGCCAGTGGCTCATGCCTGTAATCCCAGCACTCTGAGAGGCCAAGGCAGGAGGATTGCTTGAGCCCAGGAGTTCGAGACTAGCCTGGGCAACATAGGAAGACCCCCCATCTCTACAAAAAATGGGGGGAAAAAAAGAAACAGATTTCAGGATTAAACATCAAAACCTCTTGCAGTTTTCCTAAGGGCAAATCAATACTTTAAGAAAACCTTGTTGTTCTAACATAGGTGATATGGTTTGGCTCTGTGTCCCCACCCAAATCTCCACTCCAATTGTAATCCCTATAATCCCACATGTTGAGGAAAGGACCTGGTGGGAGGTGATTGGATCATGGGGGCAGTTTTCCCCATGCTATTCTTGTGATAGTGAGTGACTTCTCAGGAGATCTGAGGGTTTTATCAGGCAGTTTCACTGCTCTTGCTTGCTCTGTCTCGCCTGCCACCATGTAAGACATGCGTCTTCCCCTCTGCCATGACTGTAAGTTTCCTGAGGCCTCTCCAGCCATGAGGAAGTGTGAGTCACTTAAACCTTATTTCTTTATAAATTACCCAGTCTCGGGTAGTATCTTTATAGCAGTGCAAGAATGAACGAATATAATAGGGGACCAAGATTTTTAGTTTTGTGCTATTTACTCTGATAGGAAATCTCATGAAGGCTCTGGACCAAAATTTTGGGTAAACAGTTTCCATGCAGTTTAAAAATAAAAATAAAAAACGCCATTTCTACCCCCACCCACCTTGTTTTTGTTTGTTTTTTGTTTCTCATTTTCAAATGAGGTTAGGGCTAAATTTTCAATTGTTTACATTTTAGCTAGGTGGGCCAGGCATGGTGGCTTATATCTGTAATCCCAGCACTTTTGGAGTCTGAGACAGGTGAATTACTTGAGCTCAGGAGTTCTAGACCAGCCTGGGCAACAGAGTAAAACCCCTCTCTATAAAACAATGACAACAGAATTCGTCATGTCTGGTGGTGCATGTCTGTAGTCCCACCACTGTACTCCAGGCTGGGCAACAGAGCAAGACCCTGTATCTGTATCTGTATCTGTATCTGTCTATAAAAGGAAAAACATTTTAGTTAGGATTGACTGCATTGTATAAGAATCTCCAGGTAGCCTTGAACTAGCAGCAAATGTCTTTTGGTTGCTGGTCTTGTTTGGTTGGTTAGAGATGTGGGCAGGAAGCATTGGAGCAGGGTTTTGGTTTTATTTTGTTTTTGGCTTTTTCTTTTTGGACTCTGCATGGCAGAAAAAGTAATACAATTTTTATGCTGGACAGAGATACCTTACATTATTGCTCTGAGTTCCAGCTTTTGACCTCTGTAATTTGAGAGCCTAACTTTTATAAACATTATAAATATTTATGTAGTTCTTTTTCTTTTAGATTATTAATTTTTCAATTAAGTGCTCCATCACCATAAGCAATTGTTAGTCAAACCTAAACTGATGTCTCTAAAAGGTGTCTAGGTTGTTGGTTACCATGGAGCTGTTGTAATTTCTAACGCCGTTAATTTGAAAGCCCTTTAAGACTTTGAAAAAAATCTTGGCTGGAATGCCATAAGCAGTGAGTTTCATCTCAACACCAGCAGAAGAGTCAGAAAATTCAAAATAGGCAAAAAAGAAAAAGGGGTGGGAGGAGAGGTAGAGACCTTCGAAGACTCCATGCTAACTCTGTTGCTGCAAGGTTGTTTTTTCGAAAGGGTTGCTTTTTTAGAGAGTTCAAATAATTGCCATTGAGCTCTGGACTTTCCTTGGTGTCATTTTGCCGATCACTTAAAAAATGTGCATGAGAATGGGCCACTACATGTAGCTGGCTGGAATCCCAGCACACCTGGCATACTTTAATGTTTTAGAATCTCATTCAATTCTTATTAATCTCTCGAGAGCAAAGAAAATCTACAAATCCAGCCAAGGAATGTCAGGAGTTTAGGCCGTCTTTGAGATGGCGGCGGCTGCCCTAGTGGCCTTTAGTTAGCCATTCTGCACCCATCATTTAGAATGTTTACTTTTGTTCTCAGAACATTTAAAAAAACCATCAAGGGGAAAGACTCGAATCAAGTCAAAGGAACCAAGGTAAGAGTGTTCACAAAAATTTTAACCTAGGTGTCCAGATAGAACAAAATATTAAACTAGGCATGCAGATCAAAAGTGAATTCACAAGTAAAGACATGCCTTACAGAGAGAATGTTAATTCTGTACAAATCAGAGCATTCAGCCCAGAAAGATTTATGCCTTTGCACCTGCAAGGACTTCGCAGAAAAGACAAAAAGCCTGTTTATCATCTCGGGCCGGATGTGCAGTCCTTTATCAAGGCAGCCTCATCCAAGTCACATTCTGAGTAGCATCAAAAAGCCTCCAACACAAAGAGAAAGGCTCAGCCTGAGAAAGGACTCACCAGGGTGAAAAATCAAGTTGTGGAAGTGAAGAGCTCAAAGAGCTGGAGTAAATACTGCACAATGGTTCCAAAAAATGGGAATAAAAAATGATTTCTTCCGATGGTGATATTTTTCTGGTCCCATTTCTGACACCATATGTATCAGGCTAAGTAACAGAGAGAGGGTCACGCAAAGAAGAAGTAACTTATCCAAGAATAAAGCATTGAAATGGGAATACACATACCACAGTAAATTGCATGCATATTCAGGTACAGGAAGACAAAGGGTTTTAAAGGGAAAATTAGGAGGATGACAGAATTATTTTGAAAGAATTATCCCGGGCCACAAAGATCAATAGCGAGGGTGATGCTGGTCCGAGGCTAGATAGGCAGTTGCTGGGCAGACGTCCTTGCAGAAGTATTTTTTGTGTCAGGTTGTGCTGGTCTTTGTGCAAGATTTTGAGTTTTGCAGAGTCTTCTATCATATTTTTTGTTATTAGATGTACGTGGGAACCTCCCTTCATGGCCTTCGCTGGTTCCATTCGTCAGGGCTTTTCGTTTGTTTTTCTAACACAAGTGCCTTCGTTTGGATTCTAACAACGTTTATAACTCCACCAAAATTAATCTGTGAGAAACAGTCTATGGTACAATACTACAGGTGCCTTCAAGTTTACATTTTACAACTAGGTTTTTGATTTTTCTTTTTTTCTTTTTTTTTTTTTTTTTTGAGATGGAGTCTCGCTCTTTCACCTAGACTGGAGAGCAGTGGTGCGATCTTGGCTCACTGCAACCTCTGCCTCCCAGGTCCAAGTGAGTCTTCTGCCTCAGCCTCCCGAGTAGCTGGGATTACAGGTGTCCACCACCATGCCCGGCTAATTTTTGTATTTTTCGTAGAGCCGGGGTTTCACCACGTTGGCCAGGCTGGTCTCGAACTCCTGACCTCAGGAGATCCACCTGCCTCGGTCTCCCAAAGTGCTGGGATTGTAGGCGTGAGCTGCCGCACCTGGCCATTTTCATTCATTTTCACTGAGTGAAAGGATGGGATAGCACGTGGAGTCTCGCCAAATGCCGTGGAAGCTTTTCAGGAAGGAGGGAAGCTGAGCGGCCATTGGGTGTGGTGCAGCTTTTCAGGAAGGAGGGAAGCTGAGCGGTCATTGGGTGTGGTGCAGGCCGTTCTCTTTCAACCTCTCAACACCAGTCAGAGTTCCAGGGAGGAAGACCTGGGGTATGTATCGGTCTTATCAAGAAAAGCTGTTTGTTTTTCTGGTTTATTTTATCCCCAAAGCTTAAAAGCCCCACCAGGTTATTCTTTTTAAAAATATAAATGGAAGAGTAGCATTGCCTCTCACAGGACTGCTGAGAACCACACTCGCTGACGTCACTCACAACTAATACAGCCGTTTCCCACGTCACTGATTTTCTAGGGGAAGGTGCCCAGTCCCCAGGAGCACAATCTGTCCTGGCCATGTTTGTCCACCGAACTGCAACTCACACTCCGCAGGTCCTGGAGCCCACGAAAGACCCCCACAGGGAGCTCCCAGCCACGCACAGGTCCTGGGCCCCGGCGAGCCAGCCATCACCACTTCACAGGTGAGCTCTGTCAAAACCGGCAGCTTCTAAGCACCATCAGCTACCAGTGTGCCGTGAAGTAGTCCTCAAACTGGTTGCTATACACAGGCGTTTTACTCATTTCACTTTATTGCACTCAAAGATACTGCATTTTTCACAAATTGAATTAGTGGCAAGTCTGCCTTTAGCAAGTCGATTGGCACCATTTTCCCAACAGCTCCTGCCCACTTCATGTCTCTGTCACATTTTGGCAATCCTTACAGTCGTCCAAACTTTTCATTTCTATCGCCTATGGTGATCTGTCATCGGTGATCTCTGATGTTTCTGCTGCAATTGTTTTGGAGCACCGTAGCTGCCCACGTGAGACACCAAACTTAATTGTGATCTGACAGCTCCCCTGACCTAGCGTTCCCGTCTCTCCTCTCCTCAGCCTCCCTGTTCCTTCAGACAGAACAATATTGAAATCTGCCCAGTTAGCAACCTTACAATGTCCTTTCCATGTTTCATTGAAAGGAAGAGTTACAGGTCCCTCACTTTAAATCAAAAGCTAGAAATGATTAAGCTTGGTGAGGAAGGCATGTCAGAAGCCGAGACAGGCCAAAAGCTTCTCACACCAAATGGTTAGCCTGGTTGTGAATGCAAAGGACAAGTTCTTGAAGGAGATTAGAAGTGCGACTCCAGTGCACACAAATGATAAGAAAGTAAAACAGCCTTACTGCAGAGACAGAAAATTTCAGTAGTTTAGATAGAACATCAAACCAGCCATGACACGCCCTGAAGCCACAGCCTCGTCTAGACTGAGGCCTTAACTCCCTTCAGTTCCCTGAAGGCTGGAGAGGCGAGGAAGCTGCCTCTTTCCACTTTCTTCAGAGAGAAGAAAGGTTGGAAACCAGCAGAAGTTCATTCATGAGGTTGAAGGAAAGAAGCTGTTTCTGTAACATAAAAGCGAAGGTGAAGCAGCAGGTGCTGGTGGAGAAGCTGCGGCAAGTTCCCCAGAAGACCCAGCTGAGACCACTGATGAAGGAGGCTGCACTAAATGACACATTTTAAGTGCAGATAAAACGGCCTTCTATTGGAAGAAGATGCCATCTAGGACTTTCACCGGTGGAGAGGAGAAGTCAGTGCCTGGCTTCAAAGCTTCCAAGGACAGGCTGACCCCCTTGTTAGGGGCTAATGTTGAAGCCAGTGCCCAGGTGCCATCTGAAAATCCCAGGGCCCTTAAGAATGAGGCTAAGTCTCCTCTGCCTGCGCTCCATCCATGGAACAACAAAGCCTGGATGACAGCACCTGTGTTCACAGCGTGGTTTGCTGACCATTCTAAGCCCACTCTTGAGACCTATTGCTCAGAAAGATTCTTTTCAGAACAATTCCTGCTCATGGTCACCCAAGAGCTCTGATGGAGACGTGCGGGAGATGAATGTTGTTTTCCTGCCTGCTGACACCACATCCACCCTGCAGCCCAGGGATCCAGAATGATTTTGACTTTTGAGTCTTATTATTTCAGAAATACATTTTCTAAGGCTATAGTTGATTCCTCTGATGAATCTAGGCAAAGTCAACTGAAAACCTTCTGACAGGAATTCATCATTTTAGATGCCATTAGGAACATTCATGATTTATGGGAGGATGTCAAAATATCAACCTTAACAGGGGTTAGGTGAAGTTGATTCCATCCCTCATGGATAACTTTGGGGAGTTTAAGGCTTTAGTGGGGGAAATAACTTCAGACGTGGTGGAAATAGCAAGAGAACTAGAATTAGACGATTAGACGGGGCCTGAAGATGGGACTGAACTGCAATCTCAGGATGAAATTTGAACGGACGAGGAAACGCTCCTTATGGATGAGCAGAGAAGGTGGTTTCTTGAGATGAAATCTGCTCCTGATGAAGACACTGTGAAGACTGTTGAAATGAAACAAAGAATTTAGAATATTCCATAAACGAGTTGATAAAGTGGTGGCAGGGTGTGAGCAGATTAACTCCGATTCTGAACAGAACTCTGCTGTGGGTAAAACGCTACCCAGCAGCATCACACACTCCGTGGAAGGAAGAGTTCATCCACACAGCAAAGTTCATTGCTGTCCTATTTTTAAAAATGGCCACAGCCACCCCAGCCGTCAGCCGCCACCAGCCTGGTCAGTCAGCAGCGTCAGCACTGAGGTAAGACCCCTCCAGCAGCAAAAAATTCGGACTCGCTGAAGGGGCAGACGATCGTCAGCAGTTTTTAGCGATAAATTACTTTTCAGTTAAGGCATGTGCATTTTTTAAGACATAATGGTATTTCACACTTAATAAGACTACAGTATAGTGTAAACATAATTTTATAAAGCACCGGGAAACCATAGCGATTTATGTGACTTGCTTTATTGTGATATTCACTTTATTGCCGTGGTCCGGAGCCGCAGCAGCAGCCTCTGAGATATGCCTGTGCCGCCGTGTTGGGGTGGGCACCTTACACATTTAAAGCAGCCATTTCCCCGTGTTGTTTTTATTCTAATATTTTTAGTATATTAATAAACAACATAAGAACACATGCCCTTCTTTCAGAAAATCCAAAGTATAAAATTCATAGTTATAGAACATAAAATAGAGCATGAATGTTGGCCTTAAAACAGCACAAACCTCCTGAAGTAGTGGTTCTTAAACTTCAGTATACCTCACGGTCACACAGGGAGCTCTTCAAAATGTCCATGGACCTGAACGAATGAGCCTCCCAGGAGATCGAGTGGAGGTGGCTCAAGATATCACTCCCCAAAACTCGCTCCCTCAGCAGGCAGTGGTGAGGGCAACATGAGCAGGGCCTTCCTCCACCTCACCTGGGCCGCAGCTGTGATGCAAAAGATCCCAGACCTTCCTCCACCTCACCTGGGCCGCAGCTGTGATGCATGTGAGGAGGAGCCTTCCTCCGTCTCTCCTGAGATGCAGCTGGGATGCACATTGCTGGGGGAAAATGGCAAGGAAGCCAGTGAAAAACACTGGGTAAGAATTGGTCCATTAGGCCCAGGGTATTAAAGTGTCCTGCTAGAAGGAAGACTCAATCCTGCCAGGGTATCACTTCTGCTGGCCTTGCTGCTTTCACCAGCGAAAGAAGCTGCTGGCGCTGAACTGTGGGCTCTCTGTGACTGACGTGGTTTCTTTTTGGCATACCTTGGAGCCACCACAGTCTAGAGCAAAACAAAAGCAGGTCTATTCTGTCTCAGCGGGAGTTCCCTGACAACCTTTGGTAGGCAGAGCAGCAGGGAGTGCAGTCTTGCCGGCCTTCTCTGTGCAGGGCAAGGTCTGGGCCAGGAGGCTCTGCAGCTGAGACCGGGGCAGTCCTGTCTGGTCATCCCCACACAGACATCCCACCCTCCCACTGGCCCGCAGAGCAGCTGCACCTGCCGCTCTTCTGTGGACCAAGGGCATGGCAGACGGCAATGCTGTTTCACTTCAATCAGACCAACTTAACAACGCGGTCTGGAGTCAGAGGACTGCCGCTGTCATTTGCCTTGCCTCCTTTCTCTGAGTATCACAAAGGCCTCATGGACTCAGACCTTTCAAGGAGCAGTGTGGAACCCCCGTGTTCTCTGACCCCCGCCTCTGTTTCCTTGGCCCCTATCTCCATCCTGCCCTCCCTCACAGTCTCCCTGGCCTAGCTTCTTTCAAAGCCCTGGGTCCTCAGGCCTGGCCAGGTGCCAAGCGTGGCCACTTTCCTCCAGGGTTTCCAGCTTCCGGGCTCCCCGTACAGTACAGAGCAGACTGTGTGTAACGTGTGCAGATGAGCTATGAAGACTACCCCTACAATGAGCCCATCAGCTCACCTGAAATCCAGGGTGTCACCAACATCACAACGACCGCTGGAGAGCTCCCCATCCCACTGTGCCCTTTGCTTCCCCACCAGAGGATCCACCAACCTCACCCTGGTATTGATCATGTTCCTTTTCTACAGGAAAGAGTAATATATATGTACATACACACACACATATACACATACATACATATATACATACATATACATACACACAGATACTGTTTAGTTTGACTTGTTTCTGAGGTTTATAAAAATAGCGTCATATATATTCTTCAGTGATGGCTGTTGCACTAATCATTGTGCATCCGCATCTCACCCATATGCTTTTGTTTGGCTGTGGTTGGTTGGTTGTGATTGCTGTGTAATATCCTATTATGCGGCTGTAACAGAATGTGTTCATGCCATCTTTATATGTAGACATTTGGTGTAACATAATGTGTTCCTGAGTCTTTATACATGGACATTTAGTTGCTTTCATGGGAAGTACTGCAGTGAACATTCTGCATGATTCTTGGTGCACCTGAGTTAAAGCCACCGGAGGGTGTGCGTGTGGAGGAGGGTGTGCGTGTGGAGGAGGGTGTGCTTGTGGAGGGGACTGCAGAATCATAGAGTGTGCAAATGTTCAGATGAATGAAGTGACAACCAATTTTTTGAAATGGTTGTTTTAATTTATAATCCCACCAGCAACAAAAGAGTTACTTTCCATCCACATCCTCAACAAGTCTGTGTTATCCAACTTGGTCTCTGCCATGCCAGGTAAAAATCTGTGTTAAAATGAAAACTTGTAGTTCTGATTGGCAGTCTCCTAATGACCATATGGTTTAGTTTATTTTTCTATTTTTTATCTGCCACTTGAGTTTTCTTTCCTGTGAAATGCCTGTTCACGTTTGTTGCTCATTTTTCTGTGGGGGTGTTTGTCTTTTTATTACTGATTTGTAGTAGTTCCCTGTGGTTTCTGAAGGAAACTATTTTATTGTTTATATGTAACTAATGTAGTCTATCAATTTTGGGTTTGTCTTTTTCATTTTCTTTATGAGATATTTTGATGAACAGAGAATGCCTTCCCTAACATGAGGATTTTAAAGATACCTTTCTTTAATACTTTTAAAATGTATGAAGTTTGCCCTTCATGGCTAACCATTTACTTAATGAGAAATGGATGTTTGGTATATGATGTAAGGCAGGAATCTAATTCATTTTCCATATGAATAGCCAATCATCCCAGCCCTATATATTGAAAAACTTCTGTTCTCATTGATCTGTGATGTCATCTCTGATATATACCAGTCTCCTTTTTTTTTTTTTGAGACGGGGTCTTACTTTGTTGCCCAGGCTGGAGTGCAGTGGTGTGATCTCAGGTCACTGCAACCCTTGCCTCGCTCATTCAAGCAATTCTCTGGCCTCAGCCTCCTGAGTAGCTGGGATTGCAGTCACGTGCCACCAAGCCTGGCTAATTTTTTTGTATTTTTTGGTAGAGATGGGGTTTCACCATGTTGGTCAGGCTGGTCTCGAACTTCTGACCTCAAGTGATCCACCTGCCTCAGCCTCCCACAGGGCTGGGATTACAGGCGTGAGCCACGCACCCGGCCAGGCCAGATTTTCTATTCGGGCTTCTACGGCACTGTCGGAATTGCTAGAGCTCCTAAGTCATGACATCTGGGAGGACCAGGGCCCCACGATTCTTTACAAGTTTCTTCAGAAGTTTTGCGGCTGTTCTTGGTATTTGTTGTTTCATAACTTGTAGAATTAATGTGTCAAGTTTATGGATAAAACCTGTTAGGGCCTTAACAGAGCCGCGTGGAATCTCGGGCAGTTTGAGGAGAGCTGGCAGTTCTGGGATTTGAATTTTCCCATCTGTCAACTCGGTTTACCATTTCACTTGCTTAGGTTCATTTCAAAGTCCTCCAATGAGATTTTATGGTTTTCTCCATATAGCACTTGCTCTTTTTTGTTTCGTGTGTATTACTAGTTACTTTATTTTCTGTTCCTATTGTACACGATAGCTTTTTTAAAACTGCCATTTTCCGGCTGATTTTTGCTGGTTTACAGAACTTCTGTGGATTTTCATGAACTGTCACCACGCACTCACCTTACTAAGATCTTTTATTTCTAATAGTATATCAGTAGATTATTTGCAGTTTCCACTGTAAAAAAATATCATTTATAAATGATGACTGTTTTATGCTTCTCTTCCAAGTTTTGTAGTTTTTATTTCTTTTCTTGCATTGCTGTGGTAGTTAACCCATAGTGCAGTGATTAACAGAATCGGTTATAGTGGGTTTCTTTGTCTTATTCCAGACGGTAAAGGGAGGGTTTCCGACATTTCTCCATCAGGAAAGGTTTATGCTAAGGGTTTTTCTGGCATGCCTTTTCTCAGGTTAAAGAAACTTCAGTTCATTCCTAGTCTCCTAAAAGATTTTTATGACTATTTTAGAATAGAATCGAATGGTTGTCTGCCTCTGATGAGATGATCATATGGTTTTTCTTTTTCATTTTGTTAAGATAGGGAAATACATATATTTGCATATGTATAATGTATATATTATTCTATTTCAAAAACCAGATTCAGTTATGCATTTCTGGGATAAAACAAATTCCATAAGTAGATTTTTAGTGAGCTAATATTTGACTTAATCTTTTTATGGCCATGTTTACAAGTGAGAAACGTCTGTGTTCCTCTCTTGTGTTATCCTTGCTGAATTTGAAATCAAAGGTATATTGGGCTCATAGAATGAGTTGGGAAGCTTTCCTCTTTTCTGTCTCTAATTCCATTTTTGAAAACATTTTTATAAGTGTGGGATGACCTTTTTTAATGTTTGATATAACCTTAAACCTTTCTTGTCTTGGTATGTGTTTGTGGGAAAATTTTAATCTACTGATTAGATTTCTTTCAGAGTTATAGGTCTGTTCAGACCTATCTCATCTCAAAATGAGATGTTTCACTTTTGGAAATTATATTTTCTAGGAATTTGCCAATTTCTTTTGATTCATTATTGTTCTTTTTCATCATCTTAAATTGGATGTTTAGGTCATTAATTTTAAGCCTGTGTTCATTTGAATCAAACCTCAGAGCTATAAATGCCCTACTAGATTCCACTTTTCCTTCCTCTCACAAGTTTTAAAATAGTCAAGTATGGCTTTATTTCTATCGCAATCTTTTTCTTTGATGAAGGAGTTAGTTAGAAGTACATCTTAAAATTTCCGAATGTATAGGAAATTTCTTTATCTTTGTATTGTCAATTTCTTTTTTCTTTTTTTAATTTTGAGACAGAGTCTCACTCTGTCGCCCAGGCTGGAGTGCAGTGGCGCTATCTCGGCTCACTGCAAGCTCTGCCTCTCAGGTTCACGCCATTCTCCTGCCTCAGCCTCCCGAGTAGCTGGGACTACAGGCGCCGCCACCACGCCCGGCTAATTGTTTTGTATTTTTAGTAGAGACAGGGTTTCACCGTGTTCGCCAGGATGGTCTCCATCTCCTGACCTCGTGATCCTCCTGTCTTGGCCTCCCAAAGTGCTGGGATTACAGGCGTGAGCCACCGCGCCTGGCCTGTATTGTTGATTTCTAAATTAATTGCACTATGGTTAGATAACATAAAATGTATGATACTATTATTTTGAAATCTAATGCAGTTAGCATAAAGCCCAGTATATGGTTAATATTTGCTTCAAAGGAATGTGTATTATTTTCTGATTTGGTTCAGCATTCTATATCTATCTAATACATTAAGCTTGTTGAATGTATTATTCACATTTACTATATGTTTACTTTTTTCTAATTGAAAAAGCAATAGTCTAAAGAGATGCGTCAAAATCTCTCACTTTGAAAGTACATTTGACAGTTTCGCCTGCAGTTTTATCAGCTTTGCTTGCATGTGTGTGTCTTCCCTCCCTCTCTCCCTCTTTGTGTCTCTCTGTCTGTGTGTGTGTGTGTGTGTGTCGTTCCTGTCTCTCTATATATATGTGTGTGTGTATTTTTTCTTCTTTATCACATATTTTTCCTTTGGGAATCTATGGAGATCTGCTTTTTTGTCTGTTTTTTAAATTTTTGTTCACTCCATTGTTCTTTTGGTGATCACCATTGAAATTTTACTTTGCATTTCAAATATAATAAATTTAAGATTAATACTTGAGTTTCCTTCTCAACAACATAAATCTTAGATCACTCTTCTCCAGACTTTCAAACTATCATTGATCAATATTTTAGCTCTATAATTTTTATAACTCCCAAGTTAGATATTGTGGTTATTATCTCGTAGATAATGTTTGTTTAGATTTAACATATATTTAACAATTTGTCATTTCTTCTGATATTTTATAACTTCCTTTTTTTTAAGTAACGAATAATTTATAAGGAAAAAGATTTATCTCAATGTAGACGAACTGGTTCTGTTAAAACAATGTATATCTAATAGACATCTAAATAGTTATGTAATATGTAATCTATATGTAATACGTGCTACATAATGCACACTACATAATACACACCACGTAATACAAGCTACATAATACATGCTACACAATACATGCTACATAATACACACCACATGATACACACTACACAATACACACCACATGATACACACTACATGATATATGCTACATAATACACACTATGTAATACTACACAATACATGCTACATGATACACACTACATAATACGTACCACATGATACACGCTACATAATACACTACATAATACATGCTATATGATACACGCTACATGATACACACTACATATACGCACCACATGATACACGCTATATGATACACGCTACATAATACAAGCTACATGATACACGCTACATGATACATGCTCCATAATACACGCTATGTAATACACACTACATAATACACACTACATAATACACGCTATATAATACACACTACATAATACACACTACACGCCACACGATATGCTATGCATAAGTCAGTCATGCCCTTATGGGATGAGTTTCCACCTGCTTAGAGCACATGCTTTAGAACTCCTTTAGGAGAGTTTTGTTGGAGTTTAACTCTCAGTTTTGTTTCTTTGAGAATGTTTTATTTGCTCTCATGGAAAGATGGTTTGGGTAGACAGCAGTAGAATGACAATCTGTTTTTAGAAGACGTGATTCCACTGGATTCCAGTTTCTATTTTTGCTGTTAAAAATCTGGGCATGGCGCGGTGGCTCACGCCTGTAATCCCAACACTGGGAGGCCGAGGAGGGTGGGTCACGTGAGGTCAGGAGTTCAAGACCAGCCTGGCCAACATGGTGAAATCCTGTCTCTACCAAAAATACAAAAATTAGCCAGGCATAATAGCACACTCCTGTAATCCTAGCTACTCAGGAGGCCAAGGCATGAGAATGGCTTGAACCTGTGAGGTGGAAGTTGCAGTGAGCCAAGACTGTGCCACTGGACTCCAACCTGGGTGACAGAGCAAGACTGTCTTGAAAAAAACCAAAACAAAAATAAAAAAGAAAAGAAAATCTGTTAGTCTTATTGTTGGCTTCATTGGCGATCTGTCTTCTGTTTGTGTTCGGTGTTGTGAATTTTTTTTTTGAGATGGAGTTTCACTCTTGTCACCCAGACTGGAGTGCAATGGAGTGATGTCGGCTCGCTGCAACCTTGGCCTCCCGCCTCAGCCTCCCAAGTAGCTGGGATTACAGGCGCCCACCACCACACCCAGTTAATTTTTGTATTTTTAGCAGAGGTGGGGTTTCACCATGGTGGCCAGGCTGATCTCAAACCCGACCTCAGGTGGTCCACCCACCTCGGCCTCCCAAAGTGCTGGGATTACAGGCATAAGCCACTGCACCCGGACTCAGTGTTCTGACACTTTCTCTCAGTGTGTCTAAGGTAGGTTTCCTTTTATTTACTCTATTTGGAATATATTGTGTATTCATGACTCTCATCAATTCTTGCAGATTTTCAAGTATCATCTCTTTAATCAATCATTTTTTTCCTCTTCCTTTTTCATCTCATTTCCTGGAACTATAAATAGATATCCGTTAGACCTTCTGCTATAATCTCTCCCTCTTAATCTTTCTAATATTTTTTGCCTCCCTGTTTTTCTGTTATGCATTCTGGACAACTTCTTCAGATCTAGCCACTAATTTTGATGCCTCTGCGGGTCTGAGTCTGTTCTGTGTTTGGGTTGTGCTGACTTTTGCTCACGGACGTGTTCCTCGGCGTGTGTTCGCTGCTGTTTGGCCATGAGCTCAGGTTTGGCTGATGTCACTCTGTGAGAACCTGGTGGTCTTTACCACTGTCTCAAGCTGGCGACCTCAGCGGGGAGCACATTTGCCGCCTCTGCTGGGCCTGGAGCCCCAGCTCACCTCCTGGCCCAGACAACCTTTAGGTGGCTCTGATGTGGCAAGTCCTCTCAGGGCAACCTCACCTTTTCTATTTTATTATGGGATTTCCCTCCTCTGAACAGGTCAGGAGGGAGCCTTGAAGAAGTCCCTTACTTCATTCAAGCCAATACTGGCAGGAAAACCAAGTGTCAGGCAAGATCCGATGGTTTTGTTGGTGAGGACCCTTCCGAGTGTCTGGCCTCCCTTATTGTCAGAAGTAGAAATCCCCTCTGATTTTTATTGTTTGTTTTTAACTGCATAAAATAGACCAACAGGGAAAACCAGTTTCTTCCTCCCCCTCCTTCTCCTCTTCCTCCTCCTCTTCCTTTTGGGCTGGTTTTTGAGACAGAGCATGCGTTCTGGAGGGGGCACGTGCTCGCGGTTGCTTTTATTTCAATAAATGGGGCAGAGAAAAAGAGCAGAATCGGGAAAGTCCCCGTGAGTGGAAGGGCCCTGCTGATGTGACGGGGAGAAGGCGATGCCTCGACGGTCAGATTCTTACCACTGTGGGGAGAGAGCGCCTAAGACGAGGTGTCTATAAGCAAAAATGCACCTGCATGGAAGATGCTATTCCACGGCGGATTCGCGTCAGAACAGTTTGCACCGTGCATCCGAACACACAGGCCAGTTACGTCCGCTCTGCAGGTGAGTGTGGGGCCGCTCCAGCTCAGTCGGCTACTCCCGGACTCTTGACCGCTCCCGGGTTGTCTGGATGGCGCGTTCCTCTCAGTGAAACGGGGGAATAATGGAAACACATGCGCTGCCCTTCGGCCGAAGGGAACGTGCTACCGTTTTCGTCGTTGTTTTGCTTTTCTGTTTCTGTGAGTTAAAGGAGGTGGTAGCGCACGCGTGGACTTTGGAAGGAAAAAGAACCGGGAAAGCGTAGACGGTCCGCGTGCTGTCTCGGGGAAGGCCGCTCCGGAGGGGTGAGGACGGCATCGGTGATTCCGTGGCCGTGAGCGCAGCTGGTGCGCCCTGCGGGGCTGGTGGGGCCGCGGGTAGAACGTGCCGCGTTCTAATCCCCGCGTGGGCGGGAACAGAGGCCCCGCTGCTGAGCCCAGTGCTCACACTGCCGAAAGCTTCCAGGGTGCATTTGATTGTGGGGTTGACTCTAGCGACTCCGAGTTAGAAGGACCCCGTTTTGTCCTAGAGTTTTAACCAGGTGTGTTTTTATTTATAGCAGGGAGAGATGGCATTGAATGTTTTGCTGTTTGAGCCTTCCCATACAGTTCGGGTTTAATTTATGAAATGGTTATGACGAGTCTGGCATTAAGAAAAGAAAACATATTTTAGGGTAACTCTGATTCGCGTTTCCCAGCCCAACTTTCATTTAAAAATTTCCTTTGGCGCAGCCAGAGAGCTCCTGGCACCTTCCCTACCCTTCTGTGGCACAGTCGCCTGAGGTCTCCTCCGTGCTTTACATGGAAGTGAAAAGCCAATGTATTCCAACATTTCCTAACACGTTCGTTCTGGCCATACAGCAATAGGCTATTTGCTATTGCATATTATAATGTATTCTTTGCAGCTGGGAAAAGTACATATTTTGGGAAAATAAGCATAGGACTCATTTGACTTTAAATCATCAGATGAGTCTTAAAAAGCCTTTTAATGGAGACCTCCAGGCTTGCTATGCTGAATGCGGATTGTCCCTGCAACTTAAGGGAGGATTTCTCCTGTTTATTTAAAAAAATTCCAAAACATAAAACTGATGACTTATTTGAATATTACTTAAAGAAGATTCTTATCATTTAGAGATACATGCTGAAATATTTGGAGATGAAATAGTATGATACCTGAGATTTATTTCAAAGTAACCTGGTTTAGGGACTAGTGGGTATGACTGAGATAAGATGTGCTGCACTGAGGGTGCTGGAGGGGGCTGCGAGACTGAGGACTGAGGGTGCTGGAGGGGGCGGCAGGACCAAGGACTGAGGGTGCTGGAGAGGGGAGGACAGCAGGACTGAGGACTGAGGGTGCTGGAGGGGGCGGCAGAACTGAGGACTGAGGGTACTGGAGGGGGCGGTGGGACTGAGGACTGAGGGTGCTGGAGGGGGTGGCAGGACTAAGGACCAAGGGTGCTGGAGATGGGAGGACAGCAGGACTGAGGACTGAGGGTGCTGGAGGAGGCAGTGGGACTGAGGACTGAGGGTGCTGGAGGAGGTGGTGGGACTGAGGACTGAGGGTGCTGGAGAGGGTGGCAGGACCGAGGACTGAGGGTGCTGGAGGGGGCAACGGGACGGAAGAACTGTTGGTGCTTTCGCATATGTTTGAAAATTTTCATAATATACAATGTAAAATGTTGTGTTAGAGGAAACATTCTTCCTCTATAAATTTCACTTGCAATTTATGTACAAATTACTTTCTAGTTTGCTTCTCTTCTTATCACTGCCAGGTTTCCATTGCAGCCACTGGAGAGTTTCTAAGAAGCAGGTCCCCAGATGACTGTCTTAATGTGGTTCAAAACAGAGAAGGGATTGGAGCCGTGGACAGACAGTACAAGATAGAACCGAGGGTGGGCCGGACTTGAGAGAGTCTTTAACAGAAAGAAATCGCTCTCCAGGGATGCCTTGAAGTGCTGCATTTTACACTATAGACCATGAGCATCCTGGAATTTCAAGTTCTGGTCCATTGATCTTTATGTCTATCCTTATGCTGATACCAGATGATCTTGATCCCTGTAGCTTTATAGGAAGTCTGAAATCCAGCAGCATCCGTTCTCCAACTTTGTTCTTTCTCAAAATCGTTTTGGATTCTTCAGGTCCATGTAAATAAATAGTTCCGTTTGTCAATTGCCACAAAAGCATGCTGAGATTGTGCTGATATTTTGATAGTGACTGCATTGAATCATAGCAATTTTTGGAGACAGCATGTAAATAATATTGAAACTTTCAAAGAGCACAGGATGTCTCTCCATTGGTTTTGCTCTTCTACTATGTTTGCAGTTTTTGCTGATGAAAACTCAGTGATGTTTTGTAGCTTTCAGTGAACAAATATTGCATGTCTTTTGTTATATTTAATACTATTTTATTCTTTTTGATGATACTGTAAATGGAGTTGTTTTCTTAATTAATTTTCAGGTTGTTTATTGATATATAAGATATAATTGATTTTTGCTTAATGATTTATCTTACAATCTTGATAAGCTTGTTTATTAGTTCAGTAGGGTTCTTTTTTATACATTTCTTAAGAGTTTCTACATAGAGGATTAGGTCATCTCCAATAGATAGTTTTATTTCTTCTTTTCAGTATTTATGGTTTTAATTTCCCTCCCTCCCTTACATCACTCCCTCCCTGCCTCCCTCCCCTCCCTCTCCCCCTCCCTCTCCCCCCCCTCCCTCCCTCCCTCCCTCCCCCTCCCTCCCTCCCTCCCTCCCTCCCTCCCTCCCTCCCTCCCTCCCTCCTTCCCTCCTTCCCTCCTTCCCTCCTTCCCTCCTTCCCTCCTTCCTTCCTTCCTTCCGAGTTAATCATGAAAGACTGAGGCCTTCCCTCCTGAGATGCTGAACAAATCAAGGCTGGCTGTTCTCACCACTTCTCCTCCAGCACAATGTGAGACATTATCGTTACAAGTCAGGCATTAAGAAAATAACACACATTTTAGGGTGAATCTGATTCCTGTTTTCAAGCCCAGCTTTCATGTAAACCCTCCCTTTGTCTGGTGCAGCCAGAGAGCTTCTGGCACCTCCCAGCTGTTCGTGGCCAGTTGTCACCTGAGGTCTGCTCCGTACGTTACATGGAAGTGAATAAACTAACGAATTCTAACGTTGATTTTTCTCCTCCAGCACATTGTGAGAACAGACAGCATTGTCTCATTTACCATCTTAGGAGGGAAGCCCTCAGTCTTTCATGGTTAACTGTGATGTTAGCTGTAGGTTTTTTGTACATGTCCGTTAAAAGATGGAGGACATTCCCTTCTTTCTATTTCTTGTTTGCTGTGAGTTTTTATCACGAATAGGTATTGTATTTTATTAATGATTTTTTCATATCTATTGATTAACTGATTTTCAGATATTAAACCAATCTTGGATTTCTGAGGTACACTCTAATTGATCCTGGTTTATAATCCATTTTGTATGCGGTTGCATTTGGTTTGCTAATATTTTGTTAAGGGTTTTTGTGTCTGTGTTTATGGGAGATATTGGTGTGAAGTTTTCCTTTTTTTTTTTTTTTTTTTTTGTTTTTGAGTTGGAGTCTCGCTCTTTCGCCCAGGCTGGAGTGCAGTGGCCGGATCTCAGCTCACTGCAAGCTCTGCCTCCCGGGTTCACGCCATTCTCTGGCCTTAGCCTCCCGAGTAGCTGGGACTACAGGCGCCCGCCACCACGCCCGGCTAGTTTTGTTTTTTTTTTTTGTATTTCTTAGTAGAGACGGGGTTTCACCGTGTTAGCCAGGATGGTCTCGATCTCCTGACCTCGTGATCCACCCGTCTCGGCCTCCCAAAGTGCTGGGATTACAGGCGTGAGCCACCGCGCCCGGTCGGTGTGAAGTTTTCTTGTCATGTTTAGTCTGGCCTTGGTGTCAGGGTGATCCTGGCCTCATGGAATGAATTGGGGAGTGTTACTTACTCTTTGTTTTCCTGACAAAGTTGTGTAGAATTGGTATTATTTTCTTCTTTAAATATTTGATAAAATCGACCAATGAAGCCACTGGGGACAGGGCTTTTCTTTTGGGGAGACTTTAAGATGTCTTTACTTGTTGCAGGATTTTCCATTTCTTCTTGAGTAAGTTTTGGCCATTTGTGTCTTTCTAGGCATTTTTGCATTTCGTCTTTATTGGCATATGTTTGCTCATACCATTCCCTTAGCACGAGGTGGTGATGTGCCCTCTCATGCCCTCTCATCACCAGCCTTACTAACTGCCTCCTCTGTCTTCGTGGTCAGTCGGTCTCAGGATCTCTCAATTACAGTGCTAGTAACATTTTGGGCTAAATAATCCTGTCTTTGAGGGCTCCGCTGTGCTGACGTGCAGATCGGTTTTGCAGGTCAGATCTGTTGAGGGTCGACGGCTGTGTGAGGAAAGAAGAATCAGGGCTGTGCGTAGGCCCATGTGAATCACAGCGTGGTCAGGCCAGTTGAGCTTCGGCCAGGCTCGAGAGTGAAGGCAGCCTTCAGAGAGTTCCCCGGACGCTCCCCGGCCTTCCCCTCCCGCCTTGCTCATCCCTGGACTGGGCTCCCTACAGCAGAGCTCAGCTGCTCCTCCCTTGGGGCCTCAGACTGGACCCCCCTTCCTGCTGCTGGGGTGGTACTTCCTGGGGTGGTACTTCTGCGTTCACCCCATGGAGGCACTTTCTCCCTGAAGCTTACACACAAGGAAGACTCGTTTGAGGCCATGAAACGTGCACTGGGACAGTGACAGGCCTAGGGTCGCACGGATTCATGCATCTTTTGGGGGAGGAGGAGCCGGTAGCAGGGTCTCCCCTCTCCGAAGACGTGCTGGACACAAAGAACCTCATTTTCCACTCTGTCCACACCTGTATGGCTGAGGCTGCATCTCAGCTGGAAAATTACACTTGAATTCTAAATAATAATAATTATTGTTTCTGGTTATTTTGAATCCACTGACAAAGACCTTTACAAAATAATTGCACTGATCAATCCCATTTGAGGTGCAGGGGAAGATTCTTGAGTTGGTGTGTGAGGAGAACATTAGAGGAATTCTGCACTGGTGTTCTGCTCAGTGAGTATAATTGCAAGGAGTGTATCATGTTAAAATGCCTGACGTAGTGTCTTGTAATAACACATGGTTTCCATCAAGAAGCAGATGGTTCTCAGCCTCTCCTTAGAATAAAACATCATAATTTAACCACACCCACAAGCTCCACTGCAGAGTGAGAGCAAAGGCGGATGCCGCACGTTTCAGATCTGTGTAATTGCAGTCTGAGAGCACTTTTTAGGGAGAAGTGCCCTTAAAAAGAAACAACTTATTAGAATATCAGATAAAAGAGTCCTGGAAGAATGGTGTTTAGTAACAGCTATAGCTATGGCTTACAGAAAAGCACACATGAAACAATTTATATCTCGAAGACTTGTGGTCCCTGGATGCTTTCAACTTCACGTTTCTAGGACAAAGTGAAAAAGACACACTCACTATGCTTCAGATGCTTTAATTTCACCGTAAGAAGGTGTGAACAATGTCTTTCTGCTCATATATTGAAATCTTTCACAAAAGTTCTTTTAAAAATGGAGATGTAACGCGTACCATATAACTCATGCCTTTAAAATGTCCAATTCAGGGGTTTTTTGGTATATGTACAAGGTTGTGCAGCCATCACCGCTATGCGATTCCAGAGGGTTTTTATCATCAAAAGGAAACCCGGGACCCTCAGGATTAGGAGCTTGCTTCCCAGTGTAATGGAAGCAGGCGGCCACTAGATGGAGACGTCTCTCCACCCCCTTGCAGGTGGCGCTCGCACCCCCGGAGGCCGGAGGGAGGACCCCGCGCAGGAGGCCGGCCTCAGCCCCGTGGCACCTGCAGGCCTCCCGGCACCTGCCTCCGCCCCTCACTTCTCAGGAGACAGTTTCCCCAAATACCCTATGCCTAGTCCTGTCCGTGCAAGAGAGGCTCTTTAGGAAAAATGTGCACACACGTTCTTTATTTTACTAGTTACTTATTTATTTCTTTCTTTTTTTTTTGAGACGGAGTCTCGCTCTGTGGCCCAGGCTGGAGTGCAGTGGCCGGATCTCAGCTCACTGCAAGCTCCGCCTCCCGGGTTTACACCAATCTCCTGCCTCAGCCTCCTGAGTAGCTGGGACTACAGGCGCCGCCACCTCGCCCGGCTAGTTTTTTGTATTTTTAGTAGAGACGGGGTTTCACCGTGTTAGCCAGGATGGTCTCGATCTCCTGACCTCGTGATCCGCCCGCCTCAGCCTCCCAAAGTGCTAGGATTACAGGCGTCAGCCACCGCGCCCGGCCACTAGTTACTTATTTCTTACGTATTATTATATATTTATTCGAATGCGGTAGAGAATAATATAACAGGCACCTTAGTCCATGATGTCACTCGTTTTATTTAGAATGAGCCTAAGTTGAAAAGCAAAATTACATTTAAAATTAATTCGAGAAACATTTTAAGTGACTGTCGGTTGAGATGCAGACACAGCCAAGGCCTGTGGGGCGCCCCAGCTTCCGGGCTCTGGAACAGCGCAGGAAGGATGCCTGTGGGAGGATGAAGCAAAAATCCCTCAACTTCCACGAGAATGGGACAGCCCCGTCCCCGGGCAGATCTGGGCTGCATGTTGCCTGGGAATCGTCCACCCGCCGATCGGGGATGACTCCGCCTCACCTGCTCTCCCCTCGGGTCTCCAAGCAGGAGGCCCTTGATTCATTGGTGCGATCAGCCGTGGCGGAAGAACTCCTCAGTCCTGGGGAGGTTTGTCCTCGGATGATGCAAGCGGGAAGTGGGCTTTTCATGGAACTGGCCATCCTGAGCTGTGCTTGCCGTTATGGGGACGAGAATCCAGGCTGAGGGGCTGAGGGGGGTCTTTGGGCGGCACATGGCCGTGGACGGGGCTTAGCTTACAATTTTGAAACCTGGAAATCAAGGTTTTGGAAACAAGCCTGATGGTCAGGCTGAGTCACTCGGTGTTTGGGGGCCTCTTTCTGCTGGGGATGCACCAGCTGGGAGGGGGGACAGCAAGTTCACCTGCTTCCTGTTCCCCCACGGAGGGCTTCGTGTCCTGCCGGGGGGCTTCCTGCTC
The DNA here is from genome assembly GCF_024542745.1 of Macaca thibetana thibetana. NCBI lineage: Eukaryota > Metazoa > Chordata > Mammalia > Primates > Cercopithecidae > Macaca > Macaca thibetana. The sequence continues at coordinate 585,902 of NC_065595.1, forward strand.
CCCGAGCTGCCCTGGCCTCCACCTGTGCCTCTGTCAGCCAAAATCGCAGGCCTCAAAGGCTTCCCATGCCCGGGGTAGGGTTTGACTTCAGTGGCAGTGCTGGGAGGTTAGAGGCCTCACCCCCATTTTCTAGATGAGGGAAGTGACATTCGAAGCATTTAAGTAACTCTCTGGTTACTGGGGAGATGGTCTGTGAGCTTTGGTTCTTTAACTCCAGACTTTCTTTTCATATATTCTACTTTCTCCGAATTATTTTCACCCCAGGAGGGTCAGGTGCTTGCCTGTAGACACACATGCTCCCGGCCACCTTCTAGTGTGGTAACTACCTACTTTGTCTTGGGGAGAGTGTGGAGTGAGGAGACCTGACAGCCCAGGATTTCTCCACTGCACACAGTGTTGCAATTTTTTGAGGGTGGGGGTGGAAATTCATGCACTAATTGCCTTTATGAGAACAAATGATGGCGTTGCGTAATGTTATTGTATAAAGGGAGTGTTATTTCCTATTATTAAGCATCTGCTTAAGATGCTTGAGGGAGAATATAAAAGTCATTTAAGAAATATTTGTTGAGGAAATAAATGAATAAATAAATTAGATAAGAATAGCACCTGGTCTCAAAGAATCATCAAGCTAATAAGATCTTCTATCGAGCTTATAAAAACCAAAGTTCTACCAAGAAGCTGGCAGGGTCTGTGGTCTTTCATGATTTCCAAATCATGGAACCACCGTCCACCTCCGCATTCCCGTTTGCATCTGAGGGTTCCACCAACCCCAGAGGGGAAGAAAAATCACAATACAGCAATAAAAAATACCAATAAAATACCGTGTAACCAGTATTTACACCGCATTGCATAGTTTGAGGTATTCTAAGTCATCTAGAAAGGAAGCCCTGTTCCAGGCGAGGCCCCGCCCCCGTGGGTTCTGGCATCCGGGGGGTCTGGGGCGCCTCCCCGGGGGGCATGAGGCCACACACGTGTCCACAGGGGCTCCTCGAGTTTGCCCCTCACTGTCCCCACACCAGGGCAACATTGGATCTTCAGACAGGGCGTGTGCAAGATGAAAGATAAAATTCATTTTCCCATCTCCATAGCATCCGACAGACAACGCTGGCAAAACCCAGCCTGGTAGAGAGGGAGAGAAGGAACCAGGCTTTGGTAAGAGAAGCGCCGTGGTTTCCCCAGAGGACACAGTGGAAGACTTCCAGAGGGCCAGGTTCCTCCTCAGGGCAAGGGGGCTGCGCTGACCGGGCCGGGACCAAGCTTGGGAGGAGCAGGTGCGGCTGGAGGCCCTGCAGGGTCACGGCTGAGTCAGGAGTTTTAAATCTGGACGGGAGTTCTGGGCCTGTCATCGTCCTCATGGTGAGAGGCCTGGAACCTGAGGCCAGGAGGCCGCGGGAGGCTGGGGTGGAGCCGGGGGAGGCTGAGGTGAGCCCGGCCTGCCTGAGGTCTGCACTGGGGCCTCACTGCCCCGTCTGCTCTCCTCCTGACAGGGGTGTTGATTAGCAGAAAACCCAGTTAGAGATGATGCTGGTGGCAAATATGAAAAATGGCACCGTCGTCCCTTGATGTCCCTGGGGGACTTGTCCCAGAACCTCGAATATGGGACCAGTCCCCACACAAAGTCTCTGCAGCCGGGAGGACTCGCCATGTGCAAACTACTGGCTTAATAAATGGACCCGTGTAGTTTAAACCCGCATTGCTTGAGGGTCAGCTGTAATAACAGTTATCGCTCAATTAAACGAGTTAAAATTTTATAGATGTGTAAAAGTGGCTTAAAGAAAGATAAAATCATGTTAACATACAGTGAAGGTTGAGTATAGGCCCCAAATAATTGGAATCAGGATATCGAAGAAGTACCTATGCCCCCATCTTCACAGCAGCTTTATTCACAAAAGCCAAAAGGCAGACACCACCTAAGTGTCTATCCAGGATGGAATGAACCCACACAATGTGGTCTGTCCTACAGTGGAATATTATTCAGCTTTGAACAAGGAAGGAAAATCTGACCCAGGCTACACCATGGATGAATCTTGGGGACGTCATACCCAGTAAAGACAGTCATGCATGAGTCTCACTCACAGGAGGTCCCTGGAGTCCACAGGTCCATAGAGACAGAAAGCAGGTGGGGTGCCGGGGGCCAGGGCTGGGGAGTGAGTGTTTCACGGGGACAGAAAGCAGGTGGGGTGCCAGGGGCCGGGGCTGGGGAGTGAGTGTTTCACGGGGACAGAAAGCAGGTGGGGTGCCGGGGGCTGGGGCTGGGGAGTGAGTGTTTCGCGGGGACAGAGCTTCAGGTTGGGAGGATGACAAAGTACTGGAGATGGTCAGTGGTGATTACTGCACGGAACGTTGTGGATGTGCTTAGCCCTATGGACGGTGCCCTTACAAATGGTTAAAATGGCACATTTTATGTTATTTATGTTTCACCACAATTTTAAACACAGGGGAGGAGCCTACCGTTCCGGGAAGGGCTTGCTCTGCCCTGCTTCTTTATTTGGGAATTCGGAAAGTTTCACCGTGGCTACTTGTTACAGGAGGAGGTTGCAGTGAGCATCTGGGGCATGTAGGGTTCTTCTGTGGGGACCCCCAATTTCTCCAGAGGTGCCCGGATACTCTGCAGCCAAAAGGATACGGATGTGTGGGGTTTTGTTCTGATCCTCCTTTTTGAATGGGAAGGAGGAATCCCAGAGCCAAAGTGAGTGTGGCTGACGTTGCACAGGCTCAGAACACAACGGCAGCCTGTGCTTCGGACGCTGCAGGGAGGACCCTTGAGGCAGCCGCACCTGGAGTCCCTGCCCCAGCTTTGCCCACCGCTGTGGCCACACGTGGCACCCTGCTCAGGAAAGAGCCCTGTGCTGCCTGCATGGCACCCACAGCAGCGTTCCGGTGTGCTGGTGCGTACCGTAGTCCTTCTGGACTTTCTGTGGTCTACCGTAGCACAGTAGACAGCACTCCCTTCATCCCACGAAAGGCATCTGGCACTTAGTTTGAGAAGATGTCACTCTTTTCTAAGTGCCATTAACCCAGTCCCCCACTTTCCACTCAGACTCCCATGTGGGACGGTTGTGGCTGTGGGGTGTCCCTGTGTCTCCTGGGTGACTTGGGCCGCCAGGGAACCACTGGCCCAACCTCCGGCTGAAAACAGGAATAAAGAAAGTGAGCTTAACATTCCCACTGTTTCAGACAACGTGTTTCTCTTTGTGGGGGCAAGGAGGGCAGGGAGACACCTGAAACCATTTTTATTCATCAGCTCAAGTTGGTGGGTGGCAGGGTCATGTTGAGGGAAAAAAGCCAAACTCTGTAAAATATTTAGAGAGGTTTCTTCTGAGCCAAATATGAGTGGCCAAGACCCGAGGCACAGTCTCAAGAGGTCCTGAGAACATGTGCCCAGGCTGGCTTCAGACATTTAGGGGGACAGAAGTAACGGGCAGACGTCAGTCAGTACATGTGAGGTGTGCGTGCGCTTGGTCTGGAAAGGTGGGATGACTCAAAGTGGAGGCTTCCGGAACATAGGCGTGTTTGAAGGTTTTCTCACTGGCAGTTGGTTGAAAGAGTTAAGTTGTTATCTAAAGACATGGAATCACCAAAAGGGAGTGTCTTGGTGAAGGCGTTTTGGAGACCAAGGTTCTTATGTAGATGAAGTCTCATAGGTGGCCACCCTTAGAGACAATAAATGGCAAATGTTTCCTCTTTAGACCTTTAGAAGGTGCTAGACTCTCAGCCAATCTCTTCAGCATCAGAAAAAGTCCTGGAAAAGGAGGAGGATTCTCCACAATGTAAATGTCTCCCACAAGAGACGGCTTTGCAGGGCCATTAAAAAATAGATCAAATAAGTACATTTTGGAGTAAAACATTTGGATATTTCCAGGGCCTGCTCTCAGTCATGTGATGCTATACTAGACTCGGGTGGGAATTTGGTATCTTATATTGCTACCTACAGCCTGCTTGTCAGCCTTAAGATCCCTGTTTTAAAGTTCATACTGGTCAGTTGTGCCTGAATTCCAGAGTGGGGAGGGTAGAATGAGGCACCTCTGGCCCCCACTCCCCCGCCAGCCTGTGCTTGGGAAGCTGCAGGGATGACCCTTGAGGTAGCCACACATGGCCTGACCTCCTTTTTCAGGTTTCTTTGAAATCCCCTTGACAGAGGGCGGGGGGCGGTGGTCCATTCAGTCGGTTAGGGGCTTAGAAGTTTATTTTTGGTTTACAGTCAGGACGGCAGACACCAGCGTGGCAGAGCTGGGTTCTCCTCCCTGGGGGCCCAGGCCCTGAGGAGCAGCCGGCCAAACTTCCTTAAGGCAAAACACATGCTTTTTTTTTTTTTTTTTTTTTTTTTTTTTTGGCATCAAACTTCCCAAGAAATATCACTACCCAAGTATTGTCACTGGAACTTTAAAGCTTGTAAAAACTTTTAGGTCAAAGTCCCTTATTTACAGTCCAGACGTTGGCAGGTTTCCCGGAGGCACAGATGCCAGCAAGTGGAAGCAGAACTGAGCCAAACTTTCTCATCTTAAATAGAAAACTAACATTGAAACCATTTTGGGCTCTAGGTAGAGCCAAGCCCCAGCCCCGCCGCATCCAGGCACCGGAGCTTCGGGACGCACAGCAGGGCCGGGAGACCTCCAGGGAAGCCTCGGTCCAGGGCCTTCAAAGGCTCGGCTTGCTCAGAGCCAGGGCGACGGCTCCGAGCTGCTCTGCGTGGATGTGGGGTCCACGTGGTTTATTCCCATTCGGGATTGGAGCCCGGGTCCCTGAGGGGGTGGTCTCCTGGGAGGATCTCACTTCCAGGTCCTCACTGAAGTCCGCCGGAGTCACCGCTACTGCAGTGGGCACGGCCAGCCCCGGGTTTCCACGTGGCCAGGGCCCCACCCGGCGCAGACCCCCGCGCTGGGACCACGCAGCTGCCCAGGCCCTCTGAGCGGGCGGCGCCTCCTCCCACCTGGAACCCGCCAGGCCAAGCTCCCTGCGAGCAGTTCGGAGCGCATCGTCCCCTCCCGGAGTGGAAAGGCCCCGGGAGCGGCTCCTTCTGCCCGCGGATGGCGAGTGTGCCAGTGACATTTCACAGCGGATTTGATCCCGCGGAGCTTTCGCAGGCGGAGAGCAGGGCCCGAGGCTGCACCACTCTGGGCTGAGGCAGGAGCGCCCCGCACCGGCTCGAGGGCCCCGCGCCGTCTCCCTGTGCTCGTGGGCGCTTCCCAGGGGCCTCGTTCTTCTGCGTGGGACAAATTCCTGCAGGAGCCGAAGTCCTTCCCGGAGACGCCCGCACGCCGCCCATGAGCGCGGAGCCGCGGGCCTCGGGTGGGGAAGGCTCCCTAGACGGGGCGGCCTGGCTGGGGTTGTTCTTCCCTTCCCACCCACTCGTGTGAGCGCACAGCGCCCCAGGCCCAGGCTGCGCCTCGGCAGAGTCCCCCTGAGACCTGGGGGGCCCCTCCCGAGTCCCTGACAGGCCCAGGCCCGGGGTGACCGTGGGATGCACCACGTGCGCGCCGCTCCGCAGCCAAGAGCTGGGCGGTCCGCAGGTCCCCGAGGCCCCAAGTCCTCTCGCGGCTCGAGGCGCAGGTGGCACCAGAGGCCGGGGTCTCGGGCGCGCGAAGTCGGAGCTGATGTGGGTGCTGGTGTCTCACTGGGGTGGGCCCGGGACCGCTCCTTCGAATTACAGCCGCGGCCACAGAGGGCCGAGGCGGGCTGCGGCTTCCAGCGCGGAAGGAGGGCGGAGCTGCACCGGGAGATGCCCGCGCCCAGGAGGCCCAGCAAGGTCCGGCTCTGAACGTGCCTTAGGAAGGAAATGGACCCTAAAGACAGACAGACAGGATTTTAAAATGCAGCATTTCAGAAGATGTAACCCTTTATTAAGACCATTTCATACCCTGTAGATGTTGGCGTGTTCTAGGTCAATGTCCTTCCCCTAAAGGGACTTCGTCACTCGGAGGCCTGGCCGGGCACCCGGAGAGGCTCTGCAGGTGCGGAGGGTCGGTGTGGAGGCCGCCTCACTCGGGGCAGGCTGCGTGCTTTGTTCATTTGGATTTCAGATCTTTTAGTGGCGGGTTCTCATTTATTTTGAATTTCAGGTGGCTTTTCTGATGTTTCCGTGGAGTTTATAATAGCTCTTTGAGCTTCATATGCTGCTTATTTTCAAAATCTTTTAAAATGCAAGTGTAAACTAAGCATCGAATTTAATTTGCCTTAGTTTCTTACCAGTTCCAAGCTAAAATATTGCTACCAAATCCATGACCTCACTGAAACGTCCGCTTGTGCTTTAGAACATGAAAACATTGTGATGTGTGATGCAGGGACAGACGGGCCCGTGGGTGATGGCGCAGTTGAGAGGCTGCTCCCGGGGAGCGGTCAGGAACCACTGTTGCGGCCGCTGTCTCTTCATTCTCATCCCATTCCCTGAGGCCCTGAGGAATGGCTGGATTTGGATTTGAATGAGTAGCTCCATCTCTGTCGTGGAGCGCAGGGGACAGCACCGCGGAGCCTTGACTCTCTGCCGATGTTTGCCAGGGTTTGCAAGGAGGAGTAAAACTGTCTCTGCCACTCAGGTGTCTCTCCCAGGTTAAGACAGGCGCTGGTCACTGTGCCTTGTCTGCCGAGAGCATATCCAGGAATGTGACTGTCCAGGGATGGGATGTGCGCTGGCGCCATGCACGGCAGAGCAGCAGTGCCCAGACACCATCTGGCAAGGAAAGCTCACTTTGTGGGAAGGAAAGCTCGCTGACTCAACGGGGAAGCACCAGCTGTGAGGCCCCAGTGAGCAGCACAGACGCTTGAGGTGTTCATAATGGGACTGGACAAGTGTGGATGCCCTGGCTGGGACCCTAGTGCAACAAAAAGGGAGCAGGGGCCGGGTGGGCCTTTGTCTGCATGGACTTCATTCTCACTGGAGGCCAGGAGGGCGCAGCTGGGCGGCCGGAGAACAAAACCCAGCTGGCCACATCCAGGCGCTGTCCAGGAGTCACGGGCCTATGGGGAGGGAGACAGACAGTGAGCCACACGTGAGTCATTGGGTCACGGGCTATGGAAGAAACTGGCCAGGAGTCTGTGGCTGGGGGCAGGGCAGCAGGGAGAAGCTCACTGAGAAAGTGACTTTGAGGGAGAGGCACATGGTGCCTTTGGACCACCAACGTGGAGAAGCTGGGCTGGAGTCGGGGGCATGGCGGGGGCGAGGACACCGGCCCAGGGATGAGGTTGGGTGTGCCAGTGTTCTGCTCAGGCCTGCCAGGGAAGATGTCTTCTCAATCCTTCTCTGCCAGCCACTAAGGAGCTCTCCAGGAGACATGGCTCCAGGAGATACTCACCCTGCCTGCTGGGCCTCTTGCTACATCCCCAGGGCCATGGGATGACCCGGGGCTAAGGGTCAATATGCTCAAAGGTCCATCCAGCAGAAAGGAAGCTCCTGGAACCTTGGGCTGCACTGTAGGGCGTTGCCTGGGGGGGCGGGTGGTTCCCTTGGGGTCACTGGGAGTGCTGTCCAGGATCCTTCCCAAGTGGACCCACTGGAGAGGGCGCTGTGGGTCTCCTCCAGCTTGGGATGCACACAGCCCAGCAAGATTGAAGGCAGCTACCAGCAGGGCTGACCGACGTGGGCCAGGGGACGTGAGGCCACAGTTCACCACCACCATCACCACCACCACCGCCACCATCACCACCACATCATCATCATCACTATCACCACCACCACCATCACCGCCATCACCACCACCACTGCCACTGTCACCATCACCACCATCACCACACCACCACTGCCTTCACCACCGCCGCCATCACCACCATCACCACCACAACCATCACCACCGCCACCACCAGCGCCATCACAGCCATCACTGCCATCACCACCACCACCACCATCACCACCACCATCATCATTATCACTATCACCATCACCACCACCAACAAAATAAACCAGAGAAGAGTTGTTTAAGTTAATTTATATAATTTAAGACCTGCACCAAAATGTATTACAGATGAATTAAAAGTTAAAAATTTTGAATTGAATTATAAAACAACTAGAAGAAATGAAAATGAATGCTTTTCTGACCTGGGGATGGAGAAAAGCTTTCTAAACATAAAAAAGGAAAGAAGAACGAAGGAAAGGCAAGAAGTCATTGCAAATTTCAAAACTGCAATAATAATCTGCAAAAAATTTATACAATACATTAAATCAAAGTTACTAGTATTCATATATCAATCAGGAAAGACAATCTTATTAATAAAAATGGACAAAAATAGACATGGAAACTTTATTTAGAAGAGCCCTCGATGTTCCACTTCAACAGCAATCCCAAGCCGCAGATGGGAGCAGCAGTGAAATCCCATTCTCGCCTGGAGTGCTGGGTGAGGAGGGCGGCCACGGGCGGGGGATCCTCGTGGGTGGACCTCAGCCACGCGGCGGGGCAGTGTGAATCCCAATGCTAACCACATCTGCATCCTGCTGCTGTCCTAGGGCTCGTTCTGAGGGATGATCAGAGACAATCACAGAGGCTCACAAGGGAGGCTTTCACTGCAGTGTTACCATCATCACAAGTGCCACAGGCTTCCACCAAGAGGGAACAGCCCCCGGACGGTATCCGAACCACATCACAGAAGCGCCAGCCCTTGAAAGTCGTATTTTCAAAGAATGTGCAGTGCCATGGGGTGCACATTGTGACTCTGAGTGAAGAGGCTGACACACAGCTGTACCTACAGCATGTATGATTATTCGTGCAATCAATATAATACTAAGAGCTGATACTTGTTAAGCCTCCATGCAAGCCCTGGGTAGGCTTGTCATGCAGAATTTCACAACCAGCCATGGGGTAGCCCTCACCTCTACATGACACACGTGGAGAGGTTCACTTACTTGTTCAACTCTACTGTTTGGTGTCCAGATTCTGACCCAAGCAGCCTGACTTTAGTGTTTTCAACACAACTTTATCCTGTCCCCCTGCGTGTACACACACACACACACACACACACACACACACAGAGTCATGCTCACAATTGGAAGGAAATCCACAAAAATGCTAACATGAGCCGTGGATGATTTCTAGTTTATTTCTTTTATTTTGTCATCCTTTCCAAATTTGTGTAAGAACATGCCTTATTTTTCTGAGGGGAAAAAACATGTTTTAGCATAGACCTGAGGAAGAGCTTTTGGTTGGGTATGAAGACTCCCGAACCTCCCTGGGAATGTGGGTGACTTTCCAGCTTCGAGACTCATCTTAGGGAGCCCTTAGGTTTCCCCTTGACTTTTTCTTGTTCAGCACTTGGGTTTAAACGTTCGCTGGCCACCGACGGGCTTCCTGAGAGGGGAACAGAAGGCCCGATGGGAGATAAGAGGTCTTGGCTCACCTCGCCAGCCTCGCAGGCTACATCCTGTGAGCCCAGCACTCACCTGTGCACAGCCTGCCACGGCCTCTTGGCCACAGACCAGGCCCTGCAGCCATCAAGCCACATCCGACACCCCCCAGGCCCTGCAGGCCCCGGAGCACGGCTCGGCCGCCCAGCGTAAGTGGGGCGCCAGGCTGTGTGGTTTGCAGCTGACCTTATTACCACTCTGAGACAGGCTGCCATTGTGGGTACTCAGCTATTTCTTAATGCTGTGTTCAGTTTTGAAGGGCATGGACATTACTCAAAACAAGTTTTTGTTTTTTTTTTTCCTAAAATGATTTTAACTCAACGTTCTCTTGCATGAAAACTCACTAGCAGAGGCTTTACCTAAGGGCATCCTTAAAAGAAAGAATGCATGGACCGGCCTGGCCAGATTGGCTCCAACTGTCAGAGCCAATGGCAGGAGGACACACGGCCCCACCACCATCGTTCATCACACCAAGCACAGGTGCAGATGCACACACATCCACACACAGACACACACATGCAGGGACACACACACAGACACGCACACACATGCACACACGGACACACACATGCAGGGACACACACAGACACATGCACACACGCAGCCCCACCGTCACCATTCATCACACTGCAGGCACTGAGCACAGGTGCAGACGCACACGCACACACATGCAGGGACACACACAGACACACACGCACACACGGACACACAGACATACAGGCACAGACAGGCAAGTACACACGCACGCACATGGTGACTACATGACTGATGGTTCCCAGTGGATACAAATCTCTCTGAAAAATCGCTAGCAAGAAATAATAACCCAGACCTGGCTGGAGTTCCCGGCTTGCCTGGAATAAGGTCTGTGACCCACGGCTGGAACTGTGAGGCTGTGGTGCCGTCGGGAGACGGGATCTCAGGCCCTCACTGTGGTTTTCATGGGTTTTAAACCACGCTTCCCTCTGCTCCTAGAACACTTTTTATTTCTGTGAGGCTGAGGCGCTGGCCTTGCCTTTCACAAGGGGGAAACTGAGGCCCAGAATCAGCAAGTATTGTTGTGCCTCGCTGAAGGAGCCGCTTGTAGAGTGTAGTGGCCGATGGCCAGGATCCGACCCAGTGCCAGGGCCCAAGTGTGCGTGTGGATGGCCTGCCCAGAACACTGACACCGCGGTGTGACGAGGCCGTGAGCGGCATTAGTTCCAGTTGGCATGTGCGTCTCATGTGGGCGCAGATTCACAGATGAATCTGGTCCCTCTGCTCACCAGACGCCCGCCTCAGCCTGGACAGCGCTCTGGTTTCGGTTCCAGAACCTCAGCCCCACAGCAGGAGGAGGCTCTCGGAGACGCAGCATCACCGGCCTGGCGCTCGTCCTAAATAGGATCTCAGGGTGATGAAGACTGGAAATTAATAGATTCGTTTTCCACAACCCACCCAGCCTCTTCTCATCCCTTGGGACACAAGGGTACCAACTGCAGGCGAAGGTTCCGAACGACGAACGACAGCCCTTGCTGGGAATCCCCACCTCGGCTGCTGCCGTCAGGAAAACCGTCTTTCTCTGTTGGAGGCTGGTCCCTTTCAGCGTCAGTTTGTACTTGGATGTGTTTATTTTTATTTTTATTAAGGCTTGTTCCGCAAACAGCACTCCCTAATCCCGTACCTCACTTTCCATCTTTCCAGACCGTCCATTCCCACATTTCCAAACCGGTTTTCTCAGCATTCACCTCCGTTGTCTGTGGAACTGGCTGCTATCGCGACCTCTGGGCAGGTTTTGGGGCATCACCTGTCACCTTCCACAGGTGATCAGCCCCCTTCCCACGCCCCGCCTCCCCCACGCATCCCCCACGCCCCGCCTCCCCCACGCATCCCCCACACCCCGCCTCCCCCACACCCCGCCTCCCCACGCCCCGCCTCCCCCACGCATCCCCCACGCCCCGCCTCCCCCACGCATCCCCCACGCCCCGCCTCCCCCACGCCCCGCCTCCCCCACGCCCCGCCTCCCCCACGCCCCGCCTCCCCCACGCCCCGCCTCCCCCGCGCCCCGCCCCCCCCACGCCCCGCCTCCCCCGCGCCCCGCCTCCCCCGCGCCCCCGCCTCCCCGCCCCCGTCCATCGACAACGTGGAGACCAAAGGTTGATCAGCCAAGACTGCGATGACCACACGCACACCAGCACCACCGAGCCCCTCACAAACGATGATGACTTTTCTTGCAGTTTTCCATTTTCCTGAAATTAATAATTAGCTTTTTCCATCAACTTGATTTTCTGTGTATATACTAATGGAACCCCAAGTGTCTTAGTCTCCTCTTAAGTTGTGTTATCTTGGGTGCTTGTTAATTTGGCTTCCTGATGATGCGTCTCCCAGGCCTCTAACTCACTTTGTTCTGGGGGTATCCGGAGCCCGTCCCACAGGAGTGATGCTGACAGGCCCCTCGCTCTGGGGGTTCCTCTGTCGCGGCCCCTGCCTGGGGCTTCCCTGCACTTGATGGACAGTCTGGTGAGGGCGACGTGTCTGGGAGGCTGGGATCGTGCCTTCGTTTGGGCTCCCTGAGGTGCCCTTGAGATGCTGGACGCTGTTCTCTGGGACCTTCTTGGTCTCTGGAAGGTGTATGATCCTCTCCTTCTATGGAGGTGCTGCCTGGGCATGGTCTCCTGTGCCGTGTGGGCCTGCCAGCTCCTCCTGCGCGAGGACCCGTGTCCTTCATCCTGCGAGGCTGTTCTTGTGTTGCTGGTTGTGGTTTCTCCCTTTCTGTTGTATCTGCTCCCCACTCTGGAGCGCCCATCCCTGCAAGGTGGCCTCTGGACTGGTCCTTCGGCCCCACCTTCCATCCCGGCTTTGATCTTTGTCTTCAGGCTCCAATTCCTGGAGCCTTCACCCCTCGGCCCTTCTGCCAATTTCCTTCTTTTCTGTGATGGTTCCATTGTGGGGACCGTGGGTCTCCCTGTGGGAGTGTGGGTTCTGTCCACAGCTCATGATGGTGACGCCCCTCCAGGGTGGCCGCGCTGAGACGCTGTGCTCTTCTCCCGGTGTGGCTTCCGTTCACTTCCACATGATTTTGCTTGTGTTTATTTTCATGCTGGAGAGTTTGCCCAGGTGTTTCCACAGATCTGTGTGTCTGCCTGTATTCTGGGGCTTCCTTTTCAGAGGGTTGGATTCCCTGGAGGAGAGGCTCTCCTGCTTGGGAGCAAGCGGGGAAGGTGGCTGGCCTGGCGTTAAGCAGAGGGACTCCCTCCAGAGCTCGCGGCTGCCCAGGCCCAGGGGCTGCTTCAGTCTCGGCACAGACGAGACAGGAAGGGAAGGTGGCCCCAGGAGGTAGGGGTGGGGAAGGGTCTTTAGCCTGTGCAGGCCCCTCCCCACCTCCAGCCCTCCCCCCAGCATCATCCTCGGCCCGCGGTTCCAGGGGCTTTGGGGTTCAGGATCTAAATCAGGGTGCCCTGTTCCCACTGCTGTGTCAGAGTTGTTTCTGGGGTCCACAGAAATGCTGGCCCCGGTCCCTCCACTTTGCAGACGTCTCTGCCTCATTCCCCTTGTGTGAGCTGCTTTTGTTTTACAAAGTCTCTTTACTGTACTTGAAGTTCAGGAGAGAACAAAAGTAACTGTGTTTTTCTCCACGTCGTCACCCAGCAGAGCTGGTTCTAAGAGCGCGTCTTTACAACACCTGACCCAGACAATGGATGAAAACAACATGGTCTGCCCTCATCCTCGCCGGGTTCTGGAAAGTTCCTTCAGCCCAAATGCCTCCTCCCTCATCTCCCCAGGTTCCCTGGGCCTGAAGTGTCCCCGGGGCTGTCACCTCTTCTGTGACACCTTCCCTGCTGCTTTAGACACACTTACTTGTGCCCGTCACCCCCACAACACCCAGAGTCCTGTCAGCAAGGACCCCCCAGCGGGTGCTGGGCAGCTCTGCTTACGTGAGTTCATCTACACAAGCCTCCAGTGGCATTAAGAGCAGCAGAGCCCAGTTGCTCTCCAGGGCTGTTGGAGACAGGGTGGTGGATTTGTGTGTTTAACTTGAGTTGAGGGTGCTCCTAGCGTGGAAAATACCTCAATGACCTTCTCACTGCGATTTCCCACCCAGTCATGCTGCCTTTGGAAACACAGAGCCCCATATCAGGCCCCATGGAAGGGCCCTGCCTGCGTCTCGGGCAGGGTTCACTGCCGGGAGCACCACGGTCTGAGATACTGGGAGGGTGCAGGGAAGACGCAGCACGACCTCGCTACAGCCAGGACGGCCTCAGCCTCCAACCACGTTCTCCAGGAGCAGACAGATGCCTGTGCCTCACCTGTGGGAATTCCAGATCCTGGCCGACCTTCCTCCACCCCAGCAGAGTGGGGGGCGCAGCCTGGGCCGGCTCGCAGCCCTGTCGGTGTCCCCTCGCAGCCCACTCTGGAGGTTGGGGGCTTGCCCGTGGGAGCCGTCCCTGGAGACGTTGGTTCCCCAGCCCTTTCAACGCTGAGTGGCCATGTAGAAGCCTGGGGGAGCTGTGCCTCCCCTCGTGGACCTGGCTCGGGGCTCGCCTGTGCTTCTTCTCCCCACTCTGACCCCTCCTCGCCTGCACCCCTGTTCCTGGGGAGTGACTGGTGGGGCCCCTCTGCTCCCGAAGTGTGAGCCCTTCCTCCTCGGGGGGCCAGGCCAGTGTTACCTCACTTGAACCCCAGCTCACTCGCTAGCCCCGGGCTGACTCATTTCAAGCTGGAGAGAGCAGGCTTCAGCCCTGATCTGGGAGTCGGGCAGGAAGACTGACACCTGCTTATTTGGATGTGACAAACGGGT